>NC_057355.1:136774299-137410966 GCF_016509475.1 Prionailurus bengalensis | reverse complement strand
CGAGGAATCACTGCAGCGGCGCTGGCGGCGACGGCGGGGAGCGCGGGCGGGAGCGCAGCTCCGGGCGGGAGGCGGGCGAGGCTCACGTCTGTTTTCCTTTTTCGTGCATTATTTATTTCGCCTCCGCCCGCGGCCCTGCTGCCCGAGCGGGCGCACCCGGGCAGCGCCTCCCGCGGGCCGGCGTGACGGACGAGGACGGCTCCGGCACCCCTGCGCCCCGGGCAGCCGCGCGGCGCCACCGGGAAGGGCGGGGATCCGGGGAGGCTCGCGCCGCCCGCTCCCGGCGGCTCGGAGGAGACTTTCCCCGCCCTCCCCTCCGCCTCGGCAGCCCGCCCCGGCCCCGGGCGCGGGGTGCCGCCCCTCCCGACCCGCGCGCGGCCGGGAGCAGCCCGGAGCCGCCGCGCCCTGCGCCCTGTGCGAGCGCGCCGCGCCCGGCCCCCGCTCGGCAGCCCGCGAGGCCCCAGCCGCGCGCAAACTTTTGCTCCAGTGCCCGGCGCTCCTCCCCGGCACGTGAAGCCCCCAGGCGCCCGCGCAGTCGCCAGGGTGAGGACCGAGGCCCCGCCTAGAGGGCGGGGGACCGGGGAGGCGGCTGGCTTTAAATGGGGGCCGTCCGGCGGCTCGGGGACAGTCTGCCGCGGGGGGAACGCGGACCTCCCTTCCCCGCGCCGAGGATCTGCTGGGGCCGCCGCCAGGCAAGGTGGCGTGAGGCACTGGAGGGGTGCGGGCGGAGAGGGAGGCCGGAGGGAGGCTCACGCCCTGAAGCGGGAGGCCCGGGCTGGGGAGAGCGCGCGAGGGCGAACGGGGTGCGCACGGAGGTGCCTATGTTGCAGTGTGCGCAGTGGGGGCCGGCGGGGCAGGGAGGGTGCACGCAGCGTGTGATTTCCCGGTGTTGTGCATGCAGGGTCAGCGAGTGTGCAGGCATGAGTCGGTGGGTGTGCACAGCCGTATCTGTGGGTGTGCAGGCAGGGTGAGCGGTGCCCGCCGGGTTTGAAGTGTGCTCACAGTGGGAGTGAGTTGTGCATGGCTGGGGAGGTTTCTGGGGAGATGCACTGGGCTAGGTTAAGTGTGCTTGGCTGTTTCTGGAGGTGTGCATGGAGCTAAAGTGTGCACGCAGGCTTCTGGGGGTGTGCACGGGGCCAAGGTATACACAGAGGGTTCTGGGGGTGTGCGCCAGGACAGAGTGTTCTGGGATGCCGGCTTCTGTGAGTGTGCACGAAGGGTCAGCGAATGTGCAAGCTGGAGTGAAGGGGCAGGCTTGGTTTATGAGGGTGCCCCAGGGTGCCCGCCCAATCGGGACTGCTACGTGTGCGGGTGCGCGCGGGAGACGGTGCCCGCGCGGCCTCCGCCTGACCAGGGCTTTGCTCCCCTGACAGTTCGCCCCGAGTGCGCGGGTGCCGCGGCCGAGATGCTCCTCCGGGACTTGGTGCTGCGCCGTGGCTGCTGCTGGCCTTCTCTGCTGCTGCACTGCGCGCTCCACCCGCTCTGGGGCTTCGTGCAGGTGAGCGGCGGCAGGGGGTTGTGGGCTACTAGGCAGGGAGGTGCGGGCTGCGCGGGCTGGACCGGGGGTGGGGGTGGGGGGTGGCCCTGCTTCCTGCAGGCGCCCTCTGGTTGCCCCTGGGGAGAGTTTAGGAAAAGAAGAGGTGCAAGCCCTCCCGCTCTCCCCACCCCTCCATACTCCTGCCGTGAAAAGATGGGGCAAAACTCCAGGGGGAGGCCTCGGTCCTGGCGCGCTAAGGCCTGCAGGACAGGGCCTGGGAACAGAAGGGGCTTGGGAGTGCCTTCTTGATGACAACATTCTGTTGCAGAAATGCGGAAAAGAAACCGTAGAGCGCTAGCACACTTACAAAGAAAATGGTCCCAACAATATACATTCTTTATTTCCCACCAGAATCACTAGTAAACTTCCACTCGGGCTTCTTACACTGGAATTGACACAGCAGAGGCTGTGCTACTTGTAGGCGGCGGAGTTGGAGACGTGCAGGGATGGTGCCCGGTGGCCACTGGTGAGGATGGAGGAAGGAGCTGTCTGTAAGGACTGCCTGGGGCTGGAGTCCTCACCCTGGGCCCCCTAGACCCCCAGGGCAGAGGCCAGGAGGCCAGCAGCTGGAGTTCTGTCAGTTGGGGTCAGGGAGAGGGTTAGGTGGCATGGCCCCTAGTACCTCCCAGGATGCCCACGGTCAGTGGTACGGTGGAGTGGTGAAGTGGACTTTGGTGTCAGCGCTGAATTTGGAGCCCCGGCTCTGGCCCTCGCCGGCTCAGGACCTCAGGCAATGCCTCTCGGGGCCTCGGTTTCTTGTTCCTCTCTGTGCTGTTACAAGACTTGGATGAGATCAAGCGAGTAAAGATCGCTTAAAGCCGTGCCTGGACCATAATCAACACTAAACGGTAGCTGCTGCGAGTAATTGATACTAGTAATGGTAATGCTGCTCTTCTGTCTGCATGGCCGGGCACTCTGTTGATCATGACAGAGTCTGTGGGAGATTTTTGAATTCTCAGTGGCTCAGCAGGCGCTGGAGGGCATTTTTATTGTTTTGAGCATTGAACCGCCCAACCCTGGGGTCTTTGCGTCGTCATGTTCTTCTGGTGGCATTTTGGGGGTCGGGGGTCGTTCGGATGGTTGCCCTGAACAGGGAGGGAGAAATCAAAGAAAAGAGGATAGGGGGAGACCCCTTGCCAGTGTGCCGCGGTCCGTGAGCTGTCCCGAGTGATGGGGCCCCCCTGGGAACCAGCTGTCGTCTGTCCCGCTCAGATGGTGGCCTGGGTGATTATTGGGGAGCACCAGGGGTTCTCATGCCGGAAGCAGCGTGCTGGTTGAGCGGGTGGGTCAACCAGAGTCTGCCCCCCACCCTCAGCACCAGGCTCATCTTCTCCGCTCTCTTGTCTGGCTTGCCTCTGTCTCCCTCACCATTGTTTTCCTTTTGGAATTGACAGCTTTGTTTAATGTGTGAAACAGCAGTTATTAAACTCAGCTGTGCCGCCTCGGGATTCGGGGTTTTGTCACTTGTAAACACTCGGGCGGTTTGGGACCAGCTTCCCTTGTTCAACTTTTAGTGGAACCTCAGATGTTAAGTTCACTGTGTTTTTATATTCGTTTGTTTACCGTTTTCCCTAACACTTTTTTCAGCTGATATGTATAGACAGCCGCATGATGATGTTGTCAGTCTCCAAGACTGGAATTCTGTGGTGTCGACTAGCAAGACTGAGGCAGCAGACCCCCTGTCTCCCCACCATGACCACCAAAAGAAATAATTTTGTGACAGCAGCTCAGTTTTTTTAACCACCTCTTTCAGCCAGGCCGTACTTACCCAGGCGTGTGTGTGTGTGTGTGTGTGTGTGTGTGTGTGTGTATGTGTGTGCGCGCGCTTCAGATGCTGTTACTCAATACAAATCAATTTTTGTGAAAATCAATTAGAAAAGGAGTCCTCCAGACAAGTAAAATGGGTAAAATCTTGGCAGGAGGCTCTGGAAAAATTAATCTACAAATGATAAGGACCGAGAAGCCAGGGGAAGAGGGGCTTTAGAATGGATGGATCTGGTTGTCGAACGGAAGAGCTGAATCCACGGGAACGGAGGGGAGAAGAGAAAAATACAAGTGCGCAAAGCCATGTATTTTCCTTTAAGTGGAGAGGTTAAAATCTGTCACATCATAGGAGTTCCTTGAATATAGAGAAAGAACTCAGAGCTATCTGTGTTTTCATAAGCATTCTGCCAGAAGAATCCCCCAAAGTTGTAAGCATTTGCGAGACGGAGACCGACATATCAAAGTGCTGTAATTAATAGGGTAATTGGTGAAGCAAGAGACCTGTGGTCCCCCCAAAGCACCAGGTTCCCACCTTGCAATCCGCCTGACGCCTCTGGCTGCCGCCCAGATGATAAGGAACTTAATCATTAAAGTCAGATGACATTTAAATTGCCACAAGGTTGGTGGGGGCATTCCCTAGCCTTTCCCCTTTCTTCTTTAATGTGTCTGGAATAGCGATTCTGAGCTTTTGTGATTTAGGGTTCTTCTAAGTTCACTTCCCGATGATTCCTTTTTTTTTGCAAGCAAAGAGGATGACAGGCTGGCAAATTTATTAGGTGTGACAGGAGTGTGTCTCATCAAGTTACTGTGGTGCTGGCCTGTCTCCATAAAAGATGCCAGAAGCCATCATCTTTGTGGGCGTCCTCCAGGGAGACAGGCTCTGATCCGGGCCAGTGGGTCTCTGTGCGCTAAAGAGGAGCCACCAGCAAGGCTGAGCTCATTTCATCAGTAGCATTTATTGGGCACCTACTGTTTGCCAGGCCCTTTGTGAAGTGCGGGGGGCATTCCCTGCCCTCATGGCACGGGCAGTCTGGCACTGGAGAGATAATTAAGTAATGATAGGTAAGAGAACTCAGCAGGAGCAGACAGCTTGGAGATGAGACCCGATGGAGGGGTCAGAGAAGCCTGGCAGGTGGAGGGCTTCAGCTGAGGCATGAACAAGGACAAGATAGGAGCAGGATGCTGTGTGAAGGAAGCCTCCAGGCAGAGGGAATAACCCTGAGCCCAGAGGAGAGAATGGGGCACTGGAAGAACCTTGGGGAGGGGAGGGAAGTCCCAGGTAAGGCTACTATTATAAGCCACTAGCCTAGTGTCTTACAGCTTGGACTTGATCCTGAGGGCCATGGGAGCTGTCGAAGGTTTTCAGCAAGAAATGACATAATCTCAGCCTGGCATTTTAGAAATCTTGGTCCAGCCCCACTGACAAGATAGATTTGGAGAGGTGGGGGTGAGGCAAGAGGCAAGGAGGCCGCGGAGGGGAGCAGTTGCCAGATTTAGCAGGTAAAGTTGCAGGACGTCCCGTTAAACTTGAATTTCAAATCAACAGTGGCTCATGCTTTTAGTGTAAGTATATCCCATACGATATTTGGGACATACTTCTACTAAAAATTGCTGTTTGTCGAAAATTTCACAAGGTGTCCTATATTTTATCTCACAATCCTAAGTCAGAGGCAGGTGCTGCCCTGGGAAGATACAATGGTGTCCTGGTTTAGGGCAGTAGTAGTGGGAGTGGGGAGACATTGATGGAGTCAAGGGCTATTCAGGAGGTAACATCCACCGACCCGAAAAGCTGCGCTGATTGGCCGGGAGTGAGCGGGAACCAGCAACCATGGAGCACCGTGGCCCCCAAACCACAGTGGCAGGTACCAAATCCAGGTGACTGTGGGACTTACCTGTCCCTCAGCCCACTGTCCATGACAGCAGCATTGACAAGATTCTGGCCCCAGGGGAATGCTGCAGAGCAGGGGCAGGAAGGCAGGGGCCAGCAAAACGGGACCAGAAGTGGTCACAGGAAGTAATGGTGTCAGCTTTTGTTCGGCGGGCTTTAGGCAGGTCGTTGACCTCCCTGGGCCTCTGCCCATTTTTAGTCAAGTCCAGCCAAGAGCAGGTGACCTCGGGGGTAAGTTTCTTCTCCTTGTGGGACTCCCCACGATTCAAAGCAAGCAAGCCAGGTGTTGAGACAAGTTCCCAGTGCTGAGATTTGTTTTCTCTACTGGTCTAAACACAACAACCGCCAATCTGCAGAACCCCCGAGGGGACCCAGAGTTGGGGAACAGAAGAGATCTTGTGTTTCTCCACTGGTGGGCAGACCATCCCCCAACACATCTTTTCATTGTGCACCAACTGAATGCAGGGCCCTGTGAAATCTTAGTGCGTTACTTAGCCTTTCTGGGTCTGTCGTCCCTACCCGAGCCCCCGCCCCAGCATCAGCACGGATGACAATACTTGCCTCTCTCCGTGATCTTCATGAGAGTGAAATGAGAGCCTGTTTCCCATGGCTGACACACAGTAGGGCTCAGGAAGTCTCACTTGGTCAGGACTAATAAAGCACAGACCCACCCACCACCTGCCTGCCCCAAACGCTCACGGCTCAGTGTGGGCAGCAGACGTTACCAAACAGTGGGGAAAGTGCCCAGAGAGAAGGGTTTACGAGGTGAAGAAGCTACCCTGGGCAGATGGATCTATTTTCTGGGGTGGGGGTGGGGGACGTGGGGCTCAGGAAGTTGGCAAGTAACCAGTCAAGAGAGGCTCGGTAGCCACAGGCTTGCACTGGACCACACCCCAGTGAGGGGCCCCAAGGGGGGGGTCCACCCCCCAGGGAGAAGGACACACAGCCAGACACCAAGGAACCATGGATTTTTTTTAAGTGCCATGTGTTCCTTTGTTCCCTCCCCCTTCAGCCTTGAAACTTGGCCCCGGTTCCCCCACTGATAATTTCATCGCATTAAACTCTCTTATACATCCATACCCTTATATCCTCTCACAGAAAAATGGGTCATCGTGTTGGGCTGGGTTAAGCAGACGTGCTCCTCTTGAACTCTTGCATAAATTGCCCCTCGGAGAGAGGGAGAGTAATTGCTTTAGCAGTGGCATTGCTTGACGTTTGCACACTGGTGGAATCCAGCAGAGGAACGCCCTTGGAGGCCAGCGTTGGCAGAATGGAGCCTTCGAGCAACCCCCGCGGTCTTAGAAGGTCTTAGAAGGTCTTAGAAGGTCGGAACCAAGAGGAGGGCGGCTCAATGGCCACGGGAGAGCTGACAGGCGCACTGGTGAAGCTGCTATGCTACGAGTTAGGCATCTCCATGGACTGACTAGGAGAGGCCCACCATCTGAGGATCTGCCCTTCCCGGCGGGCGATGAGATTGCCTTTGGAGTTTGAAACTCACTCCATGGCCCTCTGAAAGCACTAAACGGTCGCGAGCAGCAGCTTCTTGGCCCGGTAGATATTAAGTTAGGGCTGTAAATCAGTCCACCTCCTGCTGCCATCCCCCAGTGGTCATTACCCAGCCTGTTCAAGGCCTCCAAGTGGGAAGGGAGTGTCGGAGCCCCGTGGGGTCTCTCTGCCGGGCCGGGGACACGCACAGAGGAGGAGGCTGCCTTGGGCCTCCAAAGGCCGTCTGCAAAATGCCTTTCCCGATGGCAGGCTGCATTGCGGGTGGCTGGTTGCAGAGAACCTGGGGTTTTGGGTTTTCTACTCCCCTGAGATGACAGCCAGAGAAGTTACGGTGGGCTTCCTTGAGGTGAGGGTGACTGCCAACTCTTCCCTCCAGGCCGTTGAAGCCGCTTGTTCCCTGGGACGGGCACAGAGCCGGGGGCTTATGGGTTAGGGCCCTCTGCTACAGGGAGGGACGCTGGCGGTGTGTCTAAGCCAGCAGTTCTCACGCGGGCTAAACAGTAGAAGTCTAGCCTGGGGACATTAAACAAAATAGTCATGCCCAGCTCCACCTGCAAAAATTTTGATTTAACCGGTCTTGGGAAAAGCTCCGGCACGAGTTTTTTTGTTTTTTTTTTTTTTAAAGCTGCCCGGGAGGTTCTGATGTGCCATCAGGGTTTGGAACTACTGGTCAAGCACAGCCCCCGTCCTTGTTTACAAGTGACGTAATGAAGGCTGGTGTGGAAAGAGTACAGACCAGGAGTCAAGAGCTATGGATTCTGGTCCAGTTTTTAATACTCATCCATTCATCCATCCATCCGTCCATCCATCCATTCACCAAGTATTTACTGAATGCCAGGCATTCCCTTAGTGGCAGAAAATCCAAGGCCCAGCCGCCACCCCCATAGAGCTTATAGTCCAGTGGTGAAAACAGGTGGGAACCAGGCAATCACCCAAATGTAGATTTTTGCCCCATAGAGTGGAACCTGGTACCAGGAGAGCCTATAAAAGGAGAACTGACCTGGTCAGGCATGCTTTCCTGAGGAGGTGATAGCCACTCTGAGTAATGGACAAAGCGAGAGAAAGGTGTTGGAGAACATTCCGGGACACTGGAGCCGCAGATGCCAAGTGGAGGGGGAGGGGCGATGCACGGCCAGGGTCCAGGGAAGGCAGAGCGGAAGCTGAGAGCATGGGGTGCGGTGGGGCTGGAAACGTTGTCAGGGGCCTCCTGAGCACGGCCCTGTGGCCACATGATCTCCTGAGCTGTGGGCAAGCACTCGGGGATTGCTGGGAGGATGTGGATGGTTTGGTCCTGTGTTTCCCACAAGACCCCTCCGGCTCTCTTGCTCACATGGCCTGGGAAGGTAGGCTTCCTTCCTCAAGATGGGGGCACCTTGGCCTGAGTTGACGGAGGAAGGCTGGCAGGAGCTGTGGACAGAGAGAAGGCGAGGGCTTCTGGAGACTGGAAGAACGGTTGGCTAGGGTTACTGAGGAGGTAAAATCAGTGTCCTGTCACCACATGGTGTGGGAACCTTGGGCAGCCACTTCTCCTGCCTGGGTCTCGGTTTCCTCATTTGTACAGGAGGGAAATTCTGAGAGTTAACCATCAAATTCTTGTCGACCTCTCATTAGTATCCAAGTTACTTGTCACGGCCTCAATGGGTCCCTGGCAGAGCTGGGAATAACACCTTGGTCTCTAAACCTTCCCGGCCAGCCTCCCACAACATCGTTCCCTTTGAGCCAAGCCCATGCCTTCATTCTTCCCCTCGGCGGTCTTGGGTCTTCGGGAAGGATCCCGGGTTCCACCCTGGCTGGGATCGGGTGGCGTGGGTCCATTTCCCTCCTGGTGGCCTCATTGTCTTCTCTCGGGCGCGTGTGCCCGTTTCTGCAGGTGACGCACGGTGAGCCCCAGAAGTCCTGCTCCAAGGTGACCGATAGCTGTCAACACATCTGCCAGTGCCGGCCCCCTCCCTTGCTGCCCCCACCGCCCCCGCCCCCACCGCCTCCCAGACTCCTCTCCGCCCCAGGTAAGTAAAGGTTTGTTTCTGGGGTTCTCTCTGTGTTTTCCGGGCCCGGAAAGGCCCCGGGAGCAGAGCAGAGGGCAGCCTTGCTTCCTTTGTAATTTTCCACTGGCCGAGCAGGAGGGAAGCCAAGGCCCAACTTTTCCCTGCAGTCTGCAGAACGCCTTTCCCACAGAATGTTCCTGCGGGATGGAGGAGGATGTCTCCATCGGTTAATCAGATAAAAGTCAATCTCCATTTGATGAGTAACTCGGCCTGGATTGTTCTGAAGGCCAGAGCTTGAGAGGGGTGCAGCCATCGGGCCGGTCTTAAATACCCTCCCCATGCGCATGCTTTCATGTCTCTATTTTAATTCGCGCTTGAGGAGGCGATTGGTTAGGAGCCCAAGCGGAGGCTCTGGGAGCGAACATACACAGATGCCTGACAGCCATTTGCAGCGAGTTCTGCTAGAAACCTCCCTTTCACTTGTTTGCCTTGATTTCATCTACGAACAGGTTGATTGCCTGGTCATTCAAACAAAGGAGGGTTTTTCTTTAGCCGGAATGGCCTCATCCTGATTCTCGGGGGTTAAGTCTCCTGCTTACAATTGCTGGTTGAGAAGGTCACTAAACAGAGATTCTGCATCTTGGATGGATCACTCCACGTGCGGCCTCTAGACCACCTGTGATCGTGTGTGGCTCTCTCTCGCTGAACACATCTCCGTTGAGTTATTCGGGGCATATGTTAAATAACCTTGACGACGCTTATTCTCCGGTAGATGGTGTCTTCAGGCTCTCGGTGTCCAGACAGTGATGCAATGTTCTAGAGGATCTTTGCAGTTCAGATGCACTTCTGAGTTTGGTCTGCTAGGCCCTTACCTGTTCCCATTCTTCCGTGACACCTGTAGCCCGGTGCTTCTCTGAGTGTGGCCCTCAACATCACCTGAAGCATTCCTTTTAAAGTGTAGCTCAGGACCCACTTCTAACCCACCCAGTCAGTCTTTGGGTGAAGCTTAGGAATTGGCATTTATAACAAGTTCAGAGATGATCCAAATATAAGTTAAGGTTGAGAACCTTGGCCTACCGGGCTCTCTGCTCCAGGCCTCCGAAGGACCCTGTAGCCCAGCATGTTCACCTCCCTCTCTCTCCTGAGGGAGCCCCTGGGCTGTACCGGGGGGGGGCCCAGCCTCAGGCACCTGCCTCTGCAGATCACTCCCTTCCCCCTTTGCTTCCTTTGGAAGCCCTCCTCTTTCCAATTTTTGGGCAACGAGCCTATGCCATCTCCTGTGCGAGCCTATGCTTGCATCTGATTGGTCCATGTCCCCCAGCGGGGGTCCCTTCCATCCGCCCTGCTCTAACTGAGCCTCTGTGCCAGGCACAGAGGTGAAAGACCATTCTGGTCTTCGGGGGTCTCTCAGCCTCAAAGAAGAGGCTCAAAAAGTGGCCTGAGAGAGCACAGGTAGCCTTCAAATCTTTGAGTAGTTGGGCCACAGTAGACAGTAACATTGACCTGAGTCTTAACATGGATAGGGTTGTTCTAAGTTGATAAGGAAGGTGTGGGGAAAGGACATCAGACAGAAGGAACAGCGTGGGCAGAAGGTTGGAGGCACGGCTTTGTGAGACTCAATCATGGGAGTCCCAAGCCCTTCGGTGGGTTGGAAGGAGTTGTCAAGGGGCCGAACGTGAAGGGCCTTGTGTGCCTGGCTGGGGAGATCACATTTCGTCCTGTGAATTGTTGTTTGCCAAACATCATTCACCGTATCCAAATACATCCTGTTATTTGCCTTAGTTTTTATTTCGTTAATGTTTATTTACTCTTGAGAGAGAGAGACAGAGAGAGACAGAGCATGAGCAGAGGAGGGACAGAGAGAGAGGGAGACACTGAACCCGAAGCAGGCTCCAGGCTCTGAGCTGTCAGCGCAGAGCCCGACACGGGGCTTGAACCCACGAACCATGAGATCGTGACCTGAGCCAAAGCCCGACACTTAACCGACTGAGCCACCCAGGCGCCTCTGCCTTAGTTTTTCTTTAAATAGATTCATTTTTTTGTTTATATTAACCAATTTCCAAAAAAAATCTTTATATAACTACTGAAATGAGTCAATGAAAAACCAGTATCATTGGCATAATTAGAGGGTGACCATAAAAATAAATGCAATGAACACAAAGCAGCGTTTCAGAGTTCTAGCTTGTTGTGGAAGGTTCCGAGCTCAAGGCTCTCCCTCTTCTTGTTAAAAAGGGAGAGGGTGCGCCTGGGTGGCTCAGTCAGTTAAGCATCAGACTCTTGGTTTCGGCTCAGCTCATGATCTCACAGTTTTGTGAGTTTGAGCCCCCCTTTGGGCTCAGGGCTGACAGCACAGAGCCTGCTTAGGATTCTCTGTCCCCTTCTCTCTCTCTGCCCTTCCCACTCTCACGCTGTCTCTGGCTCTTCCAAAATAAATAAATAGACTTTAAATACATTTAAAAAAATAAAAAGGGAGAGAAGCAAGTGGTAGAAAGATAGATGTCAGAGCTCGAGCAGGGACCGCGTGGAGATTTTTCTCTGTAAAGAAATCAGAAGGCTTGTGAGAGAACCCAAAGGGGCCTAAGTTTCTTGTTCCGTGTCTCAGTGTGTTGGCGTGCTGGGTCCACCTGCCATCTGCAGTCAGCTCACTTGCCTGCAGGGACAGGCACCCCGCCCTTTAGAAAACTGCTGTGGGTAGCAGTGAGCCCACAGAGGTGTTAAGCGGGAAGGCGGCAGGATTCCGTATCGTCTTCTTCAGAAAGGTCAGCTTTCCCGACCATGTGGAGGGTGGCTTGGGGGGTGAGCTGCCGGACCGGAGTCGAGTGGGGAACTCGTCGGAGACTGCAAGCCCCAGACCACCCATCAGGGCCTGGAGCCAGGCTGGGAGCTGCAGAGAAGGGGAGGCAGGCAGAGAGTGCCTCGTGTGAGGCGAGAGAGGCCTCCTGGTGGGCTTTGGGCCTGAGGGCTTCTGGGGGCCAGGAGAGCAGACGCAGTCTGGCCCTGTGGCGGGGCTCTTTCAGTTACACATAGCTGCGATACCAAACCTGGGGAGAGAGATGTTAGTTTCTCAGTTCATGTGTCGGGACGTTCTAGAAGCAGGTCTTGTATGATGATAGCATTGGATCTCTGTCTCTGCCTCTCTGTCTTCTGAGTTCTCCTGGGTTGCCTCTTCTCTCAGGCTGGCCCAGTGTCTGTGGCTCCAGGCTCTGGGATTCCATCACCCTTACGGTTAGTAATCTTCCTACAAGGGGAGCTTCACTTTCTGAATCCTTCAACTGAAGTCCCGGGGCTGACTGTCATCGGACCAGCTTGGGTCACATGTCTGTCCTTGGACCAGTCAAGGTGGCCTCTGATGGGATGGAATAAGCTGATTGGTCAGGCCTGGGCCATGTGACCACCCTTGGCGTTGGCATGTAGGGATAGCGGTTAAAGGACAGATGGCTTTCCAAGGGAGGAGCTAGGTAGAGGGGCTGTATACAGCCCAAGGACGAGGATGTGGACCCTGGGCAGGTCAGACAGGGGAGGCACCCCACAGCCACGGCCTCCCTGAGGGCGTGCAGGGCAGATTAGACCCGTGGCAGAGAAAATATTTTGCACAATTCGCTCTGTCCTTGTCGAGCCCAGCCTAGACCTCGCACACGGTGGTGCCCAGTAAACATCAGACACCTATAGAGCCACACTGCAACTTCAGCCTGTTCTGTAATCCCCAAGGGAGTCGCCTCTCCCAGCAGGCACGGGGCTTCAGAGCTATGAAGCTGCTGTTGTCATTTCGTTCAGGAGGCGTACATGGGGCTCAGCAGGGCTGGGCACTGTGCCAGCGGCTGGGGAGCCAGCGGAGAGCAAGAGAGGAGCCGTTCCTGCCCTCATGCAGCTCAGTTTGCAAGAGGCATTGGCAGGAGCGTCCTTTCCTGCTATCTTTCTGGAGACACTGCGTGTAGGCACGGGTCGCCTTTTGCCCATCGGATGTGCCTTTCATCCCTTGTGCTGACACGGGCCTCTCCTTCACTGGCCAGCATTTGCCAAGCACCTGCGTTGGGCACGCTGGAGGCACACAGAGGTGCACAGGGACTTGTCCTCACCAGCAGGGGCTGGAAGGGAGCATCTGGGAAAGAATTCTCCAGTAGATGATGGATGAGGTGGAGCAGAGGGAGGCCAGCCAGTCCGTGGAGGTGGGGGAGTGGCTGAAGCCCGGAGTTAGGAGCCCAAAGATCAGGCAGAGGACTCCCTGCTGAAGGAATGTTTGTCTGTAGGAGGGGGGGTCTGGGGTAGAGGGAGAAAGAGGAAAGGGAGAAACCTCTATGCGTCTTCAGGCAGACCTGTCCAGTCTCCCATGAAAGCGACTGCCAGAAATGCGTATTGGAATTGTTGGATGTTTTCCATGTGGCCAGGCAGGCAGGCCTCCCTCTTCATCCAAACAGCACCCTGCTGCTCAAGGTGACCACCTTGTCATGTTTTGCCCCATCCTGTCTTGGCTTTACCCCTGAAAATCCTATATCCCGTGAAAGCCGCCAGTCCTGGGCTAACCGGGACAGCTGGTCTCCCTTTTGCTGAGCCACTCTTGTCTGGCAAAGGCAAGGTGGTGTTTTTGGGTGTTGATTTGTTTGGTTTTGGCATGTTTGTTTTGTTTTGTTTTATCACGAAACTTTCAAGGACGCTGCCTCCCCCCCATCTCCATCTGGAACTCATTGCTCATGGGGGCAGCTCAGCTGTGCGTTCCTCTGTTGGGGGGGGGGGAACCCAACCCTGTGCCACCCCTCCCAGCAGCCCTGAGAAGTCTGTTGAGTCCCCCCGTCACTGGAAAGGAGCATGGAAAAGCTTCTCCACTGTCTGCCCTTCGTTCCTCCAACTCTGCCTACGACCCTTTGCACTTAAAAGGGGCAGCTGGACTTCGTAAACTTTTACAAGCTGTGGGCCAGAGGGAGAGGCTTGACCAGTGGTTCCCAAACATGAGTGTGGTCAGAATCCCCTGGAGGGCTTGTTTAAACCCAGGTTGCTGGAGCCGGTCCCCAGAATTCCTGATTAGGTGGGTCTGGGGTGGGGCCTGAGGATTTGCCTCATTCCCACATTCTCAGCTGTTTCTCCTGCTGGCCCGGGTGCACACTCTTGAGAACCAGTGTCGGAGAGAATGGCAATCAGGGCAGGGAACCTTCGAGTCAGACCCAGCCCTTCCACTCCTCGCACTGTGACCCTGGGCACATCCATCCCATCCCTCTCAGAGCCTCAGTTCCCGCATCTGTAAACTGGGGCTAGTGAGACCTCCTGGAGAAGGCATTGCTGTGAAGGCTGGAAATTATATAGGCTGCACTTGGCAGAAGGTATGTGCTTGAAAAGCACTGTTACAGCCCAGTGACTCATAGCCTGGCTTTCCTGCCCTCCAGACCTGGTGGCAAATCCTTCTCATTAGCTAAGTGATTTGGGCAAGGTACCCTTTTTCTTTTTAATTTTTTAAAGTTTATTTACTTATTTTGTGAGAGAGAGAGAGAGAGAGAGCATGTGAGCAAGCAGGGGAGGGGCAGAGAGGGAGGGAGAGAGAGAGAATCCCAAGCAGGATCCCAAGAATCTGTCATCGCAGAACCCGATGTGGGGCTCGAACTCACGAACCGTGAGATCATGACCTGATCCAAAATCAGGAGTCGGACGCTTAACCAACTGAGCCACCCAGGCACCCCTGAATAAGGTATCCTTAACTGCTTGGGACCTCAACTTCTGCATCTGCGAAATGGGGCTAATGATGCTATCTGGGGCATGTGCGTGGTCGTGAGGCTTCGGTGACATGTGGTAACCACCTTGCGGAACCCAAGTAACACTCCATAAATGGAAGCTAACAAATAATACTGGACGTGCCTGGGTGGCTCAGTCGGTTACATGCCTGGCTCTCGGTTTCAGCTCAGGTCACGATCTCGAGGTTTTGTGAATTTGGGCCCCGCGTTGGGTTCTGTGCTGGCAGCGTGGAGCCTGCTTGGGATTCTCTCTCTCCCTATCTCTCTGCCCCTCTGCCACTCATGCTGTCTCTGTCTCTCAAAATAAATAAATAAACTTTAAAAAAATAATAATAATACTAACAGTAACAGTCATGATAATGAAAGGTCACTGGCCTCAAGGCTGGGCTGGTGCCTCTCTGTTGTCCAAGGGGCATCAGGTTAGAAGCTTGAGGATGAAGTTGGCTCTTGAAGGGTGTGTAGGCTCCCCTAGGTATTCGACAGGAAGGAAAAGGTTTCCAGAGAGTCCCGCCCATGCCCCTTGCCAGGTTCACAGTCAACCAGAGTCCTGGGTGTTTCCGGAAGGCGTGGGCAGGGGTGAATCCTGGCAAAGGTGACGGCGTGCTGGGGGCCTGAGCAGAAAGCCCACACGGCAGCCGCCGGAGTTCAGGACCTGGACTCACTTGGTGGATGTCGGCGATGCCCACTCGTCCCCGCGTGTGACTCAGACGGCGGAGGCCGCGGAAGGAGACGTGTACTAGCCCTCAAGGAAGAACACGGGCAGCCCTCCGTGCGACCTGCTTCTGAGGCTGATTGGGCCAAAAATAGCTGTGGCAGAACAGAGGCGGGCGCCTGCGTTTCCACAGTGCCTGTCTTCACGGAGTCGAGTCACCGATAGAGATTTTATTTTTGCATCTATTTTATTCTTAGAAAAACCAGAAGAGAGGTTAAGTGACTCCCCAGAGGTCACACAGCAGTGGTGGAGCTAGAATGGGGTCACCTGGTTCCCAGACCTGTGTGCCAAGGGCCAAGTTTTAACAAAGAGAAGCAAATGGGAGTGTGGGAGTTCTAGAATGCTTTTTTTTTTTTTTTTTTCCCCACTCACCCAGAACACTAGAAGGAAATCAGTGTTTGGTTCCCGGTGCTGAGGTGGAAGCTTGCTTTCCTCATCTCATTTACTCCTTAAACACTCTTTAGAGTAAGTGGTATCATCCCCAATTTCTGTGAGGAGCTTAGGGCTCATAGAGGGTGAGTTACTTGTTCCAGGCTGCCCAGCTGGTGAGAAGGGGAGGTAATTCCTGCTTCCCGCTGCATCTTGTGCCCACCTCTGCCCCTCTGTGGCTGACCGTCAGGGTCAGGACCCCCTTTCCTTTCCTTGATCGGGCCTTACTCCCTCCTGTCTCAGAGTCTTTGCATATGTGAGTCCTTCTGTTCCAGGCTCCCCCTCAAAGTGGTTGACCTTAACTCCCGCAGACCTCAGCCCAGGAAAATCCTCCCTGACCCCCACAGAGGTCACACCATTCCCAGGTCCATCTATGGCCAAGGAACAAATCGCCCCAACAGTTAGTGTTTAAAAGCACAACACGTGCATCATCCTTTCCTCTCACGGTGACGGGGTTGACGGGGCTCCACCAGGAGGCGCTCGCCTGAGGTCCTTCCTGTGATTTCAGTCCCTCGGCTGGGGCTGGATCCATCTTGACGGCCTCGCTGCTCACGTCTGGTGGTTGGTTCCGGCCGGTGGTTGGGTCCCCAGCTCACCGTGTCCACCTCCAGACATTTTTGAGCAGAGGTGCGGTGTGGCCTCTGCAGAGACAAGTTCCCTAGTGAGGAGGCTGTCCTTGGGTCCAGGCCAGAACCGGTGGTGGGGGGGCTGGATGTGGGGGCGATGGTGAGGTGGCAGTCTTAAGCCCCGGTCCAATTTAAGATGGTTTTGGAGGCCGGGGCGATAGGACTCGCCTGGTGGCTGTGGTTGTAGGGGAGGATCGGGGCCAGGGATTCTGCTGGGTTTTGTCGATGAAGGAGCAGACAAGCCACAGGACGTCACCCACACTGCCCCCTCTCCTTGGTGCTCAGGACGTTGGTGATCTCACCAGTGGGGTCGTCGAGCAGACTCATACGGTGCCACGCAGGGGTCGGCAGAGGCTCCGATGTCCCACAGCGTGTTTCAGCAGCTGCCGTTTTAAAGACACAACCTCTGGGGCTTTAGCACAAGTCCAGGGGTTAACGACACTTCATTGCTATAAAGAAGCCAACGAGAGTTTCTTCTTGTTGTAAGGAGTTTGGGGCAAGTGGAGGAGGAGGCCCTCAGAGGCCTCTAAAGCCGAGGGTGGGTGCCCCAGGTGAGGCCGACCCCTGGGACCGGCCTTCTCCACAGGCTCCTTACGAGAGCATGGCTGCCATGGTGCTGTCCTTGCCAAGAGTGAGACCTGATGAGGGACCGGAGGCGTCATCTAGGGCCCATGTTGCTTTGCACGTGTTTCGCTTCATGGCTGCATTGGCGAAGCTGGTCTTCACTGTCACATGCCTTTGGACCCGCATTCATCCAGTTTGTGGGAGACGGTTTCCATCCTGTCACCTGTGAGGCACTTGCAGGCTTGCGCATAGGAGGACCGGGGGGCCGGGCCTGGCTCTGGCCCTTAACAGCCATGCACTGGTCACTCAGCACCTCTCTGAGCTTTATGCTTATCTCCCTCCAGATGTGGCTGTGGAAGTGGAAATAATATGTGAGGGCCTTGCCTCGCATCTGGCACATTCTCACTCTTAGTAGATGGGACCTCTTAGTCAACATAATCCTGGCTTGAGCAAATCTCGTATCCAAACTGGCCTTGGCTCCCCCATCTATGAAATGGGCTGGCTCTGTCTCGCATCCCACTCTGTGCTGAGCACAGTGCGTGCGTGAGCCTGATTTTTGTCTCTGGACGTGAGCGTCTGGTATCCGGAAGAGCTCTAATAGTTGCTGGCTCTTTCTTTTAAGTGATTTTATTTTTTTTAAGTACTGAATTTTCTTCTCCCAATTCAATAAATGGAATTGTCTTCCATTTATTTGTTTGTATCCAGCAAATAAAATATTACGCATTTATGTGGACTCTAATTTAGTCAACCAACCTTTGTTTGTTGATTTCCTGAGCAAACCGAGTGCCAAGAGGTTGTGCCTTGGCAGGTCCTGGGGCTGCAGAGATGAATTATCCACAGCCCTGCGCCTCCAATTGGATGCCGGAGCTTTGGCTGCTGGGAGGTGTTGGCATCACCTGGGAGTGTTAAAAATGACTGATGCTTGGGCCGAGCCTGGAGGGAGGTCGTTCTTGTCTGAATCAAGGTTGAGACCCTTGGCTGTAACCAGACGCATGAGGCAGGAAGGGCTCTGTGCCCAAAGGAGAGGAACAGGTGTGTGCAATGGAGTTAGGGGCTGGAAGGCCGGTGAAACTTGCACACGAGTGAGTGACCTCCCAGCGCCACCATAGGCGCTGGGATGTCCCCAGAGTCAAGGCCAAACTGGACTCTGGGGACATCCAAGAATCCGGGATCTTAGGAGGGGTCGACTCGGCACAGGGGTGGAGATGGGGAAATATACATGTTGGCCAGTGCTCGCTTCCGGCCCCGACGTGGACCTCCAGGGTGCTCTAGATTCATATAATATAAAGTTCACCATTTTACAATGTACAGTCAGTGCTGTTTTTAATATAGTCACGAGGCTGTGCAGCCATCACCCCCTATCTAATTGCAGAGCATTTTCATCACCCCACAAGGAAACCCCAAACCTCCTAAGACAGTCCCCCTCCCAGTCCCTAGTCTGGACATTTCACATAAACCTGGGTGCCTCGGTTTCCTCATCTCCTAGCAGGGATGAAGCCTCCTTCCTCAGGGTGGTTGTGAGGAGGAATCCAGACACTGTGTGCGGGCTCAGCCCCCTGCCTGGCGCAGGGCAGGTGTTCGGAGAGTGTGGCCTCCATAATGGAAAGGGATCCTGCAGGCGCATGATCCTGCTGCATTGGGATCAAAAGCTGGTTCTGGCTGATTCTGGCCTCGTGTGGACCTCGTGGGGCCCTTGAGTGGGTCGGCCAGGCTTGTATGCAACCATGGTTAAAACAGTGCCAGCCCCAGGCGATCACCCTGTCAATGTTAGCGACTTCATATTATGGCAGAATTCATATAGGATGTCTCACTTGTGTCCGGGACAAAGCAGCCATTCTGACCTATTAAGTTTCGGGTCCGACCCCTGAGAACCAGGACTATTGAATTCATCTTCATCCGCTGAGACAGCCCAGAGCCTGACGCAGGGAAGGTGCACACTGAGTGTTTGAATAAATGAATGCGTGTGTGACTGGCATGAAGACAGAAGATAAACTCTCCAGGAGCAAGAGGGTTGAGGGGGGGCTAACAGTTTTGAGCATGCCATTTGCCAGGGAGCATCTGGGACCGTGTCTTAGTTCGGGCTCCAGAAATGGATACCGAGACAGGAATTCGGGTACAGGTGCCTATTTGGGAGTTGAGCCCAGAAAACACCCATAAGGAGTGGGGGAGGGAGACAGGGCAAGGGGTGATGTCAAGACAGTTATCCCTGTGGGCAGCCCGAGGGAGCTCAGTCCTGCTGGGGAGCTCTGGGAAACGGTGTGGGACAGCACCTAAGAGGGACCCGACCTGAGGGCCGAGGTTAAGAGCTGATCCCGGAGGGAGTGGTTCCTCGGCAGTTGGAGTCGAGTCAGTGAGCCCTGGAAGGACACCAGTATCCGCTACAGGCTGTGACCTTATTCCCCTGTTCTTGCCATGGGTGACCTCGCCCCTGGCCAGACCCAGATGGGTCTATGCCTTCCAGGAGTCCGCACCCTGCTTTCCTACAGATGAAAGCACATCAGTGCTCATTGGGATACCTAATTTACATATTTAAAGAGCAGTAAATCATTCACTGCTCATTTACTCATTCAACAAATATGTGTAGATGTCTCCATCGCGGTCAGAGCACGACTCAGTGGGTAGGGCAGGGAGAGCCCATAGGGAAGGTTCATGGGGGGAGATCGGGGTCCCGTTTTTTCTCACGTGGAATGTGGGATGCGTGTGGACGGCTCGAGGAGGCAGAACACGGGAATTGCGGACAAAACGGAGCACCAAGAATCCCCAAGCAGTCGAGCTGAGTGGAAAGTGTCCCACCCGGAGCAGGTGTCCAGCAGGAGGCGGTGGGGGCGGAGCTGAGGGGGAATGATGGGCCAGGTGAAGGCTGGGCGCAGAAGTGGGGAAGAGCCGTGTGCTCCTGGCAGAAAGTTTGGCAGGGCCAAAGGATTGGAGGCCACAGAGAGTCTGTCCATCCCAGGACTGCAAATGCGCACAGGGCTCGAGAGAGAAGCTAGAGGAACATGGGCAAGGCACAGCATGAACAAGTCCTGGACTTGAACCTCAGGCAGTGCAGAGCCCTGGACGGTGTGCGTGGAGAGTTACCAGCTGAGGAGCCTTCAGACAGCCCCGGTGAGGGGCTAAGTGGCAGGGATGGAAGACAGGAAGCAGGGAGGAGACGGTGGCCCAGGGGGAAGAGTGATGGTCTGGGTAAGGGGGCGGCTGTGAGCAAGGGGGTCCGGGGCTTGAGAAACTTCTGGACTAGCGACCCACATTTGTCCGGGATGAGCGGAAAGGAAGACTCTTGGATGACACTATCTGATCAGATGCCTCTCACGGAGACCGGACACAGAGGGGGAGTGTTCCAAGGGCTTAGCAGGTCCAGATTTTGTCACGTGGTGTTGGAGGTGACCTGTGATAGGAGGACGCAGTCGGCTGGTGGGTCTGGAGTTGAGGGCGAGGCCTGAGCTGGCCCTAAGGGGGAGGGGGTGGGGGCAGTGACACTGAAGCCACCAGAGGTCACCCAGAGAGAGAGTGGGGAGGACAGAGCCTGAGGTTCGGGAGGAAGAGGCTCCTGAGAAAGGGTACCTAGAGAGAGGGGAAGAGAAAGACCAGAAGAGGTGACTCGAGAGGAGGGAAGGAGCCAGGGCTTGGAAGAGTTCACAGGATTAGTAACCAAACACTGTCTACCCTCCCCATCCACTTCTCTGTGCCTCCAGAGTAGAGAATGATGGAGTTTAAGGACTTAGAGCTCAAACAGGTGGGTGGCTCCCACTTGGGGACCATGGGGAAGCAGGTGGGGATATAAACCAGCATCCTTGAGGGGGCCCCCAGGAAGGCGTTGGAGCTCACTGTGGGCCTGGAAGGTGGGGAGAGGTCCGACTGGCCTCCCAGAGTGGGAAGGCCATGAAGAAGGTAAGGGAACCGGCTGCACATGACTGGGAGCAACCAAGGGCCCCCAGTGGAGGTGTGGGTTGTCTCAGGAGTGTGTGCCGAGGCAGGGCGGGGGGGCAGGGGTCAGAGGCTGAGTTTCCGAGACTCTGAGAGGGAAGCTGGGGGAGGTGATCACAGGGCAGGCAGACCTTTATTCATTCAAACACTTCTCGACCATTCCTACGTTCTGGGGGCTTGGGGTACACCGCAGAACAAAATAGATGCAGAGCAGGGCAAAGCGAATAGGATACACCTGTGAGCTGCATGGTGTGCTAGAAGCAGCAGGGGCTGGGGAGCTGGGGAGTGAAATAGAGCAAGTCGGGGCTGGGCCGGGGCAATCCGAACAGAGGGTGGCATTGGAGGAGAGCCTCACGGTCAGTGAGGGAATGGAGCTCGCTGGCCCCCGGGAGCCTGTCCAGGCGGAGAGCACAGCCAGGCTGGGGCCTGGGTCAGGGACTCGCCCCGGAGAGGTTGAGAAGCAGCCAGGGGCCCGTGTGGCTGGAGCAGAGTCCAGGGAAGGGGCTAAGAAATGGAAGTAAAGAGAAGCAGAGAGGATCATGTACAGGCCCACCGCGAGGGTATCATCGGCACTGGGCGTGAGATGCGGGGCCAAGCAGGGCGTAGAGGAGGGGCGTGATCGGACTTGTTCCTGATAGGATTGCTCTGGCTGCTGTGTAGACCAGACCACGGGGGTCGGGATGGAAGCAGGGGGAGCAGTTTGGAGTCCTGTTGCAGCCATCCAGGTGAAAGGTGATGGCCACTGGGAACGGAGGGCACCAGTAGGTGGTGAAAACGGTCACATTCCGGATGGGAGCCCACTGTGTTTCTGAATAAGCCAGGTTCCGAAGCGCTGCGTCCTGGGGGCCCAGGACAGGGAGCAGAGAGGGAAGGCTGGACCCTGTAGTTGCTCCAAAGCAAGTGGCCACAGTGGACTCTTCTCTGGAGCGGCCCCAGCGATGGTAGGCTGGGGCTGTCCTCGAGTCAGGACTGAGCCATTTGGTTTCGTGTCCCAGACAGCCGCTTGACATCTCTGATTCCACCCTGATTCCCAGGGTTCTGACGAAGTGGCCTCGTGAGTGGCCTGGTGTTGGTCTAATTAAAAGGGGAAATGACTTCTGCACCTGCTGGTGTGGGGGGACTCTATCACCCAGTGCTTCCAAGAGGGAAGCCCAGAGTCCTTCATCGCTGTCATGGGTGCTGGGACCAGGCTCTGCAGCCTGGATCCACTCTGGGTCTGCCCTCACAGGGCCCCAGGACTGGTGTCTCGAAAACTGCCTCCATACTGGCACCCAGGCCTGGCCCAGGGCAGAGGTCCACCGTGGGGGGACCGTCATGGGGGTTCTTCCTGTGGCTATGGGAAGAGAGTCGAAACATGGGGACGGTTTCTCTGAAGTAAGTCAATGCTGACAAATGACAGTAACAATGAAGAGGCTAACTATGGTCAGAAGCAAGAAGCCAGTCTTGGTTTCTGCTAAAAAAAAAAAAAAAAAAAAAGTTCACAACACCAAACTCTTCTAACTTTGTTAGTCGAGAAGCAAATGAAACTAGAATTTGGATGCCCAGAGGGAGACCACTGCAGCTGTTCAAGAGGACCGTTCACTCGCTCACACACTCATTCACTCAACAAATCACCTCCCGAACATTTACTCTGGGCCAGATACAGTGGTAGGCGCTGGGGATGTGAGCTGTAATGGTGGTTAAAGGCAGAAATGGAGGCTACAGGGAGGGCTCTGCCTTGGACAGAAGGCCAAGGCCAAAGAAGGCCCTTCAGGCTGCCTGAAACTTGAAGGAAGAGCCTCGTGTAGACTGGGGAGGGCATGCCAGGCAGCGGG
Organism: Prionailurus bengalensis; assembly: GCF_016509475.1. Taxonomy (NCBI): domain Eukaryota; kingdom Metazoa; phylum Chordata; class Mammalia; order Carnivora; family Felidae; genus Prionailurus; species Prionailurus bengalensis. The sequence continues at coordinate 137,388,500 of NC_057355.1, read as the reverse complement.
TACAGCACATACAAAGGCCCTGTGGTGGGACAGCTCTGCTGGGCTTAGTGATCAAGGGCGAGAGTGGCATTATATGAGCATGGGGGCGGGGGATAGCACCAAATCTCGCAAGGCCTCATAAACCATGCTTTCCATAGCACAAAGCTGGGTTTTATCCCCCAAAGTGCCATGGGAAGCCATTGAAGAGGCTTGGACCATGTAGGTGGCACTAATGGGTTAAGTTTTTAAGGCAGTCGTTGGTGGCTGAGAGGAGAACGGGTTGGAGGGGCAAGAGGACCATGGGGAAGACTCTTCAGGGAGCTACGGCAGCTGATAGAAGATGGGGGCCAGGCCCGGGGCAGTGGCTGAGGGGAACGTGATCCCAAGTGCAGTTTGGACACAGAGCCAGCAGGATGGGATGGAGGAGGATGAGGAAGGAAAGGAAGGAGTCGAAGGGAGGAGGTCCGGAGATGAGTGGGTGCCAGCCGGTGTCTGCGAAGAGTTTGGCGGCCCTGGGATCATCTGCTGATTTACCCAGCTAGTGTGAGATGAGTTTCTCCTGTGTCCCGGGCTCTGGGTCGTGTGACCCGGAGATGAATAAGAACGGCTCCAGGCCCTGGCTGAGCTCCCTGGTCAGGGGATGGGGATGAGAAGTTGTCATCCAGCAGAGAGTACAGCGGGTACAAAGCACTGCAGAAGCCTGGAGGCCGCGGGCCCTGAGCCATCAGGGATGACTGCTTGGAGGAGGCGGCGTTGAGGTGTCTCAGAGAGCAGTTGGGATTTTGAAAGGCAGACGCAGGGAGGGATATAAAGGTGCTTCTGGTGGGAGGAACGGCCTGAGCAGAGGTGGGGAATCAAGAAGGTCCGAGGCTTTTTGGGAACCTGTGATTTTCCCTTTCGGGACTGTAGGATGCCAGGGAGGGTAATGGGAGTGGAAGTGCCTCAGGGCGGATGGCCCAAGGAGTTTGGATGTGATTCTAGAATAGCGGAAGGTTTTTGAGCAGCTGAGGTAAGCGACCGAGGTGGTGTTCGAAAACTATTAATCTTACAGAGATGGGAAGGAGGCAGGGTCCACCGCACATTTGTGTGTCTGTGCTCAGTCCCTGGCTGTGGCAGCCATCTTTTTCCAAGATGGCACCAAGACGTTGGCCTTCACAGATCAGTTTATGGGGATTGATTTAGGCTGCCTCTCTGTCCCATTTCTCTCTCTATGGTTAGGTTGCACGTGGGGATGGTGTCTTTTAGTCCTGTAGCATGGGCCTTCCACAGTGTATCAAGACTGGGCATGACCTGGCAGTGGCATCTAGCCTGCCCTTTGGCCTCGGGAGAAGGAACTCAGTGAAAGTTCAAGGTGTCTTGGACCAGACTGTCTGCGAAGCTTCCAGACCGTGTGTTCACACCAGGGCCTCTGCTGACCTCAGAGTGGGGTGGTGACACTTAGTCCCACATGGTTGGTTGCTCGCCTTTCAGGAAGGCCTCCTCTCCTTGACGGGTGGTAGTTGAGATTATGAATGGCCCTCCAGTTGGCATGTGGGGCGGGGGGGGGGGTGCACAGCAGCTGCTTCCTTTCTTACTCCATGGGCTCTACCAGGAGAATTACCGGGTTTAAGAGATTCTAAACTGTGTGTTGGAAATTCAAGGCTACCTTGAGTACGCAAGGAGTGTTTTAATTCTTTCTCCTTCCCCTCCCTTTCAAGCCCTTTCCCTCTTATTCCAAGTTCATACTTTTCCAAGCTCAGATGAGTCTCCTGCACGCAGCGCACACACACGCACACGCGCGCGCACACACACACACACACACACACACACACACACATTGGCAGGAAAACAAAAGGAAGGGATGGGGGAAGACTGTGCTTAAGAAGACTTCAGGTCATGGGGCTGTTATGGCGCACTTGTCACATGGTGTCAATCTGGTTCACACACTTGTTCCCTCTCTCACCTTGAGTTGACTTTTATCCTACCAGTGGTTCCAAATCAGGGTTAAAACACCCCTTAGACTAAGTACATTTGGAAATGTGGGTATTCACTTTTTGGTTGCTATAGTGACTGGGGGGGGGGAGACGAGTGTTACCTGCCTTTAGTGGGCAGGGGTCAGGGCTGATAAATGTCATGCAGGGGACAGTTTTACACAATGAAGTCCCTCCCCTTTATGCTGACCGAGACCCTGCTGAGAAAGTGCTTAGCCCGTAAGCCTTCTTTTGAACCAGCCAGGTTTCACATCCTAACCTGATGTCCCAAGGAAAGCAGATTCTTTCCATGTTTTGGAAAACTCAGTGACCCGCCTTGCTACCGTGGAAGACAGTTCCTGTCTCTTTGGACGATTCTGTCTCACCCTCGTATGATAGCGTTGGGCTAGTCCACATTCATTTATGAAGTATTTACGAAACACCTTGCCAACAACAGAGAAGCAAGATATCTAAGACCTGGTCCAGTCCTAGCAGTCTTTGAGGACCCACTAACTTGCAGGCCCCTGGACGGCAGAGAATGGGTCCCACTTCATCCCTGCATCGACCCCATGGAGCCGACCGCATGGTGTCTTGCTCACAGAGCACTAAGTAAATTTGTGTGTGTTGAATTGACCCAAGGACTCCCACCATGGTTGTTGATATTCTGGTTGGCTGAAGGACACGGCTCTTTGGGTCCATCACCGGGGCTCTGCTCTACTCAATGCTTTTGAATGTTAACACGTGAGACTGAACTTTTACACATAGTCTTATGTGGTCAGCTACTTTATTAGGGTGCATCTTTATAGACTTCATGGCTTTCTTGATCTTCCTCAGCCGTCCAGTCTTAGATCAGGTGCCCTGGAAGCAGAGCCTGAGGCAGGGATTCAGGTGTATTATTAGTGAAGGGTGTGCTTCCAGGAAGAAGTGGCAGGGGTGTGAGGGAAACAGGGCAAGAAAGGGGAAGGAGTCCATTAAGGGTATGGCTTCAGCTAGAATCTAACTTCAGGAGAGCCTATAGGGAGTGCTGGCTTGTGAACAGCTCCAAAGAGGAGACCATGAAGCGAGGGACAGCTGTTTATGCCACCATATCAATGAGTCAGTGGCCATTGACTGTGCCAGTGATCTGGGGGGGGCCCCAACAGCAAATACTGCACTTCCCTCTTAGAAGTGAGGAGAGGGCTGCCTGGGTGGCTCAGTCGGTTAAGCATCCAACTTCGGCTTAGGCCATGATCTCACGGTTCGTGAGTTCGAGCCCCACGTCGGGCTCTGTGCTGACAGCTCAGAGCCTGGAGACTGCTTTGGATTCTGTGTCTCCCTCTCTCTGTCTCTCTGCCCCTGTCCCTCTCATGCTGTGTCTGTCTCTCTTGCTCTTAAAAAGAAATAAACATTCAAAACGAATTAAAAAGAAGTGAGGAGAGCCTCCATCCAGCTAGATACTACACCATGTGCGCTAAATTTCTTGGCCCCAATATGGCGCTTCCTGCTGCTATAAACATGGACCAAATTTCCTTTTCCAACTTTAAAAAAATTTATATATATATATATATATATTTTTTTTTTTTTTTTTTGACAGTGCAATGAGGGAGGAGCAGACGGGGGTGGGGAGGGAGAGAGAGAGAGAGAGAGGGAGAGAGAATCTCAAGCAGGCTCCACACTCAGCATGGAGCTCAACATGGGGCTCGATCCCATGACCCTGGGATTATGACCTGAGCTGAAATCAAGAGTCAGATGCCCAACCCACTGAGCCACCCAGGCACCCCTACTCTTTCTGCTTTTGAGATGGACACGTATCTCTCTCAGCTTCTGTCCCCTCTGGTTCCTTTCATTCCTTCCTTTCCCCACTTCTGCTGAACTTCGGCGCCCAGAAGGCCAGAGCCCAGCGCCCTGAAGCGCCTCGGGGAGCCTGAAGTGCGTCCTGCGGCCTTGTGCCCTCCTGGGAACCCTGCATTCCTGCACAGTCAGAAACACACAAAAGGATTTTCGTCTCATCTCTGAGAACATTCTGGACCTTATAACCAGCAAAGCAGTTTATCTCCTTATTCAACTCTAAGATGCTTTCTGCCGGCCACTTAAAGCCCTGTGGGATTAGCCGGCTCTGCCATTTCCACCAAAGTGCTGCTCTTTCCCGGACAGTTCTCAGGAGGGTGGGCAGGAGGCGGCGGTGGCTGACGTTTATTCAGCGCTGCTGCTTCTGAGGGGCGGCCACTAAGTAATACGACTAATTCCTTTCTTGCTTTTTTTTTTTTCTTTCTAACACACATCCCACAACTTATCCATCCTCCCTTTGGAAGTTATCCCACGAAGTGCTGGCTCTGGCAGTTCTGTCACTGCCTGGAAAGTTTCTAGATTCTTCCCTACAAGGGTTTGAACTGGCCAAAATGGGGAGCGAAGTTCAGCAAAGACCGTGGGGAAAAGATGGGATTTTATTCTACATTTGGTAAGAAACTGGTGAAGGGTATTGAGCAGGAGCGTGATACGATCTGATTTACATTTTATGGGGAATCTTCCAGCGGGCAGAGAATGGATCGGGGGAAGGGAGGACGCGTAGCTAGGAGGCTGTTGTAAAGGGTGGAGGAAGGGACTGGAGGGGGGGCCAAATCTGAAGGCTGAACTGATGAGAGGCATTTGCTCGAACAGAGGGGCCAGTGAGGGAGGTTGTCAGGAAGGACCCCCAAGTCTCTGAGTTGAGCCGCCGGGTAAGTGGGTGATTGGGAGGCAAGGAGGCTGAGGGGTGAAAAATGAAGAGTTCAGTCGGGGGCATATAAAATATGAGCTGGCCTGTGGACCGTCCAGGTGGAGAGACTGAGTCATGGTTGGAGGTATGAATCAGCAGCTTGAGGAAGGTGCTGGAGCTGAAGCCATAAATATGGGAGCTGTCGGCACCTGACTGGTCTTTGAAGCCAGCGGCCCGGAGAGATCTTCTGGGGAAAGAGTACAGATAGAGACAGGGGCCAGGTGCCCGAAGCTGCAGGACCTTTGCCCCCCACCCCTTGGGTAGGAAGTCAAGGTCAGACAGGGCAAGGCCAACGGCAGCCTTAGGACCTAAGAACACTACATGAACTTTGCTTCCCATTTTTCTGGACGACAGCTTCCTTTTCCCCCTTTATTCCCCAAAGAGATGGAGTAAAGCTGACCGTTACCCTAGTCGCTGCCCCCCAAGAGGTACGGGAATGGCAGCCCCCGTGGATGCCACACCAGTGGGGCGTGGCCACGCCCAGTGTTTGAAAAGAAAAAGAGAGAAATGATATTTAACCATCAAAGATGTCTCACATTTTGCAAATCCTGATTTCTGTATTCTCTTTTAAAAATCAGCATCTTGGAATGCTTTTGAAAGGCAGTGCTTTGAAAGGAAAGGCAAGGTTCCTGGCAAAGGCCAGGAACTCCGAGTGGTGTTCCTCAAGGTGACAAGGGGGAGTTCGGGGCAGTGTTGGGTCAGGAAGGGGAAGAGCGGAGGAGGATGGCCTTTGGAGGTGGGGGAGGAGGGTAGGGTGCCTGCGGAACCAGAAAGTGTGTCTGTCCTGTGGTTTGCGTGGTGGTCCCTTCCCTGCACTGGCCCCAGGACACCTTCAGCAAATGCCCGGCCCTCATCACTGCCTGAGAGTTGGCTCTGGAGGTGAGGGTAGGGGGTAGGAGGGACGCTGAGTTGGCCTCAGGGTGCATTTGGCCCTAGGAGCCCATCACCTCTGATTGACCACACCTCCATCCAACACAAGTACTGGAAAAGCTCCACGTTGCCTGTCAGCTTGCAGCCGGGTGTATTTCCGAAATCTGAAAGCTTCAGATTTTAGATAAGCGGGATCGCGTATATACTGTGGATTAAGGAGCACTACCAGAAGCCCAACAGCGTTGGTGGGTATCAGGGCGTCTGGGTGGCTCAGTCAGTTAAGTGTCGGACTTCAGCTCAACTCATGATCTCACGGTCTATGGGTTCAAGCCCTGCATCGGGCTCTGTGCCGATAGCTCAGAGCCTGGAGCCTGCTTCCGATTCTGTGTCTCCCTCTCTCTCTCTGCCCCTGCCCTGCTCACATTCTGTCTCTGTCTCTCTGAAAAATAAATAAACATTAAAAAAATTTTTTTTAAGAAATATGTGGGTACCACAATAAATGAGACCATATCCCATCAAGACCGTAAAGGACCCCACTTCTTGGCCCCTGAGGTTTTGCCACCAAATTTGTTTGGGCAGCAAACTACCTTTTGGGTTTGGAAATGACAAATAAGGAGTTGAGATCCTTGAAAAACAGTTTCTCCCAAACTGGTTATATAAATCATGGCACAGCCAACAGTGACACTCCATTCAGCTCTTCAAGAAAAAAAAAAAAAAAAAGCAGTTTGGTTCATACCAAGGTGAAAGCATTGCCAAAATATATTAAATGGAATATATATTTTATGTCACCAATGATAGCAGCCCCGATGTGTATGGGTGTATTAGAGCTGCTATAGACTGGGGAGCTTATAAACAACAGAAATTTAATCCGCATAGGTCTGGAGGCTGGGAAGTCCCAAGATCAAGGTACAGGCAGATTTGGTGTCTGGTGAGGGCCCCTTTCCTGGTTCATAGACGTCGCCGTCTTGCTGTGCCCTCTCATGGCAGAAGGGGCGAGATCTCCCTGAGGTCTCTTTTATGAGGGCACTATCCATTCGTGGGGACCCCACCCGCATGGACCTAATCACCTCTCAAAGACCCCACTTCCTAATCACCTTAGGGATTAGGTTTCAATGAATGAATTCTGGGGGGGGCAAAAACGATCCGGCCCTTAGAGGGTCTCTCACATAGCCTGCTCTCTCAAAGGATGCGTCAGAAATCGGTGACAGTAGTGGTGGCCTCTGGAGAGGGGAACTGCATACCTGAACTAACCCCTGGGCCTCCTTTTCCTTCGCTGACCAGTTTCTGGGTATCTCGAGAGCCTTCAGGGTTATTGATCCTATTTCATGGTTCAGAAGATTCCCCAGAACTGGGGAATGTTGGCATCAGAAGAGCTCTTGAGACTTCCTCCTGTCTGGACGAGGCCGTCCTCACCTCCAAGGCCCCATCGATGTCCCTGTCAAAGGAAGATGATGGGACAGTCAGTTAGGGTGACCTGTCTGGCCAGCTGTCATGAAAAATAAAGAGCAGACGGCAGTGGTGGGGTTCTCGAGATGCTCCATGCCCGCTGGGGTTTAGAACAATGTGTCCGGGGAGCCGGTGACTGTAAGGAATTCAAGTGAGGGCAGATTTCATCCTGTATGTGATATAAAAAGTTACTCTCTAATTTCTCCCTTGGGGGGAGCGTTGCTTCTATTTCTCAACACTCCTGGGGTCCGAGGTGGGCATGAGGCAAACTCTGTGCTCCTAGGCCTTCCTCCTCACAGACTCTTTTGCTGAGGATGTCCTGCCCTCAAGAGGATTAACTCAAGGGCTGGAGAAGCCTGGGGGCACGGCTAGGGACACCCTCACAGAGGCCACAGGTTAGAGGTCACAGCATCTCCAGGCAATGTTAGAATCTGTTCTCCCAGTTGGGCCAAGGTGCTCTGCCAGTAAAATCTAGTTAACGGTGGTCTTTACCAGATTTGCAGTAGGACAGGGGACGAGGAGGATGGACTTTGGCATCCGATTGCCCTGGAATGCTGGCTTCTCTGCCGACTTTTCCTCACAGAGTTTGTCCTCTCTTCTGTAAGTGGGGACAGTGACATCCACGTCTCCTGACGGAGCGGGAGACTTCAATCACGTAATACGCATGCACGCAGTGTGGCTCGACAGGTACGTAGCAAAGGGGGCTGCTGTTATTACCATTATGTTCCTATTAAGCTCCTTGAAATATTTTGAAAATAGAAAGCTATTCCTCCACAAAGTTTCCTGGAACCTCGGGCATTTGCTTGTCTGCCCGTGGATGACAAATAACAAACACTGGTGAAGGCTCAGAAACAGCCTGGCAGGCCCGGGTCAGAGGTGTGGCGTCTTGCATGAACGTAGGTGAGGGTGACGTGACCGCGTAGGTAGGTGGCAGTCCTGGCGTCTTTTTACCACGGCAAAGATGTTCCCGGTTCGCACGACGGGACTGGACGCGTTTGGCCTCCTGCCCTCGCATTCGGAGCGGGTCAGAGAAGCCATGCTCCAAAGTGCTTTCCATTTATATCACGAGGGGAGAGGGCGGGACCATCCCTGCAGTCAGGCCAGGGTCGGTTCCAGGGGCCTGTGAGAAGGGCCCCTATTGTTGGGCTTCCCCCCGGGGAAAGATGATGCCATTCCACCAGGCGGGTCAGAGGAGCGTCCTCCGAGCGCGGCCCCTTCTCCCACCAAGAAAACAGGGCAATATGAGCAGTGCCTGTTCCCTGCTCCCCAGTTCTGTGTCAGCCTTGCCAGCCACCCAGGCCAAAGGCCACCGTTTCCTGGAAGAGATGTTGGCCTGCCCCCTGCCCCTCCGGAGAGTAAAAGGGCTCCTTGTTCTCGGATGGAGAATGAACTGGCCTGTGGGTGGCAAAGGCACATTGTCTCCTGCTTTGGCAGAGAGAATTGTGGATGCCTGCGAAATAAGGCATTCGACTCTTCTTGGACCCTGTTCCAGGCAGTTCCGCCGTGGAAACTCTGAGCAGTTGGCGGGGTTGGCGGGGGTGGGGGTGGGGGGGTCAGCGTGGAGGCAACTGGCCTGGAATCGTCGGTTCCAGCTGGAAGGCCGTCAAGCTTAACTCCTTGAGTCGCTGGCTGGGGTCGGTGAGGTGCACTCTGGGAGCTGAGTCAGGTCTGCACCACTGGCTGTGCGCGCGTGGGAGGCATCGTCTCTGCACCAAGTGTAGGAGCCAGGGAGGAGCGCTGGAGACCTTCCAGGGCCCTGGTTTGCAAGTGGGAGGTTTTGCTCCCCGGGGAACATTTGGGCACCACGGTCGGGAGAGGGGAGCTGCTGGCATCTAGTGGGTAGAAGCCAGGAATGCTGCCCGCCAGCCCACAGGGCACAGGCCAGCTGCCCACAGCAAGAATGATCCAGCCCAAAATGTCAGCAGTGCCGAGGCTGAGGGACCCCGCTGCTCTAAGGTCATCACTTTCGTTTGGCAGATGGGCATTCGAGGTCCAGATTGATGAAGTGCTTGCAAAAGTTCAAAGGGTTTCCAAGACAACGCCGGAAGCCAGGTTGTGTGGCCCTTTGGAGCGAGCCGCTCGTCCAGAAAGAGAAGGAAATTCCCAGACAGGAGCTTGTTGCCAGGTCGGGACCTTCTGCCCAGTCTCAGCACGCCCCGTCCCTTGGACAGGCTTGTCCACGGGTAGCGCGGCTGCAGGGTCTCTGGGCCGCAGACTTGGCCCCATTTCGCTGCAGTGACACCCGCAGTCATCACAGGGGGTGCAGCCGGGAGTGGTCTTCTGCTTGGTTATCAGTCATCTCAGAGACACAGCGGCCACTTTTTGGATTGCAGCTGTCGGTCTACTCACCAAGCCTTGTGGCTATAAAAGGAGCGAGCCTTTGCGCCGAGCGTGGCATTAGAACTCGCCTCTGCAAACTTACAGGTGCCCTCGGCGTTAGAACAGAACGTGCCCTGCATACTCACGGGGCGCCCGTGGTGTCATACCGTGCCCCAGCACCCTCCCGGCCGCCCCAGCAGCGGCCCCAGCAGCCGTATGGCTCACAGGCTCTGACTCTGTCCCTTCTTGGGCAGCTCGGTGATTTGGCCTCTTTGGCCCTAGGAATCCTCAGTTTCATTACCTAGAAAATGGTGCTAATAGTCCCCGCCTTGCCCTTTTTGGTGGGAGGGGATATGAGCATAAAAGGACCTAAGAGGGAGGTGCTTTGGAAACATCTGTGTCAGCAGGTTTGTGGCTCTTGCTTCGCTTTCGGGGAGGGGGGGGGGCACCAAACTAGTCTTGCTGTCTTTTTAGAAAGGGAAGCAGAGCGTCTCCCCTCTCATCGCCTGGACCAGCGCCATCCACGCAACCTGCTGCGTTGGTGGAAATGATCTATGTCCGTGCTGTCCCGTGTGGTAGCCGTCAGTGACATGTGGCTATTGGATTTTTAATTCAGTTTGTTTTAATTAATTTACATTTAAAGTAGTCGCATGTTTTATATATATCATAGTGCAGCCATGGACCGTTGGTATGGGTTTGTTTCCCTCTTTAATATATGGTTTTGTCCCGAAGCCACACACATTTCACATTCCTCTTCCTTCCTTCCTTCCTTCCTTCCTTCCTTCCTTCCTTCCTTCCTTTTCTTTCTTTCTTTCTTTCTTTCTTTCTTTCTTTCTTTCTTTCTTTCTTTCTTTTTCTCCCTTCCCTTTCTTCCTCTCCTCTCCTCTCTTTCCTTCCTTCCTTCCTTCCTTCCTTCCTTCCTCCCTCCCTCCCTCCCTCCCTCCCTCCCTCCCTCCTTCCCTCCCTCCCTCCCTCCCTCCCTCCCTCCCTCCCTCTCTCTCTTTCTTTCTTAACAAAGATCAACTAAGCAGTAGTGATTTTTCTCAGCTGTGTCCCCATCCCTTTTGGGTCACAACCTGGACAAAAATCATTCTTAGCTTAAGCCAGCAGGGACCTTTAAACAGGACTTAGGCTCTGTCTGGAGAGATCGCAAAAGGTGGTTCTGGGAAGGAATCTGGAACATAGAAAGCTCACAGGAACCTCACAGGGATGTAATTTCATCTATTTGATGCTTGAGAAAGCAGGGCAGGATCCTTTGCAACTTGGCGACCTGATGCCTACGGTTCTTGACGTGGAACCTGTCCTCAGAGCCAGCGATCCCAGAGGAAACTGGAAGGCAACGGAAGATATGGGACAGGGAAGGGCAGGAAGCCAAGTGAGAGTCCGGGAGGCCTGAGCGCGATCCTGGGTGGGGGGGGTGGGGTGGGGGGGAGTCTGGAGGACCACTTACGCTCTACCATTGCTCCCAGCCAGCCGCAGGGAGCCAGACTGTCCCGTCTAGCCCCTGTTGGTCACTGGTCAGGGACTGTCCGAGGTATGGGGGAGTAAACTTCCAGGCTCCCCGCCTCGTGCCTATCCACTCCAGCAGCCCGGAGGCAGCCTTCCAAAGAAGGCCCCAGGGGCCCGGGAAAGTCAAGTGTAGCTGCACATTCCCTTGCAGCCCAGCACAGGTGGGAAGCACCCCACCTTACAGTGCGCACCTCCATGGCCAAGACAGAGTGGGGTAGCTGCCGAAGATGCTGTCTGAGTGCCAAACAAACAAAAAGCCCCCGGGCTGCCCCACAAGGGATCGGTGGGAGAGAGGAGGGGCCAGCGGCTCTCTCGTGTGCCTGAAACCGCCGCCCCAGGAATGGCGGGAGCTGCCTGTCCCACAGCTAAGCTTCTTATCAGATTGGGAGCCAGAAAGAGTCTTGGAGGCTGACACCAAAGTGGCAGGCTCTACCTGCCTTAGAAACCAGCCTGTTCCACTGTTGGACAGTTGACGAGTGTAGACAGTTCCCAGGGATATCAGTCCTAAATCTGCCCAGTGTCATTGCCTCTGCCATTGGGAGAAGGCGTTCTTGTAACCCCCGGGGTGATACTTGGCGCATGACTGCGGCTGATCCTCTCCACCAATGTTCCAAGGAATGGATGGGGGGCTTGTGCAATTTCAGTGCTTTATCTACGGTCACTTGGCATGTGTGGTCTGCCCAAGTCGGGATCCAAACTCGGGTCTGTCTGTCCTCTGTGCTTCTGCTGTCTCCTCACGGTGCCATTGCTAAAATCTCAGACTGGATAGAACCTGAGGCACATGCCTCGAGACCTCCCAGCAAGCCATTGGTATGACGTTTGGAGTGAAGCGCCCTTCTGAAAAATAATATAGAAGGAGTGAAATGTTTACTTGCAAGATGCAAATGGAGTATCCTTGCAGGATGCTCTCAGGTCACTCTCCTAAGCTTGTCTAGTAATCTCAGGTTAAGATCACCCCAAGTTAGGTAGAAATAAGACACTTTGTTTCTGTAAAAGGCCAGATGGTAAATAATTTAGGCTCTGCAGAGCCACGCAGTCTGGCTGCAGCCAGAAAGCAGCCATGACCACATATGCACACGTGGGCGTATCTGTGTTCCAACAAAACTTTATTCCCAAAGCAGGTGGTGGGCCGGGTTTGGCCTGGGGCTCAGAGTTTGTGCTGCACCCCTCTTCAACATGATTACAGCTGTTTAGACGGAGAAGGCTCTACCTGACTAGGCACTCTTGAGGCCCCATCATGTATTAAGTGCCCTCTGGAAGGGACAAAAGGAATTCACCATCTGATATACTGTATCAATTTAGTTGATACTCAGTATCAATGAGCCACCGGGGGCTGCTGAGCATTTAATACACGCCCTCGGGAGCTTTTTCCCATCCCAAGGTCATGAGCCTCTCACAAAGAAAGGCAAGCTCATTATTCTCAGTCAACCTGCGCCGTCTCGTGTTTTGCTTTGTGGTGCCCTGCTCTTTGTACCTAAGGCCCAGGCACAACGAAGAGCCTTGGGGAGACAGGAATCGCTGTAAGCATTTACCTAGTGATTACTGAATCCGTGTCCATTCTCCGGTAGACTGTAAGCATCGTGAGGGCAGGGTCCCTGATCTGTTTCGCTGACCCTCTTGTCCCCAGTACCTAGGTCAGTGCAGGCGCCACACAGAGTAGGCTCTTCGCAGATACGAGTGAGCGAGTGGATGGGTCCGCGAAGGGTGAGGAGTCAGGGCCAGGGCAATGAGGGTGGTCTCTGGGGGTCACCCAGGGCTGTCCCGATGTGGCGCCATCTCGTCACTTCTGCGGTGTTCCAAAGCTGGCGCGTGTGGGCCGTCTGGACAGCGGTGCGTCCGCAGCCCTGGGTGGGAACAGGAGGCTCGGCAGATCTGGGGAGGGTCCGCCAGAGCAAGGAACAGAGAAAGGGTGGATCGAAGCAACTAAAAGGGAAGGGTGCTGTTGAGTAACAAGTCCTGGCCTGAAGGAGCCTCACGAAGAGGGCTGTTTGGCCAAGGAACAAGGGGAGGGGTGTTCTGCACTCGCCGCCAGAAGCATAATTAATGGCACCAGGCAGCGGCCTGCTGTTCTCGGCTCCTGCCCCGGCCTCTGCCCAGATCTCTCCCTCGCATCAGGAAAAGCCGTGGCCGCCCCCACCATGGAGACCGAAACCGATTCATAATTTTCCTTTCCTAATTAGGCACGGGAATGATGGAGACAATTATTAATAATGTATTGGGTTTTTTCTTTTTTTTAAATGCCCCCCTCAGGAGTCGGGCCTGAGAACAGCGTCCTTGATGATAAGCAGCCACACTGCCACCACGCTGGGCTCCGTGCCCGGGATGTTAGGCAGAAATAAATAAATCAGAGAAGTGAGTGTCCCGTGGAGCTCGGGCAACAGGCTGGGAGTCACAGATGGAAAGGCGCGGAGCCCCTCACCGGGGCTGCAGCGGTGGGGGGGGTGGGAGGTGGAGCAGGGAGGCTTGGGTGCCAACTGCCCGCACCCCCTTTCCTTCCCCGGCTGGCCTAGGCCAACCCGCGTAGGACCTTTCCGTAGGGCTGCCCCCGCTTGCCCACCTGGTAGGGCTCAGCCTAACAGAAGCTTCCCTGATGCCCAGGGTGACACCCATGATCCCTTTCTGTGCACGGCATCAATCCCTCCACGTGACCCTGTCTGTTTGTCCCAAGCGTGTCTTTCCACGGTCTGGAGCCGGGCCTGGATCTGCTTCCTTGTTTTTGTCTGTGTAGCAATTGTGTGTCGGCCCTGGGACCAGATGTCTGGGTTCAGATCCCAGCTTGACCGCCTGCCCGAGTGAAGTTGGGCACCTTCACGAATCATTTCCCCTTCCGGCCCGGCACTGCACACACCCCCTGGGCACACGGCAACCCCCTGCCCGGCCCCCGCGTCATCACACACCGTGGGGGAACCCGTCCTGCCCCCCTCGCCCGGTCCCCGGCAGCTGAAGGTGGCTGGGCTGAAAAGACTGGCCCTGGACTGGACTCACCTCAGGTTCACAGCCTCAAGCCCACTGCCCCCATGCACCTCCCTGCCCCAGTCCATTTGCTCGCCTGCCCTCGAGAACACCAGTTCACACCTTCCCTGCCCCACGGAGGCCCAACACCTCCCCCCTTCTCACTCAGCTGCTGACCTCGCTTCCTGCTTCGCTCAGACAACTGACACTTGTTGGAAGGAAAGAAAGAAGCAGCCACCGACCCCACCCGCTCACCCGCCCACACACTCTCCTCTCAACTTTCCTACACATCGGGGGCCCGTGTACGGGGACCCACCCTCTCCTGGGTCACACCCAGCATACGCGCACACTCACGTGCACAGGTGCGTGCACATATACATAACATCTCCCATCTTAAAATCCTTCCGTGGCCACCACCTGCCCCCTCAGCTGTGGCTCCCTGTTCTGCTCCCCTTGGCATCAAGGTTCCACCAACAAGCTGTGCATAATTGCTGTTCTCTCCTAAATGGCCCCACTCAGACTTCCTCCACCGGTCCCCCAACACCGCCTCTGCATGGGCAATGGTGCCGCCACGTTGCTCCGTCTAGCAGTTGGCTCTCAGTCCTGCCGCATTTGCCCATCTGTCAGCTGCAGTGGACACAGCTGACCGCCCCCTCCTCCTCCTCATGTTCTTCCCTGACCTGGCTGCAGGACTCCCCATCACCTTGGGCCCCCCCCCTAACCCCGCCCATCCTTGCTGGCCTCTCTTCCCAGCCTCCTCTGTCCTTGGCCTCTACATGGAGGTGCCCCGGGGTTCAAGTCCGACCCTCTTCTCTGCTCCGTCTGTGCTCCCGCACTTGGTGATCTCAGGGCGGGGTGCTGACAGCTCCCAGGTTTATGCCTCCAGCTGAGGCTTGGTTCTGAACTCAGAATCTGCTGCTTGCTCGCCGTCTCTCTCGGGGTGTGATGGGATTGTCAGTCCTCACTCCCGATCTGCACACCCAGCAGGCCTGCCCTGCCTTGGCCTTCCCCATCGTTGATGGCAGCTCCATCCTTCCACCTGCTCAGAGTCACCTTTAATTCTTCTCTCTTACACACGCACACCCACATTTCCATGCACTCGACCTTCCGGAAGTATCCAGAATCCACCCTTTCTCCCCGCCTCCGCTGCTGACCCCGATCCGAGCCATCATCCTCTCTGTCCTGGGCTCCTGGCAATGACCTCGCAGCTTCCCACACTGTGCCACCCTACCGCGTGCATGCGTGTGTCCACTCTAAACAGAGTGATTGAGCCGACATGCAAGTCAGACCTGACCGCCCCCCCTCCACACCCACAACTGGCACCTCGTTTCTCAGTGTAAAAGCCCAAACCCTTCTCGTCTCCTCCGTCCTTCCCTTGCCTGCTTCATCCCAGCCACACGGGCCTCCTTGCTGGTCTTCAGACATGTCAAGCCCCCGCTGGCCTCAGGGCCTTTGCTTCGGCTCTTCCCCCAGGTAGCTGCGTGATGAACCCCCTTATCAAGTCCCAGTCTCTGCTCACGTGTTGCCCCTTGAAGCCACATGGCTGTCCTGGTTCACATTGCAGCCCACCCACCCTGCACCCCAGCACCCTCAGCCCCCCAAAGCCACTCTGTTTAGGGGTAAAGAAGCACATGGCAGCGTCCAAGAGAACAAGAGGCCTTTCTCTTCCCGTGCTTCTCCCTTAACAGCAAGGAGACCGTCCAGGAAGCCCCTGCAGACTTTTCCTCTCGTGTCTTTGGCCAGATCTGATGACGTGCCCACCTCTGAAGCAGTTAGGGGCAGGAGGGCTGCAATGACTGAGCCCGGCTCACAGCATGGAAAACACACCTCTGGGCTGGACACGCCTCCCCGGAGCCTGAGCCCTGTGGAGGGTGGGGGACGTAGAGGAACCTCCGGCCCCGGTTGGGGGGGGGGGATTGGGAGATTGGGAACACTGTACTGTACCCAAAGCCTGAACGAGATTCCGGCAAAGAAAGGGGGGAGGCCCCCCTGACCCCTTTCATTCTGAGGTGCATATGCTTGCTGTTTTCCTCAGGAACAACTCCAGAGGAGACTTTTTTCTCCAGAAATGGGGGTTTATTTCAGAGGTTTGCATAGGGTGCCAAGGTCCGGTCTTGCATTTGTGGCTGTAAAGTCCGGCCAACACACTCTGGCACCTTCAGGGCGGGAGATGAGCGGCCCCACACCCAAGCTGGCCTGCATGGGAGGGCGGACGCCCCTGGCACAGGCCTCCCCGTGGATGCCCTGTGCCCATGAATGGATACGGCAGCGGTCTGAGTCGGCCCCTTGTGTTCCAGAGACAATGGGCTCTGTGTGGGGGCGGGGGTTGGGGAAGAGGCCGCCCCGTACCCCCTCCTTCCACGGCAGGGCTGGGGACACCGAGGCAGAGGCAGGGAAAGGGCTTTCAGCCACGAAGGAACTTCTGAGAACCCGTGTCCTTCGTGGGCCCCAGGGGCAGGACCTAAGGCAGGGCTGAGGTGTGGGGACAGGTGTGCCCCTCCGTTCTTCCCCTCCTCTGAGCTCAGCACCCTCCTTTGTCCACATGAAATGGATTCTGCTGCCACATGAATGTTTCAGCAAAGCTCCTGGACCCCTCACCATCCTCACGAGCCCCATAAACCAGCGGTGCTTTACGTGAGTAGGCTGAGGCAGGGGCAGAGAGTGAGCAGCTTGGAAACGCTCTCCAGAGCTTCCCGGTATGTGTATGTTCCCAGACGGCTGCACAGCGTCCTCAAGTTCCTTCCTGTGGGTGAGAGGGCGTGGTACAGAAGGGACAGAAAGGGACCCCCCCCCACCCAGCTCTGCCAGGAGGCTGTCCGTTGGAGCGGGGCTGTGTGAGCGAGGCCCGGGCCAGCGTCCGACCAGTTCCCCGCGGTAGTGGCTGCACGTGTCCTCTGGTTGGGAAGCAAGTTCATGGACATCAGCCCCTCGGAGGAAGCGGGTCACAGCTCAGGGGACCCTTGACAAGCCTGTGCTCAGCGGTTGTGACCCACTGATGGGCTGATACCACGCCTGCCAGCACCAGGCAGCGGAAGGCCACCGTGGGCCCCATCTCCTCCCCGACCACAACCCACGCCAGGTCAGGAGGCTGACATTTCAGCGCCGAGGGGTCGGTCAGGAAACTGCAGAGGCAGCCTGGGCAGAGGCCCAGTGCGTGCCCATGGTATCACCAGCTGTAGCGGGCACTCAGGCTGTACTCAAGAGACAAGGAGCCATGAGGGCGAGTGGCTGGACTCCCCAGGGGGCCACATTCGGGGTCAAGAGATCGAGCCACGGATAAATCCACAGACTCCATCTCACCATAGGTAAAGTGTCAAAACGGAGGACGCGACCATATCTCCCTTCTTCTGGGAACCGTTGGAAAATATCTTGCAAAACTGAATTGTTGCCACGCTGCTTGCTGTCCCCTTGATTCATTCACGCCCCGCTCGGTACCCTCCGGTCCCTCAGCCATCTTCTGCGCACAGCCGGCAAGGAGACAGAAGCGGCAGGTTCCCCTTGGCACGTATGCGTTGAGTTGGCCGTGAGTGCCGGCCAAGGCACATCTGGGTTCACATCTTGATGGCTCCGCTGGCTGTGTGGCCTCGGTCTCCCCACTCCCCAAGGGGGGTATCAGTGGGCTCTGCCCTGTCGTCACTGATCGTGTACCTTGGAATCGGTGCTCAGCTGTACCCTCGGGAACCCTGCCTCCGCTGTCTCATCTGATGGTCACAAGAACCCGCAAGGAACGCAGGGAAGGCACTGGTCCCCGAGAGCGCCTGGGGGGCCCCCTGGCCTCACACGCCTCCTCTGTGGCGCGGGGCCGCCAGCCCGCGGGAATCTCGTTGGTCTGCGCCTGCTCCCTGATACCGTTCGGACGGGCACGTTCTCAGCTCCCCCGTCCCCAGCCGCTTCTCCAGACACTTGCACAAGGTGTGGGGGCATCTCGGCCTCTTTTTCATCTCTTTCCTAGCGCTTGCGACACGTGTAATTATACACTCCCTGGTGGATTTCCTTACGTGCTGTTCGCCTCCTCCCCTCCTCCGGAAGCTCCCTGCCGAGCCATCTCCCCTGTCCTGCTCACTCCCCGAACTCTCAGCTCCGTCTCCCCCACTTACCCAGTGGTCTGGGCCCCGCTGGCTTCTCCCTTCCCGTCCGCTCTTTGCAGACTCTCGGGCAGCCAGCGGGGGCAGCCACGACTCCCTTCTTTGTTTCTGGTTCTTCAGAGATCGCTGCCTTCTGTTGCCTTGATGTCCACTATTTTGAAAGCCATCGCTGTATGTATTGGTATATTTTTGAGATGTTTGTGGTGTCTGTGTAGGGGTGGGGGGCAAATCTGGCCCCGTTACTGTGTCTTGCTAGAAAGCAGAGGTCCCGAATGTAAGTTCTTAATGACGCATCTCTTGACTGAAACGACAGCGGCTCCTTTGATAAAGCAAAACGGAGCCGGGGTGGTTCTCCACTGTGCTCTCTAGTTGCCACTTTTATCATCTTTACAGGCGTCAGGAGTGGTTAATGCATACATAAGAGCTGTATACAGCAGACAGCCTTACTGAGTCCCAGGAGAGAGGGTATTTCGACCCCGGAGAGGTCATGACAGCTGCTGCCTTTCTGTCAGTGTTTGCAGAGTCTTGGCCACGAGCAAGGGGGCGTGTCGGAGGGGGCGGAGCTCCACAGCCTCAGGTCCTGCCTCAGCCTCCCCGGTCTGATCACCTGCTTCTCAGGGACATGGCCCTCCCCCTTAATCCTTAGCACCAAATGGCCTCCTCTCCTCAGCCACCGATCACCCTCACCTTGTGCACATTATCAAATCTACGTGTCTGGTCCCCTCTTGGAGCCTGCGGGCGGCTTGAGCGAGGCGACCAGGTCTCAGCCAGCTCTGCAGTGATCCACGGGCGGCTCATACCAGACCTGGTAAGGGCACAGTTTCTACTGAATCCATATTTGTGCTCCCAGCTCCTAGCATGGTGCCAGGCACAGAGGGTTGATAGCAGATGGTTGGTGGATGAATGAACGAACGAACGAACGAATGAGCACCTTCATGATGCCATCTTTTCAAATATGCACCATCAGTCTGCTCGCGTGGTAAGCTGATCACATCTGCAAAGGAGTGCTGGCCACACCAATGGGAAGGACGTTTAGGCAGGAGCAGACCTGGACTGCAGCCCAGAGCCTGGTGTCCTGACCCTGGCCCCTGGGAAAGCTGCTTCTTGATCCTGAGGGTCAGTATTTCTCCCTTTGCGGAAATGATCCAGCTCTGAGAGTTCCTGATCCTTTCTAATGCAAAAAGAATGACTGGGGCAGGGATAAATAGGGATGCATTCTTTGAACACAAGAGCTGTTTTCTTGGCAAAATCCAAGATGTATACTTTGGACTGGATTCACAAAATACCTCCCTCTTTTTCATATCTGTTAGCTTTTTGCCTTGAATAGTTTCCCCACATGCCCTGCTGAAGGATATAGAGGGCCCTCCCCATAAGGACCCCCTCGAGTCTCCCTGTTTTCTGTATCAACTGTGTTTGAAAAACATAAGCAAGAAGGAAATCCCCACCTCATTACCAACGAATGTGAGGAGCATCAAAAGAGGTGCTGTGAAATTAACTCTCAAATTGCAAATGAGGTTTGGAATCAACTCTTCTGTTTCCAGTGGATGGATTTTTCTCAGCAAAGGCCCTGGTGGCCTTTTTGGAGGGACAATTCTACCTTGTAGGAATTTCCAGGTCATTGTTGTTAACCTCTGTAGCTCTTTGGCTCAGTTATTGTGGCAATCATCGTCAGCCTCCCTCCCCGTATTTCCGAGTGCCCTCTGGAGGGGGGCTGCCCCCAGCTGAGAACACATTCTGGGGATGTGTGCCCCAGCCACCTGTGGGCCATTGGTGGGCAGGTGTGAGTGTCCCCTTGGGCTGTAGGCATGGCCCTTGGGACTTGCCCGGAGGTGTTACAGCCTGAGTGGAATTGGCAGAAACCAAAATTGCTTCTCTTTGCAGTGACAACAAGGAGGCAAGCCCTTTGGGGTTGGGACTCAATGTATCTGGCCGCATTTCTGAGTGTCCTGCAGTGACCATGTAGGGAAGACCCGGCCTTGATCTGTGCTGAGTCACCCTGGGGAAGACTCAAGGACACCCCAAAATGAGGAACTGAGTCGGGGGAAGGATTTTGTGTTTGGTACCTCACCAAAAAAGAACAGCACTGAAGGGATTCGTCATGGGAAAACGAGAATTCCATTGGATTTCCTTTCCCTTATCTTAGAGTTTATTCCTATGTTGAGTTCCATATTGTATATCTTTTCAGTGTTGGGGTTTCTAAAGGCCAGATCTCACCCTGGCTGAGGGCAGCCATGTGACTCAGTGACATCCTGGTCCCGGGCATTTCTCAGGAAGCATTTCTGAACCTGCTTGGTTGTGTGATGAGCTGAGCCCCACCTCTGGGGACCTTGCAATTTGTTAAAGGCTTTAGCACCTGCTCCCTGTGAAGCACGTAACGGCTTTCTGCATCTCCCCACCCAGCGGCAGCAATGCCACAATCTGATAACAATTCAGGAACCTGTAACCCCTCCTCGCTTGTTCCTCTCTCCTGGTTCAAGAGTAAAAGCACTTTGGAAAACAAGAGTGGCAGCTCCTTATAAAGTTACTCGCACGCACCATAGGACCCAGCGAGCCCACTCCCACATATTTATCCAAGGAAAACCCGAAAACATGTCTATATCATATATGCAAGTGATTATAGCAACTTTATTTTCCAGCCCAAACCTGGAAAGAGCCTAGGAGTCCACAGCAGGTGAACAGATAAACAGATTGTGGTTTATTCCTATAGCAGACTATCCCTCAGCCATCAAAGAGAAGGGACTACTGAAATTTGCAACAACGTGGATGAATCTCAAAAAAATTTGCTAAATAAAGGGAGCAAACACATACACACACACACACACACACACACACACACACACACACTGCAGGATCCATTTTGTGACTTTCAAGAACAAGCAAATCTAATCTATGATTTAAAATTTTTTTTTGTTTCAACGTTTATTTTTATTTTTGGGACAGAGAGAGACAGAGCATGAACGGGGGAGGGGCAGAGAGAGAGGGAGACACAGAATCGGAAACAGGCTCCAGGCTCTGAGCCATCAGCCCAGAGCCTGACGCGGCGCTCGAACTCACAGACCGCGAGATCGTGACCTGGCTGAAGTCGGACGCTTAACCGACTGCGCCACCCAGGCGCCCCAAATCTATGATTTTAGAAAGCAGAATAGTGGTCGGGGCACCTGGGTGGCTTAGCCGGTTAAATGTCCGACTTCGGCTCAGGTCATGATCTCACAGTTTGTGGGTTCAAGCACCGCATCGGGCTCTGTGCTGACAGCTCAGAGCCTGGAGCCTGTTTCCAATTCTGTGTCTCCCTCTCTCTCTCTCTCTGCCCCTCCCCCACTCACACTCTGTGTCTCTCTCTCTCTCTCTCTCTCTTTCAAAAATCAAGATTAAAAAAAATTTAGAAAGCAGAATAGTGGTTGCCTGCAGGGCAGGGATTGACTAGAAGGAGGCACAGGGAAACTTTCTGCAGTGATGGGAAAATTCTGCGTCACAATAGAGGTGTGGCTTACGCTGGCTAACTCATTTGTCAAAGCCAATCAGACCACACGCATCAGATGGGTAAGAGTCACTGTATGTAAGTTACACCTTGATGATTATGACAGCATCAGTAATAATGGTGATGATGGTGACAAAGCCATCCATGGTATCCTTTGGGAAGTTATTCACTTTATTCCCCATGTAGTGTTACACCCCTGAAGGTATCTGTTATTAAGTAGACACAGATCTAGGGCAGTGTCTTGATTCCCTTTACATTTAGTCACAGGTCTTGAAGACCTGCCCAAAGCTAGTAGTGTCCGTATATCTGTCCATCCATATGTCCCTCCCTCCCACCCTCACCAGCTTCCCTCTTTCCCTCCCTCTCTCCCTCTCCCTTCTCTTTTGCAATTTGGGGCACTTCTTTCCAATCGTCTCTGAACCTGTCAGAGCCTCCAGGATGAGGCTGTGTGATGTCTCTGCTTTCCTCAGAAGAGCGAACCAGCTTTGCCGTGAGCCTCGTCTACACCAGTGCTGCGGTCCGCCGCACACAGCTGGTGCCAAGAGGGAGGACAGGATCACCCCCGAGGACCCCATGGATTGAGTAACGACAGAGGGGCCCCATGGCAGCCAGAGTCAGATGCTTTGTCAGCGACAGACTTTTCCAAATTTTGGCCGCCCGTGCAGATTGAGACAGCTGTAGGTGCTCACCTCATGGGCCAAATCCAAGAGGGGGGACAGCCTGCCTCTTAGAAGAAACCAGCTTACCAAACTGACATCGACGGGCCTCCTCCCGCCATGTGCCCTGTGAGCCCTGCTCCCCACCCCCACCCTCAGAGCAAGCGGATTTAATGCCTCAACTGAGAGAATGAGATGCTCTGTTATTTTTCATGGGAAATTAAACCTGACCCTGCCATCAGTTAGCTCATGCCAGGGGAGGATGGATGGCCCGGGGCTCAGCGCTTAACCCCTGCTTGGAGCACCCGCCTGGCGGGGGGCCAGCCATGATGTCACCTGCCGCCGGGGTGGGGGCAGGGACGGCAGGACAGGTCATTCCGGTGAATGAAGGGTGGTGCGGCCACCGTGGTGTCACCACCCCCGTCCACCTGTGACACGGCCGGCACCCGCTCATCCAGAGGACACTCAGCCTGTGCCTGTGTTTTTCAGCCCCCAACTCTACCTCGTGCCCCGCTGAGGAAAGCTGGTGGTCGGGGCTGGTGATCGTCATCGCGGTATGCTGTGCCTCCCTGGTGTTTCTCACTGTGCTTGTCATCATTTGCTACAAAGCCATCAAAAGGTGAGTGTTTACCCAGCTCTGAGCCCCAAGGGGGCGCCACCTGGGCCGGGGGCTGCTCGGCCCAGCCCCATCATGCTTTTTTTTAAACTATAAGAATTGTCAAGCATTTAATAAGCAGAATATATGATGAATGCCCATCTTCCTTCAGCAAACACTGAATGAGCGCCCCTTGTCAGGCCCAGTGTAGCATGTGTGTGTGTGTGTGTGTGTGTGTGTAGTGACCCTATCTGGAAGTCACAGGCCCTGCCGTTGGGAGCTCACTCAGGGCGCCTAGGAGTAGAGTTTGGAAATGATCTTTGCAGGGTGGCTGAGGGAGGCGCCATGCTGCTTTGGAGCAGGAACTGGGTTTCGGAGTCAGATCGAAACTCAGATACCAGTTCAAACGGTGTGACCAGGAAGAAATCACTTTAACCTCTTTGGCCCTCAGTTTCCCTATTTGTAAAATGTGGGGACAGCGTGCCAACCTAATACTGTTGTGAGGAATGGTGACGTGCTTCTGTAAACAGTACGCGCGACACGTTTACTCTGCAGTGCGCGGCATATAGTAAGTGCTCACCGAGTACTGCCCCGGCGTCCCTTGTCCCGGTAATTCCAGACAGAGGAAGAAGGGTGACAGAGGAGCCATGCTTCTCTGGGGGGAAGAGAGAGGTTGAGATGCCTCAGAGAAGGTTTTCAGCGAATGTGACACCGAAGCTGGGTTTTGGAGGATGACGAGGAGTGTTCCCGGGGAGTCGTAAATGATCCAAACAGCAAACTCTCTTTCAGTAATACTCGCTGTCATTTCTGTGACTACCAACTCACTTTGCCCTTCCAAAGCGATTACCAGTCACCATCCCCTTGTCAAATTGGGGTCCTGCCGCAGAGTGTGGCTATTGTTGGGTCTGAGGAGTATTGAGGGTCCTAAGTATGGTAGAATCGGCCATTCTGTGGACGGTACCCCCTGGAGATCCAGCACAGCAGCTCCAGCTAGAGCCTCCAGGCTCCAAACAAAATGCAACCCCCAGCCCCCAAGGACCTTGCGGGAAGATAGAGTTTAAAAGACAAACAAAAATGTTGCAAAATGCCCAGGTGTCCGAGGCATTGTACAGAGATTTCTTTTTTTTTTAAGTTTTAAAATTTATTTTGAGGGGCGCCTGGGTGGCGCAGTCGGTTAAGCGTCCGACTTCAGCCAGGTCACGATCTCGCGGTCCGTGAGTTCGAGCCCCGCTTCGGGCTCTGGGCCGATGGCTCAGAGCCTGGAGCCTGTTTCCGATTCTGTGTCTCCCTCTCTCTGCCCCTCCCCCGTTCGTGCTCTGTCTCTCTCTGTCCCAAAAATAAATAAACGTTGAAAAAAAAAATTAAAAATAAATAAATAAATAAAATTTATTTTGAGAGAGAGACTGTGAGCGGGGGAGGGGCAGAGAGAGAGGGAGAGAGAGAGAGAATTCCAATCAGGCTCCAAACTGTCAGCACAGAGCCTAATGTGGGGCTCGAACCCATGAAATTATGAGATCAAGACCGGAGCCAAGACCAAGAGTCGGACCCTTAACCCACTGAGCCACCCAGGTGCCCCATAGATTTTTAAAAAAGGTTTTGGAAATTCCCGAAGGCCCAAAGTTAGGGGATCTATATTAAGAACAATTGTAAAACCTGAAATATTTCACCATAGCCTTTTAATCCGTTGTTCTATGTGATTTGCTTTAATAATTGAAAAGCAGAAAGAGTAAAATATCAAGTTCAAAGTCTTAAAACGAATGCATGGTCGGGCACGGAGGGTGAAGGGCTGTTTTCAGGCAACAGCCTGCGCGCGTCCCAGTGGCCTGGTGGGAGAGGCAGGACAGGGGGCCGGGTCCAGGAAGTCCACGTGGACAGGCCAAGCCCCAGGGATCTGCCTCCCAGCCAGGAGCCCCTTCTGCTCCCTGCTCTCATGTTGTGAGGTCCCGTCCAAAGCGATGACCAGTCACAAAGAGTAGCTGTCATCCAGTGTCTCTTCCACAGCCGGGGGCTCATGGCCTCACCAGCATTCCCTCAGTTCATCCTTGCCACACCTTTTTCCAATCTGCTGCGTTTTATAGGCGAGGAAACTGAGATTCGAAGGGGTAAAGGGGGCTGCCCCGGATGGCATAACCAGGGAGCAATGGACTCAGAATTGGAACCCAGAACCACAGGACTCCAAAGCCCAGCCCTGACCATGGCTGGTGGCGATGAGGCTGCTGGATGTTTGCGAGGACGAGCACGCCATCCACCAGTAGACTGCCTGGGGGTGGGCACTAGTCCCCTGGAGGACGTCCCTCCTCCGCTGCCCCAAACCTCTTCTCAAAACACATGCTGTCTGCTCCAACGTCAGGAGGGCAAGAGGGCGGCATCAGGAGAACTAACTGACATTAAGAGCTGACTGTGGCAGTGTCGGCAGCTGTGGCTGCTAGGCTTTGTTTCAGTGGAGCTAGGGGTCTCCCAGGAAGGCGTGTGGGGGCGCCTCCTCACCTCCCCTCAGAGCAGCCTGAGGGGGCCTCTTGTCTGCCCTCTGTCCCCTCCCACAGGCTCTGAGTTCTTGGGAACAGCTAAGATCTGTTCTTAGCTGAATACTTGCACACTCAATACTGTGCCTGGAAAGACACAGAACTCAAGCCACACGGCTCAGGGTATCCCTTCCGGGCGTGTGGGCGGGGCTCCTTCCAGGGGTTGTAGGCGGGGATTCCTCCAAGGTGTGGGCCGGGCTCCCCTCCAGGATGTGGTTGGGTCTCCCCTCCAGGGGCGTAGCCTGGGCTTCCCTCCGGGAGTATCTGCTGGGCTCCTTTCCAGGGAATGTGGGCAGGGCTCCCTTCCAGGAGTGTGGGCGGGGCTCCCTTCCAGGAGTGTGGGCGGGGCTTCTTTCCAGGGAATGTGGGCGGGGCTCTCTTCCAGGTGTGTGGGTGGGGCTCCTTCGTGGGTGTGATGAGTTCAGGGAGCCAATGGTGCTGGTGAAGCACTCCAGGACTAGTAGCAGTGGGGGTGGTCAGCATCCCTAGGACCAGGACAAGGGGAGGAAATTGTGCCACAGGGACTAGGGAACTGGAGAGCCCAAGACTCAAAAGAGGGGCCGCTTACCAGGATCTATGCTTGGAACAGCTGGAGATGAGCCCCAAAACAGGAAAGGAAGAGGAGAAACACCCCAGATTTTCTCCACACTCCCTGGTCTCCTGAGCCGTGCCTCTCATTAGCCACACCCAAGGAACAGGAGAGGCCAGGACCGGCACTGGTAGGCATCAGCCCCCAGGGCGCAGAGCAGGGAGAGAGGAGGGAATGGGTGAGTGGGGGCAGTAAAGACACCAGCACAGTCCCTGTCCCATGTGCATCCGCACCGTGATCTGCATCCATCCTCTTCTGGGCAAGCCCTGGGACTTGGGGTGAAGACCCAGCCCTCTGCGCCTCCAGACCTCGTAATCCATAAAGGGCATCTGGCACACAAGGATGGACAGTCAGTGACAGGAGGGGGCTCCGTTCACAGTCAAGTGGAGACAGAAATAGAGGCCAGCACTTCCAGAACTGGCCTGGAAGGACTCCGTGGGAGAGGCTTAACCCTTTGGGGGAGGGAGAAGGAGGCAGCCCATGTTACAGCCATGGAGGAGAGCAAACGGCCCCCACTGCTGACCGAGCTGACCTCTGCCGGGGGCTGTAAGAGATAGCATCGTGCAAGCCAGCTGTCTGTCTGCATTTTTCTCCAGAGTCAATGGAGGATTTCTTGCTCACGGCCAATTCCTTTTGGTTAATAATTCATTGGAAACATGCCTTTTCTCTCAGGAAACAAAAGCATTTCATGTCACTGTAAAACCATTAAAAGGAAAAACCAGTGATGAACCCGGCTCTTTTTTTAACGCTCCCAGCCTGGAGTCCCTAGGGGAGGATTTCTGAGAGATCTTTGTGAATGGCCCAACACAGCCTTTGGGAGTCAGATTGCTGGGAGGATGGTTCTAGAATCAGCTGGGGTAGGAAGGTGGTTCTGGAGATGCCAGCTTGGCTTGGCATCTGGGGTGCAGGCCGCAGGGTCCACAGGCCTCTGCAGGGATGGGAGGAGACAGGAGCAGGTGCAGAAGCAGCACCCTGAGGTGCCCCCACTGGGCGCGACCTTGGGGGGAAGTGGGAGGTCTAATCAGCACTTCCTACACATAGACTTAGTGAATCAGACTTCGTCCTGTGACTCCACAGATGCACCTGAGGTCCCAACTCTGTGCTGGGTGAAATGGTGCTTGAGAGTGGGGTCTCCCAGGCGAGGAGCCCGAGGAGGGGCATCTCACCCAGACCTGGGGCCCTGAGAGGTTTCTTGGAAGTGGGGGGGGGGGGCGGGTGTTAACCAGACCAAGATGCTGAGAAGGGGAGTTGCTCACGGTGGGACCAGCACATGCAGTGCCCTCCAGGTCCCCTGCCAGTGACCCCAAACTCTGCGGGTCCCCAGCATGGGAGCCCACACAGCTTGCATTTCGGTGGCCTCACTGCCGTGAGCTGGCTGTGAGCAGCTTTATTCATAGCTGCAGGATGATTGAGCCCCAGACCCCTTGGGTGGTCTATACACTTGTGTCCCCCCCCCAGGCCTCCTCCCCACCACCCCGCCCTGGGCCTGGCGTGCACATGACATCGGACAGCCTGGGGTTGTTAAAAGAACCTGGGACTGGGAGTCCAGACCTCTGAGCCCCATTCCCAGCCTCAGCACAGCTCAGTGAGGTCGCCGTCTTCCCTGGGCCTGTCTCTCTTACCTATAAAATGAGGGTCCTCTAAGTCTCTGTCCAGCTCCTGAGCCTTTGTTTCCATCCCTAGATGACAAAGAGGATTGCCCCGAGGGCATTCCACGTCTCAGAGGTATGAATGCTGATGGAAATGCTTGCCAAGGGCTAGGCCAGGCGGCAGGGCCGTGCGAGCTTGGCACAGGGGCTCCCGTCGTGGGGTGGGTGCTTCAGGCACAGTCCCTGCCCTCAATGCAGACACCTCCTCCTGTGGGGAGGAGAGGGTATTGATCAGACCACCCTCGGAAGGACCACGTATGACAATCAGAGAAGAGTATCTGAAGGGAAGAGAGGAGTATCTGAGGGAAGAGAGGAGTGTCTGAAGGGACTACCAAGGGGCGCCTGGGTGGCTCAGTTGGTTAAGCATGCGACTTCAGCTCAGGTCATGATGTGACGGCTCGTGAGCTTGAGCCCCGCGTCTGGCTCTGTGCTGACAGCCCAGAGCCTGGAGCCTGCTTCGGAGTCTGTGTCTCCCTCTCTCTCTCTCTGCTCTTCCCTGCTCACACTCAGTCTCTCTCTCTCAAAAATAAAAATTAAAATAATAATGATGATAATAAATGAAGGGACTATAAAGTGAAATAATGCTGTAAGCAGAAATAACAGAAGAAGCTGTCGGCCCAGGGTGGGGTAGGAACCTCAAACGAGCAGTGATCAGTGAGAGTCATCTAGACAAAGCTCCAGGACACAACGTGCCCACTGCCCAGCTAGGAGGGCCAGGCCTCAGACCCCGGCCAGGCCAGGGCGAGGGAGCTCACAGGCCTGTGGACTCTTAAGAGTGACGCCACCCTCCTAGAGTGGCATTTGCAGCTTCTCTGGCAGCCACACCCTTCCTGCAGGGAACACCGTGTGTGGCAGAGAGATGACGCCCACCCTCTCCAAGCCCCTCGCCTGGAGCCACCCCCGTACCCCAGGCACACGCAGAGCACCTTTCCTCCTGGGGCCATCCGTGGCGCGGGTCCTTCACCTTCCGCCGCCGATTTGCCATTAAGCCACTAGACAGCCGTTTCCTTCTAATTTACAAGGTATAGGCTGAAAGACCGATCAAGGGACTGCAGAACAGTTTGGCTCATCCTGCAGACCATTAATCGCAGACAACTAGGGCGCACACTGCTCGCTGGGAGTGAGCTCAGGCACGCATGGGCTGGAGTGAGCCTGAGCACACACGTTATGACTCTGGTGCTCATCGGCTTGGTCCACAAATATTGACTGAGTACCTACTATGTGTTGAGGACTCGACTAGGCTCCAGGGATGTAGAGGTCTACACCATGAGTCCAAGCCCCCTCACCAGTGGAGGAAATGGATTGAATACACACACACACCTACAAGTTAATACCTGAGGTGCTTTTAATGAGTGCTGTGAAGGAGGGGAGAAGCCTGAGAGTAATGGAGAGAGAGAGAAGGGGGTGGGAGAGGGGTTGCTCCCCTAACTCCGAGTCAGGAGCACTGTGCCCGCTTCCCGATGGGGCTTTATGGTTAGGAAGTACTGTTAGGAGGGCGCCTGGGTGGCTCAGTTGGTTAAGCATCCGACTTCGGCTCAGGTTCGTGGGTTCGACACCCATGTCGGGCTCTGTGCTGACAGCTCGGAGCCTGGAGCCTGCTTCGATTCTGTGTCTCTCTCTGTCTCTGCCCCTCCTCCGCTCTGCACTGTCTCTGTCTCTATCTTTCAAAAATGAATAAACATTAAAAAAAAAATAAAGTTAGGGCTTTGTACATCCACTACCACCTTTTAATTTTTATTTTTATCAAGGTAATGCGTGCACAAAGCTTAAAATATCAAATGTGGGGAGCACCTGGGTGGTTCAGTTGGTAAAGCATCCGACTTCGACTTAGGTCATGATCTCACAGTTTGTGAGTTCAAGCCCTGTGTCAGGCTCTGTGCTGACAGCTCGGAGCCTGGAGCCTGCTTTGATTCTGTGTCTCCCTCTCTCTCTGCCCCTCCCCTGCTCATGCTGTCTGTCTGTCTGTCTCTCTCAAAAGTGAATAAGCATTAAAAAAAAATTTTTTTAATGTCAAATGTGCCACAAGTCTGTTAAGAAAAACAGCAGTCCCTGACTGCCCCCCCTGTTTTCTCCCCCAAGTCACATTCTTGAGAGGCAACCATTTCTGGGTGTCAGCTCTTCTTCTGGTATTTTCTCTCCATATTCTTCTTCCTCCTCCTCCTCTTCTTCTTCTTCTTCTTCTTCTTCTTCTTCTTCTTCTTCTTCTTCTTCGTGTTTGTTTATTTATTGAGAGGAAGAGAGAGCAGGGGAGGGGCACAGAGAGGGAGAGAGAGAGAATCCCAAGCAGGCTCCACCCTGTAGGGCAGAGCCCTATGTGGGGCTCAACCCCATGAACCATGAGGTCATGGCCTGAGCCAAAATCAAGAGTCAGATGCTTAACTGGCTGAGCCACCCAGGCGCCCCTGTCCCCATATTCTAAGTGATAGTACATACTGCTGTGAGACTTCTTGTTCAATTTCACACACTATCTGTTGACTTTCCAGTCTGGAAGATGCAAGTCTCAGCCTCCTAACACAGCACCCACAGATGTGCAAAACACTGCCCCTCTCCCCGTCCCCTGCCTACAGGTGTCTCCCAGGGGGGCGATCAGTGACAAGTGTCTGCCTTAGCACGATACACGTATTGTCTGCCGCTGACTCATTTCTTGTACTCTGATGTGTTTGCTGCCTTGGAGTGAAAGCGCCTCCTCTCAGTGTGGGCTAATACATCAGGTGATCTGTCCCTCAGTTCCATGTTCGCCTGGAGGCTCTGTCCTCTCCAGGAGGATGGTTGCTCCCTGGGAACTTGGCTACACTCAGTTCTCTCCCTCTCCCATCCTCCGTTTCTCTCTCCAGCCTGACGCCACGGTGGAATTTTTTTAGGACCTTTCCCGAATCATAGACTCCACAGCAAATCAGCCAGTGAAATTAATTTTCTTTTTAACATTGACATTCTCTTTGGAGCTTGGGGGGTTGCCGAGAAGGGTTGGTTCTTACGGAACGTGTGGCAAGTAGAGCAGGCCTGGTGGCCTGGGGCTGTGGCGTGCCACCGAGGGGTGGGAATGAGTTTCCTGTGGTGTCTGAGCCAGAGTGAGCCTCCAAGGTCAGGAGGAAACTGAGGCCTGGCTGGGGAAGAGAGCCGCTCAGGTCGCAGACGTTTCTAGCCCCTCCTCTCTGACGGCTGAGCCCCTCCTGCTCCTCACTCAGGCCCCAGCTCTAAAACCACCTCCTCTGACCAGCATCCTGGCCTGGCCTAGACCCTTCTTTCCTGCCCACGCCCCGGAGTTGTAGCTCTCCTTGATTCATGTTTCTGCTTTCTGCTCTGGGTAGGTTAACGGTGGTGTCTTTTTTTTAATGTTTTGTTTCTTTTAATTTTGAAAGAGAAAGAGTGTGAGCAGGGGAGGGGCAGAGAGAGAGAGGGAGTCACAGAATCCAAAGAGGCTCCAGGCTCTGAGCTGTCAGCACGGAGCCCGACGCGGGGCTCAAACTCACAGACCGAGAGATCATGACTTGAGCCGAAGTCAGACCCTTAACCGACTGAGCTACCCAGGCGCCCCATAATGTTGGTGTTTACACGTGCTTGTGCCCCCGCGTGTGTGAGGGGCTGTGTGCACACACACGCCCACCCTTGCACACGCATCAGAGGTGGAAAGCGGTCACGTCTTCCTCATCCCTGTCCCCAGTGCACCTGGCACGTAGTAACTATTCCATGACTTTCTAAGGCTTGAATGGAGTCTTGTTTACATAGACTTGTCAGATTCTACCTTTCAAATGAGCAAACTCTACTTAGAATTTCAGTAAACTCAGTTCTGTTTTGTTTTTTTCTCTGTCTCTGGGTAAGTGGAGGAGGAGCTGCTTTAGAGTACATAACATGCGCCCGATTTTAAGTGCCAGGCCCCTCCCCTTCACCAGTTTGGGTGACCCTTTGCCAGCTGTGCTCCCCTTCCTCTGACCCTCGTGCCTTGAGCCCCTCGCTGTACTCAAGCTGGAGTACATGTGCGGTGATTCAGCAGCCCCCTCCCCATGTCCAGAGTGGCCCAGCCTCCCCGCCCCCTCCCCCCGCCCCAGGCATAACACTCTCAGAGGAGCCCCCTCCCCTTCCTCCCCAGCACACACCCACCAGCCCAGCCCTCTCCCCCTGGCTTCTGCCGACCTGCAGAATCAAGGGCAGGGCTGGGCAGGAGGAAGACAAGATACGTGGGGCCCAGGGACCGGGGACAGGAGTGGGACGTCTTTTTTTTTTTTTTTTTAATGTTTATTTCTTTTTGAGAGAGACAGAGACAGAATGCAAGTGGGTTAGGGGCAGAGAGAGAGGGAGACACAGAAGCAGAAGAAGCAGGCTCCAGGCTCCGAGCTGTCAGCACAGAGCCCGACGCGGGGCTGGACTCACCAGCTGTGAGATCATGACCTGAGCCGAAGTCGGAAGCTCAACAGACTGAGCCACCCGGGCACCCCAGGAGTGGGACGTCTTCATCCGGCCTCATCTCGCATGAACTTCTGGGAGATATTCACCTTGAGTGCACTTTGGATTCCTGGGGTCTCGAGACTGGGGCTACCTCGTGCGCCAAAACCTCTTGGGCCATGTAGGGCCCAGTGCCAATGATTGGGCACTTGAGACCCAGCCATTCCCATCTGTCACTTCTCCCTGCTGCCCCCGTATGTTCTTGTAGCAACACCACCCCCAGGGGCCAAATCCAGCCTCTCCGGCTGGGAATCAAGAGCAGCACATCTGGCTATACCATGAGTCAAGTCAAAGCCAGTGCGCTCCGAGGAGGGACCGCCTTTGGCCGAGTGCTGAGCATGGGATACGTGACCTTTGCTGCTCCGAGACCATCTGACCTCCTTCGGGACCTCGGCTGGATTCAGGGAGCTGGTGCTTGTGCTTTGTTGCAGGCCCGAGACTCAGTCTTCTCACTCCGGGGCCACTGCCATCCTCCAGGTGGTCCAGGGCTCGCTGTTCCCCACTGGTGGGGTCAACACACAGGCTTCTTCTGAGTCCCCTATGCCGCAGTATCTCATTATTATCACCTCCACAACCCTTCCTCCAAAAGAAGATTGGGCCCAGAAAGGGTGGAGGCAATATGTGTCCCCACCTGCCTTGGGCTGAGACATTTATTTGGGCTCATTTCTTACCACCCCCCCCCATGCCCCCAGAAGGGACCCACCTGCTGTGATGGGTGATGAAATCCTGTCCTGGCGGGAGGAGGTGGGCAGCAGGGATGAGCTGCTTTTTGTAGCGGGGACCACATGGCGCTACCGGCCAGTCATTGACAGAAAGGCAGGCAGATTGTGGGCACTCTCGGTGCCAGTGGGTAGGTCCCTGCTTCTCGGGGGCCCTTTTGTCACCAGGAAGCTGTATCCCTCTAGTCACCTTTCTAGACATGCTGGTTGGAGGTCGCAAGGCAGGGTGAGGGTATAGACCGGCGTAAGGAGTCCTCCAATGGCTCCCCACGGCATGCAGAATGAGATCCAGATGCCTCGCCCTGCTGGCTGGGTCCCAGGGGCGAGTTGAAGCCTGGGAGACTCACAGACGCCAGCCTTCGACTTGCTCAGCCGGAGGTGGCTGAACAAGGAAGCCCTAGGGAGATGGTCAAACAGCGGGGCCAGCTGGAGCGTGAGGGTGCCGATGGGCTGCGTCCCTGACTCCCCTTCACCCAGGTGGTAGGGAAAAGTGTGCTGGGCTGGAAAGGAGGCCGCTGTTTCTCCTGGTCGACGACTTCCTTGGTGGCTCGGAAGGGCTCTTTTTGGCTTCTTCACCCAGGTTTGGAGAAGTCTGCAGGCCACAAAGGCATCTCATTGTGGAAGGGGGTGTGTGTTTGTGAAGGGGTATGTATGGACGTGCGTGTGTGTGTGCGTGTATGGGTGTGGTGTGTGTGTATATGGGTGGGGTGGGCTGTGTTTGCGTATGGGTGTGTTTGTGTGTGTGTGTTTCGGGGACGATGGATGCCTTCGGAAGAAGGGAGTCTGAGACCGCTACACTTGACTGAGAGCAGCCCCTTCCGCGGGGTGCGTGAGACCAGAAGCGAGCCCGGCAGCCCTCCCTTCTTAGGGTGGGACCTGTCATAACATTGTCAGCAGGGCCCAAGAGGGGCAGCTGGGTCCTGGCCTTTCCTGTCCTGGCCCTTCCTGCCTGGCCCGGCGTGCGGGCGGAGGCGGCTCCTGCGGAGGCCATGGCTCGTGGCCCGAGCCCCCCGGAACTGTCAGCACAGCGCCCGGTGTAAAGAACGAGGAGTGCCTGCTGTTTGCCGGGATGGGGGCGAGGGGGGAAGGAGTCTCGGGGTGGAGAGCCCACCCTCCGACAGGCAGGAATCCCGGACATGGCCAAGGAAATCTCACCTCCCTTTCTCTTGGTTTTAGGAACCAGGCCTTGTAGGGAGTCGTCCGAGGCCATCTCTTCCCACACCAGGGTGCACATGCCTTACTTTGGTTTAGCGGGACCAGCCCTGGCTGGCTCACAGCGCTGCAGAGCCATGCTGGGT
Organism: Prionailurus bengalensis; assembly: GCF_016509475.1. NCBI lineage: Eukaryota > Metazoa > Chordata > Mammalia > Carnivora > Felidae > Prionailurus > Prionailurus bengalensis. The sequence continues at coordinate 137,354,711 of NC_057355.1, read as the reverse complement.
CCCGGTGAGCCTCTCTGGCCTTTCCTGAGCCCCACGGGCATCCATTAGGTAGGAAGTCTGTGCAGACTGGAGAGTGCTGGCCGTTGCCGGCCAACAGGACAGCTCCCCGCTGACACCTTTCCAACAGCAGTGCTGAGAGCTAACAAACACTTATGGAGCACTTGCTGTATGCCAGATGCTCATCTAAGTGCTCGACCTGCATTAACGTATCTAATCCTCCCAACAAGCCTATGAAATGGACACCGTTATTGTGCCCATTTTATAGACCAGGAAACTGAGGCACAGAGAGGTTAAGTGGCTTGCCCAAGGTCACATGGCTGGAAGTGGTGGGGCCTGGGTTCACTGAGGCATGACATCTCAGCACTCGGGCAGCGTCACCCTGCAGTGCCCTTTAGTGGAAGGGTGGTGGGGGGAGGGGGGAGGTAGAGCCATCTCCTGTTGTAGGTAAAACTCCAGATTCCACTGGGCTCCTGTGACTCCCAGACAGGCTTTGGGAGGGGGCTGGGGCAGCAGTCCAGGGAGTAGATCGGTTGGGGGCTTAGCTCTAGTAGAGGAGGGGAGCAGACCGAGCCCACTTCTCAGGAGAACCTTTGGGACACTAACCCCTCCCCTTGCCATGCCCAGGCTCCTGGAATGTTCCTGTAGGGGGCGCTGGGCCAGCCACCGGGTGCTACTTTGCTGGGTGGAGCCCCTATCCAGACGCCCTTTGTCCTGGGATAAAGCTGGTCTTTGGTGGAAAGCTGGCTGGGGCCATTGAGAAGGCCCTGGGGCTGTCTCCTGGCCTTGTCCTCAGTGTCCCTCTGGCCAGGCTTGCTTCCTGCCAGGCCCTCTGGGCCAACATTTCCCTCCAAGGCCCCAGGAACGCAAAGGGGTGTCCTAGCCAGCAGCCTGGCTTTAAGAAATTTCACCTCTTCTCCTGGCAGAAGAAGTCCTGCAGATTTCCTACCCTCACCCTGAAAAGGTGGGAACTCTGTGCCCTCCATGCTTTGCCCATTTCCATGGGAGTTCCAGACGCACCTCTCCATTATCCACTCCTGAAGGCCCTTCATTCAGCCTCCTCTCCCCTGACCTGGACCCATTCCAGTTGATTTTTCAGACTAGCCCAAGATTGAATATTTATTAGGGAGAAAAGCCGTGAAGCAGTGTGGGTTTGGGCTCAGAGATTTTTGCCTGTTAATATTTTCTGGAATCCCGATCCTGATGTCCCTCTCCCCCGTCCTCATATATTGATGTTGAATGTAGGAATCTCACTTAAGCCCACCGGTGGCCTCATGGCGAGAGCAACACAGGATCTCACTGTAAGAAAATATACCCTCCACCCGAGTTTCCGGGCCATGCACGCTCAGAGTCAGAAATGACGCCCACCCAGCAGAGTCAGAGCCACTTGAAGCCCCTGGGAAGGAGTGGGCACAGGGGAGACATGAAAGAGACTGAGGGAGAAAAGGCCCAGGGACAGAGGTTGGCTCAGAAACCATACTTCCACAAGCCCATCACAAACAAGGACACTCGTCTGACCCCTACACACCTCGGGGTTCCAGAAAGTGTCTGGAGCATCTAAATTAAGCGGGGCTCTTGGGATATGCTGGGTTAAAGCAAAATGAGACGGGCTTCTTGGAGGACTCTCGAGAACTTTTGGAACTCCCCAGGAGGAGGGAGGTGGGAGGCCTTTCCAAGCTGATGGGACCATAGAGCCTGTTTGCGGAGATAGTGCCCTGCTGGGAATGCTGACTTAAGGGAAAGTTGTCTGGACCAGGATATGGCGGAAGCAGGTGGCGGTCCAGGCCGCAGCACCAACCAGCTGGGAGCCCATGGGCAAGTCACAGCTATCCCTAAGCCTCAGTTTCCCCACATAATGGATCTCTTAACCCCAGGCCTAGCTTCTTCAGGGGACCATCGTGAGAGGGGCCAGGAACATCTGTAGCTGAGAGTGCTTTGTCCAAAGCCTAATGCGCCACGGGAGGAAGTGCTGGTTTGCATCTCACACTTCTAGAAGCCACCATGGCTGAGTCTGACACCCAGAGTCAGTGAACTTGGGTTTCTCTCTGTGGTTTGTGAGCTGTTTTCTTCAGCAAGAAAAAAAGGGAAGGGAAGTTACTAGATTTGATCTCAGGGTGTTGTCTCTGAGCGGGCCTGATAATCCCACCCATGAAACTACCGATAACCACCTTGCAGACCCTGCCTCCCCTAAACTAATTCACCTCAGACTTTATTCCATAGGCAGCAGACTAGGCTCCAAGTACCAGTCCTCAGGCTGGGTTCCTAGAGGCTCCGGGGACGTTGGAGAAGGCAGAAGCAATCAATCACCAGGTTTTCAGAGATGGCCTTAGACATTCAACGGAGACAATACACAACAAAGGCCAGGTCAGGCTCAGCCCCAGCGTTCCTGGGGACAGAGGTGACTGAGCTACGGCCCCATGGGCCTCAGATTCACCCGAGAGACAGCAGTATTGTGATAGGGGACTGGGCTCCACAGCATGTGTGGCCTAGATCCAGAGGCTGTCGCCAGGGGCCTGGAGGCCTCCTGAACCAGCCAGGAGAGGAGGTCAGATTGGAGCCAGGCCAGAAAGTAGTGCTGCGAATTCAGAACCTCTGCGAGTGAGCAAGAGCCTTCTCAAAGCCTCCCAGCCAGCCTTCCTGAGCCTTGTATGTATGGGAGAAATGGCTCTTGGGGTCAAATGGCCTCTGGAATGGTCTTCACATGGCCTGACATTAAGTGCTTGAGAACCACTAGTATGCACTTAGTTGGGACACTCGCCATTACATCACTGCTGCCATTGACACAACCATAACCATCAGCATCACCACCGCCATTACCATAACCGCTGCCGTTGACACAACCATAACCACCACCACCATCACTTCCACCGCCAACTCTACCACCATTTCCACCCCCATTACTCTTCCCACCGCCCCAAGCCACCATGGCCACCACCAGGCGTCACCATCACCGCCATCCTCCCATGTACCTCTGACCACACAGAGGCAAGGCTGCAAAATCCAACCTCTGGCGCCTCAACTCTGCACCCCCAGGTATTCATCTTCACAACTGCTTGCTCATAATCAGAGATCAACCAAAGCCTGACCGTACGTCTTACACAGGTTCTCCACTCTTGTTTGTCCCAAACAGTCCCAATTCATTATGAACAGCTGTTGTCCCCACTTCATTATTAACAGCTCTCCTCTCTCACTCTCAATTGTGTCCTGGTGTGTACGACACACTGTGTGGTCCCCCTCATTAAGACCACCTCCAGCTCCTGATTGGCCCCCACAAGGACCAGCAGCCCAAGGATACTAACCCAGAACCGAGTCTGGTGGCCTGCCTGGAAGGACATGATGCACCTACCCCTGCCATTGGTCATTAACGGATGTCCCTGCCTCCCCTCCCAGGAAACCACTGAGAAAAGAGGAGAATGGCACCAGTGTTGCTGAGTATCCCATGACCTCCTCGCAGAGCAACAAAGGGGTGGACGTGAACAGCGCTGTGGTGTGAGTCTGCAGACCCCGGACTCGCTGGCCAGAGGGGCACATTGGTGGCATTAGTGGACACGGGAAAGCAGGAGGACACGAGCTGACTCTGGGCTTGTCCAGGATTTCCCAGGGAGAAACCATCCCGTTCCCAGCCTGCCCCTGGTCAGCTCCCGGGCCAGCTCGCCTGCGTGCAGCAGCTGGGGCCGCACCGCCACACCCACTCTTCACGTCTCTTCTCCATCTTGGATTTGATTTACTGTCTCCCAGCTGCACTCTGATAAAGGCAGGGAGTCCGTCTGTCTGCTGGGGTAGGGGGGCATCCTACCTTAGCCAAGAGAAAGGTGATCCAGGAGTCACTTGCCTGCCAGAAAACCTCTCCTCCTCCCCAGGAAGACTGCTCTCCATTCACCATGCGTCCCAGCAGAAGCCATCAGCACAGCCATGAGATGTCCCCTTCCAAAGGTGCTTCCCACACATCTGTCTGTCACCCCATCGGCGACTTGTCTTTAGTCTTCAGGGCCTGCCTCCTTTCTTCCTGTTCCCTCCCACACCCCAGGCGCCTGGCTCTTGACTTCTGAGCCCTGCCACGGTGGTCTGTGAGCCCAGCCTGCAAGGTCCCCTCCTGACTGAGCAGAGGGGCTCTTTTACACCCAGAGCTAGTGTCTGACCTTCCAGGGGCAAAACAAGTCACTGAACGCCACGCCAAGGACCCGGGAAGGACAGAGCCCCCTCTACCCACTCGCAGACTCATTTCCACCCCTGATCCTCGTAGGAACTGATGCCTCCATGTGAGCCACGCCCTGCCTTCATCCGGAGAGGCCACCACTCATGCCAAGCCCAGCACTTTGGGTTAGGCTGACCCGGCCTGGCGCTGGGTCTCCCCGATGACCCCCTAAGGCCCTTCCCAGGTACTCAGACCCTCTCCGGAGAGTCCCCAGCCTCTCTTCATCCGGAAGGAGGTGGTGTTCTCCCAGCGGCCCCCTTCGAATGTCTTGTGTTCTAAAAATGCTGAACCGTCCAGAGGGGTTGGTGGACGAAGGGAAGGAAGGGGAGGGAGGGAGGGAGGGAGGGAGGGAAAGGACCCTCCGGGCCTGCTAATCTTGGTCCCCTGGCCTGTTTCCCAGGTGGCCACCCGACCTGTGGGCACATCACTAGGCCTGTGGGGACAGAGGCCTGTGGTCTGGCATCGCCCAGATTGGGAGAACACTCCTGACCCCGTGGTTCCCTCACCTCCCATACACTTGCTCAGAAGGAAGTGGACACATTTAACGGTTCCGCTCTCTCTGTGTAGGAACTGAGCTAGGTGGACTCCGTCCACTTTCCAGACCACCAGTGTGGTTCTCTGAAGGGTATTTGGGCCACGGTGAGACTTTGCCATCCAGGTAAGCCTGACAAGACAGTAAACAAATCCCCGTTTGGGCTGAACCTTGGAAATCCACCTTGGGTTGGGAATCCCTTTGCCCATGGAGCTGTGTTCCATTGTGTTTCGGAGAGCAGAGGGGAGAAGGTGAGTTCGCTGTGACCCTCACCCGGGTCCTCCCCGCAGGTCAGCACGAACAGGCTGAGGACAGGCCCAGGCCCATACCCTCCCAGAAAGGGCTCTGTTCTTCCTTTCGGTTTTCCTTCTGCGTGAGGACCTGTGTTTGGTTTGGATTTGTGTTCTGCTTTCCCTGCCTACCTTGGCATGGCACGGTGCCACCAGTGGCCTTTGTCACTGCCTCGAGCTGGTGACAAAGGGCCAGGGGATGTGGGTCTGCGGCAAGGCTCTTTCCCTTACTGCCTGTAGCCTGCCACCGAGTCCCCTGCGTGTTCCCTGAACAGACACTCGGGCGGGACCCCAGCTCTATGCACACGGCACCTTGGGCTCAGAAGTGATGGGAAGACACCTTCGGTCAGAGGGGAAGGCCCTGACTAAGGGGTCATGACGTGATGGGCATCCAGCCTGGGGAGACCTCAAGGGAGGCAGGGCACAGCCCAGCTTTGCACAACCCCACAACTCCCACCTTCCCTCACCCTGGCTGAAACCTAGGAGGTTTTACAGTTGGCCTAACCCTCCGGCCACAGGCAGGGTTTCCCAGCTGTCCACCCTTGGCATCCACCTCGCTCTAGGGACACGGCCAGGGCTCCACGAAAAGCTAACATTTGCGCATAAATTCCCCCCACACCGGGTTTGTAAAGTCTCCTCTCTCGGCTAGTGCAAACCAAGAGAAGAACCCAGTTTTTAAAAACGAAGTCACACGAGAATTCAACCCCACAAACCTAGAACTGGCCATGTGGATACCGTCCTGTGTGCCGCAAGGAGGCCTCACTGGATTTTTCGCTTAAGTGACAAGAAGCATCTGTAAAACCACACCAACCTGGTCTTTGAAATCGGAGCTTTTGTTTAAGGAACGTATCTGCAGCCCCTAAACGCAGACCAATCTTCAGGCTAGCCCAAACTTTGAGGTCGAGAAATGCACATTTCTTCTCTGCATTTTCTCAAATGGATATTTTTTAACTGTCTCCTAGTTGAGCCCGACTTAGAATGGCATATAGGATCTCCCAGAGTTTTTAGGTGTTATTTAGAAGCTTCTAAAGCAAGTTTTGGAAGAAAGACTAATAGCTATAAAAATATAGACATATATATTATATATAGTTATATATATATATTTAAAGAGATATCTATATCTATATAAAATTACTGTACTCTCTGAATCTGTACACAGTCTGACTTAAACAGCCCAGGTAGTATGGGATATCTAATGCATGAATGTAAATATCCTGAGATCTGCCTTCCTTGCAATGTGCCGTGTGCATACGGGGAGAGGGCTCTTGTCTCTCATTCTGTCTCAACGGACAAATGTACAAGTGGTGCCGTCTTGTCCACCAGCGAGCCACTAATGTGGATTTTGTGCTGAGACCATGCAGGGAGCAGGACCGGCAGCACTGGGGGGGGGGGGGGCAGACTGGATGCTACTTATGAGGAAGAAAGTACCATGCCTTTTTTATTTTCAATAAAAATACACTTATACAGATGATTATCAGCTGTCTTTTGTGGCAGGGGCCTGGTCCTGGGCAGTGGGGGGCATGGGAAGGAGAGAGTGGGCTGAGTGTGGGGTGTGACGCTTCTTTGAGGGCCGGGGGGGGACCTGCTTCATTTCCATATGGTTTCGTCATAATACCCAAGACTGGCATTGATGGGGACTCTAAGGTACCAACCTTGTCTCTCCTCCCCCGCACTCAGCCATCCTGATCCTTGACTCAGCTGAGAAGACCAACCCTCCCAGTTTGCCTGAGACTGGGAGGTTTCCCTAAAACATGGCACTTCCAGAAAAGTGCCTGGGTGGCTCAGTCAGTGAAGTGTCCCACTTCAGCTCAGGTCATGATCTCACGGTTCATGGGTTTGAGCCGTGCCATTGGGTTCTGTGCTGACAGCTCGGAGCCTGGAGCCTGCTTCAGATTCTGTGTCTCCCTCTCTCTCCCCTCCCCCATTTGTGCTCTCTCTCTCTCAAAAATACATTTTAAAAAAGTTAAAAAAGTTAAAAAGAAAAAAAACTAGAAGCAACTAGGAATTTTTCTGTGTTGCTCCTTCCTTCCCCACCCTACACCTCCTAATTTAAAAACAAATGTCCTCCCTTCCAGACTCTGACACAGGGATAACAACATTCCGAAAAGGGATTCCTAGAAGGGCAATGCCCTGCTGCAAAGAGAGGGGCGCTCTGATGGCGACCTTACAGGCTGGCAGATATTCTGCTCACGTGGGCTCGCGGCCTGGAAGTGAGCCCAGCCCAGGGAAGTACAGTCCCTGCCCAGAAACACGGAAGGGTCCAAAGGGTCTGAGGTCGTTCTGAAGCTGCCCTCAAAGAGCAGGGCGGAGGAAGATCTGGTGCCTGGGCACTTGTTCCGTGGAGTTCCATGTGATGCTAGCTTCAGTGCCACTGACTTCTGCCTGGAGGGTTGCCCTTAACCTTTGAAACAGGATATAGTCTCAGGGGCTCGCGTGTTCTTTATGAGAACTTGCGGTTTCATTTTTATGCCAAACTTCAAAAAACAAACGTAATAAGCATGCCTGGATCATGGGAATACACACAGAGATTTTCAGAGCCCGTATGTGTGTTCACAGCCCGACGGTGACAAACGTCACGGTGGGGGATGAGAAAAGAAGCCAGCTGGGCGCCATGGCCAGCTTGCCTCCCCTCTGCCAGGCCTCGGCACCCATCGTGCCTGGACACTGCCTTGAGTGATCTCCCTTCTGTGTCCCCCCACGCTCCCCCAGCAAGCTCGTCCAGGCCCCGGGCGGCAAATCCCCTCATAGGCACCTGATTCCACGTGTGAACCTCCAGCCCCAGCTGTCCCTGTCATCTCCAGACTTGGGTTTGTCCAGCAGCTCACTTGCTGTGAACAGGCGGCTCATCGCAGCCCAGCAGGACCCCCAGATCCCCCTCCACTGCCATCTTCCTCCGCTCCACGCGTGGCCTCGGCCACCACCATGTCTCAGTGCAAACCCCGACAGGCATGCTTTATGCCTCTGTGCCTTGGGCCAGTGACCGATAAATCAGCAAGTCCTACCACCTCCCATCTCCACATCTCTGAGATCCAGCCACTTAACACAGCTCCCCCTACCCGGGTCCAAGCCACCGCCGCTCTCTGCCCGGACTACAGTGAGATCCTGACCTCGGCTTCCTGCTTCCACCTCTGTTGTCCCCACCATCAGCTCCCACAAAAGCTGGGGGAATCTTTACAAAACACAGGTCAAATCATACGTGAATTAAAAACCGGCCCACGGGGGCGCCTGGGTGGCTCAGTTGGTTAAGCGTCCAACTCCTGGTTTTGGCTCAGGTCACCATCTTGCAGACTGTGGGGTTGAGCCCCACGTCTGACTCTGCGCTGACAGTGTGGAGCCTGCTTGGGATTCTCTTCCTCTCTCTCGGCCCCTCCCCCGCTCTCCCTTTCTCAAAAAAACCAAAACAAAACAAAACAAAAAAAAAACACTGCCCATGACTTCTATAATTATAATAAAAGCCACACTTCTTCCCCTGGCTCACGAGGCCCTTCCTGACCTGCCCCTTGTTTCTCCCTCACCCCCAACCCGACCCCTCCTCCTGTTCCCCTCCTCTCCCTTGGCCACCCTGGCCTTCCTGCTGCTCCTTATGTGCCAGCTGATGCACTTACAGTCACTCTTTCCCCAGTGGTCACCTTGTGGCTTTCTTAGGCCACTTAGTCATTCTCCCTTCTATTGCCTTAGTTTATTTCAGTACGCTTCTCACCCCTAAGAACCCTTGCTGACACATGCACGCATTTACTGTCTTTTCCCTCCCACGAGAGTAGAAGTTACCTGGGGTGCCTGGGTGGCTCAGGCAGTTAAGCATCTAACGCTTGATTTCGGCTTAGGTCATTACCTCATGGGCCGCGTTGGGCTCTGCACTGAGCGTGGAGCCTGCTTGGGAGTCTCTCTCTCTCTCTCTCTCTCTCTCAAGATAAATAAACCATTTACAAACAATAGAAGGTGCCTGAGAACAGGGACCCCACTTTGGTGTTTGGTCTTATTCATTGCCGAATCTCCAGCCCCTCAAACATTGCCTGGCACAAGAAATATTTGTAGAATTAATTAACTGAGTAACTGTGGGTTGTGAATGTAACACCATACACACAGCATAGAGAAAAAAATACAGCATTTTATTGCACATAACTTTCGAGAGTCTCCACCTCATTGTGGATGGGGGTGTGAGAGGCAGAAAAACCTGGATTTGCAAAATCAATGGGATTCAGGCCTCTTCCTGTTTAGTGGGTCTCTTTGGACCGTCTCTTGGGTGGACCGTCTTCCCAGGCCTGCTCCCTTCTAGAAGGCACCCAGGTGTACCCCTGAGCAGGTGCCTGGGGTCTCTGGCGCAGAGGGAACCCAGCTCAGATGGAGTGGTTGAGGTCCTGGCAGGTGTTGGGGCCAGACTGGGCTGCCTCCCCTTCAGGTGACAGCAGGGCTGTGCCTGGGCCCTTCTAATCTCTGAGGGTGAGCAGTCTGCCCCCACGGCTCCAGATACAAATGTCTGGGTTGCAGCAATCTCTTCTCCTGACCGTGGCCTCTGCCCAGCTTCCTGCTCTCAGCGCCAGCCGCGGGGACCCTGGAATCTGCGCCCTCATGCAGGCTGGGAGAGGGTTGCCGGGGCTGGGGTGCAGACTCCTGTGTGCAGCCACCCCCTTCCCACCGAGGCTGCCCACGGCCACAGGCACTTCTGAGGATGGCATGCCACAATGTTGTGGGGCTCCCGGGTGCATATCCATCTGGGTATTTTTACAACCTCCTCACCCCCATGAGAGAGGATGCAGACATGCCTGCCTGGCCTCTCAGCCCTGCCCTACATTGGTCTCCCTTTTTCTTTTGTCAACGATCCACTAGGGTCTAGAAGAGCTGGGCTCTCTGCTTCCTCCTCCGATCTGAGCAGAACTTGCCCTACATCTGAACCTCCTCCTGGCTCATGCCATCCATGAAGCTAGACTGGGGACTGTGGTTTCCTGGAGAAGAAGAAAGAACATATCCATTTATTATTTTCAAAATACTATTCCCATGACAAACACAAAGATGTGTTCATACCATGTGAAGTCCAAATGATGACAGAACAAGCCATATGGAGGAGGATTTCCCAGTCGCTCATTCAAACAGAGGAACGTGGAACCTTGAGTCACCACATGGAGCACCGCAGTGTGGGAACGCCCGCACTTGGAAGAATTGGAACCAAATTCCCATTGCAAGCTGTGATTTCATTTCAGCAAAACACCAGCTGTCACCTGGCATTACAGTCTGAAGAATAAATGGCTGCATGAACGTCGGGTGCTTAGCACAGAGCCCGGCATACCTAGGAGTCATGAGTGCTCCTTAAAGGCTAGCTGTCATTCTTGTTTATGATCCTCTCTCTCTCTGCTAAGTACCTGACAGATATCATCACGTTTACTCTTCACAGAAAGACTGGAAGAGAGGAATTACCGCCTCCATTTTGTTACCGATGAAACCAAGGCTTAGCAAGATCAAGTGACTTGCCCGTGGTCAGAGAACAGGTCTGCGGCAAAGTCTCGAACCGATCTGGCTTCCCGGCCTGTGTGCAGCTGACTCCCCCAGTCCTCGGCCCAGCGTTCAGCAGTCTGAGCTGCGGGCTCTGGGTACACCCCACTGTCTGGAACTGGCCCGATCCCCCCCTCTGCAGAGCACCCCCACGCCCCCGCACCCCCAGCTCAGCGGGGGCCTGATTGTCCTCACCTGGAGTGTTTCTGTCCTTCATGCTTGATTACTTGCTGGTTCCTTTCTTTTCCAAGTGGCCACTTGAAGGAACGGAAATCAGGGCGTCTGCCAGCCAGCCCCCGGGAGGCTCCCCTCTCCACTGGGCTGCTGGTGGGGGCCTGTCTGGGCTGCATAATTAAAAAGCCAGCTCTTTTCAACCAAATCCGCGGCTTCTGCCAGCGTCCTGTGCACCCTGCAGGGAAGAGCTGGTGCCTGACATCACCCGCTGACCTCCAGTGCTCTGAGGTGGGAGAAACCAGGATGGTGGCAGACTGGACAGACCAGCCCCAACCTGAAATGAGGTCAAATGGATGGATGGGTGGCTGTGGGGAGCGCCAGGGGCTCCAGCCAGTGGCCATGCAGGTGGGGGCCGAGGAATGATGCTGGGGGAGCAAGGCTACTATGGGCTGAGAAAACAGCCCCAAATCCTGCTTTGCCACTGGCTTGCGGAGGGAGCCCATAAAATGCGAGGTCAGGCTAAACTGGGTGGCGAACGCACACGCCTGCAGGGTGGGACAGGTAAATGCGTGAAGCAAGCCAGGCCCTGTACATCAACCTAGATGCAACGCGACTTTTGCTGAGAGGCTTTTGGGGTCGGCCTGCTTGGGAGGCAGAGGTCAGAGGTCAGTAATGGAGCCCGTGTGCTCCATCAAAGAGGTTTCAAACCAAAACGAGAAATGACAAATTGAAGCTCGTCAAACAGAACATGGGATGGATGGGCCAAGTTCAACCAGTTGTCTGCCAGGTGGTGACTTTTGGCCTACATTATTCTACCTTGTTGGTCAGGTGAGTAGCAAAGGACTCCACACATCATTGACTATCAGATTATGTATCAGAAAGAATCAGGGATTTAGGAGGCAGGCAGATCTGGCTCGAATTTTGTTCTACCTTCTACTGAGTGACTCCTACAAGTATTTGGTCTCTCTGTGCCTCAGTTTCCTCATCTGTAATATGGGGTTGATAGAAGTGCCTTCCTCCCATCATGGTTGTGGAGACTGAGATGCTGCATCTAAAGTGCCTGACATGTAGCAAGCCTTTATATATGGCAGCTATGATTATAGTTAATTGGGGCCAGTGTCCGTAGGGCTGCGAGAACTCTCAACAGGCCTCCAATCTAAGAGTTCATCATCATGCTTTTAAATTCATACATTTTTATCCTTTTCCATAAAACTGTTATATTAAGTGGAAAACTATAAATGATACATTTTGCGAGCATAATTTTTTCCCCAAATAAATGAATTCCCAAAGCAAAGGGGAAAATGCCCTTGTCAGAAGATGTGATGCTGGCTTGATGGAAATTTATGATGGATGATCAATAAACAGAAACACCAAGATTGAGCTGCTCCAAGAAGCCCTTAGATTTCTCTATCCCATGCTCTTAGCACATGTTAATCAAAAAAGCCCAGAAGCAGAAAAAGGTAAGAGAAATGAACATTTACTGAGTCTGACTTGGGAGTCAGACTCCATCCAGTCCTAACGTTATTACAGCTGGCTGCATGACCTTGGATAAATTATATAATCTCTGGTCCTCAGCTGCCTCATCTGCAAAATGGGAATAATAGCGTGGGGGGTGCACTAAGAGGAGAGAAGGTAGTATGTGTAATGTGTTCAGTACCTAGTACATCCCCAATAAATGATGGCTCTTGTGGTTTCTCTTGGATCCTATTCAAGAGGCTTACTGCTTGTTGCTCCTGCTGGTGGAATGAACCAGCCAACCTTTCGTGCATAACATTTCAGTCCCCAGGGGGATCAACTCTCATAAAAACATGGCCGGGTACTATTCCATTGAGTTCCAACCACTCCCATTACTGTCAAAACACTCAACCCGCCCGATATACATATTTGCATGTTAATTGTATTAAAGAAGTATATGAAACGATCTGCATTGTCCAAATTATCACCGGAGGCCCTTCGACCCCAGCTCTGGGAAGAGTCTTGGTGGGTAACCCATCTTCTCCCATCCGATCCAATCTTAGCTGGCCTGTCGCAGCAAACAGCACAGTTGCTGCAACCGCTTGACTTCAGATGAGACTCTCTGGGAAGAGATTTGCTGAAAACACCCAGTGAGAGGCAGAATGACACGCTTGTAAAGGGAGGATACACGGTGGAGACTGGACACCCTTGGCTAATGACCACGTTTGGCTCTCATGGCCTGTAGGTCTTGCTTCTGAGGGACTAGCGGAAGGAAAAACCAGGTGACTCTGCAGCTGGGAGCTGTTCCCTTGAGTGGTCTTCACAAGGCGAAGGCGTCCCCAGTCTTCCTGGCGGTCTGTATCTCCCAAGTGCCATGCGAGCTTTCCATCACCCCTGGGAGATGGGTAGATAACTCCATTTTATAGATAAGGAAAAACAGAGGTCCACAGAGGTTTAGTATCTTGTCCAAGGTCACCCAACTAGTAAGAGGCATGCCGATGGCAAACAATCATGGGATCTATGTGTTTGTAGATTTTGGTTCACTCTACCCTTGGGAATCTCAGAATGTTCTGTTCACACTCTAAGCCAGTAGGATTCCATGGGGGAAGGAACACTGTATGCCTTGACCCTCTCCAAGCCAATAGTTAACACTGGCCAAATCTGGATCAGGAAAAGTGTGTTGGACTCCCTCTGCCTTCTGTGGCTGACAGACTGTCACTGGGGGCTGGGTGGGGGGGTGGTAGAGCCGGAATCAACATGGGCAGTGATTGAGAGACCAGTCCTTGGCGTTAGCCAGCCTGTGGTCAGGTTCCAGCTTTGCCTCTTATTAGCCATGTGACCTTGGGCAAGCAGCTTTACTTCCCTAGGCTTTAACATGACAAAAATAATAACTCATAACTTTTATTGAGTGCTTACCACGTGCCAGGCACTGCTCTCTTTGCTTGTGTCCTTGTATCACCTCAACAACCCTATGAATTAGAATGTGCCATTATCCCCATCATACAGATGAGGAAATATTAGTAATGACATTTCAAAAGCCCTGAGGTGGCAGGAAGCTACATCCATGCAAAGGTTCAACGCGGTTTCTCTCAGTGGCCTTCAGCTAGGCCAGGGGTCAGCAGACTTCTCTGCAAAGGGCCAGATGGTGAATGTTTTAGGCTCTCAGGGCCGCACATCTCTGTCCTACCTCTTCAACTCTGCCCTTGTAGCACAAAAGCATCACAGACAGGATGTACACGGCGGGTGTGACTGTGTTCCGATAAAACCTTACAAAAACAGGCAGTGGGCCCACCCCTGGTCTAGGTGAATGGCTTCTCCTCTTGTTAGGGCCAGTCCTGCTAAACTCCCATCTGTCCCCTCTTTTCTCCACTTTTTTCTTCTAAGAACCTGAGTCCGACTCACTCCGGGGGTGAAGGGGGGTGAGTGGCTAACATCAGGATATAAAAAGAAGATGAGGACACTGGGGAATGGGGGTGAGGGCAGTGTAGGTCAGAGAAGAGGCTTACTGGTCTCTCTAAACCAGTGACGTAGGCAGGGTCCCATCAAGGACAGTATTGGGTCAGGTTGGCAGGAAGGTGGGTCACGGTTCTCAGGGGCAAGGAGGCAGACCTGGAGTAAAGGAAACATGTCTGGACAGTAGGAAGCTTTAGATGGGGGCCCAGTCAAGAGGGCTGAATTGAGGGCCCATCTCCGGCCCTTGGAGGGAGGGGAGGGGGGAAATGCAAATACAAAGGGACACTGAGCCCACTGAAAGAACTGGAGCTGGAGAAGAGCCCGTGGAGGACTCTGGACTTTGTTGGTAGGATGGGACGGCTAAGATCCCGGCTGTCTGCAGCAGGGTGGGCTCAGGACCAGCAAAGGGTTGGGCTACAGCTGAGCCGAGATGGGGAAGTCAGTTAAACCCCTCACGGGGAAAGCAGCGAAGGCCTCCCGCTCTGGCCTATGTCTGTTACCCGCTCCAGGAATCGCTGCTCAAAAAAAAGTCACAATTCAGCCCTTGCTGAGCCCACTGGGTGGCTCAAGAAAGACCTGTTGCTTAATCAAGTCCATTCAGTTCAACAGACATTAGTTAAACCCATACTACGTGCCAGACCACGGGGATACAGAGACAGGAAATAACCTCAAAGCTGTCACAGTTTACAAGTGAGAGAAATACACGCACAACTTTCTATACGAGACAGAACATTCACGGAGGCATAACCAAGCCCAACGGGGAGCCTTCTACCTGGGGATGGCCTTTCAGAAGAGCTCATTCGGAAAATATGAAGAATGATCATTGCTATGTTCTTAATCTAGGAACCGAGTGGCTCCCTGCAAATTTTCATAGGGACGAAGCTCTCCCACCTTGTCTTTCTAGAACTCACGTGAAACACTTAAACAATTGAGGACTTGTTTCCCCCTGAGAAGCATGAAGAGATCAGACTTCCCAGCAGAAAAGAGAGGCCTCCTAATAACCAACATAAAAAAATTAAAAAAAAAATAATAATAAATAAATAAAATGGCCTCGTGCCCTCAGGTCCTTCCTGGAGAACAGACTTCAAGTAAATTGTGTATTTCTCTTACCAAAATGACCCGAAAGAAAGCCTTTCCTCTCAATAGTTGTACTTAAGTTTTAAGGGAAGTTAGAGGAGTTTTCCAAGTTTACAAGAAACGTATAAACTGATTTTAAAAAACCCCAGGCTCACAGAGATAATAAAAAATGCATTTAATAGCATTTCAATATACAGCTTAAATGTATAGTAAGTCTTCTTGTCGTCAGTGCATTACAGGGATAGAGAAGAGAAAGATCATTTGTGAATGCACAGTCAAATGCTAAGTAGGAGTGCTGATAAATCTTGGTGTTCTTACACTATTAAAATTCTGTTTTATGAAACATAACTTCAGGTGCAGTGTTCTGTGCCAGCGTGGGGAGTCGTCTGGTCCAGTGTGCGATCTACAGTTTTAAATTGAATTGTATTACAAGTATTAACAAAAGAATAAAATTTATTATTCACAAAACTTAAGTGGTTGTCATAAAGCTTACAAGAAAGTACAGCCTAGAACGAATGAGTTGAAAAATTAGTTTTAAAAATAATAAAACTTACTGGACAGTTTTGGAAAATGAGATTATAAAACAAAGAAAAAAACAATTGGCACAGGTTAACCACCTAATTTCTAAGTGCACTTTGTAATGGTCCTTGCAAGCTGCCACTTTTCCCAGGATAATGACAAAAAGCTTCAGTCAAGTGTCACTGGCTTGTGGTGACGGGTTTTTTATTGCATTGCCAAGAGTGGATTTTAAGAAAAAACACTACAAAGGTTTCAAAAACCCTATTTATTCTCTATCATCAAAAATAGCAACAGGGGGACTTATACAACTTTTCTGTGAGTACCCACCAGTCTATTTTTTTTTCTTAAAAAAAATAGAAGTTAGTTAAAGAAAAATGATTTGGTTTTTTAAAAAATAATGTAAGGAAACACTTAATCAGATAGCCCAAGGAGTCATCAGAAATATGTGTAGCAAGAAAGCTTCATTGTTGGCCCTCTCTGGCCTTTGCACGTCTTTTACTAGACTAGAAAGAGAATGGACAGTACCAGTATGTTCCCCAACCTGCTTGGATCAAATTGTTTTGTTTTGAAACCCATTATTGCTAAACCAGAGTGTTGACACTGAGAGCCGAGGAGTCCGCTCATAGAGGATAAAATTGAGAGGCTGCTTCCGAGGACTGGATCTCCACCTGGGCCATTTTGAACTGGGTGCACTGCAGCCACTTGCGAAGGGCCACCAGGCCGGCACTGCTCTGGGCGGAGCCCGGCAGCGTCCGTAAGCTGTGGTGGTTCACGTGGTTCTGAATGGCCTGGAGGCGAAGCTGGAGTCCGGCGGATAAGTGCTGTTAAGAAAGGGCAAGACATCTAAGTTTAGTTTCTTTCCTCCAAGTGGGCACGGTCAACCCAGGGAGCGCCGGCTTGGGCATCTTCTGCAGGCAGAACTCCTACGTGGTTCAAGCGCTGTCTGGCCTGAACAGGAAGGTCAGCTCTCCAATTTGGCAGCGTGCAGGGCAGGGGATGTGGGCAGGCAGCATGATTCTAAAGTCACTCTGGCCCAGATCCATCCCAGTAATGCCAATCCCAGCTTGACTCATCCATTGCAACGGGCACTGACAGCTGACACGTATTCTTGACCCCTGGGCGCTTATTCACCACGAGGGCCTGGGACAGCGGCGAAGGGCCTGGGCTCTGCAGCCAGCTCCCTGGGTTCAAATCCTAGCTCCTTTGTGGACAACCCTGGGAACAAGGTTTTCCGGACTGCGTTTGGATTTTCTCATGGACAAACTGGGGATAGTAACACCTCGTGGGTTTGTTTGTTTGTTTTTTAAGGATAAATGAGTTAACGGAGGGTTTAGAACGGAAGTTGGCACGTAATATGTGCTCATTACATTTTAATCATGGTTACAGTCTCTCTGTTTTCGTGTTAGCGCACACAGAGAAGCTAGGTCCAAAGCTCTCTGGGCCTCCTCAGAGTTCCACAAAGCAGGGGCAGGGGCAATCCAATGCCTCAAGGAGGAAGTACAAGCGACTGTTTTCATAGTAAAAGCTAGCGGGAGATAGGACTTCGGCGGTGTCGGGGCCCCCACCTGTGGCCACAAACTGCACCAACACCACAAACAAGACCACGCCTGCACTCACTGCAGATGGCTGCATTTCTCTCTCCGTGTCTGGGTACCTTGAGGTCACCGCCCCCCTTATTTCAGCCAACATCCCTCCCCAGCTCTGAGAAGAAATTCAGGCAGAAGGTTTCCATCTTCTGCCCCCTGCTTGTCCTGTAATCCTCACGCCGTAGACGGAGCCCAGGTTTGGGTGGAGCAGGTGGCTAAGCTCTGCCATCATAATGTCAAGTAACTTTACTAGTCATGGAGTAGGTTTTGCCCAAGTGATGACAGTGTGTCACTCGAGGCGGGGTCTGGCAGCGGAAAAGTCACTGGGACAGGGTCTTTCCCTTCCTGACTGCACCCCCCCCCCCCAGTTACCCTTCTTTCTGGTCCTATGTTTCCTCGTATGTAAAACAAAGGATGGGGCCAGATCCTTGCCCTTCTAGCTCAAGTCCATCGTTCATTCAATGTTATCCTTCCTTAATAGAATTCTTCTTGTCACAAAAAGTCCATTTTAGGGGCACTTGCGTGGCTCGGCTGGTTGAATGTCTGATTTCAACTCAGGTCATGATCTCACAGTTTGTGAGTTCAAGTCTCGCATGGGGCTCTCCGCTGTCAGTGCAGAGCCCACATCGCATCTTCTGTCCTCCTCTCTCGGTACCCGCCCCCTCCAACTTGCACTCTCTCAAGAATAAATAAGCATTTTTTTTAAAGCCCATTTTATTTAAAAAAAAAAAAACAACCACCTTTTTAATGTTTATTTTTGAAAGAGAGAGAGAGAGAGAGCATGGGCGAGCAGGGGAGGGGCAGTGAGAGAGGGAGACACAGAATCCGAACAGGCTCCAGGCTCTGAGCTGTCAGCACAACTGACATGGGGCTCAAACTCACAAACTGTGAGATGATGACCTGAGCCAAAGTCAGACACTTAACTGACTAAGCCACCCAGGTGCCCCATAACTCCATTTTATTTTTTACAGTTAATTTAAGTAATCTCTACACCCTACGTGGGGCTTGAAGTCACAACCCCGAGATCAAGGGTCATACGCTCTATTGTCTGTCTGAGCCAGCCAGGCACCCCACAAAAAGTCCATTTTAGTGGCCAGGAGATAGCAATGAACACGCGTGGGCCCAGATCCCATGTGTGTCCTCTAAAGGTAGGGTAGGCCTGTGTTCTGGTCAGGAACCGAGCCTCGTCCGGACTCTGGGATCCCCCCTCCACCCACATCCTCATAGAGAGCGAACAGGACGCGCGTGGCCCCTGCTATCACCTCGGCCTGCACGGCCCTTACCTGGCCCACAGTCTCCCACTTTATCAGCACTGGGCCGCCGAGAGCAGGGTGAATTCACCTTGCTCCATGGTAAGTGGAGCATCAGTGAGCCCTGGTAATGTCACGACCCTTCTCTGGAGGGGACTGGGCTTCCAGTCCACCAGGGATGACTTACCTTGGTATTTGACTGGATCATCGGCAACCACATAGGTATCAGCTGTGTGGAGAAACACAGAGGCCTTGTTATCAGCGGTCTCCATCCCCACCCCCATTCGCTTCCATTACTGCACAGGAGAGCAGAGCACACAGAACCCCTTTGACATCACAAAAGGGTGGGACCCTGCTGCGGAGTTATCCATTAACAGGAAAACATCTTTCTGAGGCCAGACCCTGCTGAGCTGGTGGCATTTGGAGGTTAATAAGTGCCCCATGAGTGCCTGAAACACACACTTTAGAGTAAATGACTGATTGTCTCTTGAAAGCGACCACACATGGGAAATTAAATGTGTATTTATTTAATTAAATCCTCACTTTCTTGAAACAGAATTTCCTCCACGGGATCTCTGAGACGGAGTCTCCGAGTAGGATGGCGACTCTATTTGCCCAGAGTCATTAAGAAAATATCGCTGGGAATTGGTTGAAATGCTTCAGTGATGGAAAAAAAAATTAAGCCCCAAAGTAGCCTGGCTGTGATTTGGAAGGTGGGACACAGCAAGAGTGACTTGGGCCAGAGGTTTGGACGGCACAGGTCACATGCAGGCGAGCAGCGGGGTCCCTGCTCCGACAGAGGGCGAGGCGCTCAAACTGCAGGCATCTAGGGAGCCCCGCCCTTCTGCTGCCTCTCTGGCCCACCCTGAGCCCCTCTGCTGTGCCTTTCCTAGGAAGCCACATGGTGTCTGGCCCAAGGGCCTCCAGGAGCAGCTCCCCTCTCCCTGCTTTGGTCTCTCAGCCACGTTTCAGCCCTCCGGAATATAAGGCTGCCTCGTAAATCCACAAGTTAGGGACAGAAGACAGTGTTTCCCAAAGTGTGTCCCACAGGACTCTAGTTTGGTGGGTTTAAATGGGGGAGGGAGCACTGGTACAGTAAGTTGGAGATGCTAGGTTCCTTATTACAGCATTGCTCAGATCTTTACTGTACTAAATATGCATCATATCACTTCACTCTGTGCCTTCCAACCCTCTCTACTCCAAATTCAACAGAGAAGTACAGTGTCATGGGTTGAATTGTGCCCCCTCATGGTCCCTACCCACACTGCTTCAGAATGGGAATTTATTTGGAAGAGGGATCAATGCAGATGTAATTGAGTTAAGGTGAGGTCCTTCTATGGTAGGGTGGGCCCCTACCAGTATGCCTGATGCTCTTATAAAAAGGGGAAGATTTGGACACAAGCCAAAGAAAGCCAAAGACTGCCAACCAACCTCCCGAAGCTAGGGGGTCAGGATAGAGCAGATTCTCCCTCACAGCCCTCAGAAGGAACAACCCTGCTGCCCCCTGACCTCGGACTTCTGGCTTCCAGACTGTGGGATAAGAAGTTTCCATGTTTCAGCTGCCTATTCTGTGGTGCTCTCACAGCAGTCCTAGCAAACGAATTCCAGGGCACACTCCAGGAAGCACAGCCCACAGTTGGGAGTGTGCCAAGGGTGAGGAGGTGTTAGGGATTCAGTTGATGCTGAAGCGTGAGGTTCTCAGGAGGGGGGGGGGGGGTCACAAGAAACATGTTTAGAAAAGCAGAGGTGAGGCCCCTCATCATCCACCCATGATGCCTTGGGAGGCCACATCAAGGGATTTGGATTTGTTTCCAAATCCAATATAACTTTGAAGAGGGAAGCCCCATTCACCATGAGTGGAGCTGTGTTCCAGAAAATCACTGTGGCAGCAATCTGCAGACTAGGATGAGGAAGAGGATGGACCGTGGAGGCCAGGTGGAGGCTGCCTCGATGGTCCAGGTAAGACCAGGCGTGGCTTCCAGGAGGGAGAAGGGTGGCTGCCTGCAGACACAACCTGAGAGGGTCTGAGGACAGGTCTGCTCTTTGGAGTGAGGAAAAGGTCACAGCAGAAGGTGAGGTTTCTTTTTTTTATATATTTTTTTAATGTTTATTTATTTTTGACAGAGAGAGAGAGAGAAAGAGAGAGCACGAGCGGGGGAGGGGCAGAGAGAGAGGGAGACAGAATCCGAAGCAGGCTCCAGGCCCTGAGCTGTCAGCATAGAGCCCGACGCGGGGCTCAAACTGTGAGATCATGAGCTGAGCCGAAGTCAGTTGTTCAACCGACTGAGCCACCCAGGCACCCCGAAGGTGAGGTTTCAAAGTGTGGGCAAATGGGAAGAGAGCTGTGCCATGAACAAAATGAAAGAATTAGTGGGAGGACTGCTGGGATGCAGGATAATGACCTGTCTGTTTACTACTCATGGCCACGGGCCGCAAGGCTCATGTGATTCATCAACACACACACACACACACACACACACACAAACTTGGTGAAGTGACAAATTACATTTCTCTCTATGCTTTTGTTCCCAAGGCTCAATCTGGTTGCAGTTTTGCTTTGAGCATTTTGTTGAGATACACAATTTGCTAATTTGACTTCTACTGATGTTCGCCCCTAAGCACATGGCTCATGTTGCAGCCATGTAATACTCCGTCTCTAGCATAAATATTGTGTTTAGGAATGTGGTATGATATGTACCAGATGATATAATTGGACAAAAACTCAGAATATCAGAAAATGACATTTTCTCTCTGCCTCCTCCAACCACCAACACTTATAAAAAAACTTGTGGGATTACAAACATCAGAGACAGATAAGGCTATGCTCTCTGGCCATTAGCAGGATTGGCTCATGTAAACATTCTGACTGGGAAAAAATAAACTAGTCTAACCACTTCCTCTCCAATGTCTGTACAGCAAAAAACAAGCTCTAAGGGTCCTAATGTCTACAAACTTGCATTGACTTTTGACCTATTTAATATGGAGCAAGCCTATATGCCTCTTGATATTTAGGAAATACCCAAACTAACCTCCTGCTAAGATCCTGAGGGACCAAGGAGGGTAGAATCCAGGAGGCACTGAGTACTCTGACCCTGGGTGGACACCTCTCCCAGTGCTGTTCTTGGGGCTAATGGCCTGTATGAGACAATCAAGGGGAATAGTGAGGTTGGGTTTAGAAGGGTTTTTGCTATTAGCCCATTTACAAAACATGTGACCGTATCATTCTAAAATATATCTGCAAAGGCCCTTCAGGTTTGTGACTTAAGAATCACATGACTGAAGTCTTCAAGTTAAATCTCATTATTATTGATAGCATTATATAAGCCAGCAGTCATCCTATTTCAGGAATGCTAATTTGACTTACTGAATAACACTCATTTCAGTTCTCTTTTCCTAGTGGCTCCCACAAAGCTGTCAGTAGGAATTAGATGTAATTTATTCTGGGTTGTGTAATGTCATAATAAAGTTGGTTGGATTTTTTTTTTTCCTCCGCAGAAACAATATCCAGAAAATGGAAGGACAATAAAAAAAAAAAATAGGTTGCTTTCCACCAAAATAAAAGTGATACATTTCCTTTTATCTCAGTTTATGCTACAGGATAAATGAAGACTTTCTGCTCAGTTAGACTGTATTCATTTCACTCCATGTTTGTTCTAGCCCTCAAAACTAAAATTAGTTGTAAAACTTTCTCTTTCAGCAAAGATGGACTAACAAAGACCAGATTTTACCCTCTTGCCTAGAACGAGTAAAATTCCAGATGAAGTGTATGAAACAATGATTTTCAGACACTGGGCATCAGCAATGCAGCACAGTGATCCCCGAGGGAGAGGAAACAAGGTAAGCCCTACAATATCTTAGCTAACTGCTAGAAAGCTTGCCGGCAGTAGCACAGGAAGAGGGACCTGGGAAGAGCCTAACTATCTTCCTGAGTTGAGATGGAGTTGTGAGTCCAGGGAGGTCAAGGTGTGTAGTCTGTCAGGCAGAATACTGCAGAGGAGAGAGCTTCACAGAAAGAGAGCACGAGAGAGAACTCTGAAGATGCATAAAGGGTCCCCCTTGAGTCTTCAGCTAAATACTGACCAGTGCACACATGTAAGAAAAACTACCCGAGGCTGAAGAAAAACAACCCCAGGAGATTAGAGAGGTGATCACATGGCACCAGCAACAGTTTGTGTTCCCACAAGCTGGTGACAGTAGACAATTCTTACATTTAATAGAACATCAGGTAGAATACTTAGAAGGTTAGTCCCTTAATAGTGAAGAAACATTAGCTCTAGACAAAATGCAGCTCTGATCACCTGGCAAGGCTTACAAGCAAGTTTCAAAAGGAAAATAACTATTTCTAAATAATTTAACTATAACACAGAATACAGCTCAAAAATATTTATAGGGATACAAAAATATCCAGCACTCAAGAAAGTCAAATTCAAAATGTCAAGAATGTAATAAAAAATTACCAGGCATACAGAAAAGCAGGAAAAGGTGACCTATAATGAGAATAAAAATCAATCAATTGGAAAAGACCCCAAATGATACAGGTAACAGAATTAATAGAGAAGGACATTAGAACAGTTATTATAACTATATTCAATAGAGTCAAGAAACTAGAGGAAATATTGAGTGTGTCAAGTAGAGGCACAGAAGGAAATATTTGAAAAAACAATAGCTGATACTTTACCAAATATAAAGAAAACTATAAATCCACAGATGCAAGAAGTTCAACAAACCCAAGCACAAGAAACACGAAGAAAACTACACTAGGTGTTTCACCATCAAATTGCTTAACAATAATGGTAGAGAGAAAATCTTAGAAGAGACCAAACAACAACAACAACAACAACAACAACAAAACCATATATTACATACAGGAGAAAAAAAGATTAGAATAATACAGATTTCTTGTTGGAAACAATGGAAGCAAGAAGACTGGAGGAGAAACATCTTTACATCACTGAAAACAAACAAACCTTTGAACCTAAAATTCACTACCCAGTGAAAATATCTTCCAAAAATGAAGGCAAAATAAAAACATTCTCATACACAAAAGCTGAAGCAATCAGTCACCAGCAGACCTGTGTAAGAAATAGGCTTTTTTTTTTTTTAATGTTCATTTATTTTTGAGAGAGACAGAGACAGAATGCAAGTGGGTTAGGGGCAGAGAGAGAGGGAAACACAGAATCCGAAGCAGGCTCCAGGCTCTGAGCTGCCAGCACAGAGCCCAACGCGGGGCTTGAACTAACAAGCCATGAGATCATGACCTGAGCCGAAGTCAGATGCTCAACCAACTGAACCGCCCAGGTGCTTCAGACCTGTGTAAGAAATAGTAAAGGAGGGACGCCTGGGTGGCTCAGTCGGTTGAGCATCTGACTTTAGCTCAGATCGTGATCTCACAGTTCATGAGTTCAAGCCCTGCATCAGGTTCGCTGCTGTTGGCTCAGAGCCTGCTTCAGATCCTCTATTCTCCTCCCTCTCTGCCCTTCCCCTGCTTGCACTCTCTCAAAAACAACTAAAACATCAAAAAAAAATTAAAGAAAGAATAAAGGAAGTCCTTTGAGCAGAAAAAAGATAGAAGTTTAGATCCATAAAAGGAATGAAAAACACTGAAAATGGCAAATATAAATATGGCAATAATAGCAAATATAAGTTAATATTGAAAAAAAGTTTAAGTCTCTTTAAGAGATAATTGTTTAAAGAACAAATAATAACAATGTATGGTTTGGTTTACTTCTACACATGTTTATAACATACACAAAGTGGTATAATATTACTTGAAGCTGGTAAGTCAAAAATGGATACTATAAACTCTAAATCAACCACAAAAAAAAACCCTAAGACAGGTAGCTAATAAGATAACTAAAAAACACACTTCTACTTCTAAATGACTTGTCGGAAAAGAAGAAATCAAAAGGGAAATGAGAAAGTATTTTGAACGGAATGGAAATGAGAACATATAAAAATTTGGAAGAACGCAGCTAAAGGAAGAAATTCAGTGCATTAAATATTGATGATAGAACAGAGGTTTCTCAAAATAACAACCTTAGCTTCGATCTTAAGAAACTAGAAAAAGAAGAGGAAATTATAGTCAGAGTTTAATCATTATAAATTCAATCCAAAAGAAGGCAAAACAAAAAAAAAAAAGGAACAAGAAACAAAGAACAGATGGGAATTACAGAAAACAAATGGCAAGGTGATAGATTTAGGCCCCCAAATGGCACAAAACACATTAAATGAAGATGGTTTAAAGACCCCTAATTAAAAGGAAGGGATTGTCAGATTGGATTTTTTAAAAAAACAAAACCCAGCTACATGCTGCCTATAAGAAATATACTTGAAAAATATAAAGACACAAATAGGGTAAAAAGTAAAAGAATGGAAAAAGATATACCATCCTAACACCAGCCAAAAGAAAACTGGACTACCTTTATTAATATCAAAGTATGGTTCACGGCAAAGAATATCAATGAAGATTAAGACAGCCATTTCAAAATTCATTTCATTAAGAAGACATAATAATCCTAAATATTTATGCACTTAATAACAGAGATTCACAACACATGAAGCAAAACTGATAAACCTGAAAAGACAAAGAGATCCATAATTACAGAGATATATCAATACCACTTTGTCAACAGTTGATAGAATAAGTAGACAGACATATGGAAGACTTGAACAACACTATCAATAAGCTTGAACCAACTGGCATAGGAAACTACCTGACAACAGCAGAGGACATATTCTTTTCTAGGGCACACTGAGCATTTACCAAGAACAACTATATTCTGGGACATAAACAAGTCTCAGTAAGTTTAAGTGACTGGAATTATATACAGTATGTTCTCTGAACACAAATGGAATTAAAAATCCGTGGGCACCTGGGTGGCCCAGTTGGTGAAGCATTCAACTTTGGCTCAGGTTATGACCTTCCCATTAGTGAGTTCGAGCCCCACATCGGGCTCTGTGCTGACAGCTCAGAGCCTGGAGCCTGCTTTGAATTCTGTGTCTCCCTCTCTCTCTGACCCTCCCCTGCTTGTGCTCTGTCTCTGTCTCTGTCTCTGTCCCTCTCTCAAAAATAAACATCAAAAATTTTTTAAATTTGAACTGAATGTAAATGAGAACACAGAATATCAAATGGTGGGATACCGCTAAACCAGTGCTTACAAAGAAATTTATAAAAGACAAAAAAGATATTGTTTATAATAGACAAGAGTGAATTAAATCTAAAGTAATCAGAAGAAAATAATAAATAGAAATGAATAAATAAATAGAAATGAATAAATAGAAGAAAGAAAATAATAAATAAAAAAACAAAGAGAAAAATCAATGAAAACAACCCAAAAGCCTGGTTACTGTAGTTTGTTAGTCAAAAGCTCACTAAAATTGATATGTCTCTATACAGACTGACAAGAAAAAAGGAAAGAAAAGAAGTCACAAATCCCCAGTGTCAGGAATTAAAGAGGTAGCATAACTACTGATCCTACAGATATTAAAAGTATATTATAAACAATTTCATGCCAATAAAACTGACTACTTTGATGAAATGGACAAATTCTTTGACACTACACCAAAGATGACTCAAGAATAAACAGGAAACTTAAATAGCACTATCTATTGAAAAAAATTGAATCCATAATTTAAAACTCTTCTGCAAAGAAAATTTCAAGACCAGGCAGTTCCAATGGTGAATTCTATCAAATATTTAAGTAAAAAATAATAATAAATCTACAAAAACTTTTCCAAGAAACAGAGGAGAGCCAGGAGTTAAGATGGCAGATAAGTAGGGGGACCAGAATTTCCCTTGTCCCTCAAACACAGCTGTACTGAAGTCAGACACTTGGAATACCCAAGAATACAGGCTGTGGAGTGACAGAGAAATCTCTACAGGTGGACAAAGCTTGGTGGGACAGAGGTGCGCCTATTCACGAATTGGAAGAGAGAAAACGGTGTCATAGGTACAAAGAGGGGGAACCCCTTCTATGGAGAGACAAAAAGAGGTAAAGAGTGGCTGTGGAAGTGTGGTTTTGTGTTTGGACAAGAGAAAAACCTCTCTGGACCATGGACTAAGGAACGAAGAATAGGGAGAGAGCCAGTTTCTACTTTGCAAACAGGCTTAAGAGCTAAAGACTGGAGTTTTCAGGGGTGCATGACTTTCCCAGGACTAGAGTGTTGCCGTGTGCA
Organism: Prionailurus bengalensis; assembly: GCF_016509475.1. Lineage (NCBI taxonomy): Eukaryota > Metazoa > Chordata > Mammalia > Carnivora > Felidae > Prionailurus > Prionailurus bengalensis. The sequence goes on along the minus strand of NC_057355.1, from coordinate 137,328,021 downwards.
TTCGCCTGGCGGGGAGGGAGCCCTGGGGTACCGGAGTGATCTCGGGGGGCACGCTGGGAGAGAGCAATCCCCTCCCTCGATTACTGTGGGAAGAGGGTGTAGTGACCCCCAATGACAAAAGACCCTGCAGGCAACAGCCAGAGGCCCTTTGTTGGCTGCAGAGCATGGAGCTACCCCAGAACTAGGTCCATGGGGTGTGGGATCCTTTAAGACATCAGGTTTTGAATCCCAGCCAAGTGCCTAGGAGGACACACCAGCTGCCTGAGCTACTCTGTGAGGGCTGCCTGAACAGGGTGGTTTGAGACACCTGGTCTGGGGAGGAGATATTCGGGTGTCACTATTTTTCTCCCCATAATCAACATGGTGGGGCTTCAGGGAACAGCACAGTGGCCCCCAGTGGAGGTGGGACCCGCTTACACCAAACCCCGCCTCTCCATGCCTGGTAACTATTTATCTACCAGAGTGAGATTGACACTGACCTAACCAGACGGCCTCTCCTCTAGACCATCACAGCCACCCATCCCAGGCACCAACAGACAACTTGCCTGTAGTTTTGAACGTTAGTCTATTTAAAAAAATTTTTTTTAATTATTTTTTTCCCTCTTTTCTTTCCTTCTCTTCTCTTTTCCCTTCTTTTTCTTTCTACCCTCCTCTTATTTTCTCTTTCCTTTGGAATCAAGCTCATAGTTTCTGATTTGATTTTTGGTCAATTCTTATTTTCTTTCTTTCTTTTGTCTTTCTTTCTTTTTTTCTTTCTTTCTTCCTTTCTTTCTGTTGTTTTTTTAACGAGGAATGCTTATTCTTTTTACACCTTTTCTGTATCTCCTTCCTCTTTATTTTCCTCTCCCTCTCTCTGGATTAAGTTTTATAGTTTCTCTGATTCTCTGCCTATATTTCCCCCCCATCCCCCTTTCATTTCTCTTCTTGTATGGGATAAGGCTCCCTCCCGCCCACCACCACTTTGCTTTCCTTTTTTCCAGGGATACTTCAATGAACAAATCAAAGCACACTTGGTGGAAGATCCAAACAATCCACCACGACAAGCAGTGGAAGAGAGCAGCCAAAGACAACAGAGTGCATGCAACACACTCCCAAAAACACTTACTGAAGTGCCTGGCCCTGGACAGTGTGTGACCCCTTCTTAAGATAGTAGTACTTGCAGGTGCAGGACATAAAACAAGCTATTACATCATGTAAATGACAGAAGCCTAGCCAAAATGATGAAGTGGAAGAATTCTCCTCGAAAGAAATTCCAGGAAGAAATGACAGCCAGAGAATTGCCCAAAACAGATACAAACAATATATCTGAACAACAATTTAGAAAAAATAGTCATAAGACTAATAGCTGGGCTTGAATAAAAGCATAGAAGACAGCAGAGAATGTATATTGGTGCATAGATCAAGGACATAAGAAGTAGTCACGATGAATTAAAAAATTTTGTAAATGAGATGGAAAATAAACTAGATGCAGTGACAGCAAGGATGGAAGAAACAGAGGAGAGAATAGGTGAAATAGAAGATACAATTATGAAAATGATGAAGCTGAAAAAAAGAGGGAACAGAAATTACTAGACCATGAAGGGATAAAGACTAAGTGATTCAATGAAATGAAATAATATTATCTGTATCATAGGAGTTCCAGAAGAAGAGGAAGAGAGAGAAAGGGGGAAAAGGTTTATTTGAACAAATTATAGCTGAGAACTTCCCTAATCTGGGGAAGGAAACAAACATCCAAGTCCAGGGGGACACAGAGAACTCCTTTCAAAATCAACTAAAACAGGTCAACACCATGACATATCATAGTGAAACTGGAAAAATACAAAGATAAAGAGAATTCTGAAAGCCGTTAGGGACAAATGGGTCTTAACCTACAAGGGTAGACACATAAGGGTAGTAGCAGACCTGTCTATTGAAACTTGGCAGGCCCGAAAGGAGTGGCAGAAAATATTCAAAGTGCTGAACAGGAAAAATATGCAGCCAAGAATCCTTTATACAGCAAGGCTGTCATGCAGAATAGAAAGAGAGATAAAGAGTTTCCCAGACGAACAAAAACTAAAGGAGTTCATGACCACTAAACCAGCCCTGCAGGAGATCCTAAGGGGGACTCTGTGAGTGAAAAGCAGCAAAGACTACAAAGACCAAAGACATCACCATAAACACAAAACCTACAGATAACGCAATGACACTAAATCCTTACCTTTCAATAATCACTCTGAATGTAAATGGACTAACTGCCTCAATCAAAAGACATAGCATATCAGAACGGATAAAATAACAAGATTCATCTATACGCTGCCTACAAGAGACTCATTTTAGACCCGAAGACACCTGCAGATTGAAAGTGAGGGGATGGAGAACCATCTATCATGCTACTGGATGTCAAAAGACAGTACAGCCATACTTATATCAGACAAACTAGATTTTAAAACAAAGACTATAACAAGAGATGAAGAAGGGCACTGTGTCATAATTAACAGGTCTATCCATCAAGAAGAGCTAACAATTGTAAATGTTTATGACCCCAACGTGAAGCAACCAAGTATATAAATCAATCACAAACATAAATAAATGTAGAGATAATAATACCATGATTGTAGGTGACTTTAATATTCCACTTACAACAATGGACAGATCATCTAGGCAGAAAATCAATAAGGAAACAACAGCTCTGAATGACATATTGGACGAGATGGACTTAACAGATATATTCAGAACTTTTCATCCAAAAGAATACACATTCTTCTTGAGGGCACATGGAACATTCTCCAAAATAGATCACACACTGGTTCACAAAACATCCCTCAACAAATACAAAAGGACTGAGATCATACCATACATATTTTCAGATCACAACACTATGAAACTTGAAATCAACCCCAAGAAAAAATTTGGAAAGCCCCCAAATACATGAAGGTTAAAGAATATCCTACTAAAGAATGAATTGGTCAGCCAAGAAATTAAAGAAGAAATTTAAAATATATGAAAACAAATGAAAATGAAAACACGGCAGTCGAAACCCTTTGGGATGCAGCAAAGGCAGTCCTAAGAGGAAAATACATTGCAATCCAGACCTATCTCAAGAAGCAAGAAAGGTCCCAAATACAGAACCTAACCTCACACCTAAAGGAACTAGAAAGACAGCAGCAAAGAAAGCCCAAAGCCAGCAGAAGAAGAGAAATAATAAAGATTAGAGCACAAAAAAACAGTATAGAATAAAATAAAAAGCAACCAGTAGAACAGATCAATGAATCTAAGAGCTAATTTTTTGAAAGAATAAGCAAAATTGATAATCCCCTAAGGAGACTTCTCAAAAAGAAAAGAGAGAAGACCCAAATAGATAAAATCATGAATGAAAGAGGAGAGATCACAACCAACACCACAGCAATACGAACAATTATTAGAGAATACTATGAAAAATTATATACCAACAAACTGGACAATTTGGAAGAAATGGACAAATCCCTAGATACTCACACACTACCAAAACTCAAAAGGGAAGAAATAGAAAATTTGAACAGACCCATAACCAGCAAAGAAATTGAATCAGTTATCAAAAATCTCCCAAGAAATAAGAGTCCTGGGCCAGAGGCTTCCCAGAGGAATTCTACCACACATTTAAAGCAAGTTAATACCTATTCTTCTCAAGCTGTTCCAAATCATAGAAACAGAAGGAAAGCTTCCAGATGCATCCTATGAAGCCAACATTATCTTGATTTCCAAACCAGAGACCCCACTAAAAAGGAGAGTTACAGGCCAATACCCCTGATGAAAAATGGGTGCAAAAATTCTCAACAAGATACTAGCAAATCGAATTAAACAGTATATTAAAGGAATTTTTCACCGTGATCAAGTGGGATTCATGCCTGAGCTGCAGGGCTGGTTCAATATTTGCAAATCAATCAACATGATACATCACATTAATAGGAGAAAGAATAAGAACCATATGATTCTGTCAATAGATGCAGAAAAAGCATTTGACAAAATACGGCAACGTGTCTTAATATAAACCCTCAAGAAAGTCAGAATAGAAAGAACATATCTTAATGTCATAAAAGCCAGATATGAAAGGCCCACACCTAATATCATCCTCAATGGGAAAAAACTGAGGGCTTTCCCCCTGAGATCAGAAACACAACAGGGACGTCCACTCTCACCACTGTTGTTTAACATAGTGTTGGAAGTCCTAGCCTTAGTAATCAGACAACAAAACGAAATGAAAGGCATCCAAATTGGCAAAGAATTCAAACTTTCACTTTTCACAAATGACATGATACTCTACATGGGAAACCTGAATGACTCCACCAAAAAACTGCTAGAACTGATACATGAATTCAGCAAAGTCACAGGATATAAAATCGATGTACAGAAATTGGTTGCGTGATATACACCCATAATGAAGGAACAGAAAGAGATACCAAGGAACCAGTCTCATTTACAATTGCACCAAGAACATAAAATACCTAGGAATAAACCTAAACAAAGAGGTAAAAGATCTGTATGTTGAAAATTACAGAAAGCTTATGAAAGCAATTAAAGAAGACACAAAGAAATGGAAAAATATTTCATGCTCATGGATTGGAAAAAGAAATTACCCAAAGCAATGTACATATCCAATGCAATCCCAATCAAAATTGCACCAGCATTCTTTACAGAGCTAGAACAAACAATCCTAAAATTTTTATGGAACCACAAAGGACCCTGAAAAGCCAAAGTAATGTTGAAAAAGTAAACCAAAACTGGAGGCATCACAATCCCAGACTTTAGCCTGTATTACAATGCTGTAATCATCAAGACAGTATGATATTGGCACAAAAACAGACACATAGACCAATGCAATAGAATAGAGAACCCAGAAATGGACCCACAAACGTATGGAAAACTAATCTTTGACAAAGCAGGAAACAGTATCCAATGAAAAAAAGACAGTCTCTTTAGCAAACAGTGTTGGGAGAACTGGACAGCAACACGCAGAAGAATGAAGCTGGACCACTTTCTTACACCATACACAAAAATAAATTCAAAATGGATGAAATACCTAAATGTGAGACAGGAAACCATCAAAATCCTAGACGAGAAAACAGGCAACAACCTCTTTGACCTCAGCCATAGCAACTTCTTATTTGACGTGTCTCCAAAGGCAAGGGAAATAAAAGCAAAATTGAACTATTGGGACCTCATCAAGATAAAAAGCTCTGCACAGCAAAGGAAACAGTCAACAAAATTAAAAGGCAACTTACAGAATGGGGGAAGATATGTGCAAATGACACATTGGATAAAGGATTAGTATCAAAAATCTATAAAAAATTTACCAAACTCAACACCCAAAAAAACAAATAATCCAGTGAAGAAATGGGTAGAAGACATGAATAGACACTTTTCCAAAGAAGACATCCAGACGGCAAACAGATACACGAAAAGATGCTCAACACTACTCATCATCGGGGAAATACAAATCAAAACCACAATGAGATACCACCTCACACCTGTCAGAGTGGCTAAAATTAACAACCTAGGAAACAACAGATGTTGGCGAGGCTATGGAGAAAGGGTAACTCTTTTGCACTGTTGGTGGGAGTGCAAACTGGTGCAGCCATTCTGGAAAACAGTGTAGAGGTTCCTCAAAAAATTAAAAATAGAATTACCCTATGACCCAGCAATAGCACTACTAGGAATTTATCCAAAGATATAGGAGTGCTGATTCGTAGGGGACATGTGCCCCAATGTTTATAGCAGTGCTATCAACAATAGCCAAAGTATGGAAAGAGCCCAAATGTCCATCAACTGATGAATGGATAAAGCAGGTGTGGTATATATACACAATGGAATACTACTCGGTGATGAAAAAGAACGAAAGCTTGACATTTGCAACAATGTGGATGGAAGTTGAGGGTATTATGCTAAGTTAAGTCAGCCAGTCAGTCAGAGAAAGACAGATATCACATGTTTTCCTTCACATGTGGAATTTGAGAAACTTAACAGAAGACCATCGGGGAAGAAAAGGAAAAATAAGCTACAAATAGAGAGGGAGGCAAACCAGAAGAGACTCTTAAATACAGAGAACAAACCTAGGGTTAATGGCGGTGGTGGAGGTTGCGGGGTGGGGGTGGGGTGGGAAAATGGGTGATGGGCATTGAGGAAGGCACTTATTGGGATAAGTACCGGGTGTTGTATGTTAGTAATGAATTACGGGAATCTACTCCTGAAGCCAAGACTACACTGTATGTTAGCTAGCTTGACAATAAATTATTAAAGAAAAAAAAAAAAACAGAAGAGGAAAGAATACTACCCAAATCATTATATGAGGCCATCATTACCCTGATACCAAAACCAAAAATAGTTATTACAAGAAAAGAAAATTACAATCCAACATCCCTCATGAACATCAATGCAAAAATTATTTTAAAATGTTAGCAAATAGAATTCAGCAAGATATAAAAAGGATAATACACATCACAACCACATATGGCTTGTCCCAGAAATACAAGATTTGTTTAACATTCAAAAATCAATCCATAAAAAAGAATACTCAAATGACCATCTCAATAAATGTAGAAGAAGTATTGGAAAGTCCTGCATTTATTTCTGACAAAATTCCTTAGCAAACCAGGAATAGAAGAGAACCTTACTCAACTTGACAAAGGGTATCTATGAAAAACTGACAGCTAACATTTATATTTAATGAGGAAATACAGATGCTTTCCTACTAGGAAAGCAAGGTTTTTCACTCTCATAACTTCTATTCAACTTGTACTAGAGGATCTAGCCAGAGCAATGTGACAAGGCAAAGAAATAGAAGGTAGAAAGACTGGAAAGGAAGAAATATAACTGCCTTTATTTGCACATGACATAATTGTCTGTACAGAAAAGCTGATGAGATCCACAAAAAAAGCTACTAGCACTAATAAATGAGTTTAACAGCTTATAGGTTATAAGGTCAATACAAAATCAGTTATATTTCTAAATACTAGCAATGGACAATCAGAAATTTAAATATAAAAACCCAAAGCATTTATAATACCCTAGGATTATGATAATGTAGCGATAAATTTGACAAAATATGCTAATCTTGTCTATGGAAAACTACAAAATATTGCTGGAAAAAGTATTTTTTTTAAAAATAGCAAGATAGGGGCGGCTGGGTGGCTCAGTCGGTTGAGCATCCGACCTTGGCTCAGGTCATGATCTCAGTTTGTGGGTTCGAGCCCCGCTTCGGGCTCTGTGCTGACAGCTTGGAGCCTGGAGCCTGCTTCGGATTCTGTGTCTCCCTCCCTCTGCCTCTTCCCCACTCATGCTCTGTCTCTCTCTGTCTCTCAAAAATGAATAAATGTTAAAAAAAATTTTAAAAACTAAAAAAATAGAAAGATATACTGTGTTCGTGAATTGGAAGACTCAATATTGTTTAACATCTCAGTTCTCCTTGGGTTAGGCAAAGGTTTTTAAAAATACACTAAGGCATGATCCATAAAAGAAAAATTTGATAAATGTTAGTTCTCAAAATTAAGACCTTCTGCTCTTCACAGGACACTCTTAAGATAATGAAAAGACAACTGCAGGGAAAATCTTTGCAAATCACCTATCAGATAAAGGACTTTGCCTTAAAACTCAATTATAACAACAACAAAAAATCCAACCCAATATTAAATGCACAAATAATTTTAACAGATACTTCACCAAGCAGACATATGGATGGCAGATAAGCACGTGAAAAGCTGTTTAACGTCATCTGTCAATAGGGAAATGCAATTTAAAACCATGATGAGATACCAGTACACAATTCTTAGGGTGTCTAAAGTGAAAGATGGACTATACTAAGTATTGACAAAGATGTGCAGGAACTGAAATGCTCATACACTGCTGGTGTGAATGTAACAGGGCACAATCACTTGGAAACCAGTTTGTCAATTTCTTGAAAAATTATACACATATCATATGGCTTAGCCATTCTGCTCCTAGGTATTTATTCAATGTACATGACAGCATATCTTTACACAAAGACTTGTACACGAATATTCATAGCAGCTTTATTTGTAATAGCCCCAAACTGAAAACAGCCCAGATGTCCATGAACTGATGAATGGAAAAACAAAAGGTGATATATCCATGGGGCGCCTGGGTGGCTCAGTCAGTTAAACGTCTGACTCTTGATTTTGGCTCAGGTCATGATCTCACAGTTTCATGAGTTCGAGTCCCTGCAGAGCCTGCTTGGGACTCTCTCCCTCTCTCTCTCTGACCCTCCCTTGCTCACACTCTCCCCGTCTCTCTCAAAATAAATAAATAAACTTAAAAAAGTATTTTAAAAAGGTGATATATCCATACAATGGAATACTACTCAGAAAGAAAAAGAAATGATCTACTGATACATGCAACAAAATGGATTAATCTCAATGTTACTCTGAATGAGAGAAGGCAGGAAAAAAGTCTTAAGTAGTGTATAAATCCATTTATATAAAATTCTAGAAAATGATAAGTAGCCTATGGTGAGGGAAAACAGACCAGTAGTTGGGGCGCCTGGGTGGCTCAGTCGGTTGGGTGTCCAACTTCGGCGGCTCCGGTCATGATCTCACAGTTCGTGAGTTTGAGCCCCACATCAGGCTCTGTGCTGAGAGCTCAGAGCCTGGAGCCTGCTTCAGATTCTGTGTCTCCCTCTCTCTCTGCTCTTCCCCTGCTCACACACTGTCTCTCTCTCTCTCAAAAATAAATAAAGATAAAAAAAAAAAAAAAAAAAAGAAAGAAAGAAAACAGACCAGTAGCTGCCTGGGGACAGGGATGTAGGATACAGGAGTGGTGGAAAAGAGCAACTAGAAAGAATACGGGAAACCTTTAGGGGTGTGAGGGACATGTTCATTAACTTGATTATGGTGATGTTTTCACGGATATCATCTATGTGAAGACTTACCAAATTGTACATTTTAAATATGTAGAGTTTACTATATATAAATTATACTTCAAAGAAGCTGTAAAAAAGAAAATCAGGTATGATCATCTGAGTGTCAGTCAGATCGTTTCTCTCATGGTGTTGACTTTTGCTGTTGACTATCAAACCAGAGAAGCTCTCTCTACCCCATTCGAACCAGCTACCTTGCAGTGTTTGGACAACAGTCAAGTTTTCCCTGAAAATGGGTTGCTTTTCTCCAGCACTGTGTGAGTTAACTTGACAAGTGACCATAATTGAAGAATAGAGACAACCAAGGAGTGAAATTGCAAGTTATAAGGTCCCACACTGACCCACTTTGTGTGGTGGGGGTGGGGGCGATGGCTGAGACACTGGAATCCAGACATGACAGGTAAACAGGGAATGCTGCAGGCAGAGGAAGGACAAATAAAAAGGCAGGGAGTGAGAAACCCAGTTCTCCTTCACTCTCATTGTTTATCACACTAGTATGCTTCTGAGGTCCTTGGACAGATAACACATACTTAAATTACACCCATAGACTAAAGACTGATTTAAAATAGTAATATTAGAAAGGAACTTAATTTATCTGAGAGAAAAGTGATAGCTACCAAGTCAAACAATTAAAGACCATTTGCCTTGGTTTTCTGGCTACCTTGTAAGCTGGGGCATCACCAACCAATTTCTATGACCATAAGGTCATTTTCAGATCGACGTTCCCCGGTAATATTTTAATGACTTGTGTTCACAGGCAATATTGGGCCAACATATTTAACCCAGGTAGACTTGGTTCCAGTGGTAGAACAAGAGCAAAAATAACATGATAACCATTTGGTGAAGGGTTGTCCCATGAGCCTGAGTCCTCCAGCCCCCAACTCTGTCAAAACTAAATCAGTTTCTTTTCCTCTTCAAAGTCACATTCAAAGTAAATCCACACTTGTTTTCAGCAGCAAGAATCAGTCTCATAAAAATCATAAGATTTTCCTACCTTGACAAAAATTGTTGAATTGCACTCTTGCAATGCCTCCATTAAACTAATCACGTGGAGGCACACCATTTCCACCATCTGAAACAACAAACATGAAAATCAGTTCCACTCCCAGTAGTGCAAAAACCTCGAAAGCTAGTCTGCAGCCGCAGAGGATCCATGCCATGTGCCCGCGAGCCTTTTGGCACGATGACCAGAGGGGACCACAAGCAGTAGAGCTTATTCACCTCTAAAACTTCAACTAGAAAGTGACTTTAAAAAGCTCCAGAGGTTTCTCATTTGGCATGCCTTCCTTATCTAACTCGGGGCTGCCAATGCAACGGGGTATTGATCTTGCTAATCTGCACTGAATTGTGATTCATACCAGAGGATAAATGCCTTCTGCTTCCCTCCTTCCAACTACAGAACTTGGGCTTATGTCCTTTTCTTCATCTTGACCCTTTTTCCACAGTTTCTTCACCTGGAGCAGCTGTTTAATTTATTACACACCTGTCTTTGTGGCTTTGTTCTCTAGGGAACAAGGTAGCCACGCTGATGACAGTTCAAAAGTCCCTGATCAGAAATTCCTAAGGCTGGATTTTAAACACTACAAGGGAATTTTACCAGATTAGCACACATTTTTCAGAAAAAAGTTAACTCAAATCTGTTAGTAGCATTATTTGTACAAAACTCATTTGTAACATTCATTTCTAACATTTATACGTCAAAGAGATTTGGAGCAGAGATATTAATGGTGTCAAAAAAGAAGGAAACCGAATCTCTATTTAAGGTCCCAGTTTCATTGCCTGTAAAGTAACAGAATGCTTGATCTCCAAGTTCTTCTTCAGTCTCAGACTCTATGATCCAATAAATGTTTCTCAGAACTGTTTGTGCACCCTAAAATTGCCACATAAATTTCCTCTAAATTGAACTAAAATACCTCTCTCCATACAGAATTGCCTCATAACATCTGTTTCTCTAAAGAAAAGAAAGTGCTTCACTAAAGGAAATATATAATCCCCTTTCCAATTAGAGCTGAAAGAAACTGTTTCTTAGAGTAGTATCAATCAATCAAAAGTCATTTCCGTTATGCCTTTTGTGGACGGTGCATTGTTGGGTTTCTGGGCACACTGGGATCATCGTTATGATGTTCTTCCAGATCCCCTGCCCCTCACAGAGGAGAATTAGCCTGATAAAGCCCCCCATAACCAAGATACTAACTGTTGCTTTCTCCACTGAGGATCCTCCTTCAAAGTAGCAAAGGACTTCCTTATAAATTCCTTCCATACACCCTCCGAGCCTGACTTCACAGGACTAATCCAAGCTTGTTCGATGAAGTGGGCTCATGCTAACAATACCTCAGATATTTTCCAGTGAGGGTTAGAGCAGCCCCTCTCTTGGTGAGCCATCTGAGCTAAAACTGAACTGGATTTGAAGACTGGGGGAGCTCAGGTCCTCCTAGGGCAACTCAGAAGGGTGAGGCCCTTTTCAGGGTTTGAGCCCTGGGTAGAATGAACATGTGTGGTTGGTCTGCTCTTAAATACCACCAGAGGATGACCCAACTGGCTAGGGTTTTTCCAAATTGCCTTGGAATCCAAAAATAATATGAATCTCCTTTTGACTTTATAGCACAAAACAACCCTTAAAGGTAGATTTCATATAAAATAAATTTTTGGCACTAAGCAGAGCAAACAAAAGTTTCTACTAAATTTATTTGCTTGCTCTGTTTCTCATCAAACTTATTATACAAGCAGAACATCCAGCCTAAAATGTAAAAACCCACTGATATAATATTACAATTGAGACCCTTAAAGAACAGACAATGTGAGGGCTGGGTGTAGGTTACACCTTTTATCCACGATGGGAAATTTACTCGTGGACTCACCACTTTGTTGTGAGCCATCAGCTGAAGGATGCTGGGTGTCACCCTGCTCCAAAACTCCAGTGCGGTCAGGATCGCCGTGAAGCTGAATTCATTCTGACTTTGGACATTTGTAGCTACGGCACTTTGTTCGCAATATACGGTCCAGAGCTGAGCAAAGATAAATGCGTGGAAGAGAGAACACATATGCAGCACGGAGGTCTGAAAAGGAGGAGACAGGAGCCGTTACATTTCAGTGGGCTACGGTGCTCCACAGGGCCCATCCCACACGGTCTCGGCCTTCTGAGGAGCACGGCCAAAGCACATCTACTTCCAGAGATCGGAGGCTGAAGGAGTTCTCTATGAGTTACGGATTCGTGATTCACCACCTTAAGACAATCTGCTTTTCGCTCTGTCAGTGGGAGTGTGCTGAGAGAACAAAGCATCTTTCCAAAGAGAAGGCACCTTAGCTTGCAGAACGCTACCCACCGCCTTGCCTGTTAATGACAATGACGTTCTCATCCCTAAACTAGATCAGGGAGAATAATCACTCTACCATCTTGAGGTGTTTCCTCGCCTGTAACATGGGGATGATAGTACCCTCCTCAAAGAGCTGGCATTAGGAGCAATCAGGTGGCATGTCTGAACACATTGCCCAGCAATGTGTTACTAATTATACTATTACCAGTAGTAGAAATGGCAGCAGCAAGCACTAGTGGTGAGCACGGACTGAGCATGCACCTACAATGTCCCAGACACCGTGCTAAAGACTTTCCAAAGACCGCTTCCATAATTCTCAAACCATCCCTTCGTCTCTTTTACAGATGAAAAGCTGGAGCTCAGAGAGGTCACAAGGTCAAGGTACCTGGACAAGGTACCTTGTACAAATGACCAAGTACCATCGTTAGGAATCAAACACAGCTCTGGCTTGAAATACTAGGAGCTGACTGCCTGGCCCCTTTTGCAAATATCATTCAGGCTGTTTGGACGGTGCTCTACTTTATCACAGAGTCAGCTTTCCCTGGCCCACATCCCAGCTGCTCCCAAACCCACCCTGACTTCCCGGAACTTGCCTAAGCTTGTGAAGGGCCCTTGGCTTCTCTTAGCTGATTAGTACCAGTGTGTCTGGTTTGCTTACACTGGCTCATGACTGATGCCTGCCTTGGGTTTACTTTATTCCCTTAAGCACATCATCTGTCTCTACAATTTACTAAGTTCCTCTGTGTCGGTGATTCCAGCGTGTGCTTTAGTGAGTTCCCAACTGGCCTTCCTATTTTCATTTTGTATCTTTATAGATCTATCTCTAGAGATGTGAGTTGAAAAGACAGTGCATGAAAAATCAGAGCATAAAGTTTCCTCCAATTCATATTCGGTTCCAAAAACTGATCATGGGATTTTCATTATATTTCTAGCCTTTTATTTCTCTTCATTATTTTGAGACAGAAATGCCTAGGAAGCTAACTCTTGCCTGCCTCCATAATTTATCTTTATAAAAGTAAACAAAGACAATTTAAGGGGGAAGAAAAGATAGTGCGGGGAATTTAAACAACTTTAAATAAGGCATTAGCACAAAGTCGCTTTCCTAACATCCACAGGAGGGCAAGTGATAAGATGCATTTTCTTCTCAGAAGAAACATAATAGGCTGATAACGGTTTCCATTAGCAATTTCGATGCCTATGGTCTTAAGGTTGCAGAAATCGCTTACCTTTGATTGCTCTGGAAATCCAATCAGGATGACAATGAGATGGTCTGCAATATGAGAGCCGGCATCCAGAGGTATGGGCAGGCACGGAGAGGAGGCATTTGGACACACCGCGTTATGGGTGAGGGAGCCCAGGAGCAGCCAGGACAGCAGACGGATGCGGGAGATACACTCGATGAATTCTTTCGGCCTATCAAGTAGAAGGAAGTGTTAACGGCGATTTTTATGGTTTCCGTTTTGTTGGGCGCTCACCAACGGCTTATTGATGGCATTAAAAGTGTGGTTTTATAGGCGATTACCTACAATAAAACACCCAGGTGACAGTGCCAACAAAATGTATCTGTTTTTCTGTATCTGTATCTGTATCTGTTTTTCTGCTCGCCCTCTCTAATCCCCGACCATAGCTGCTTGAGCAACGAGCAGCTTCTGGTGACAACACGGGATTAAAAATCATTCTTCCACCATCCTTGCTGCCCTTCTGACTGGCTGCTTTTTCTAAACTCTTTCCTTTCTTCTTAGAAGGTCTCACATCCCCACTAGAGGGGAAGGAACAGAGGCGGAGACGTAACACACACCACCCATTTTCCTGCCCTGCAGTCATTGTCTCCTGCTGCTCTCCTGCCCGCCTCGCCCCAGCTCCAAGCCTTTCTTCCTCTAGCCAGGGAGCCGACTGTGCAAGATGGAGTGCTCACAGAAACCAGCCCCTGGGCCCCTCTCCTTTCTCCGCCTCCTTGCGCTCTATTTCATCTTTGCTATGGATTTTGTTCAAGCCACAATCTAACATGCTCCTTGAAGGCAGAAGCTATGTAAGTGCTCAATAAATACCTATTGATTTATTTAACTAGTTGAAATTGAGAGTTAAAATCGCACTTCGAAGCTCCAGGTTTTCGTCATCCATCAGGATATGGCTGAGGTTTTCGTAGGAGGGCAAGTTCCTGTTACTGTCAGCATAGCATGGAAGTGCTCGTGTTCAAAAGTGCTGCTAGGTCAGCAGGCATGGAGATGCGGCTCACCTCCTACCTTCCCCACCATCACACTGCACTCCCATAAATCTTCAAGGCATTCATTTGCTCTGAGTCCCAGAAAACCCGGGGTGGTTCCCTGACTCACCGACCCCCACTGCTAAAATAATAAGGGCCTTACCCTTGTTGCATTGCAGAAGGGGGATGATAGAGCCAAGGCAGGTAGCGAATCACAGCCTTGTTATCTCTGTGGTTGCCCCGTGAGATTTCCATGGCTGTAATCTGAGCCAGCCCAACTTTGAGGTGTCCACCAAAAGTATCTTCATGCAGAGGCTGGGAACATGTCTTCATGTGGCTCTGCAAAAACAAATGGTATTTCATGGCTTTGGCAGAGTACCTGGAAAACTCCTGGTTGCTCTTTAAAAAGATCAGGTTGTCATTCCCTCACCTTCTATCACCACTCCCAAGTATACAACCCATTTAAACTTCTTCAATGGTTTCCCATTTTTCTTAGGATAAAGGGGGAGAGGGGAAATTCCTTAGCATGGCCTAAAAAGCCTGGAATGATCTAGTGACTGCAGACCTCTGCATCCTACCCCTTCATCCCCTCTACCCTGGCTCCCTCCCATTACCAGCCTTTGCTTGTGCTGGTCTCTCTGCCCGAAACACTGTTCCTGCCTCTCTTCACTTAACTGACTGCTATTCATTGTGCACGTTTTAGCTCAAGTGTCACGTCCTCCAGGAAGTCTTCCCTGACCTCCCTGGTTAGGCCATATCATCCTATTAGAAGCTCCTATACCACTGTGTACCCCTTCTTCAGAGCAATTATGAAAGTCACAATTTTACACTATGTTATATGAGATTTTCATTAAAATTGGCACCTCACTACCAGACTATAAATTAAATGAGCATGGCTACTGTGTCCTTTTGCTCATTGTTGCATCCCTACATGCCTAGAACAACACCAGGCACATTATGGGTGCTTGGTACATATCTGTTGAATTAATGTAGAAAAGTTCCTTCTCTTGGTGTGGCTTAGTGGAAAGAGCACTGAAATGGAAACTGAGACCTAGGCTTCGGCCCCAGTTTAGGCCACTTGCCACTTGGCCTTTCTAATCTGTCTCCTAAATTGGAGGGTTGATTATATCTCTAGTCCCCAACCTTTTGATCATCATGGATCCTTCTTACTGTTTTTCTCTGTATTTTGAAAGTGGTTATAAAGCTAGCTCAAGTGCTTAGGTAACGAGATCTCCTCTTCTTGACACTTGATGCCAAAGCCATCTGAGTGTGGGCCACCAGATTCGGGACTCAGTAACCAGCACGCGGTCAAGTACCAGGGGGGCTTACTTAGGAATGAGTGGGTTCAGATACTGTGAGAAGTCACCAGTTTAAATTCCGATTCTACTTTCCACCTAGCATTTGCAAATCCATCCCTATCCCAAGAAGCACATGGATCATTGGAGCAGTGTCTAGAAACTGAGTTGGGCGATGGAGGAACCTCATTTGTAGCTGATGAGCTTCTGGGACGACTAGATCCTGTTTAACCAAAAGGATCATTTAGTGCCAGGTTGCCGTCTGGCTGTTCCTTGGACCATGTTTGGATTCCCTTCTGCCCTCTGTCCAGGGCCTTCCCCAAATCTCTCAAGACTATCAATCTTTTAGCTCCCTAGTCGACTCACGGCAAGGAAGTTGACTTACATCAGTGATTCATCCCACCCTGTGAGGCACTCAGTCAATAAGCTCGACAACTTTGCTGGGATCTTGTCCACATGCAAATCAGAGTTTGTCCCACCCCTTGTCTTTAATCATTTTCTTGAAGAAGAGAGCTTTGATGCAGATAACCATGAAAGGCTTATGTTTGCATAATGTGTTCCAGTTTACAAAAGTCTCTTTGCACGCACTGTGCCACATCAAACCTCCTAACAGTCAGTAAAGGTAGATATTAGGCTTGTGTCACAAATGAGGGAACTGAGGCTCAAAGGTAGTTAAATGACACCACATGGCATAGTGAAAAGAGAGTGATCTGGTGCCGCTACAGTCTTAGGCCAACCCTGACTCCACTGCTTATCGGTAGCGCCACCTTGAGCACGAATCACAGCACTAACCCAGGCCTCAGTTTCTACATCTGTAGAATGGAGACGCTTTAACAGGGGGCAGCGGGAGAACTGAATGAATGGCCAAAGTAGAGCCATGCACAGAACTCCTGCCATGCAAACAGCCTTTCCTTTCTCTTTTCCCTCTTGCGCAGGCTGAACTCAGTTCTCCAGGCTCCCAAGACAGGGACTGTTAGAGAGCACCACAGCTGCCGCCCCAGGTAACAATAAGTCCCATCTGGTCTGCGTAAGTCCCTAAAACTGCCTCTGTCTTGCTCACCTGAGAAGTGAGCAGTGTAGGTAAGCCCTCTTACCTTCAGTTTGGTGAGAGTGTGCATGTCCGCCATGAAGTCCAGCACTTCGTTGATGTACTGCCTCACACACTCCATCGCGGCTGTCCCACACTGAAACACAAGGACACCGCTGGGTGGGCCCTCCGAGCCACCGCCTTCACTTTGGCCCTGACTGCGGTCACTGTCTTGTTGTGACTTCACGCTGTTTACTAACGAGTTGTTTCACATTCTGGAGTTCTGACTCACTCCGTTACTCTCCACCGTCTGTAACTGTCTGCCCGCAGTTTGGACAAAAATTGATAAAAGGTTTGTGGTGAAGAGGTAAGAAACGGGCGGCCTAGGGTAGACTGGGTTAACATGCTTTTTTCCCCACTGGGTGATCTAACTGATTTTTGTTTGCTTGTTTTTGTTTTTGTTTGGGCGGCCTAGGGTAGACTGGGTTAACATGCTTTTTTCCCCACTGGGTGATCTGATTTTTGTTTGCTTGTTTTTGTTTTTGTTTGTTTTTGTTTGCTTTTAATATAATTTATTGTCAAATTGGCTAACATACAGTGTATACCACGTGCTCTTGGTTTCAGGGGTAGATTCCAGTGATTCATTGCTACATACAACACCCAGTGCTCATCCCAACAAGTGCCCTCCTCAAGGCCCATCTGTTTTTGTTTTGTTTTTATTTTGAGAGAGAAAGAAGGAGAGCACAAGCAGGGGAGGGACAGAGAGAGAGAGAATCCCAAGCAGGCTCTGCACCATCAGCGTGCCGCCCAACACGGGGCTCAAACTCACAAACTGAGTTCATGACCTGAGCCGAAACCAAGAGTAGGACACTCAACTGACTGAGCCACTCCTGTCTGCTTGTTTTTAAACTGGTCTGGGGGCACCAAGGTGGCCCAGTCAGTTAAATGTCCGACTTCGGCTCAGGTCATGATCTCACAGTTCGTGGGTTTGAGCCCCACATCAGGCTCTGTGGTGACAGCTCAGAGCCTGGAGCCTGCTTTGGATTCTGTGTCTCCCCCTCTTTCTGCCCCTCCTCTCTCTCTTTCTCTCTCTCTCTCTCTCTCTCTCTCTCTCATAAATTAACATTAAAAAAAATTTAAACCAGTCTGTATACAAAAATTATCTTATGTAGAGCCATTATGCATCAGAGTCTTTATGACATGAATCACCCTAAAACTACAGTAACCCTTATCACTCTGGGGAGTCTTAGATACACATAAAATGCGTGCCACCTAATTCTAACACCAGAATCTCAAATCTTTTTCCATCAAAAAAGAAAAGTATATAAACAAACATCACATTTGCTGAAAGGGTCAAAAATTCTTATTTTCAAGTCACTTACAATCTAACTCCTTACACACAGCAGGCATACTATTAAATAGATAAACGTGATTGCTGCGTTCTTGCTAGGGATAAAGCGAGAAAAAAAATGAAATGAAATGATCAGCTTCCCCACACGCACTGGTAGCATGTTTGGGAAATTTTAAAGGCAAAGAAAGCATACTTGTGTCTCTGGTTATTAAATGACATAAACCTGCCCAGGGCAGTGCAGTGAATTTAGGATTATAAGCAAAGACAAGGAAACCGAACAGGCGGGCTGCTACATCAAAGCTGTATGAGAAAACCCACACATCAGGCCGGGTGTAATGTGGATGAAAAGCAGCCCGTCTTTGAAGCCATCTGAATACTACGCTAAGGCCTTTCTTAGCTTTCTTTTGGAAAATCTGGAACATTATATACTTAACTAGCTCACCCAGTGGCTCTCATTTTCCCATATTCATGTAAATCTGCACAGCCCTGAACTGTATCACCTCCCATCTCTTCTACAATGTTACGCCTGTCAGTTCCTCTGACAGGATCACAAACAGTAAAATAAGGTCATTGGCGGTTCTGTCAGAGTGTTTTCCAAGCATTTCATATGTTCTAAGGTTTTCTTCTTTTAATTTAAATCAAGTGAAGGAATTATAAAAGGTTATTGTGCTCTTGCTTTTGGAATATTAATCCTTTGGTGCAAGAAAGGATTTCCCTCCGATTTATTCCATTTTCTCTGACCTTTCACATGTCATGCAAACAGGAGCATATACTCTGTTCTTTAATTTCTTGAAAGGGATTTGTTTCTCTCATAGGCAATATTTTATATCATTTCAGCTAGGCAAATGTCAAAGAAAATAATTACTAGGAGCATTATTCAATATTTGTCTTTTCACTTTGAATTTCAAAGAATGAGAGCAAAGAGTTTACTAATATGCAGTTACTTTTGCTCTAGAGACAGGATCTGCATCTAATAAAAGCCTTAAAATACAGGATCATCTTAGGGAGCCTCTACACTTATAAAACAAAGCATGTAATTTCTAATCCCCCCCTTTTTTTTCTACTTTGCAAAACATAAGCATAGCCTTGATGTGTTGTTTTAAAAAAAGAAAGTCAAGCTCCACTTGTTTTCAAAGGCCTATATTTATTTCAATGGGAAACTGATGATAAGGTGTTGAAAAAGTACTCTAAACTCAAAAACATGAACGCAAGTGAATCATATCCAATTCTTCCTTGAAACTTATGTCTGATTTTAAAGTTATGTTTCTTAGATTGTAAGGAACATATGCTCACTGTGGAAAACTTGGAAAAACAGAAATTAACAAAAATCACATAGTCCTAATTCTTGTCCTCCATCAGTGAAACCACTACCACCGGTATTTCCTTCCAACGTGTTTTGAACACATATAACATACACATATACATATAATTTTTATAAGCCTGAGATCATTTTTTTGTAATCTGCTTTTAAATTAAATCCATCATAAACATTTTCCAGTTATTTATTCTTTTAAAACTTGAGGTGGTAGCCACATAATAGTTTTTTTATAGATGTATCTTACCTTTTTTTTATTACGAAATTTATTGTCAAATTGGTTTCCATACAACACCCAGTGCTCATCCCAATAGGTGCCCTCCTCAATACCCATCACCCACTGACCCCTCCCTCCCACCCCCCATAAACCCTCAGTTTGTTCTCAGTTTTTAGGAGTCTCTTATGTTTTGGCTCCCTCCCTCTCTAACCATTTTTTTTCCCTTCTCCTCCCCCATGGTCTTCTGTTTGTACCTTACTTTATTTAAACAATACACTAATGCTGGTCAACACCAAAAAAAACCCCCAAAAAACCACAATCTGATTTAACAATGGGCAGAAGACATGAATAGACAGGCTTCCAAAAAAGATACCCAGATGGCCAACAGACACATGAAAAGATGCTTAATATCACTCATTGTCAGGGAAATACAAATCAAAACCACAATGAGATATCACCTCACACCTGCCAGAATGGCTAAAATTAAAAAGGCAAGAAATAACAAGCATTGGTGAAGATGTGGGGAAAAAGGAACCCTTGTATAGTGTTGGTGGGAATGTAAGCTGGTATGGTCACTGTAGAAAACAGTGTGGAGGTTCCTCAAAAAACTGAAAATACAAACACTGTAGGATCCAAAATGTCTACTACTGGGTATTTACCCAAAGAAAACAAAAACACTAATTCAAAAAGACATTCACCCCTATGTTTACTGCAGCATTATTTATAATAGCCAGAATATGAAGGAAACTTAAATGTCCACCCATAGATAAATGGAGAAGGAAGATATGGAATGGAATATTATGCAGCCATAAAAAGGAGGAGATTGTGCCATTTGAGACATGGATGGACCTAGAGGTATTATGCTAAGTGAAATAAGGCAGACTGAGTAAGACAAATACCAAACGATTTCACTCATACATGGACTGTAAAATAATAAGGAAGTATAAACAAACAAATAAAAAGCAGACTCAGACCTATAAACACAGAGAACAAACTGATGGTAGCCAGAGCAGAGGGGTGAGGGTGGGCAAAATGAGTGAAGAGGAGTGGGAGACACAGTTTTCCAGTTACGAAATGAAGAAGTCACAGAAATAAAAGGCACAGCATAAGGGATATAGTCAATGATACTGTAATAGTGTCCTATGGTGACCTAGCCTAGGGGAGAGCACGGCGTAACATAAAAACTTGTGGAATCATTACCTTGTACACCAGGAACTAATGTATCCTTGTGTGTCGGTCATACCCAAATTTAAACAATTTTTTAAAAAACAATATGCTAATGTTAGATCTTAATTTTGCTTCCATATTTTTACTATTTTAAATGCTGCTTTAATAAATATACTTTAATAAATATACTCTTTATGTGTGTATTAAATTATTTTCTCAAATATATTACCAGAAGTAAATTGTCAAACTGTTTTTCAGCAAAGTTGCACCAATTTTCACTACCACCAGCAGTTCATAAGAATGCTTGTTTCACATCATCAATAACTTTAATCATTAAGAAAAACCTATTGAGTTGCTAGCTGATTTTAATTTTATATTTTAAAATATTTTAATACTTTATATCAATTTACACTTCACTGATTACTAGTGAGAGTAAGAAGTATATTTTGAATGGCTTATTGGTCACTGGAAAGGTTCCATAAATGGATCTTATTAACTTTTTTTTAATGTTTTATTTTTTTGTTTTTGAGAGAGAAATAGTGTGCACACACAAGCAGGGGAGAGGAGAGAGAGAGAGAGAGAGAGAGAGAGAGAGAGAGAATCCCAAGTAGGCTTTCCGCTGTCAATGCAGAGCCCCATACGGGGCTCAGTCTCACGAACTGTAAGATCATGACCTGAGGCGAAATCAAGAGTCAGTCACTCAACCGACTGAGCCACTCAGGCGCCCCTATAACTGTTTTTGTTTTTTCATTGCTATTGGAATGTTTGTCTTTTACTTGTTGATTTCAATAAAACTTTTATTTATTAGGGATATTATTTTTTAAGCCAGCACAGAGGTGGCAAATGCTGAGTTTTAAAGAATTAAACAACCAGGAAACTAGTGAGTGTGCAGCAGAGACTGGCTAAGTGCTCACAGTACCATTTCTCTTCCTCCCTAGCATGTGCCTAAACCAGATTTCCCATCATTGCTTGCAGTTGGGTGTGCCCATATGACAGTTCTAGACAATAGGATGGGAGTAGAAGTAATAGGCATCATTCAGACCTGGCCCATGAGAACCTTCCAATGTACCATATTCCCTTCTCTTTCCCCAGCCACCAGCTGATTGCAGAGAGCTGCATGTAAACTTTCATTTGAAAGTCCTCCTCCTTCTGCTAATCAGGATACTCATTCAAACTTTATATGAGCAGGGCGCCTGGGTGGCTCAGTTGATTAAGCATTGGATTTCTGCTCAGGGCATGATCTCAGGTTTGTAAGTTCGAGCCATGCATTGGGCTCTGTGCTGACAGCTCAGAGCCTGGAGCCTGCTTTGGATTCTGTGTCTCCCTCTCTCTGCCCCTCCCCCACTCACACTCTGTCTCTCTCTCCTTCAAAAATAAATAAACATTAATTTATTTAATCAATTAAACTTAATTTTATTAAACTAATTAATTAGTTTAATTAATTTTTAAACTTTATATGAGCAAACAATAAGCATTCTGTGTGTTAAGTGGCTGGGAATTCATCACATGGCATCCTTCATCACCCTAACTACTAAAAGCTCTTTAAAAACACATAGTCTAGGGGCACTTGGGTGGCTCAGTCAGTTAAGCATCCAACTCTTGATTTCAGCTCAGGTTATGATCTCACAGTTTGTGGGATCAAGCGCCATGTCGGGCTCTGCACTGACAGCACGGAGCCTACTTGGGATTCTCTCTCTCCCTCTCTCTCTGCTCCTCCCCTGCTCATGCACACTCTCTCTCTAAATAAACTTTTTTTTTTTAATTTTTTTTTTCAACGTTTTTATTTATTTTTGGGACAGAGAGAGACAGAGCATGAACGGGGGAGGGGCAGAGAGAGAGGGAGACACAGAATCGGAAACAGGCTCCAGGCTCCGAGCCATCAGCCCAGAGCCCGACGCGGGGCTCGAACTCACGGACCGCGAGATCGTGACCTGGCTGAAGTCGGACGCTTAACCGACTGCGCCACCCAGGCGCCCCAATAAACTTTTTTTTTAATTTAAGAAGCATAGTCTAGTAATTCTACTCCCCAAAATCTATTATAAAAAATAGTCTCAAATATGGACAAAGATTTAAACACAAAGATGTTTCTCATATATTAGAATATTGAAATTAATGAAAATATACAAAAATAAGTAATGTTGCTTAATATTCTCTTTAATAGGTTATGTTTATTTAGCATTTATTATATGTCTGGCATTATGCTAATATGCTTTGCATGCATTATTTCACTCAATCCTCAAACTAGACATTGGGCCCTATTATATCTCATTCTATAGATAATACAAATCAAGAATCATAGGTTAAATAGCTTTCCTGATCACACAGCTAGTAAATGGCAGACCTCAAACTCTGGTGTGAGTCTAACCCCCGTGCACTTAACCACTATTTTATGGTGCATTTGCATGAGGTAATAACTCTGCAGCCACCAAACTTTGGGGTAAATGCTTATAACATATGAAGCCAGAGCCACATTTATATGCTATGGTTTCAACTATGTTTAAAAAAACATGCACAGAAAAAGTTAAAGTAAATACATTAATATATTGGCAATAAAATTATCTCTGGGTTGAATTACTATTTTTCCTCTGTCATAGAATTTCTCCACATCAAAAAAATTAAATAAACAGCATTTTAAAAATATAATGTTTAGCACTGTGGGTAAAATTGGTATACTTATAAGTGTAAATAAATAAAACCCTTTTAGAAAACAATATGAGAATACATATCATCAAGATAGTCCTACTCTCTAAGGAATTTATGCCAAGGATAGAATTCAAAATAAACATAATGATGGTCTTTGTAGAAATGTGTGTGTGTGTGTGTGTGTGTGTGTGTGTGTGTACATACTAGCAATGAAACTGGAAAGTAAATAAACTTCTAAAAATATGGAAATAAGCAAATTAGCATACTGAATAGATCAATATATGAAAAACATTTTCTAAAACAATATTTCTGATTGGCAGAGGGATTACAGCTGATCCTTTTTCTTTTAAATTTTCTCTATTAAAAATTTAAATAATTTTTTTTCAATGAATAATTAATATCTCTAAAGTTTCTGAGTTTCACTGCAGTCAACTTGCTACCAATGTTATTGTGGTTTCTCATCCTTAGCCCTTCAGTGAGAATCTTAACCTATTTTGCCAAATAGTTCACTAATGGGAATTTTTTAATTTTCAGAGGAAATAATGTAAAGAAAAACAAAGTATCACAACGCTTATTTCTTTCTGGCAGTAGTCAACTCAAATTGGTTAACAAGTGCCAGTGTAAGAAAAGTGATTCTGGGGGCGCCTGGGTGGCGCAGTCGGTTAAGCATCCGACTTCAGCCAGGTCACGATCTCGCGGCCCGTGAGTTCGAGCCCCGCGTCGGGCTCTGGGCTGATGGCTCAGAGCCTGGAGCCTGTTTCAGATTCTGTGTCTCCCTCTCTCTCTGCCCCTCCCCCGTTCATGCTCTGTCTCTCTCTGTCCCAAAAATAAATAAATGTTGAAAAAAAAAAATTAAAAAAAAAAAAAAAAAAAAAAAAAAAAGAAAAGTGATTCTGGAATAACTGAACTATAATCAAATCTATTTTTTTATGTCTGGTAATTTCTCTCCTCCCCTTAACTGGCTGCTTCACTTTTACTCATGTTTCCTGGAATGAAAAGTTTCCAGGGGCTGGGGTTAATATAAATTTTCACTATCTCTCTTTTAAAAAAATGCTAACATGTTTTCAATTTTACAGTGTTTGTTCTATCAAAAATGAGCCAGGACACAGGCCAAAAATACTTCTTTACTAAATGGGGAAATGAGAAGAAATACAAAATGTAGAGATGATTAATTCAGTCAGGACTTACTCCAGGTACAGAGGCAATCATCTGCTTGCTCAGGATTGTTGACTCAGCTAGTTTGGTTCCAGCATCTGCACAAATAAACTAGTAAGAAATTGAAAGCATAATTACTTTTAAGAGCACTTGGACAGTAATAAGTTATTTATAGTTTTATTAACTTGGCCTACATTCATTAGTGTTTACTCCCGTGACAATCTGCCCTGGATATATAGGACTTGCTAATCATGACAGTTTGTTCCTATCAGAAATTGAGGATCATAGTACTGAGATTAACACATGGATTCTCACTTTACCCAGACAGCTCAGTGGCACTGAAATGGTGCATTCAATCAAGGGAGAAAGGAAAGACATCAACACTGTCAGATTTATTCTGAAGTTATTATATTTACTCCCTAGTGCTTCTCGAGAGTTCCTGACTTCTCATAGATTTTCCAGACTTCTATCATTATACATTTAAAATGAAAATAGAAATATAACCAACCTCATTGTGAGCAATCTGCCTGTGTCTTCTCTAACTTCACCCATGCCTATCCTCTGTGCTGATGATGACCCCACCCCCACCCCTGTCCTTGCCCCACGGGACACTTCACACACTTCCACTATAACAGTTGCGACCTTAGACTGCAGTGACCTATGAAGTCTGTTTCACAACCTGCTACAAGCTCTCCAAGGGCACAGACTCCATCCATGCATCTGACCTGCCTGACTAGCTTCCTGCCTGACATCATGGAGGGGTTCAGCAAAACTTGGTGAAATGAATCAATTAACCAATTATGACAAGCTCAGGATGAGGACGGATTGGCCAGGTTCCAATTTAATTTACTTCGTTACGGATTTTTATAGGTGTTTCCCACCTCATGCAACACCCAGCTATTTATTAATGGTTTCGAGACAAAGTTACACATGAAATCTGCAGACTTTGTTATGAGCTAGTAGGTGCTGGTTAATTTGTCCTCTCTGGCCTCTGGGCGGTGGTCCCAACAACTTTGGGGTCCAAAGCTGCTGCTGTGCATGGTTCAGTGGCTCTGAAAGCTTTCACACTGACAGCCCTACCTTCTAACCCATTCCACTCTCACTCTAGAAGAGCACAGAAAAGTTAGGAAGATCAAGATGAGGAGTTCAGCAAGGCAGACTAGCTCCCTGGCAAACTGGGGAGAAATAATACAGGTTAGGGTGCTAGAGAAAAGCTCACGGGGGCCTGATGAAGACCAGAAACCAGCATGTTGTCAGGCTAATCAGGGGTCAGGATCAGAGCATAATAAATAGGTAACAGGCTTTGGCTAACAAGGCAGAGATTTAGGCCGAAGACCTTCTGAGGGCAAGTATCCCTGAGGCTTCTCATTCAAGGCTTTGTTCAAGAGCTGGTCATCAAGTGTGGTCCTGCAAGAGAGGTATTTCAACACGTAACTGAGCTGGGGGCCAGAGAACAACAGGCAGAGCCTTCTCTGAAAGCCACATTGCAGGAGCAGATACATACCACCACTCTACATTCATGTACAGTCATTTCCCTTTGCCTCAACTACAGTTCCAGAGGGCTGAGGAATCTATTTGGCCATTAACTCTGAATCTAGCAAAGAAAGTACCAGCAGGTACTATCCAGGGAATACCTGCAACTTTCCATTATTTTATTCAGGAATGCTGACGTCTTCTGTCAGCTCTCTAACTAGGACTTATTCCTAATATAAGAAAAAGTAGGGGCGCCTAGGTGGCTCAGGCGGTTGAGCGTCCGACTTCGGCTCAGGTCATGATCTCACAGCTCATGAGTTAGAGTCCCGCATCGGGCTCTGTGCTGATGGCTCAGAGCCTGAGTCTGCTTCGGATTCTGTGTCTCCCTCTCTCTCTGTCCCTCCCCTGCTCATGCTGTGTCTCTCCCTGTCTCAAAAATAAATAAAAACATTAAGAAAAAAAATTTTTTTTTAAAAAGTAAATACATCAGAATTTTTTTTTTTTTAAAAAGGAAAGCCTATAACTTTGGCCAGAACCTGTCAGTAAAAAAAAGTAAAATATCTGATAGAAGTACATGATCAAAAGAAGAAACAGTCCCAACCTCCTGGCAGATAACACATGTTTTCCCATAAAATGTATTTTCAAAAGCTATCAGAGTCTGCAATCTAAGACAAACTACTCATAACTAAGTTTCAAAACCTCTGTCAGGATACCAACATTTTAATTAATTTCTTTGCAACAGAAATGAGAGCCAAGAGAGGCCAGAAGGGAGAGGACAGAACTGCACGTAAGCGTGAGAGAAGGGAAGTCAGGGCAGTGGAGATGCTCTGTAGTGGGTTCACACCGGGGGCCCCCAAAAGTGTGCTTGCCTGGCCTGGCTGTGCCCTTGAGAGCAAGAGAAGATTCACAGAGAAGCGATACTTCAATGTCTCTATCTCCCCTGAGCAGAAGCCTTTCTCACCTATGACACTCAGCCAAGCAGAATGAGTAGCATAATGGAAGGACGGTGTCAGCCAGGTAGCCCCAAGATATGAGGCCAAATTAAAATGTTTGGTAACTCTTAGAAGTCAGAATTAATCCGAAACCGCCCCCCCCCCAAATTTATGGAAGTACCGTGGAGAGTCTGGTGTATTAACAGGTATAAAAGTGGATAAGCCTCTAAAATCATCTACTATTGGGGCGTCTGGGTGGCTCAGTCGTTTAAGCGTCCAACTTTGGCTCAGGTCATGATCTCATGGTTTGTAAGTTCAAGCCCTGCATCAGGCTCTGTGCTGACAGCTCAGAGCCTGGAGCCTGCTTCAGATTCTGTGTCTCCCTCTCTCTTTGTCCCTCCCCAGCTTGTGCTCTGTCTCTCTCTCTCTCTTAAAAAATAAACACTAAAAAAATAAAAATAAAAATAAAACCATCTACTATTTATTTTTTATCAAGGCATTTAAATCCAGTGTAATTGCGAGGGGCGGGGGGCACCTCAATGGCTTAGTTGGTAGAGCATGCAACTCTTGATCTCGGGGTTGTGAGTTCGAGCCCCATGTGTGGTATGGGGCTTACTTATTAACATTTTTTAAAAGTTTTTTTTTTATCAAAAATAAAAATAAATCCAGTGTAATTTTTACATAATATGTACAACTAAAACCTTAAAAAACACTTCTTTTCACATAGCTGCCAACCATAAGCTGAAAAATCCCATTATAATTTTATAGAATTGCTCACAATATAAAGACATAACTAAAACTCAGAGAGGGGAAGGACGTCTGTTGCAGAAGGAAGAATTTCATACTTTGAGACAGAAATATGCTACTGAAACACACACTCCCACATGAATACAAAAGAATACAAAAGAAAGGCGATATCCATTATGTGTCTTACTAAATTCATTATCAAAATGAGACTCAAAATAGTATCTCCACCTCTCATCCAGAGAGTGATCAGATTATTACTAACTCAACTAATGTTAATACCCCACGTCAATAGTATCTGTGACTTAAAAAGAGGCGTTCCTCTGTCAGTTCTTTGTCCTCTAGCCCACCACTAGCCTGTCTTTAAAAGAGAAATCTTTCACCCACACGGTTTCTTACACTTGACTGTGCAGGTGTATCCCACACAGTGGGGGTGCTCCATGCAAATCAGCACAATGTCTACTCTTAACACATAATAAGGGCTGAGGAAACTCGTTTTGATTTGGGCTCATATAGCCTTTACAGAAGCTTTTAATGAGTTATCACCCTATTATGAAAATTCTGCTTTAATCTATCTAGATAACACTTATGATAACCTATTACACCCAAAATATCTCCAGCAGACCAGCAGCAAAGATGTCATAAGTGAAAAGTTAAAATGTTGACAGGTCTGAATTAAAACAAGATAGGGCATCTGCCCAATGTGCAGAAGAACTATATCCTGGTGGTTGACAACTTAGATTCTGAAGAATACATATATTTTTCTTATTTGGCAAATCCTTTCCCACCTCCAAGCCTCTTTTTCTTTAAAAAATAAAACATCCACTTGCGCGTTTACGGCCTTCAGATGTTATATGCAGGTAAAAACAAATAACAGGAGTCTATGGCTAGACGACCACAAGAGAGCAGGTGGGAGATTTCCCATGATGCCGGGCCTCTAGAAAGAATTTCTAGGAATTAAAAAACAGATTGGCACCTATCATGACCCTGAAACATTTAAAACTTGGGTGGCCACACATCCCTTGGGCAAGTGTTTCGTTGTTCTTTAAGGGCAGAGTATTTGATAAACAACAAAGGTATCATCTATCTATGAGAAGAGTATAAATGGCTCAAGGCCTGTGAATTTATCTATCTAGGACATTATTAGAGGAGTAGTAATGGAAATACCCTGGTGGTCTCTGTGGGGTGGAAGAATGAAGGGTAAATCCGAGGTCTGAGCAACTGACTATCTTGTCACTAATAGAGCCAGTGTCACTCATGATGGATCACCGGGGGAGTTTTTCCTTCCAATTGTTGCTTTCTTTTCTGTTTCCAAGTTCCATTTTCAGTTCAACAAAGCCACCCCCACTGCCATCAGATTATGTTTGCTGATATCTGTGGAAGAAGCCACTGTTGGCCCCAGACATATTTTCTGTCCATACTGTGAGCCTGGTCCTCTAGGTGCCAGAAACTGATGCTCCATCAGTAAAGAGGAAAGCTTTTCTCTGACTGCAGACTACATTCACTGGTCTAAGAGAAGCCACCAGAGAAAGGCTATCACCTCCACCATCCTCCAGAGACACCTGCAGGAACCAGGTGGTCAAGGGCAAGAGAAAAAGGAACTGGGAAACCCTACCAAAAGATGTCCTATTCTTGAAGAGAGACAAAAGATGCTTCTCCCTCAACCCATGAGGGGCCCCATGGAGGACCTCTCTCCATGGCTTAGCCAGGAACTACCAGGCAGAGACGGAAAGTACTTTGGTTTTTTAAAGCATGCCTCACTTTTATTTCTCTCAGTAATGAAAATGGACTGTATATAGAACAAAGACATAATACTTCAAAATAACATAATGTTTAATATTTTTTGTTGGGAAGATTGAAATATTATTCATAAAGTTGTTTCTCTTTGGCATGACCTCAAATCTTCTCTGAAATACCTCTCCAACCCAAATAATTTTACAACTAGATTCTTAAAATGTAATGATTCCGTGACAAATACATACTGGTTTTAAAAAGACAGAGATGGTATTTATTTGAAATGGTATATGAGAATCCAAAAAAAAAAAAAAAAAATCACATTCAGAACAATCTACTTTTTTGGCTTCTTTATTCCGAAAGCTAATTTGTTTTTGTTATTTATTCACCTAGCTGTGATACAATAATCACTGTTTTCATAGTTTCCTTAAACACTGGGCAATTTAAACTGCCAGTGTTCTTTTTCTGTCTTGTGACAAGTGCTTATTAGGGTTGACTAATGTACTTCACAGAAAGCCAGGCCCCAGCAGCAGTCACTGAACGGCATGCTAGACCCCAAGAAGATCAGCCACATGTATCAGCTCTGCTCAAGATTGAGGGCAACTGAGGAAACGTTCTCCCATGGAAGCAGGAAAGCACCTTCAGCATCTGGAAACCCAGGCTGTTTTGAGGCGGCAGGTTCCCATCCAGAACGCTATCAGAAGCAAGTGACTCCCAGACACTGTCAACCTGCTAGCTTAAATCCCTCATGGGCTTTTTCACTAAGGCCAGTTCACTTGCCCTCTTCTCCAAACCAGTGTCAATCCCATCAATCCTTACGGTCAGTTTGGGTCAAAGTTGTTTGTACTCAAAAGCAGTGGTGCTGCCCAGGCATAAGTAGGAAGGGCTGGCCAGTGGCAATCCACTGGTAGAGATTCAAAGTCTGCCTCTCCTTAGGAAGGCCAGTAGCTCCTGGCTCCTGGCTCATGATCAGGATAGGGTTTATGCCTTTTACATTGCTATACCCCTAGAATCTAGCCCCAGACAGATGGCCAGTAAACATCTGTAGATACTACTGAAGGGTCACATGGGGCCACAGGATGGAAGACAGCACAGTTCAGGTCAGTGCAGGTTATCAGTGCAGGGAGTGATTTGAGAAAAAGCAGAGTTTTAGCAGAATTCCTTTAGTTAGCCAGAGGCTGGAAGACCGGATTTGTGTGCAGAGAGAGGAAGGCACTGCAAACAGCTAGGAGCTTTTACGGTAAGAGGGGCGAGTGATGCAAGGAGCCCGACCAGGCTGTGAACAGACCCTGTGGTCAGGTGCGGACACCACTTCTGCCAGCTGTGTGCTCTTGGGCGAGTCACTGTACCTCCCTGAGCCTGTCTCTCATCTGCGGTCCAGAACTAATACCTCACATGGCAGTAAGGATTAAGGGTAACATGTAAAGCACCCAGCATAGCCCATCACAGGTGCTTAGAATGTTTCCTTCTCCCTCATCTCTCCAAATGGCACCCAAGGTACCTAAGATTCAGGGAAACTTGCCTAGTTCCTTGATATCAAGCTCCCATTTTCCTCCAGTCATTTAACCTCAACCTTGTAGGCCAAGCCCCTGGGACGGGTCTTAATGCTCATCAGGAAGAATAAAACAGCTGTGACTCATTTACTGCGCACTTTGCACAAAGGCAGTCTGAATGATACTCTGGTCCTAGCCCTGGCTCATGGCCAAGTTTTTTTAAGTCTAGCCTCAACCCTTGGGAGTATGAGGTGGGGTCCCATGTTACCTGATTTCCTCAGGTCATTATCCCTAAATTTGTCCCAACTTCCTGTTGAAGCCTCCCTCCCCCACCCCACCCCACCCCCATTGCTTGAAGCCAGTCAGCCTCTCGTGCTGAACTCCAACCTCATAGAAAGGCTTTTGCCTGCACCCAGCAGTCCTCTGTGGTCTAGCTCAAGTGCCACCTCCTTCATGAAGTCTTCCCTAATTTCACATCACATGGGATGGGATGCCTCCTGCTCTCAACTCCCCCCAGGACTTTGTTTATATCTCTTTCTCTCTCTCATGGCACTAGTCATAGCTGGTCTCATGTGATTAAAAACCTGCATGCTTGTCTAAGATGATGAGCTAAGGGAGCCAGGGATGGAGGGCTCCAGCCCCTCACGAGCAACCCTACACCCAAAAGCACCAACTCTGTAAGTTCTCCAGAACCTGCCTTGTATGCGTTCAAGCCCCTCTGCCTCAGGGCTCCCGTGGGTGCTGGTGCTTTTCACATCCACCTGCCACCATGCTTGAACTCTGTACATCCCACCACGGAATGTACCTGGTCGGGCCTACCCTCACCCTCAGCTCTTCAAGGAGATTT
Source organism: Prionailurus bengalensis (assembly GCF_016509475.1). Classification (NCBI taxonomy): domain Eukaryota; kingdom Metazoa; phylum Chordata; class Mammalia; order Carnivora; family Felidae; genus Prionailurus; species Prionailurus bengalensis. The sequence continues at coordinate 137,296,227 of NC_057355.1, read as the reverse complement.
GGTGACCCACCCACATGCATGGGACTCTGCAACCAGACCTCAGCCTGGTGCCCCACTAGTGGCTTCATTAGTCCTCCGTCAGCTCCATTAGCGGTCAATGAGCTGCCCTCTGACCTACCTGGCTGTAAATTTCTTGAGGACAGAAATTATTGTTTCATTATTCTCTTTGCCCCTCACAGAACTAGTTCCACAGTAGGGACAAAATAAATACTCCTTTTTTGTCTTGTTTAGCCAGTGGAGGTATTAAGTGTGTAATATTACTCAAGTAAGTAATATTACTTACTTGGCTCATGGCTCAAGTAAGATAGATTATTTCTCAGTTCTGGGCAGAGATATTTGATTTTTGCATATGCCCCACACCTTCCTTAATTTTTCCAAACATAGTGGATCTCGTGGAAAGTATTTCAAACAACACATAAGCCCACCTGGACAAGCAGGAGGAGGTTTGTATCTGGTAAAGGGGATTTGAGCTTCAGGGCCTGCAGGAGTTCCAGAACAACACTACGAGACAAGTAGAATTTATCCCGCTCCTAAACAGAACAAAAGAGAAGAAGGTAAGCTATTTCTAAAAACTCAGAATAGATCTGTCAAAAGAGCTTCCAAAAGATTCACAGATCAGAAATGAAAAACAGTATTTGAATATGCATAATGAACTGTCCTTAAGAAATAAAATTAAAACTGAAAGGAAAAAATTAAAAAGACATTTTTGTGTATGTAATGAGTTTACTGAAGCACCCAGAGCACATAATTCAACGGGTAAGAAAAAGATAGGAGGTCTCTTCAATACTGAAATGGCCAGATTTGGTTTTTGCTTGCAGGAAATGATAGGTTCTAAGAAATGCAGAAATTAAATCCAAAAGCATTTTTTTTTCCAAAAGAAAATGATTTAGAGAGAAACATATACAGCTGTTTCCAGGGGCTCATATCCTCTCTGAGGAACTTACTTTTCAAATGGACTGCTTAAGCACACAGAAAAATAAATGGAACATACTAGGTACCACCACTCATCTTTGACACATTGTAACATTTTGCTTTATGTAATGTCACAGAAACAGTGGAAGCTTCCTGTATGGTGCTCTCTTTTCTTTCTCCCTTCCTTGAAGTAGCCACAATTTTGAATCTGGTGCTTACTAGTTCATGTATGTTTTTACTACATATGTATGCCTCTGTTACAAGGTATAATATTATTTTTCCGTGCTTGTTTTTAACTTTCTCTGACAGTATCATACTGTGCATCTCTTTCTGCTTATAATTTCTTGCTACATTATATTTTTGAAGTTAGTTCCTATTGATACATGTAGTTGTAGTTCTTTTAACTAGGGTTTAACAATATTTTATTATAAGAACATACTGAAATTCATTGATCTGTTTTCCTGTTAACGGAACATAAGACTTTTCAATTTTGCAAGTTTTTTACTGTCAACTATAACACACATGCATAAAAGGACATAAAACACAAACGTGCAGATAAATGGGTTCATATAGACTGAACACCCAGGTCAAACAGCAGCACGTCACAAGCACCTTGGAGCCCCTCATGTGTCCTTTCTTGATCATAACCAAGGAACTGGAGACCCAATGGGTCTGCATCCACTTTCTTTTCCTTTTCCTCATTTTCACTCATGGTATATATACTGCCACCTGTATGCCCAAATAGCCTTGCATGCTGAACACTTTTTTAAAAAATTATTTCTAGAAATCATTTGAGGCCTCTTCCTCCAAAGAGCTTTCTGCCTGTTTTTTGCCAGGTCCCTGGAGGTACTAGCCTGGTCCGGGGTTACCTTAATAAACACACAAGCCTTGTAAGGTCTTATATTGGGCCACCAAAGGGCTTGACACTGAGCTCGATCTATGTGAGGACAAGTTCACCTCTGGGTTATCTTTATTTTGTAGTCCTGACCAAACAGGGATGGGCTGCAGGGGTGCAGGATCATACCAAGTCCCTGCTCTTGGTAGGTCCTGGATTCTGACTCTTGTTCCCCGAGCCTCCTGGATCTTCTAGAACTGCAGCTCAGCGTCTCAGTCACATCCCTGCATTTCTGTGCTCTCCCGGATCTTAGTCTGGTGATTCATTTAAATCTGGTTAGCATTTTGATGCTTTTAAGAAGTTTTCAGAAAATATCTTCCTCATTTTTTTAAGCTTTTCAGTAGGAAATGATCTAGTCCATAATTATCAGGAAAGAAGTCTAAACTTTTTATTGAAATTATACTAAATTTATAGGTTATTTTATGAGAATTAGCTGTCTTTATTATGCTGGGTCCTCATCCATGAACATGAGATCTGTCTCCATTTACTTAATGCTGTTTAATAAAACTTTCTGGTTATCTCCATTAAGTTCTTGCACATTTTTGTTAGATTTATTCTTTGTTGCCACAGGAAATGACATTTTAAAAGTATATTTTATAACCATTTGTAGCTGAATATTAAAGGTGGATGATTTCTGGGTATTCATTTGTAATCAGCATCCTTGCTGAACTCTTACAAAAGTTTTAAAAAGGCAGATTTTCCTTGGTTCATTTGTAATCATATCATCTATGGAAAGTGAGAGTTTTATTTTTCCTTTCAAATCCTTACACCTTTGATTTCTTCTTCCTATCTTACTGAAGTGAGTAGGACCCCCTGGACCATAATGAATAGAAACAGTGATAATGGGCATTCTTGTCTTATTTACAATTTTAAAGGGACTACTGCTGGCATTTCACCATTAAGTATAACATTTCCTAGAAGTTTCTGGTAGGCGCAAGCTAAGGAATTTCCCTTCTATTCCTAGTTTGGCAGGAATTATCACAAATGGATGTTGAGTTACATAGAATGCTTCTTTTGTATTTGCTCAGATAGTGATATAAATTTTTCACCTTTCATCTGGTATCATGGTGACATAAATCAATGTTCTAATATATAAACCATTCTTATACTTTAAGAAAATCCTCACTGGGCCTTGAGGCTTTATGTTTAACACATTAATTTGCTATTATTCATTCAGAATTTGTATACCTCAGAAGTAGAATTGGCCCATAATTTTCCTTTCTCCCACTGCCCTTGTCCAGTTGGTGTCAAGAGTCTACTGGCCTCACAGAGGATGTTGAAAGTGTTCCCTGGTTTTGATTCTCTGCACAAAGGGGAACTCAGTCTGTTCCTTCAATGTTTAACAGAAGTCATCTTTAAAACTGGGACGTTTTATAGTTACCCATTCCAATTTTTAATCATTTAGGTCTAGCCATTGTTTCCCTTAGTTGTAGTGTGTTACATTCTTCTAGAAAATTGTCCCCTTGTCCAAGATTTCAAATTTACCCACACAGAGTTGTTCATTTCAAAATCTCTGCTATGTCTACAGTTATGGTCCCTTTTTCACTGCTGATAGTCTTTATCTGCGCCTGTTCTCTGCTTCTCTTGATCAGTCTCACCAAAGTTTTGTCAAAACCTCAAAGCCCCCTTCTGGTTGTACTGATCCTCCATTGTAGCTATGTTTTCTATTTCATTATTTCCTGATCTTATCTTTATTATTTCCTTCCTTTAAATCTTCGTATGGTTGCTCTGTTATGCCTATTAACTTGACTTGTTTACCTCATTTTGTTTCTCTTCTTTTCCAAGAGAAGTATTTAAGACTATGAATCTTCTTCTAAATATTTCTGTGGCTCCATATCTCAAACTTTAGAATGTGGTATTTTCATATTTGTGTAGTTCTAAATATTTTTGTAAATTCTCCTATCTCCTCTGATCTATGAATTATTTAAAAGTATATTTCAAATTCCAAATATAGCAGGTCCCAGACACCATTAATCCATTCAATACCTCTGTATGAATTCGAAAAAGGGACGCACACATAATACAAATACACACACAGCCATGACAAAGAATGAAATCTTGCCATTTGCAACAATACAGATAGACCCAGAGGGTATTATACCAAGTGAAATCAGTCAGACAGAGAAAGACAAGTGTCCCATGATTTCACTTATAAGTGAAATCTAAAAAAACAAAACAAACAAAAACCAGATTCTTAAATACAGAGAACAAAATGGTGGTTGCCAGACGGGAGGAAGATGGGATGATAGATGAAGTAGATAAAGAGGATTAAAAGGTTGTAAATATAAACAATTCATGGAGATGAAAAGTACAGCATCGGGAATACAGTCAATAATATTGTGATAATGTTGTATGATGACAGAAGGTGACTATACTAATCGCAGTGAGTATTAAGAAATGTATAGAATTATAGAATCAATATGGTGTACACCTGAAACTAATATAACACTGTATTTAATTATACTTGAATTAAAAAACCAAATAAGCAAAATAAAATTAGATACATGCAAATCTAAAAAACAAACTTTGAGCCACTAAGCTCCCAAGACAAGCAACTCCCACACCCAAGACGGCTACAATATCAGCTTATATGCTTCCCACTCTGGTTCTCAATCTCCTCTCCAATTTTGCCCCTTTCATTCTTAGAAAATTACCAATACAGGGGCGCCTGGGTAGCGCAGTCGGTTAAGCGTCCGACTTCAGCCAAGTCACGATCTCGCGGTCCGTGAGTTCGAGCCCCGCGTCAGGCTCTGGGCTGATGGCTCAGAGCCTGGAGCCTGTTTCCGATTCTGTGTGTCTCTCTCTCTCTGCCCCTCCCCCGTTCATGCTCTGTCTCTCTCTGTCCCAAAAATAAATAAAAACGTTGAAAAAAAAATTTTTTTTTTAAAAATTAAAAAAAAAAATAAAATTACCAATACATTTAAAATCATATTCATTACATTTTACCCAGCACTTCTATTATTTTAAGTGGGACAGTTTTCAGGTATTTAGGCTGCCAGATTGCCAGAAGGAGAAGTCTACAAAGCCCTTACCTCTCTATGCCTTTTCTTTTGATTAAACAAGGGAGAATGCTCAGTTAGATACTGCTCTTTCTGAAACCATTTCCAATAGTTTCCCATTATCTATGAAGAAGGTGGCAACACGCTAAGACTGAAGCTTTCTACAAGTAATAGTTATTTTGAGTTTGACCACTGGAGATGGGCAGATGACAACAGGAAGTAGAAGGCCACTAAAGCAATCATGGGGCAGGAGAGCATATAATGTATAAGGAATGTTCAAAACTAAGAATATCTTGACTTTAAAAAAGTGGAAGTTCCTCTGTGGTCAATCTCTATCGTGCACAACATAGAAAGTACAAATTCATTATGGTTCTTCCCCTTTAAAAAGTGCATAATTCAAACAAACCAAGCATAAAGAAAATTAAGAAATAAAATAACTTCTTTTCATTGTATATCTTTTCATTGCATCTGGTACCGTGTCCTATAGATCTACTGTTTTAAGTGACAAAAAAAAAAAAAAAAAAGAAGTTATTTTTCAGGAAGGATTTGAAAGAAGAAAAAAAAATGCTGATTATTTAGGTAGTTAGAAAACTCCAAGCAGAGTAATAAGTTTATAATCAGAAAGACTAAAGACAAGATTATCATGGAACACTTAACATGGCAGAATGGACACAAGATGGTAAGAAAAAAAAGACAAGAGTGTTTTAAATAGAATGAAAGACTTGATAGAAAATTAGATTTTTAATGAGGAAAATAAAAGGCTTATAGAAGTGGACAACATGAAAAATGGAATATTCTAGATGTTCAAGGGAGAACAACAGAAACAGAGTCCCCACTGAAAAGAAACTTGGAAAATTTGGAAATTGGGTGAGTAACATTGTACACTGTTCTTGAGGGCAGAAATGCTCCCAATTGGCCTTGCTTTTCCTTTAGGACAGCATCTACCAGCTCCAACAAGGCTGCTACAGGCACTGGGCAAGCAGTACTTTTCCACTCCTCAGCAGTGGGCCAGGGGAGAAGAAAGATAATGCAATACAGAAACCATTATGAAGGCAAGATGACAAAAGATGAGATTACAATCTCAGAGGCCAAGAACCCAGAAGTGGAGAGACAAACAAGTGATGAGAATTAAGGAGCTCTCCTCAGGATTTTACAAATGACAAGCTGATATTTTTCTACTTTGGGTATAAAAATGACACGGAGTTATGGCTTGCCCACTAATCATGGGATGGTGAACTTGAAAAGGACCTTAAGAGGTCATTTAGAACCACCATCTCGTTTTACTCAAAATCTCTCTTCTCTTCTAAACCGTATGAACCTCATTTCTCCAAGTTTGTATATTTAAGATACAGTTTATATAGATTTGCATAAAGTGTTTCCTTCCCGTGGTATTTATTAGACCTCAGTAGAATTACTCATTTTTAACTACAGTGAAGCAATGAATGGAACAAGCATTGACACCGGTTAGAAAGAATGTTTCTGCCAGTTTTCAGTTTCCCCAGAGCAAACGGATACGCAACCTTACCTTTGTGAAAGCTCGGTAACACAAACCACACACCTCCACCAGGTAGGCTAAAGTGAAGACGGCATTCTGAATCACAAAGCTGAGCAGTTTTGAAAATGGTTCCAACAGACTCTGCAATGAGATTGGGGCCAAATAAAACCAATTGCTGATTCTTTCATTTAAAAAAAAAAGGATTAAAGTCTTCTGATACTTAAACTAATGGGATCATTCCTTTAGTTAAAATCTGTTGCCAGGTGGCTAGTGGAGTAACACTATTGGTCTAACAAGAACAGAACTGTACATTCAATCAGTGCCTTTAAAGAGCATGATTTAGGGGCGCCTGGGTGGCACAGTCGGTTAAGCGTCCGACTTCAGCCAGGTCACGATCTCACGGTCCGTGAGTTCGAGCCCCACGTCGGGCTCTGGGCTGATGGCTCAGAGCCTGGAGCCTGTTTCCGATTCTGTGTCTCCCTCTCTCTCTGCCCTTCCCCCGTTCATGCTCTGTCTCTCTCTGTCCCAAAAATAAATAAACGTTGAAAAAAAAAAAAAAAGCATGATTTAATCATCTTGTTCCTCAAAAAAAAAAAAAAAAAAATTCTTACTTTCTCAGGTGGCATCATTTATAAAGCTATTCAACTCCAATTTTGTCCTTATGTCCACCCCCAGCAATCAAGACTTTGTGAGGTTTGTTCTAGGATTTTCCACTGTATTTCTCAGAATCTGTAGGCATCTCTGGGCTCATCCATCCCGCTCCTTTAAAACCTCTCATCTCAGTTTTAAGTTGCACAAACCATCCAGCAAGTAAGTACAAGGCACTTGCACTCAGATAATGCTCATCATTAACCAGCTTCCTGCCTATGTGCATCGGGAAGGCACAGTTTTGGTTTCTCCATCTGAATCCCACCCCTAACTGGTCAGTTTTAGATCCATATGCTCTCTGAAGTCATTTAGAAACACTTTTTTTTTTGAGCACCTACTAAGTATCAGGCAGAGTTGGATGCTTTTATATGTTTTCCCATTCACATTTCTTACGACAATCCTGGAGAGACGGTATGTTATAATAGTGCCACAAGCCTTAGACTCTCACACAACTGTTCTCAAACTCTGGCTCTCTGTGACCTGGAGTAAGTGATTTAACCTCTCTAGACTTAGTTCTCCTCTCTGTAAAACAAGGATAACAATGGCCTCCACCTCATTAGCGTTGCTGCGAGAAATCAGGAGATAACCCAGGTAAAGCACCTGGCAACAGTGAGTCCTCCATTGCTGTTAGAACTCTGGAGCTTTGGTGCCCCTATTTTCCTCTGAGACTTAAGCAGGCAAGCAGCTTGCCTAAGGCCATACAGCTATTGAATGGAATTCAAATCCAAATTCCAGGGCAAGTTTCCCAAGGCAGGACCACTCTTTAGGGGAGACAGAATTTTAATTGGACTCCAAAAGACTTCATGTGATTTCCACTACTCCTCAACCTCCATAGTCCTAATTGTCTGCATTATAAAAGTAAACACACTCAATGCACAAACGCAGGATCTGCAGGAATGTACATACGAGGAAATAAAAGTCCATAATCGCACCACCTCGAGATAACATTTTTACATACTTCCTTCTTTGCTGCATTCCAATTCACTCGACTAAAATCTTACACACATCCAATCCTACATTTTGTTAATTGCATTTTGTTAATAATATATAAGAAGTTTGCAATGCTATTTCTTTATAATCATCCATTTTAATGGCACAAAAGCCACATTTTATTATAAATAACATCCCACTATATACGTTTTTATGTGAAGTTTACATTTTCATTTTCTTCTTTAGAAGAGATTCCCAAAAAAGGAATGATTAAATCAAAAGATATGAGAATGTTTGTGATCTTTTTTCTTTATTGATACAAAAATGAATTTGTTACAGCTAGTTGCTGCTGAGGATAAGAATTATGTCCTTTGTTTATATTCCCCACAGAAACCCATATAGAAAATCTTAGAGGAACCTCTTGACACAGTACTGTTGATTCAATATTCTTTGCTCTGTTTAATGTTGCCTTGAAATACTGATGATGGATGAATAAGGTCAGGAATGTATCTCCAGTTGATATATACTGCATCTTTACTCATCAAAAAAGGAAACCTGAATTCAAACCTATACAGAAACTTGTTATTTTATCCAGCAATCACATAGTGATGGGGCAATATGGTACAACAGAAAAATTAAGGAGGTTGGAATCAAAGGGTCTAGGTTCAAGTCTCAAATTTCCCACTAACCAGCTATGTAATCTTGGCCAAGACAATTTATCTCTGTGAGCCTGTTTCCTTATCTATAAATGAGCAGATGAGATCAAGTGATCTCTTTGTAACTTTCCTGCACAAAGTATTAGTTTATAAAAACACAGTCATGGTATGAATTTACAGGGGGTGGGGCTTCTTGGTATATTAACTAGTAGTTACAAGCCATTGCAATACAAACTACTGCACCATTGTGTATAATGGAATACAAGCAGGAATACAAAGGTGAATGAGACACAGCGCTGGACTTCATGAAGCTCACAGTCTCACTGGGGAAACGTTTGTACCATGTAAGTGCTAATATAGAAAGCTCTATAGAGTATTGTGGGATCTGATGTAGGAGGAATTTGCTATGGAGAGTTCATATCCATTTTTTGAAATTTAAATGGGATTCAGATTATCATCTTGAAGAATGAGAAGGAGTTCGACTCGCCAGCAAAAGTATAAAGCATTTCAGGCAGAGGAAATGGCCTAAGCAAAGGCAAGGAAGTATGAAATTAAATAAGATTATAAATGTAAAGCAGTTAGCATAATGCCTGCCATATGGTAAGTGTTCAACAAAGAGTGCTTGTTGTTTTGATGATAATGATGATGATTCTGAAAGTAAACAGGAGGCATGGGGGATGGTACAAGTAGCCCAAGCTGAAATTAGAAAGGTAGGCTGGCAAATTAATGAAATACCTTCTTGTATGCCACATTAAGGAATCTGGATATTATCCTAAAAGAAATGAGATGTGATCAAAGACTTTTAAGCACAGAACCAAGGCATTAAGATCTGTGTTTAGAAGGATCACCTAGATCATAATATGAAGGGCAACCTAATGGCCCTGGCCCAGGATTAAGAGGACTAATTGCAAAAAAATGATATTGTGATGTATTAGAACTCTTCATACTAGAAACTGTCAAGGTGTGTGAAAGTGAAACATTCAGTATGCAGTAACCATTTCTCCAGTATTACTATATGCCTGTCTTTTTAGGTTAAAAAAAATAACTAAATAACCAATGGGTTGTTTTTCTGAAACATACAATACATACCCTTGTGGCATTGGTAGAGGGTATCTTCAAGAGGCAAATCATAATTCTCAAACTGGAATCTAAAGAACACTGTGAACAAATGAAAACAATAAAAGTCAGTACCCTTCTTAATGTATCTTTTACTTCATGTATTTTTTTATAAGCATTTTTTTTAGGGGGAAAAATCTCAAGTATTGCTGCCTCCTTACAGTTTTCTATGCCATATATTCATGCTGAAAAAAATCCTCAGGTTTTAAAAAAACATAATTAAGCCATTAATTAAGCAATGTTAAACAACTAAATAATTAAACACAGCTCCTAAACCACTTCTCAAAGATATATTCTTAAAATTAAATTAGATAGTTGGATAAAGAATTGAATGGATGGATGGATGCATATATGAATGGATGGACGGGTGGATGGATGGGTGGACAGACTGACAGAGAGGTGGATAGGTAAGTATTAAATGTGTCCAACTCTAAAGAGGTACACTAATTTGTGAAATTTTCCCATGTTGGGAAAAAAACTACTTAAATCTATTTAAAATCATTAGGCTTATTAACCCAAATAAGAACCAGTTTCATCTGCCCTTTCTCTGTTGCTAAAGGATATGACAAAAACCTGGGAAAAAGCAGCAAAATTTCTACAAGAAAAGAATCATGCCTCAAAAATCTATTAGAGTTGCATTTTGGCAAGATTCCATAATCAAAATATACTTTTAAAATTGATTTTACTGGTATGGGGAGGAAGGGGAGAAATGTTACAACAAAAATAAATCTTATTTAACACTGTAAGCCTATCACAATGGTAGGCTATAGTTAAATCCCTGCAGCTGTGTAGAATACTAGCCTTTTAAGATAGTACAAATTAAGCCAGTGGTTCCCCAAGAATAACCCCTGGACCAGCAGCACTTCTAATTACCCGGAAACTCGTCAGAATACAAATCCTCAGGTTGTACTCCCAGTGAATCAGAAACTCTTAGAACAACGCCCAGGAATCTGATTTTAGCCAGTCCTGCAGGAGCACCGGTGCACTCCAAAGTCTGAGATCCACATCTCTACACTGATGAGAACTACAGAAGGTTTTTTCGACAGTTTAAGATTTTCCGAAGGTATTAAAAACAAAGCAGAAGATGACCATAGACAGTGCCTGGATCTGATCTACCAGGGCAAGTTTTTGCTTTAATTCTGGAAGTATTTTACAGGTACCTTCTAAGGGAATTATTGGTCTATTTAATCTGCTTAACACCCATCGGAGTTCATGTGACATTTACACTACTTTAAACCAGGGGCTGAAAACTGGCTGTTCATTAGCTCCCCACGGTGTTTTAAAAACCAGGAAATATCATCTTCAAAAACATGGGAAGACCAATGATACAAAGCCTTAATTCCCACATGACAATTGGCTGGTGTATCGCAGCATATGGACTCATTAGAAGGGACTGGTTCTTTCCTGTTCTCAAGGGTCCCAGTTCTCTGTATAACCGTATCCCATTCTACTCATTAACCTTGTAGTCAGGGTCCCTATGGGCAAGGCTGATTGTCACAAATTAGGCTTACCAGTTGTTTACTGCTGGCAATACTTCCAATTGGTCAGTGATCAAGTTAAATATTTTGATGATCGTATCAACCTACAGGCATGTGAATTTGCCATGCCTGACTCACCCCTTCTCTTCAAGTGTGTGGCTTTATGCAATGAACAGCCCTGAATGGCTCTTGGTCCTAGGGAGGCTCCATGTGGCCGTGTTAAAATGCATCACTTAATCTTCTACATGTATATGTACAGTGTCTATATACCACATGGTTTCAAAGTATGGTACTAACCCTCTCTGCTTGGATTTACTCAGCTACTCTATATTTGTGAGCAGATAGGATCATAGGATGTGAGAGATGGTAAAGATTTCAGAATGTCCACTTGTCACAGTAACTTCCAACTCAAAGAAAACAGCACACACCAAGCTAAGGGTCCCTGAATTATCCTTACAGACCCTATTTTGGGGTCACATATTCCAAATCTGCCAATTTGGAAAAAGGCATTATCAGGGGTGGTCCATCTTTTTTTTTTTTTTTAAGTTTATTTATTTATTTTTGAGAAAGAGGGAGTGAGAGAGAGGGAGAGAGAGAGGAAGGGGCAGAGAGAGAGGGAAAGAGAATCCCAGGCAGGCTCTGCACTGTCAGTGTGGAGCCCATGACCTGAGCCAAAACCAAGTGTCAAACGCTTAACTGACTGAGCTACCCAGGTGCCCCGGGGGGTGGTTCATCTTTATAAAACATTTTATATACATGTAATACTCATTTGAGAAACGGTGCTACCAACATGTAACTTCACTTGTCAGATCAACAAGTGATTGATTTCATTGTGAGTGGAATATTTCTGTGATCTGCATAAAGCTCAAAAACTCATGGAGCAAATGAGGTTCAAAGACATAGAAACGACCACTACCAGCCACCTCCTTTCTCCCTACTACAGAGACTAGATGCCTTCAATTCGCCCCTGCTGTAGAAGGACTCTAGAAGACTATTAGTGGAGAGGGCACTGGGTCAGGAGTCAAGAGTCTTGAGTTCTAATCCTCACATAGCCACCACCTCTCTGATTTTGCAGTCCCCTATCTGGAAAATGGGGCGCATTGGAAAGGGATGGTTTTGATAGGTCTCTTCCAGCTTTAACAGTATAGAGTTCTGCTTCTGCATTTAATGGACTCATGTCAAAAATTCTCCTTAAGTCACGAGATTCACAGCTAGGTAAGTGTGTGTGTATTCTTGGAAAGTGGTATGGTGGCCACAGGGAGGGGGCAATGGTGGTAGTGGTAAGGCAGCCAAACAGAAACATAATTATCACCTTGGCCTTGCAAGTAAGTACTTTACTCACAAACACGTAAACAATCACTTCCCTTTAGTTCTCTGAAATTTAGCTTTACATGGTATGTCTACTCTCCTTTTAGACAAAACTATGTACTTACTGACTTATGCATTTATTGAAAAAAAATTTCTAGCTAAACACCATCTACTACTATCTTCCTGATTTTTAAAAATCAACTGGAAACATGAAATCACTACGTCAAAATGCCTAACACATTCTGCTTTTTAAGTTTGTAACACTTGGAGACAACAAGCTACAGAATGCTCTGCACTCTGTGGCTAACAGAGATTCCTTACAGCCCTTTATGAAACATCAAATCTCTGTAAGCAGATGGTCTGCAAACTGTAAGATCACAATTGCAGATGAAATCCTGGACTCAGCTTACCTTTAGAGGCAAAACACAAGGCAGCTTGGCAAAAAACGTCTGAAACTGGTTGCTGATTGTGGTCCAGAGGCTGCTAGGAGAATCCATGGGCAAAGCTTCCATGAAGGTAGCAATGTTTTCCAAACAGCGTATCATAGCACCCCCTGCTGGTAAATTCTTTTTGTTATTTAGACCCTAAAAACACAAAAGCATAGGCAATCAACTGCTGAAACAGCTTGGGGATTCAGAGAGCTATTTGTCGAAGATCAGCTTTAAAAATCACACATTCACGGATTAAACATGTGTTGTGTGCCTACTATATAGGCTATTCATTGTAATTGGCAGGAGGTGAACAGAGAAGAATCAAAAAATTCGGACAAACGGGAAAAACTGTGACTTTTAATTCAGTGGGAGAAGGTGAAATGTGAGTAAGAAATAAGAAACACATTTTAAGGATCTGCAGTTGGTGTGGTTAGGTGCTAAAAAGACACAATGAACGATGCTTGCTGGAAACTCCACTGGCCAAAGCCTGAGAGTAATGACTACAGAAGCAGCGAAGTTTATAGGGCCATTGGCCAACCCTGCAAGCTAACTGAGAACGCTACAAAGCAGAGGACCTGACACGTGAACCCAAGCGTCCGGACACGAACCGGCAATGGAGCTGAGAACTGAGGTCGTCTCATGACTGAGCACAGAAGCAGGACCTGAATCCAAAACCTCACGCTAAATAAGCAGAATCCAAGTCTCGCAATACAGTGCACACGGCTCCACCCACTGCGCATCTGGAAAGCCTGAAAGCTCAGTGCAGGTGAGCGCTTAACAGCTGCCATCCACCCCTCAGTTGAGGGTGCCCAAGGAGCTTTAAATAAACAGTCAATCCACACACAACAGCAACGTCCAATTGGCACTCTTCCATGCATTGGCAATTCTTATTTTTAATTAATTTTAAACATTTAAAGAATTTAAGATTAATTGGACATGTGTTAATACTTAGTTTAAATTTAATTTTTCCGTTAAATGACAGGCCTTCTTCCTCAGCTGCGATTTCGGCGGGGGCTTAGACAGTCATCAAAGCAAACCTACCTCCAAGAGCTGACTGAGAGCAGCGAGAGAGCTCAGCTCATTGAAGTCCATGAGAGACGTGGCTAAGGTCCGTAAGAAAGTCCCATCTGGAAAGTCAACAGTCAGATTTAGAAGCATTGGGGTTTCAGCGAGTAGCCACGTTTGTGGTGTTTGGATTCCCTGTGGAGGAATTACCTTTGATAGTGCTCTGGAACAGCTGTGGGAAGATGCCATTGGGGGCCAGCTGATGGAAGATGCAGCGTAGGAACTGCTTGGCCACCCCCGCTGCGTTGCCGGGAACCATCATGCTGGGGGGTGAATGGGGAGAGAAAAGACAAGGACTCATGGGGCAACCAGCGTGAGCTTAGGTATTTCTGTATTTGTTTATTTTTTTTAATGTTTATTTTTGAGAGAGAGAAAGAGAGAGCATGAGTGGGGGAGGGGCAGAGAGAGTAGGGGACAAAGGATCCCAAAGTGGGCTTTGTGCTGACTACAGAGAGCCTGAGGCGGGGGATCCGGCTCACAAACAGTGAGATCATGACCTGAGCTGAAGTCTGATGCTCAACCCACGGAGCCACCCAGGCGCCCCTCTGTACTGGCTTATTTAGAGTTCAGGCATTTACACACCAGTCCTCTTATGGAATATCCCACTGTCTTTTTCATCAGTGAGATGAAATACTACAGTTGCACGGAATCCCTGTTAATAAGAAGCTTCTAGAAAGAGAGAACCAGGAAATGTCAGAGGGGTGCCAGACTAATTCTTCCAGCCACCCCAGAGTACAGATGAAGGTTCTGAGGCCCAGAGAGAAAATGTGACCCGCGAAGGCTACACATCCAGAAAATGGCAGAGTCAGGATGAAAACCGGGATGAGATTATCAGCAAGATCCTCCCACGAAGGGTCATTAGCTAAAGAGAGCTGATCTGAGGGAAAATGCAGGGAGGGAGAAATGTTCATACCTAATGGGAGACAGGACAATTTTTCTTGGGGTGCCTTGAGCTGGTACTTCCAGAAAGGAGAGGGCTTTGATCTGTGCAGTCGATCCCCACCCTCCACATCACTTATGCCCATGAAAACAGGGAGCCAAGAGGTGATAAGTGGCCCCAGAGACCAAAGGATCAGGAAGGATGTTTCCAGAGGTGATTAGACAGTGAGTTACCAAAGGAAGAAAGAAGAAAAAAATCAAAGAGCCCGAATAGGTCGGTGGTAAAAAGTCCCTTTTACCTAAACTGTTATTATGCTACCCAGAAATGCTGATTCAAACTCACAGGTCAAAAACATTCTTCATTCAGAAATGACACCAAACTCACACAAACTCTTTCAAAAATTAGGGAAGGAGGGAAGCCTTCCCACCTTATTTTATGAGGCTGGCATAGCCTTACAACTAACATCCGATAAAGTCATTACAAAACTAAAGTAAACTAAACTAAACCAACAGTCTTCATGGACATTGAATCCAACTATAAACAGGATGATGGTCCATGACCAAATAGAGTTTATCCCAAGAATGTAAGAAGGTCTTAATATTCAAAATCCAATCAATGGAATTCAACATATTAAAGAATAAAAGGCTCAGTAGGTTACACATCTGACTCTTGATTTCAGCTCAGGTCATGATCCCAGGGTCATGAGATTGAGTCCTGTGCCAGGCTCTGTAGTAGGCATGGAGACTCCATAGGATTCTCTCTCTCCCTGTCTCTCTGTCCCTCCCCTGCTTGTACATATGTGCTCTCTATAAACAAACAAACAAACAAACAAACAAACAAATAAATAAATGAGTTACCATCTCACACCAGTCAGAATGGCTAAAATCAACAACTCAGTTAACAACAGATGTTGGTGAGGCGGTGGAGAAAGGGGAACCCTGTTGCACTATTGGCAGGAATGCAAACTGGTGCAGTCACTCTGGAAAACAGTGTGGAATTTCCTCAAAAAATTAAAAATAGAACTACCCTATGACACAGCAATTGGACTTTTAGGAATACATCCAGAGGATACAAAAATGCTGATTCGAAGGGACACATGCATCCCAGTGTTTATAGCAGTGCTATCAACAACAGCCAAATTATGGAAAGAGCCCAAATGTCCATCAACTGATGAATGGATCAAGAGAACACACACACACACACACACACACACACACACACACACACTGGAATACTACTCAGCAATGAAAAAGAATGAAATCTTGCCATTTGCAACAACACGGATGGAACTGAAAGGTTATGCTAAGCAAAATAAGCCAGTCAGAGAAAGACAGATATGATTTCGCTCATATGTGGAATCTGGGAAACTTAACAGATAAACATAGGAGAAGGGAAGGAAAAATAAGATGAAAACATAGAGGGAGGCAAACCATAAGACACTCTTAATACAGAGAACAAACTGAGGATTGATGAGGGTAGAGGGTTTGGGGGGGTGGGTTAAATGGGTGATGGGCATTAAGGAGGGCACTTGTTGTGATGAACACTGAGTATTATATGTAAATGATGAATCACTGGGTTCTACTCCTGAAGCCAAGACTATACTGTATGTTAACCAACTTGAGAATGAATGAATGAATGAATGAATGAATAAGATAATTGAAAAAAATAAATAAATAAAAATAAAGAATAAAGGGCAAAAGCCATACAGTTATTTCAATAGATACAGAAAATGCATCTGACAAATTTAACACCCATTCATGATAAAAACTCTCAGCAAATTAGAAATAAAAGCAAACATCATCAGTCTGGTGAAAAGCATTTATGAACACCTACAGCAAGCATAATTAATGGTGAGATACCAAAGGTTTTTCTGGTAGAGCAGGAACAAGGCAAGGAAACTCACTAACATCTTTATTATTATTACTGGAGATCCTAGTCATTACAATAGGACAATAAGAAAATAAAAGGCATGAAAATCAGAGAGAAGTGAAATTGTCACTATTTGCAGATCTGACTTTTTTTTATATACAAATGCTTTTAGATTCTATGAAATCTTAAAAAGCAATGACTACAACTAGTAAGTGAACCCAGATTATTACATTACAATGTTAACATAAAAATTCAATTGCATATTTATACACCAGCAGCAAAAAAAGTTGGAAAATTTTTAAAAATTCCATTTATGTTGGCTTTAAAACACTCAAAATTCTTGGGAATAAATTTAACAAAAGATGTGCAAAACCTCTATGCTGAAAACCACCAAACACTGCTGAGACAAACAAAAAAGACTGAATAAAATGAGAATATACACCATATTCATGAATTGAAAGACTCAGTATTTTTGTGCAGTTATCCCCAAATTGATTTATAGTTTCAGTACAATCCCCACAGGCTTTTCTCCCCCAAATTGAGAGGCTTACTCTAAAATGCATATGGAAATTTGATAAATTTATAACATCCAAATCAATCTTCTTGAAAAAAAATGAGCCAAGTTGGAAGATTCATACTATCAGACTTCAAGACCTATCGTATAGCTATAGTAATCAAGACAGTTTGATGCCAGCTTAAGAGTTAACATACAGATAAACGGAACAGGATAGAGTCTGGAAGTAGATCAACCCTAATGTGGCTGTTTGATTTCAACCAACACCAAAGTGATCCAGTGGGGAAAGAGAAAGTCATTTCTTTTAATGGTGCTAAAATAATTAGGTTTCTACATGGATAAAAAGGAACTTCAACCCCTACCCTCACACCATACATAAAAATTAATCTGAGGGGCGCCTGGGTGGCTCAGTCGGTTAAACAACTGACTTCGGCTCAGGTCATGATCTCACGGTTCGTGAGTTCGAGCCCCACATCGGGCTCTGTGCTGACAGCTTGGAGCCTGGAGCCTGCTTTGGATTCTGTCTCCTTCTCTCTCTGCCCCTCCCCCACTTGTGCTCTGTCTCTCTCTGTCTCTCAAAAATAACTAAATATTTTTAAAAATTTTTAATTAATTTGAGACTGATCATATAAATGCTAAATATAAATGCTTACACCATAAAACTTTTAAAGGAAAATACTGGAGAATATCTTCTTGATTTGAGGACAGGCAAAGATAACAGGAAGAAATAGTCATAAATTGTTTAAAAATTTTAACACAGTAGTCTTCACCTGAATTAAAAACATCTTATCAAAAAATATATTAACAAAAGGAACAGGTAAGCACCAGAGTGGGTGAAAATATTCTCAGGGCATATTTAATAAAGGGCTGGTATTTAGGATATATAAAAAGGTCCTACAACTCAACCCAGTTGAACATGTACAAAAGATTCCAACAGACACTCACAAAAGAAGACTTACAGAGGGTCTTGAAGAGCACTTGATAATATACTCAACAGCATTAGTCACCAGAGAAATGCAAATTTAAAGTATAATAAGATACCCACAAGAATGGTTAAGATTAAAAAGACTAACACCACCAAATTTTGGTAAGGATGTCAAACAACCAGAAGTCTCATACATTACTGGTGGGAATACCAAAATGGCACAACCACTTTAAAGACACGATCTGCTAGTATCTTATAAAATAAAACATACACCCATCCAGGAACCCCACAATTCCATTCCTGGGTATTTATCTGAGAGAAATAAAAACATTTGTTTCCAAAGAGACTTGTATAATGGCCACAACAGCTTTATTTATAATAGCCCCAAACTGGAAACAATGCAAATGTCCATCAACAGGAGAATAAATAAATAAAGTATGGGATAGTACTTAGCTCTAAAAAAAAGAAACAAACTACTGATACAGGCAACAACATGGATGAATCTCAAAAACGTTATGCTAAGTAAAAAAGCTCAGACACAAAGAAGCACAAGCTGTATGATTCCATTTATATAAAGCTCTATGGTGGAAAAAAAAGTAAGGCTAGTATTTGCCTATGTGGGTGGGAATTGGGAAGATGCATGAGGGGACTTTCTGGGGGTGATGGTAATGTTCTATATCTTGACAGGGATTTAGGTTATGCAGGGGTATGTATTTGTCAAAAATCAGTGAAATGTACACGTAAGATATGCATACTCTCTAGTAGGTAAATTTTGCATCAAAAGAAAAAAATCTTAATTTTTTTTAACGTTTATTTATTTTTGAGACAGGGAGAGACAGAGCATGAATGGGGAGGGTCAGAGAGAGAGGGAGACACAGAATCTGAAACAGGCTCCAGGCTCTGAGATGTCAGCACAGAGCCTGAGGCGGGGCTCGAACCCACAACCATGAGAGCATGACCTGAGTTGAAGTCGATTGCTTAACTGATTGAGCCACCCAGGTGCCCCTAAGGAAAAAAATCTTAAAATCAAACTTCAGTCAGTGATAACTTTGCTGAAGGATGTATGGGGGAAGTATGCTAATATCTGAAATTGACTTTGAAATGCATCCAAAAATAAAATGGATTGATGATGGGTGGGTAGAAGGAGAGAGAGATGGTTGGATATATGATAAAGTGGGTAAAATGTTCATTGTAGAATCTAGGTGACATGTATATATGAGTGTTCACTATTAAGTTCTTCCAACTTTGCAGTATATTTAAGTTTTTAAAATAAAATGTTAGGGGGGAAAAGTTTTTAAAAAATCTATAAAGGAGCATAAAAAAGAGGAGCAAATATTCCTAAAACCAAGAGTTACAGAAGTACAGTAACAACAGCACCGTCTTATGGTTGTAGGGGTTGGTACAGTTATGCTAACACATATACTCTTTCACTGGGACCTCACAGCACATACCCCTGTGACCTAACAAGGCCATGCACTGGTATCCCTCTTTTATAGATGAGAAAACTAAAGCAGAGAGATTAAGTGTGTCCAGAGTCACATACAGTACCTACTCTTGCTCTCCTCTGGTTCTTCCTCCCCACTGCAGCCAAAGTAGCCTTTCACACACACATACCCTGCTGCATAAAAATCTTTCAGCAGCTTCCCACTGCAGCTAGTAGGAAGCCCAAGATATTTAATATGGTTTATAAGCCCATATACACTGGCAAGCCAATCTCAGCAAGAGCTCACATGTCTGTGCTCTAGCCACACTGGACTTTCCGTGACTCTCCCTACACAATCTGTTCTTCACCACCTTCAGACCTGTGCACATGCTTTTTCCATAGCGATTTGCATGGTTAAACGCAACTCATTTTTTTCACATCTTAGTTTATTTATTTATTTAAAAAAAAATTTTTTTTTTCAACGTTTATTTTATTTTTGGGACAGAGAGAGACAGAGCATGAACGGGGGAGGGGCAGAGAGAGAGGGAGACACAGAATCAGAAACAGGCTCCAGGCTCTGAGCCATCAGCCCAGAGCCTGACGCGGGGCTCGAACTCCCGGACCGCGAGATCGTGACCTGGCTGAAGTCGGACGCTTAACCGACTGCGCCACCCAGGCGCCCCTTAGTTTATTTTTTTTAATATAAAATTTATTGCCAAATTGGTTTCCATACAACACCCAATGCTCCTCCCAACAGGTGCCCTCCTCAATGCCCATCCCCCACCCCCCATCAACCCTCAGTTTATTCTGGAGTCTCTTATGGTTTGGCTCTCTCCCTCTCTAACTTTTTTTTTCCCCCTTCTCCTCCCCACGGTCTTCTGTTAAGTTTCTCAGGATCCACACAAGAGTGAACACATACGGTATCTGTCTTTCTCTGTATGACTTATTTCACTTAGCATTACACTCTCCAGTTCTATCCACGTTGCTACAAAAGGCCATATTTCATTCTTTCTCATTGCCAAGTAGTATTCCATTGTGTATATAAACCACAATTTCTTTATCCATTCACCAGTTGATGGACATTTAGGCTCTTTCCATAATTTGGCTATTGTTGAAAGTGCCGCTATAAACATTAGGGTACAAGTGCCCCTATGCATCAGCACTCCTGGATCCCTTGGGTGAATTGCTAGCAGTGCTATTGCTGGGTCATAGGGTAGATCTATTTTTAATTTTTTGAGGAACCTCCACACTGTTTTCCAGAGCGGCTGCACCAGTTTGCATTCCCACCAACAGTGCAAGAAGGTTCCTGTGTCTCCACATCCTCACCAGCGTCTATAGTCTCCTGATTTGTTCATTTTAACCACTCTGACTGGCGTGAGGTGGTATCTCAGTGTGGTTTTGATTTGTATTTCCCTGATGAGGAGTGATATTGAACATCTTTTCATGTGCCTGTTGGCCATCTGGATGTCTTCTTTAGAGAAGTATCTACTCATGTTTTCTGCCCATCTCTTTACTGGATTATTTGTTTTTCGGGTGTGGAGTTTGGTGAGTTCTTTATAGATTTTGGATACTAGCCCTTTGTCTGATATGTCATTTGCAAATATCTTTTCCCATTCCGTTCATTGCCTTTTAGTTTTGTTGATCAAATATTGTTAAAATGTCAATACTACCCAAAGCAATCTACACATTCAATGCAATCCCAACCAAAATTGCACCAGCATTCTTCTCGAAGCTAGAACAAGCAATTCTAAAATTTGTATGGAACCACAAAAGACCCTGAATAGCCAAAGTAATATTGCAGAAGACCAAAGCAGGAGGCATCACAATCCCAGATTTTAGCCTCTACTACAAAACTGTAGCCATCAAGACAACATGGTATTGGCACAAAAACAGACACAGACCAATGGAATAGAGTAGAGATTCCAGAATTGGACCCACAAAAAGTATGGCCAACTAATCTTTGACAAAGCAGGAAAGAATATCCAATGGAAAAAAGACAGTCTCTTTAACAAATGGTGCTGGGAGAACTGGGCAGCAACATGCAGAAGAATGAAACTAGACCACTTTCTTACACCATTCAGAAAAATAAACTCAAAATGGATAAAGGACCTGAATGTGAGACAGGAAACCATCAAAACCCTAGAGAAGAAAGCAAGAAAAAACCTCTCTGACCTCAGCTGCAGCAATTTCTTACTTGACATATCTCCAAAGGCAAGGGAATTAAAAGCAAAAATGAACTATTGGGACCTCATGAAGATAAAAAGCTTCTGCACTGCAAAGGAAACAATCAGATCTTAGTTTAAACATCGCTCCTTAAGGGAAGCCTGTCTCTCCTCCCTTCCTCCCATTACCTAGACTACCTCAGCTCTGCCTCATATACACCCACCCATCTCCCATCTCAGTAAACGGCACAGACATCTACCCAACTGTTTGGACCAGAACCTGGGAGTCATTCTTGCCTTCTCTCTTTCTCTCACACCCAACATCCAGTCTATCAGTGAATTCTGTTGGCTTGACTTGAAGAACATTTCCTGAATATATCCTTAATGGGACCTCTTCTCACTTTATTAGCTTGCACCTGCACCACTGAAATGGGCTCCACACTGGCTCCTCTGTTTCCACCCCTGACCCGCTTTCCTGCATGACCTATTTTCTTTTTTTTTATTTTTATTTTTTTTTTAACGTTTATTTATTTTTGAGACAGAGAGAGACAGAGCTTGAACACGGGAGGGGCAGAGAGAGAGGGAGACACAGAATCTGAAACAGGCTCCAGGCTCTGAGCTGTCAGCCCAGAGCCCGACGCGGGGCTTGAACTCACGGACCGTGAGATCATGACCTGAGCCGAAGTCGGACGCTCAACCGACCAAGCCACCCGGGCGCCCCATGCATGACCTATTTTCAACACAGAAGCTGGAGTGATCTTTTCAAAACACAAGTTAAGTCATGTCGCACCCACCCCCAGCCCCACCCCAGCCCCTCCCGGTTTCTCCTAGTTAAAGTCCTAACTCCTTACAATGACCTCCTGGGCCCTACCCGGCCAGCCTCACCGTCACCTCGTCCATCTCCTCTCCTACCCCTTCTCCCCACTCACTCTGATCCAGCCTGCCTTAGTCTTGTTCCCCAAATATCCTGGGCACTTTCCTGACTTACACTTTTGCATTTGCTGTTTCCTCCGTCTGGAACATTCTTTCTATAAGTTGCCACCTGGATCACTCTCCCCCTTTTTCAGGTTTTGTTTGAATACCACTTCCTTAAGGAGGCTGTCCTTGACTGCTACTACATCCAAAATACCACCTCTGGTTGTTCTCTATCTCCTAGACTTAACTGATTATTTTTCATAGCATTTAGCACTGAATGATACTAAGTTACATGATCAGTTTTCTTGTTTGTTAATTTGCTTATTGTCTGCCTCCTCAACTGGAGCAGAAGTTCCAGGAGAACCAGGCTTGCTGTTTAGTTAACTGGTACCCTCAGTTCCTAGTGGTCACTCCATAAGTACTTACTGAATAACTGAATGTTATATGGTCTCCCTATACTTTTTGTTCATAGCACTAAGCACTGTTTACAATCATACATCTGCACAAACATTTTCTTCTTGTTTACCTCCCAGGCAGACTGTAGGCCCCACGAGGAAAGGAATCATGTCACTTTTGCCCCGAGTTGAAACCTAAGTACCTGGCACAGTGCCTGCTACAGAGTGGACCTAAAATAAGTACTGTTGACTAAAATGAGTGCATGCATGAAAAAATAAATAAATAATAAAATTAAATGGGTGAATGCATGAGTGGGTGAATGAACGAATGAATGAATAAAGGCATGCACAGAAAATGAATGAATGCTCTCTGGGGCTGCAGTGAACCTAACAATATTCCCTCCGTGGTACACCCTCTGGTGTTTTAGAAACAGGATGAACATGCACAGGGGACAAAAAGAACGTGAGATTTGGGCTCACTTTGGCACCTTACCTTTCTGCTTGATTGGAAAAAGTAGTGCTGGATGCCAATCTAGGAAAAGCAAACAGAGTTACATGAGTATCTTAAGTTTTCATGACGAAATGTATGAGTACTGCAGTAGGACCCATTGTGGCCCCAGTTCAGATGGGGAGACAAGAAAAACTGTTGGCAATTCCCCTGCTTATGGACAGAGCCACGTGGTGGTCAGTCTCCCGGGTTCAGCTTAGCCCAGTTCCTGAGACCTGCTTTCTGCACCAAATCAGATGTTTCCACGGAGATGCACAGAGTTAAATTTGGTTTAATATATCACCCGGCCAATCTACAAACTGGCCTTTACAGCCAGGTTAGACAGATAATCAGGACAGCATTTGACCCAGTCTGTCTCTTTACATATTAACTCAAAATTCATTTCTTTGTGTTCCACCTCTGAAACGTAACCACAAGCTAACCACAAACTATAAAAGCCTCTCTAAGAGAGTAAAACAGGCAATAGGGGTCTCTGTCAACTAATCTGTCATTAATCAAGTAAATGACATATTGAGAAGAGAAATGTATTAAGTAATCAATATATAACGTAATTTTTTGTCATTATGTGGTTCATACACATGGAGATCTTCTATATGCATAGTAAGAAAGAGAATGTCTAAGCCCACTAAATTGGTGGGTTTAGAAAAACGTGTCTTCATCAGTAAGACATTGAAGAAACAAATGAGGAGATGCTAAAGAGTTGATGTATTTAAGACCACAAGAGAGCGCCCAGGCAAGAATGCATCTGGAGAGGAGGGTCTAGCAACCCCTAACACAAGACACAGCTCCCCGTTGCTTTGCTTAATGACACTACAACGAATCAATAAGCTCTGGCAAATGAAATAAACAGTCATTAAGGGTGCAGCAAATGCAATCTTGATGGCTATATCTAAAAAAAGGGGGGTGGGTAAATTTTAAGGGGGAGCTAAGTAGAGAGCCAGCTACAGAATCACAGACAGCCTTGGGTGATAAATGCTGAGCTTACATACATACTCTTAGAACACCCTGGGAACAGTTCCTGTGGGACTAACACAAATAAACTAAGTGTTCGTAAATCCACATTACCTCATCATCTGGAATTAAGGCATGCAAGGAAGCCCTGAATCAGGTGACGACTGAATCCATTTCCTGGTAGGTTTGGAGATCAGGCTTAGGTTGCTAAGGACTGTGGCAGCTGCTTTAAGTGCTCCCCCACAACCCCCCCACCGTCTCCTGCTAGTCTACGCAAAGGAGGTAGAGATTTAAATATATGTATATGTGAGCAGGTAAAAATATATCTGCTACTGTTTTTCCTTCACTTACCTTCAAAGCTCACATCTTTACATCCAGCAGCTGGCAATGCTTGAACATGGTTTATTCTCATAAACAAAAATGAAATAAAACCCCTCTATATATCAATTACAACTTAGAACAGCTATTTCAAGGAGATGATAACAGATCAGACCAATAATGCTATCTGACCTACATCTGAAAAGTACTGATAGTAAGAACCATGACCTTGCATAAATAAAAACTCTCAATTCCACAGCTGGTACATTTGTTCCATAATTGCTATGATTAGGTTAAAATCAAGGACGTAAATGAGATTAACTCATCTTTTCTTATCTATCTATCACCCACTGTTCATCACTGCACACTGGCTATTTCTAGGTATCAGAGGCACAATAGTTATACCATCTCCTAAGGATATACACTTCCTAAGGACACTACGGAAAAATCTGGGGAAGGAATGTTAAGGGTTGAGGGTTTTTTTTTTAATGCTTTCCTGTTTGTCTTTCATTTGAAATCAGCATTTCTTCTTAAAAAGAAAAAAAAGACCAACTTTTAGCTCCATTACAATTTATGTTCTTTCCCTGCCTCGAATACCAGGAATTTGCAGAATCCTGATTTTTCCCTACCTCCTCCATAGAGACCTTCCCTAAGAAATTGTTTCCATCCTGAACTTCTCTAGCACTTACTACGTGCACCGCTCGTTACAGCTCTTCATCACATCCTATCTTGTGTGGCTCCTCAGTTATTCCGTACGTCACTGAGCTCTTCAACAACTAAGCCATAAAAGGCTTCAGGGCAAGGGCTGGGTCTAATGCCCACAGCCTGAAGCACCTGGCTTTGTGCCAGCACACACCAGAAACTTAATACATTCGTGCAGAATTTAATCCGGTCCTCTCCGATAAGCTGTGCATGCTAGGACTACAATTTGTTACTGAATGTGAACTTCACTTATATCCATGAAGCACGTCACTTTTCTTCAAAAGTCCTATCCACTAAGTGGAGTTTTCTTAACATGAACATTCTCAAAGTAGATTAAGTTTAATCTCCCTTCAGTGGGGCTTTCAGCCCAAAATATGTGCATCCTTCCCTTTTCTGAGTCAGAAGTGTGAAACTACACTCCCAACTTCCCCTCATGTGACAATGCTCCAAGATTGCAAAGTGCCTTGAGAACTCATCTTAAAATAGGTAAAGAAAGATAATAATATCTAAATCTTACAAATAATAATATCTAAAGAATATCTAATAAGAATATCTCAAACTTGTAAACTGTTTAACCATGAACTGTGCACAATTCTGAGTACTATTCTGCACACCAGCCTATGCAGTCATTGAGGGCAACAAATATTAGACTTTTCTTAGTGCAGTTTCCTCTAGCTTTATCCTGACACAGTGACATTGTGACTCATGAGCAACACAGCTAGGGCTTTCAATCAAAAGTTTGGTCCATTCAGTTTTTAAAATTAATCTGCATTGATCCCACAAATATCAAACACCTATAAGGTTACTGAATGTTTTGCTTCTGAATTGATCGTTTTTATTTCAAGCTGTAGACTGAATAAGGCCCCTTCCCCCCCACCGAAAACACAAGTGATGTTCACCTTCCCACAGACTGCATTATATCCAGCAACAGCGGAGCTGCCAAGTCTGGGCTTAGGTGAATGAATGTGGAAAGGACCACAATGGCCAGCCCAAGGGTTTCCTCGTCATATTCTTCAAGAATGGCCCCACAGTCATGGCATCTGCAAAGAAAACAGAGGAACGCTGTCCACAAAAGCCGGCAATGTTTCCAAGACATAACAAAGTATATACAGCCATTTCTGGTGAGTCTTGGAGAAGTCCCCAAAGTCCCCGAAAGTCTGCTATTTAATGCGGTCCCACTCTCATAATCAATAGTAGACTCCAATGCCACCCTCACCGTAGACACAGAAACAGCACACACGGCGGAAATCAGGAAGGTTCTTTAAATCACTGAAAAGATTCAACTCACAAGCATCTGGCCCACAGTGAGTGCCAATCAGAATAACAGTTTGGAGCTTCTGGTTGAGGGATTTCGTGCATGTAAAGTTATTGCTAGAGATAGTCAGTAACTAGATATTTTTTTCATTTGTTGAAAAGAAAAATGCCTTAGGCACAAATGGAAGCTTTCTTAAGCTGTCAGCTTGAAAAATGTCCCATTTGTGGAGGCAAGATAGGGGGGTTAAGCCAAGAGAACACTCTAGAAAACCTGGGGAGTCTGGATCATAGTCTCTTCTCTACCACTCAGATCAGCCTTACGAGCTCCCCACGCCTACTCAGTGTAGTGTGTAAAAACACAATGGCCCCTGCTCCTACGTGCCTTCCAACTTATGGCTCTTTGTAGTGTCTAATGTAGGTTCAATTTAGTTCATCTCAACCAAAGCCACAGCCCTTCTATTCAGCCGCAGCTAGTCAGCTTTACAAAGTGAAGGGAAAAGCCTCCTGGGAAGAGCGAGTGAACTAGAGCGCAATCACTAGCACAAACTTATTTAGGAACTTCCTAAATGCAAACTATATATATGAAGTCCCTGGAGGCGCCTGGGTGGCTCAGTCAGTTAAGTGTCCAACTTTGGCTCAGGTCATGATCCCACGGTTTGTGAGTTCGAGCCCTGCGTCGGGCTCTGTGCTGACAGCTCAGAGCCTGGGGCCTGCTTCAGATTCTGTATCTCCTTCTCTCTCTGCCCCTCCTCCACCCACGCTCTGTCTCACTCTGTCTCTCAAAAATAAATAAATGTAAAAAAAAAAATTAAATCATGAAGTCCTTGGCAAACGGACCTTTTTAAAAATAGAGGATTCACATTTGGAACTGAGAAAGAAGAGAAATGGAGTGCACACAAAGATTGGGACATGGAGGAGTACACAAATGGGAACATGGTACCGAAGGAGGAGCCAAGAAGAGCCCTCCTCACGCAGCGAGGTGCTCCCCACGTGGACATTCCAAGGCAGCTCTTCACGGTGGACACCTTCACTTCTTCAGTAATGACCGCTGGCTGTGGCCAGCTGCACGGATCTTCACGCCGGCCCCTGACAACACACACTCTTCCTCCCTTTATCCCAACCTACCTGACATGCCACCAAACTTGGAATCCTGCAAGTCTTATTCTTTACCATACTCACTGAACAGGCACCTGTGTGCCAGGCAAGGTATAGGGAGCTTAGAGTATAACATACAGAAGAAAGAGTCCCAGGCCCCTAAGGGACTCCTACTCAATTAAAGAACCCATGTGTATAAGCAACTAAATAATCAAAATGCAATGTGGTAAGCAGTAGAATAGAGAGATGTAGTAAATACTATGGAGATTAGGACAATGGTATGATGAATTCTGCCTTGTGCAGTCAGGGACACTTTGCCTTTAGCTGGGTCCTGAGGCATGAATAGTTGTTCACCAGGCACAGAAAGTCCAGAGAGAAGGGCACCTATGTAATCACAGACGGGAGAACACATCAGGCATGCTCTGGAGAAGGGGAGGGGGCTGGGGAAAGAGCTCCCGGTGAGGAGTGGTAAGGCCATACCTTCACAATCTAAAGGGCCTTTATTATGATCAAAGGCATTTGCACTTTATCCCAGAAGAAATCTGGGGATATTGAAGGCCGACAAACTGAGAGGTGACCTTACTAGTTTGGGATTCAGAGAAAGGATACTGCTGGCAGGATGGGAATAAGAATCAAGTCTCAAACTGAGTCCGATCCTAACAATCTGAACCTTCTAATAATCGGTAAGTGGATATTATTTGCATTTTTGTCCAGACTGAAAAGGAACGTGCCCTGGCAGAAACAGATGCTGTCCGTGCAATGAGACTACGTTTCTAAAACAACAAGTGCATATGAACACTTGTGGCTATGGCCAGTTGAAGAACACATTATGACTTAAAGCACTGCATGACTCCTCTGGTGCTTTCTCACAACCATGGTGAGCGAACTATCAGACTCTGTAAACACGGGGAGCGGAATGACTATGTGAGCTTACTTGTCTGTCATCACCGTCGGCTGCTCGTCCGTGAATTCTTCGGGTGCCGGCACAAACATACTGACGATGCTGGGCGCTGACAGCAGGCTGGATTTCGTGGCGCCTGGGTGAGCAGCAATGAGACACCTGGTGAATAAAGGTCTGTTTCCGGGGGCCAGGAAAAGCCCCATCCTCCTCTTAGAAATCTTCCCAAGATCACACGGGGTGTGACATGATCAGCAACACTGCATTGTGGTAAACCCTCAAAGGTAAAATGAATTCAAGAAAGACTGCGATTTGTTTCTATTTGTAGGATTTCAAGAGCTAGACTCCTAGCTCTCCCTTTGCCTTCTGACTTGGAGAACATCAGAAAGAGCTCAGGTGTACCAACAGGGGACGAAGACAAAGTGGAAAAAGGGGGAAATCTATTCAAGGGCACCCTCAAATGAGTTACAGCCCTTATTTTCTAGGCATAAAGGGAAGATGTCCTTATGATCCTACATTTCCCGAATTACAAATGTGTACCAACCCTAAAATGCTGCCAATTTGAGAAGAGAATAAGATCCCAGAACTCTACTTAAGTAAGGGGAGGTGTTTGAGCTATCAAATATCAGAACAGCTTTCTACTTTGGAAATTAGTATCATAAGCCCTGAAGCAAAAGACTTCATTTTTCAAACTGAAATATTTATGAGTGAAATATCAAGTGTTTTGAAGGAATCATCCAGTGACTTCAGCTAATAAATACTGGAGTTTAAAACTTTGGGTTTTGATGCCTTCAAAGAAATCTAAGGCAGGAATCTTGGCAACATGCTCTAGTGATAAGTACATCTAAAGAGCCAGCTGACCATTCTCTATTAAGGAAACCACCAGTGCTGGACTGATTCTCCAGGAACAGTGGAAACGAGGCACTCCAAGAAGAATCTCAAAGGAACAATCCAGGATAACGTCACGTTCTGCAGACTGATAACTGGGACTCAAGAGTTTTTCAGACAGCAAAGAACGCAGAAAATCTCAAGGGCCATTAAAGAATCTATTTCTCTTCTTTCCCATCCTGTAAGATGGCGGATGCAAAAGCTGAGAAGCCAGATACTAAGAAGAAACCTGAAGCAAGGAGGCTGACGCTGGTGGCAAGGTTAAGAAGGGCTAGGTGGCAAGACTAAAACGCCAAAGAAAGGGAAGCCCTGTCCTAGTCAGAGGAGTTGGAAGATATTCCTGATCAGCTATGTATTCCAGAAATACCACATACAAAAGGAAGTATTCAGCAACTAAGTCTAGGGTTGAAAAGAAAAAGAATGAGAAGGCTCTTGCTGTTGTTGCAAAACCAGTCAGTGGTGACAAGAATAGTGGTACCCGACTGGTTAAACCTCACAAAATGCCTAGGTATTATCCTACTGAAGGTGTGCCTCAAACGCTGCCGAGCCACAGCAAAACCCCTTTCAGTCAGTACATGAGGAAACTGTGAGCTAGAATCACTCCTGAGACCTTCTTGATCATCCTCAGTGGACACCACAGAGGAAGAGGGTGGTTTTCCTGAAGCAACTGAGCAGTGACTTGGTATTTGTGACTGGACCTCTGGCCCTCCATCAAAGTTCCTCTGCATGGAACATACCAGAAATTTGTCATCACCACCTCCACCAAAATTGGTATCAGCAGTGTGAAAATCCCAAAACGTTTCATTGAAGCTTACTTCAAGAAGAAGCTGCATAAACCCAACACCAGGAAGGGGAGATCTTCGACATGGAGGAAGAGAAATACAAGGTTATAGGACAGCACAAGGTTGACCCAGAAAGCTGCGGACTCGCAAATTCTGCCAAAAACCAAAGCTGTTCCTCAGTTTTAGGGCTACCTCCAGTCTGTGTTTCTGTGTTTTCTTTCACAAATGGAGTTTATCCTCACAAATCGGTGTTCTAAATTTCTTACAAAGAACCTAATTAAATAACTGATCCATTTACAAACATAAATAAACGGTTTCTCATCAAGAATTGGTAATTCAGTGCTGAAAAACAAAACAAAATTGTATGATCTTCCCATAAATAGGAGAAAAATAATGATTCAGGGAACTGGATTTGAAAAGAAATAACGTAAAAATTTTAGAGACCTAGTGAAGTAGGCAATGTATTTCAATATGAGGGAGAAAAAGAAAAAGGGCATTGAAGCCTTTGAAGAATCAAGATGCTTCCACACTGTACAGACTCCCTTACCTGATCAAAGGCTACAAAGTATGTTTATGAGAAGCAGGAGGCCCTGTAGACCCAAACAGCAAAGGAAAGTATCTAAAAGCATCTTTATGTCACTTCCAAATGTCCCTCATGGGCATCTAATTTTACCATGATATTTAACAGATATTTCTGAATAACATTCGTTCCTACCTGTACCCAAGTGTATCATTAAAAAGGATCTCCAGTTGTTCTCATCAAGATGGTGCTTTGAGTTGAAGCAACGGTATTTATGATTGTAGCATAACTATAAACTGATGGATAATAGAAAAGGCAAGAACTGGGCCAAGATAAAAGGTGGCATGATTGATCATTAAACACTAAGGTAAACAGCACAAAGTCACTTCAAGTAACCAAAACACAGAAGGTTGAAGTCCAATATTCCACATTTCTTAGACATTGACAGCCATGCCTACCAGATGCCAAAATGCCTGTGCTAAAAGTAGAAAAATTCAGCCCACAAGATGGTGATATATACACAGTTTTACTAGGAATGAGAAATTGAACAGAAGACCATGGGGGAGGGGAAGAAAACAAAATGGTTAGAGAGGGAGGGAGCCAAAACATAAGAGACTCCTAAAAACTGAGAACAAACTGAGGGTTTATGGGGGGTGGGAGGGAGGGGTGGGTGGGTGATGGGTATTGAGGAGGGCACCTATTGGGATGAGCACTGGGTGTTGTATGGAAACCAACTTGACAATAAATTTCATAATAAAAAAAAAAGAAAGGAAAAAAAAACCTCTTGAGTCAAGGCTTTCAGAATATTATTACCAATTACTATTAAATAGAAATCACAATTCAAATCAAGAAAAGGGATGGAATCAAAGTCATGTGGGTGGTTTCAAGCCAATTATTACCCAACACAAATGCCAAGACAATAGCATTTTTAGTGTTTTTGACAATAGCATTGTGAAGTTGCTTATTCACGTGACAACACAAAGTATGTCATGCAATATTTATGGCAGTCATCTATAAACGATATTGGGTGCTGGCTCCCATAAGGCAACATTAGCTGAATCAATGGATTTCTGAATATTGCTAATAATATGGGAGCAGACTAATGTATAAAAAGAAGGTGGGAACCATAAAAGGAAGCTATAAGACCTCAGCTACTTTTTGTTAGAGCTGAGTTACAACTAAGTCTGTAATATTAAAGGCAATCTCATTATCCCCCAGTTGTGGGCAATACTTCTGGATAGTACCACTATGGTTCCCTTATTGAATACCCAAAGTGCACTCTATATGGAACTGGGAACAGAACTAGAAGGTTCTCAGAGACTTGATTAAAGAGAAGACTTCCTCCAAAGACCAAACCCAAAGCTGGATATTTTGACCAAAGCCCCTTTGGGAATCTTAGAGATAGGGATATTATAAAGGTGTTGGTTTGTCTCAAAGCACACATGTACCCATCAGTCCCTTAGCTACATCAATGGACTTCTTCAGTTTACTGTGAAAGAGACTCACTTTCTGTCTTTGTTCCCATGACCTCATTCCGTTTTTGCTGCTACTAACTTGGTCACTGGACCGTGGATAAGCACCAGAGTTGTTTGACCATCCTGACTTCTGTTCATAAAAGCTTTTCCTAAGCCCGTAAGTGAGAAGGGTCTCACCGCCTACAGGGGCTAAAACTGCTACTCATTGCCCAATGAATATTAGCAAAAGCCAAAGATAAATGTCTCCTCGTTCCTAAGGAAAATTAGAAGAGTGGTATGGTTCTGAGTGATATGGTCCTAAATAATGAGTCTGCTTGATTTAAGGAGCTAGCTAAGAGATGTGGTCATAGTTCATTTGTTTGTTTTTTTTATTTTTATTTTTTTTACAAATGATGGTGAACCTTGCTTTATGAATTGAAAAAGAACGAAAGTAATGATTAACTAGCCATGAGATGAATTTTGAAAATACATATTCTGATGATCTTGGCACAGATTTATCTTCAGCTTCCTCCTATGAGCAGCATAAAGCCCAGTGTGTATTTGGTGCAATTTCCAATTTCAGATTTCAAAGAAGCTATTCATCTCTGATCTCAGCATTCTAGAATGAACACAGATAAGCTAGACCATGTTCAGAGAAGTTACACAACAATACAGACACCTGACATGTATTAAGAGGAATACCAAAAGACCCAGGGACAGTGGTCTAGAGAAAATTGAGGGAATACGCAATGCATGGCTCTTTTCAAATGTCTGAAAAATTATGTGAGGGATTAGACTTGTTTTGTGTGGCCCCAACGGTTAGAAAGTCACCCTAAGGAAGAACTTTCTGTTGATAATGGTCAAAGATGAGGTGCCATGCATTCCCAGCCCCTGGAGGTATTTTAGCAAAGGGTGTATCCACTCCCTGGAGCTGCTGAAGAAGAGCTTTCAGCCCCCACTGGGGGACCGGGTGATTGACATACACAATGTCTTCCAGCTCATCCAGTCTGAGATTCCACAGCTCAACTAACCTCTCATTCTCAATGGTTGTCCCTCCAGGTCAGGGTTTAGGCACATCGGCACATTGCATTGGCGTTTCCCGGGCTGTATCTGTTCTGTGGATAAATAGAACATTTCAGTCTTCAGTGTGGTCAATTTATCACGACTCACAATACAGAGAATTTAACAAATAATTTCTTGGGGCCGTTTTTGTTTGTTTGTTTGTTTGTTTGTTTGTTTGTTTGTTTGTGGTTTTTTTTGGTCATTGTTATTGTTGATTATTGATATTTACAGGAAACATCCTAGATGTTAGGGGAGGGTTGTCTGGGCTTTCACTACAAACCTTTCATTCAGGTATATGAAGTGCAATTAAAAGCAGGAGAGCATCTAAAACTGCCCCCAAAAAGTGCAGATTTTCTACCTCTTCACCAAGAAAGCTCAGATACTATCATCTCTTGATATGAAATGAAAAAAAAAAAAAAACCAACTGAAAGGCTAATGTCACAGCCATGAAATAAATGTATTATGCAACTCAGTAAATATATAAGTGATCATTTCAGGCAATGGCCAGAAAAGTCATACAGAAAACATGTGGAACTGGTAGCAAGGACATGGCAGATGTTTCACTGAGGGCTGGGGAACAGGAAGAAGGGAACAGGGGAAGAAATGGAGGAGTGGTGATTCTGGAACACTTGTTTCCTATGAAAGATGAGACAAAGAAGCAACCATCGGATGTGCACGGATGGAGAAGAGGCAGGTATTCAACGAGCAAGCAGGTGCATGCTGAGGTGAATTGATCATGACCCAGGTTTTAGACTGCCTTTCGCAGTGTCTACGGGATTAGACTTGTTCCTCTGGGGACCAGTGAGTCACTGAGTCGACACGTGTAGTATAAAGTGGCACACCACCTAATACCGAACTCTACATTCATCGATTCTCCCGTGGTCTTAGATGCGGGGAAAACTTTTTGTGGCACTAATAAAAACAGGCGTATTGAGATGACACTCCAGTGGGACTTGGTGGCTAGAGAACCAACTTGGAGAATGGAGAACAAGCCCAGGAAAACGGGTGAAAGAAATTCAGGCAGCATGTCAATGGTGAGTATTAAGTGAGAAGCCAGAGTGATGTGAACAAGGCTGAAGTTTGGCTGAATGTGAAACATTCAGTTAAGTGGGCTATTTGGCATCATGTAGATTTTCTAAAATTAAAATTTGGGTTTGACTTTGAGATCTTTTTGCCTTTTTATAACTCTACTAAGTCAATCAAACTAGGTTGCAGTTGTAGTCTGAATCTGGAATGGTTAGCTTAGACTGAGGTACTTGCTACAGAAAACAGAAGCATGGTAAAATAATCTTCAGAGCCCCAGCTCAACCTACCAAAAGTGGGGGTGGGGGAGGCATTAAATTATCAGAGAACTAACCAAACAAATGCTTCCATTCTCAGTTAATCACATAGTTTCATCTCAGTAGAGGGAGAAACAGAGGGGCACCTGGGAGGCTCAGTCAGTTAAGTGTCTGAGTCTGGATTTTGGCTCAGGTCATGATCTCACGGTTCATGAGTTCAAGCCCCACATTGGGCTCTGCACTGTGGGATTCCCTCTCTCTCTCCCTCTCTCTCCCTCTCTCTGCCCCTCCACCACCCCCACCTCACTCTCAAAGTAAATAAATAAAGAGAGAAACACAGTCCTCTCTGGTGTGGACAGAAAGACCCCACCTAGACCCAGTCAGCTGTCAAGGCTGGTTATCCTATCTTTCTCCTTGTCTCTCTTGCCTGTTGGCTTTGGGCCATTACATTTTTCACTACCATTTACCACCAAAAAGAAGATAAAACAAGAAAGCTTTAAAATGTTAAGAACCCTTATAAAGGCCAGGAGAGTTGAAACTATTGTTTAAATGTAGGCTTGGGTATGGTGTGGGGGCCTAATTTATCTAGCTCTCCTTTTTGGAAAAAAAAAAACAATGGATGGGGGTGGGGGAGATAAGATAAAATGTATGTGATGATTATAGTTTTGAAAAAATGACAGTATGTCAATATTTTGGTTTTGTAGACATGATAATTCCCGGCCATAAGGAAGGATATTGAAATAATAATCTCATATAACTATGGCCAGAAAGTACTAAACCAAGACATGAAAATAGTCTGGTACCGGTGTTGGTCCCCAGAGCATACCACTGTAATAAACTGTATCACTTTCATAGTGCATGCACGTTGCAAAGTGCTTTCACATATGTCATCTTGTAACTCAAATGGTCCCTGTGATTAGAAAATAGAAACACGAAAGGCAGGCACGCAAAAGAGCAGGCTTGTAAG
The DNA here is from genome assembly GCF_016509475.1 of Prionailurus bengalensis. Lineage (NCBI taxonomy): Eukaryota > Metazoa > Chordata > Mammalia > Carnivora > Felidae > Prionailurus > Prionailurus bengalensis. The sequence goes on along the minus strand of NC_057355.1, from coordinate 137,260,532 downwards.
TAGTACGTGCTCGGAACGTGGTAACAAAGTTTAGAAAATGCAGAGTGATCATGTTTAAAATAGACATGTCATGGCAGCCAATTCTTACTTTAAAATTGAGGTTAGATGCAACGCCACTACATAAGCATGAGGTGTCCAACCTGGTGGCCCTGCCGACTGAAGTACAGAGCTCATATTCCCAAACCTACCGGCGGATCATGACATCGCTAAGCTATGTTGTTAGTATCAGTATTAGTGCTAATATTCCCTTATTTGGGGTACTTTACAACATAGAGAATATTGGTAAACTGGTGTTTCTGTTTGTTAATCCGCATTATAAAATCATAATTCCACTCCCTTCTATAGGCATTTACGTCGTTTAACCCCCAGATAGGTAACCTAATATCTGGAATCTGGGTCTTAGAGGAGAAAGAGTTGGACCAGCCTAAACGGACAGACAGGTGGCTCTAGAGAACTGGGAAAGTTTAAATGGACTTATTTATTCATTACCGTAGGTTTAAAAGAAAAAAATTATTTGAACCACAAAACACAAGAGAAACATCTAATCCTTAACACGAGAGAGCAGAGGGGACACACAGAAAGTGGCATTAGCTGATCTGAGAGGTAAAACAAGAAGAAAAGGCTTGACCCACCAGTGTCCCAGTTGCTGATGTTATGGGGGGCGCTAGACTGATGCTCCAGCTGTCGCTTCATTAACTGGCTCATTGTTAGAGCTCCCAGGGATCCCCTTTTCATCTGCCTATACTGAGCTATATGGAGGAAATTAGGACATCATTACTAGGGGGCATAAATTTCCACAGCACACAAAGGCTCTACAAATCCATATAGAATCTTAACTGAATCTTTATTGGCGACTTGTAATTGTTCAGCAAATTGTATGCTCTTGTCCGAGGCAAAAACTAAGGCACATTGCTATTCCCGGTGCCTTTCTTCCCTCAGTAAAGAAAGAAACAGTGCCTATGAGCATTTATCTGTAGTCTGTAGAATACCTACAGTTGCAACAATGTGGTTACTTTCATTTACTTTTTCATTTGTACACTCTGCCTTGTTCCAGAAAGGATTTAAGGCATATAATACTACTTTGAATTTAAAGCTTAACTTCTTTTAAAATGGAGCCTGTGCGTCCATAGTTTAAGGCTCTATTATATCCCCGTAAGGTGCCCATATATATGTGTATACATGTATGTTTTGGACTAAAATGACACATATCAACCCCAATTTTTAGAGAGGGAAATTGAAGCAAATGAAATTATGTTACTTGGGAACCAAGTAGCAGATGGGGTGGTCATAAAATCAAAACATGTTGACTCCAAAGTCAATGCTGTTTCAATCTCTGTGTGAGCCTCTGCCTACTGTTTGGGAAATGTGAATCGAATCACATTCCACAGGTGTATTCCAGTACACATCTTTGTTTTAGAAAATAATGGTAATATTTTTATCCTGCGATTTAAGCATTGACCAATGCCCCACCAAAGAAATGTCAAGTTATGAGCATTTCCAAACCAGAAAAACAATGAAAAAACACTTCTGCCAGTAGACTGTTGAGTGAAAAAGCAACTTGCCTACTACCCTCCTATTCCTCTGTCAGTGTCCCCATCGGTCTCTGCCACCAGCCCAATGAGAAAAGCAGAGAATCAGTGATGTGCCTTTTCTACATGATCCCAAACTCCTGGACATTTGAGAGCATGTGGTTATTCACTCTCTTATGAGGACAATTTCAGAAACCGAAGTTCTGAACTGCAGGCCCTAGAAGGGGATGGTAGAAACCGGGATGAGTGGATGGCCCCTGGAAAGCTTTAAATGTTATACCCAGGCTTCACAATCACCATACCAAGACGGCAACTTGGTGAGATGTGAAATCAATTATAACATTTTGAATGTAATTAGCATGCTGTTTGATTCATGGTAGTCACGGCATGGTTAGCTACAGAAGGATCATCTAGCAAACTGATCCAGAGAGAGGGGTGTGATGGGAATTCTTGTGTCTTGGAATCCATATCAGCTAAATTCACCAACATGGGAAATCTCTGATTCTTGTTGACTGGCGGAATTTACGATGTTATGACTCATTGGAAATGGTGCAGCTTCAGGTAAAATACAAAAGCAGAAATCTTCTAGAAGGCTTAACCAATTTAAAAATTAGCATGCTCAAAAGAGGACTTAAAACCTCTAGTGATTTCATAATCTCTCCAATTCTCAGTTGTTCGTAAAGACAGCAGAATTCCCTGAGAGTAAAAACCCTTAATGTTTAGCTCCGTGTGTGGGGTGCCTGGCATGACGCCTCCAAGAACACACCAGCAAGAGCCATCTAATACATGCTTTTAATGGAGAGGAGGAGGAAGGTGCAAGTGTAATGATGCACTATGCTAACTCCAAAGAAGCCAGATTCAGTCATGACGTTAGAATCACGAGACAGTGGATACACTTATTTTACGACACATTTAACTAGCACTCAAGTCAAGCTGACTTAGCCACCCTATCCCAATTTATACCCAACTTGGAATTCTAATTAGAATTTGCTATCTTCTTTTTTTTTTTTTTCCAACATTTATTTATTTTTGGGACAGAGAGAGACAGAGCATGAACGGGGGAGGGGCAGAGAGAGAGGGAGACACAGAATCGGAAACAGGCTCCAGGCTCTGAGCCATCAGCCCAGAGCCTGACGCGGGGCTCGAACTCACGGGCCGTGAGATCGTGACCTGGCTGAAGTCGGACGCTTAACCGACTGCGCCACCCAGGCGCCCCTCTTCTTTTTTTTTTTAGATGACTCATGTAAATTAGGAGGAGAGAGAATACACTTGCATGATTTTAGTATGTGGGCTTAAAAATGGGTGTTTTATTATCAACAGACTTTCATGACAAAAGAGCAATTACATTCAGAACCAGCTGTCCTTCCCTGCTACCAAAAGGGCAAGTAACTGTCACTTGAAAACACTTTCTTAGAATTTCTATAACCTCTATTATAAGTGAATTTGAGTTACTCTAAGGCAGTGGGTTATACCAAAAAAAGAGCACAGACTTGCAAATCAAACAGACCTAGCATCAATCCCTGTCTCTATCACTTAGTAGCCACCTGACTTTAGGTGAGTCACTTAGCCTCTGTAGCCTCTGTTTCCTGGTCTATAAAATGGGGTCAATAATACCTGCCATGCGAGGCTGATGTAAGGATTAAGTAAGATAACAATGTGTGTAACCATTTGGCACAGCACCCAGCCAAAAGTACCAAATAAATGGTGGCTATTATTACTACTATGACTATAACATCCTTGAACAAGGGGTGTCTCTTATTTATTCACCTTTGACCCTCAGTCGCAAGCACAGGGCCCGGCACCTGGCAGACAATACATAGTTGGTGAATGAACGAATGCATGAATGAATGAATAATGAAGATGATGAGGTTGTTCCATACTACCAGTCCAGCATTTAAGTTAGGATCTTTATTTGGTTTTCAGGATCATCCTCATTTAAAAGACAGAGAAAAATTAACCAGCTCCTCAGGCAGCGTTCACATGGAACACAAAATAGGCCAGCGCGTGGGATGAGGGCTGGCAGGAAGTACACCTCTGTATCTCTGATTCCCACTGAGAGCCTCCCATGCTAGAGTCCCTTCACTGGCCCCACTGAGCCAGGTGGACACCTTACTGTCACCTCAACAGAACTCGTGCTCTTCAAGGACCAGATCTAGGACCCGACCACAGAAGGCAGTTTCAAAACAGTTGCCTCCTACAGATCCTGTAGAATTTCATGCCATTTGTATTTTCAGACCCAAAAGGGCTAGATTCAATCATGACACCAGGATCATGGTATATCTGCTACATTTATTTTATGATAATTTAGATAACATTGTGTCAGTGATGGAAGTGATTCAAATTGAACACAGGTGTTCAATGTAAAATTCTGTCACAAACAGTGCTTTTCGTTTATCCCAAAACTAGTTCCGTGCCTTAGGTTTAGGCTAGTCACACACAATTCTTATTTTATTTAATTATGAAATTTGGTGATTAATCCGTAACAAATTAGGATTCTTGGCCAATCAGTAACCGTAGTGATTTAGCAAACACTTGAGATACTGACGAAACTGAGCCCATGCCTCAGGATCTCTGAGATCTTACAGCAGAGTGTCTGTCACCCAGGAAGCTAACACAACATGTATAAAGAAAAAACCCCGCCAATACCAGGAGAGTGAAAATTGAAAACAATGCAGTAGTTATTGCTCCAAAATCAATGTATAGTTGAAGCGATCACCAAAGGGAATCTTACTTGATATTGAGGAATGGCTACTTGTTTCTGGCACCCCTGCTTCTAATGTTGGGGCAGATGAGGATTCTCGTGGCATTTCCAAAGTTGAAAGTCCTTTAGTAGAGGGATCTACAAACAGAAACATTATTTAAAGCTCAGGATATTGAGTAAAAGCAAGGTCAAGAACCTTTTCCATATCTTTTCCCTCTTGCCTAATACACCCATTCAAATCATACTGTATGTTCTGGCCCTGTTAATTACTTTAACAGAATTTTATATACACACTGGTTTCAAAATTCCCTGGAGAGTTGCTTCCACATTACCCTCTGCATCTGTGGATATGCCTCCCAGAGATTAACAACAGAGCAATTACAGAGTTAAAGCTCCAAGCATGCCCCTCCCGCACATCCTCAAGCAGGTTACTTAGCCTTTCCAGCACTGAATTTCTTTTCATCCATTACCTAGGGACAGTTACAGTTCATTCCACCATTCCACTTCGTCCTGGCAGTATCCTATTCACTAACTATATCTCAATTATACAGACAATTCTTCCTCCAGAAGATCTTCAAGATACCCCCTTCCCCCCAAAAATACAAGCCAAAATATGGGTCATGTGACCCTCTTATGTAATCCCTGAACACCCTGTCCTTAACCTTTCCCAAACTTAACACACTATAATGGAATTCTCTATATACTTGTCTATAACCTTTGCTAAGCTGTAAGTATTGCAGAGCAGAGATTGTATCTAACTTGGAATAAACAGTATTAACTCAGGTTTTCTATTTTATTCGTTGCGCAAGAAACAGACCGTATCATGTGCTCCTTCTACTTGACAAATGTATCCAAGAGGAAATATCTTCTGCGTATACTATTGTCTTCTCAATCTATCAGTAATGGGAAACACGCTGTTCCACATTATTCTAGGTAAAGATGATCCTTTAAAACTTGATAGTTTATCATAGCAAACCCCCTAAAATTCTTGACAAAAGTCTCTGCCACCTTAAAGCAACACTATATACTGAAGAGTGAGCAGCCTGGCGTTACCCTATAGGCTTCCATGAAAGTTCCATGCTATCACCTGGGGGCGCCCCTCCTACATGGCTTCAAGTTCTCAAGCTTCGCGGTGATTCGGTCCCATTCTTTTTATATTGTCAATTTTTCTCTTGTCCAGGGTAAGTCACCATACACTCATCCATATGTACATCTGAGGTATGCAGATGCGAGTCTATTATTAGATGATCACTAAACTTGTCGGGAATGAAAGTAAAATTGATCCTGGGTGAGATCCTGGGAGGAAAGTTTTCAAGCACTGATGCTAGAACATCTGCTTTTTGACTCTCAGAGGTCTTTCTGAATAGATACGAATTGCCAGATTAGTAATTTCTTGATTAAAAAAAATAAATATAACTGTTACAGTGTTTCCTGTACCCTCTTGAGTAATTATGCACAAAATGACTACCTGTTTTAAATTACCTTAGTCACTAAAATATTAGAGATTAGGTTATTACTTTTCTCTTAGGTATTGTCCCCAAACCTCTAGTGAAAAACATGCACAATCAAAAAACAATAAATAAATTAAATAAATAAATACACACATACATACATACACAATCACCTCTCTTCACCCTCATCTGCCTCTGTTTTACGTATGCCTGCTGCCACGGCACAATAATCCTACCAATAATATAGAACAAGAAAGCTTAAAGTTCATTTTCGAGAATTCTTTGAAAGACCATTGAGACTTTTAGAGTTTTGCTGTGCTTATTGAAATCTTTGGTGTATCTCTAATTTTAAAGAAATGTAATTTCTTTACTGTAAGGTAGTTGTTAATAATTGCTAGTGTACAAAGATTTCATAAGCCAGGCAATTTTTGCTCAATCTTAAATCATTTTACAAAACCTTCCATTTGTATACAGTTTAAGACATACAACAAATATTTGAATAGACCTATACATTTAGCTTAAAATATTTTATTCAGTTAAAAAAATTGTTTTAATGTTTATTTATTTATTTTTTTCAACGTTTTTTATTTACTTTTGGGACACAGAGAGACAGAGCATGAATGGGGGAGGGGCAGAGAGAGGGGGAGACACAGAATCAGAAACAGGCTCCAGGCTCTGAGCCATCAGCCCAGAGCCCGACGCGGGGCCCGAACTCACGGACCGCGAGATCGTGACCTGGTTGAAGTCGGACGCTTAACCGACTGCACCACCCAGGCGCCCCAGTAATGTTTATTTTTGAAGGAGAGAGGCACAGAGCATGAGCAGGGAGCGGCAGAGAGAGAGAGGGGGAGACACAGAATCCAAAGCAGGCTCCAGGCTTTGAGCTGTCACACAGAGCCTGACACAGGGCTCGAACTCACAAGCTGCAAGATCATGATCTGAGCTAAAGTTGGACGCTTAGCCCAGTGAGCCACCCAGGTGCCCCTTTATATTTTTATCCAGTTTTTATAGTGATGTGTAGAAAATGGCATAACGATCCGTTCAATCATCAAACATTTGCCAAAGCTGTTAGGCACTTGATATACAATCAGTAAACAAACCAGGCAAGAATCCTTGCCTTTGGGAACTTTCATTTTAGCGGGGAGAAACAGACAATAATTAATACACATAAAAGTAAATTTTAAGTTAGAAGAGTAATTCTCTGTAGAAGAGAACCAGAGAAGAAGGGATTCCAAGATGCCAGACAGGGGTGGAAAGGTGGGGTGTGGTCCAGGCCTCATCGGGAGCCTGGTGTTTGATCAAAGGATCAAAAGAAGTGAGAAAGTGAGCTGGGCAGACATGTGGGGAAGGCTGTTTCAGGCTGAGGGAACAGCCAGTTGTAAAGACGCTCAGGTGAAGCTATGCGGGGAGGGCTCAAGAAATGGCAGGAGGATTTGCAGAACATGGATGGAACTGGAGGGTGTTAGGCTAAGCGAAATAAGTCAGAGAAAGATACCATATGATTTCACTCATATGTGGAATTTGAGAAACTCAACAGATGAGCATAGGAGAAGCGAAGGAAAAATAAGATAAAAACAGAGGAGGAAAACCATAAGAGACTCTTACATACAGAGAACAAACTGAGGCTTCCTGTGGGGGGATGGGTTAAATGCGTGATGGGCATTAAGGAGGACACTCTTCAGGATGAGCACTGGGTGTCATATGTAAGACCCGAATCACTGGGTTTTACTCCTGAAGCCAAGACTATACTGTATGTTAACAAACTTGAATATAAATTTTAAAAAAAGAAATGGCAGGCAGTCACTGCAGCTGGATAGAAGCAATGTGGTGACAGAAGCACAAATGAAGTCAGAGAGCTAATAAGAATCAAGACCACACAGCACTTCAGGAATATAAAAGACCTAAGCTTTTACTACGGAGGAAATGGGGAGCCACTGGAGGGTTATAATCAGAGGAATGGTATAATCTCATGTTTTAAAGGCTTGCTCCACCTGCTGTGTTGAGAAGATATGAAGACAATAAGGGTAGAAGGTAGGGGATCAGTTAGGAAGCTACCACCACTGACCCAGGTGAGAGGTGTTGGTGGCTCAGGGCCAAGTGGAAGAAGGGGAGATGATAAGAAGGGACCAAATTCTGGGTATGTTCTGAAGGTGGATTAAGGTGCCCAGACAAAATAGAGGATGCCCAGTTAAAATTTAATTTCATGGCACAAAAACAGACACATAGACCAATGGAATAGAATAGAAACCCCAGAACTAGACCCACAAACGTATGGCCAACTCATCTTTGACAAAGCAGGAAAGAACATCCAATGGAAAAAAGACAGCCTCTTTAACAAATGGTGCTGGGAGAACTGGACAGCAACATGCAGAAGGTTGAAACTAGACCACTTTCTCATACCATTGACAAAAATAAACTCAAAATGGATAAAGGACCTGAATGTGAGACAGGAAACCATCAAAACCTTAGAGGAGAAAGCAGGAAAAGACCTCTCTGACCTCAGCCGTAGCAATCTCTTACTCGACACATCCCCAAAGGCAAGGGAATTAAAAGCAAAAGTGAATTACTGGGACCTTATGAAGATAAAAAGCTTCTGCACAGCAAAGGAAACAACCAACAAAACTAAAAGGCAACCAACGGAATGGGAAAAGATATTCGCAAATGACATATCGGACAAAGGGCTAGTATCCAAAATCTATAAAGAGCTCACCAAACTCCACACCCGAAAAACAAATAACCCAGTGAAGAAATGGGCAGAAAACATGAATAGACACTTCTCTAAAGAAGACATCCGGATGGCCAACAGGCACATGAAAAGATGTTCAGCGTCGCTCCTTATCAGGGAAATACAAATCAAAACCACACTCAGGTATCACCTCACGCCAGTCAGAGTGGCCAAAATGAACAAATCAGGAGACTATAGATGCTGGAGAGGATGTGGAGAAACGGGAACCCTCTTGCACTGTTGGTGGGAATGCAAACTGGTGCAGCCACTCTGGAAAGCAGTGTGGAGGTTCCTCAGAAAATTAAAAATAGACCTACCCTATGACCCAGCAATAGCACTGCTAGGAATTTATCCAAGGGATACAGGAGTACTGATGCATAGGGCCACTTGTACCCCAATGTTCATAGCAGCACTCTCAACAATAGCCAAATTATGGAAAGAGCCTAAATGTCCACCAACTGATGAATGGATAAAGAAATTGTGGTTTATATACACAATGGAATATTACGTGGCAATGAGAAAAAATGAAATATGGCCTTTTGTAGCAACGTGGATGGAACTGGAGAGTGTGATGTTAAATGAAATAAGCCATACAGAGAAAGACAGATACCATATGGTTTCACTCTTATGTGGATCCTGAGAAACTTAACAGGAACCCATGGGGGAGGGGAAGGAAAAAAAAAAAAAAGAGGTTAGAGTGGGAGAGAGCCAAAGCATAAGAGACTGTTAAAAACTGAGAACAAACTGAGGGTTGATGGGGGGTGGGAGGGAGGGGAGGGTGGGTGATGGGTATTGAGGAGGGCACCTTTTGGGATGAGCACTGGGTGTTGTATGGAAACCAATTTGTCAATAAATTTCATAAAAAAAAATAAATTAAAAAAAAATTTAATTTCAGATAACCAACAGATAATTTTTTATTATGAGTACATCCCGTGTAATACTTGATAGATATGGCTCCAATTCTTCACTCCTCCCTGAATCCATGTCCTTTGTCATGTGACTTACAAGTTCCTCCCTCATAAGAGGCAGGGTATATTTCCCTCCTGATTCGGGTTTGGCCAGGTGATTTGTTTTGGCTAATGAAATGTTTGCAGGCATAGCATGACCAAAGGCTTGAAAAGCACCTGTGCAATTAGGCTTGCTGTCTTGTGCCTCTGCCATCATCATGAGAGGATACTCCTGAGCTCCAAGACTCCCAGGAGGAGGTTGGCCACCCAACTCAGCTCAGCCTAGATTAGCCAATCCACAGTAACCAATAGACTGTCCAATTAAATAAGTACCCATTACTTATCGCTAGATGTCGCAGAGATTTTATGCTTGTTACACAGCATTCTTCCAGCAACTGGCAACTGATGGAGTTGTCTCAGCATACAGACAATACGTAAAATCATAAAACTGGATGAGATCACCCAGAAGAGTGGGTGTAAACAGAGGACTGAGACTGTAGGGCACTCCCTTATTAGGGAGATAAGGAAGAATCAACAAAAGAGTTTGACAAGGACTGACCACTGAACAAGCAGAAAACAAAGAGAGTATGGTATCAGAGAAGCCAAGTAAAATGGGGAGAGGCGGGTAAGAGCTTAGAACTTACCACTGGTGACCTTGTCAAGTGATGTTTGGGTGAACCACTGGGGATGAAACTTCATAGGAATGACTAATTCTTTAGAAAAAAAAGAGTGAGGGGTATCTAGGTGGCTCAGTCAGTTAAGCGTCCAACTCTTGATTTCAGCTCAGGTCATGATCCCAGGGTCATGAGATCGAGCCCTACACTGGGCTCCGTGCAGAGTGTGGAGCCTGCTTGGGATTCTCTCTCTCTCTACCCCTTTCCCACTGGTGCCCTCTCTCTCAAAAATAAATAAATAAACCTCAAAATTAAAGGAGAAAAGAATGGGAGAAAACTGGAGATAATGATTATATAGGCAACTCTTTAAAACATTTTGCTAGGGGCGCCTGGGTGGCGCAGTCGGTTAAGCGTCTGACTTCAGCTCAGGTCACGATCTCGCAGTCCGTGGGTTCGAGCCCCACGTCGGGCTCTGTGCTGACAGCTCGGAGCCTGGAGCCTGTTTCAGTATTCCATGTCTCCCTCTTTCTCCCTCCTCCCCTGCTCATGCTCTGTCTCTCTCTTCTCAAAAATAAATAAACGTTAAAATTTAAAAAAAAAACAACATTTTGCTAAAAGGGGAGGAGCAAAATGAGATAATAATTGGGAGAACTGGGATCAAGAGCTTTTTTTGTAAGAGAGAAAAATAAGATTATGTTCGTATGCTCACGTGAAGAATACCTTAGGAAGAAAAGACTAAGGAGGGAGAAAGAAAGGAGAATTTCTAGGCCTATGTCCTTGAGTAGGTGAGAGAAGTGGAATCTTGTCCACATGTGGAAAGGCTGCCTTTAAATAGTAACCAGATAGTTCACCTATAGCCCAAGCCAGAAAGGCCAGGTGTACAAGTGCAGACACTGGAAGGCAGGTAGAGGAGGTAGCAGGAGGCTGTGGACATTTCTTCTGATTCTGTCAAACAGGAAGAGTAATCGAAAGTTTGGAAACACAAGTAGCCAGGACACAGTCACTTAGGAGAATGGAAATGTGAGTGGGCCACAGAAATATGGTATGATTGCCAGGTAGTTTAAAGAGCCAGTTGAGGTCTGGAGTCATGAATCTGAAATGAGACCAGCCCCTATTGGTATGTGTTTTTCTCCGGTCACACTCATCCAATACCTATCTGTACCTACTGTACCTACAGATGCTGGTAGGTGGAAAGGTGGATCTGACAAGGTTGTGTTTAGCCAGGCAAGCCTGAAAAAGCAAAGGCCAGGGAGGATGCAGCACCAGGGAGGGTTACACTGATTGACCTGAGTAAGGAAGAGGAGAGGAGACGTGAAGTATGGGAGGGACATGAAAGACAGTAGGACTGACACAGCGTCATCCAGAGGGAGGGGAAATAGAAATCAGAGAACAGGAGACATGAGAATGACATGGAAAGGCTGCACTTTTTGGCAAAAACAAGGTCTGTGACATGACCATGGGAATGAATAGCTGAACTGGGGTGGAGGTTAAAAACCAGTCACTAGGGCAGACAAATTCAAGGAACTAAGAAGCCAGAGCCTCAGAAGAGTCATCTACTCTAATATTGGAATCACTAAGAATTAAGGCAGAAGCAGTTTAGAAAAGAGTGAAAAAAGAACCAGGAGTGAAACTGTCACCAGATTAAAAAAAAAAAAAATCAGGGGTCAGTAATATGAAGTTCAGAGCTGGGTGTTTTCAGAAGTAAGGTGGGAATGGTCTGAAAGGGGCAGTGATGAACAAGGAAGGTGCTTACCCCTGACCCAAGCCCAAGGGCACAAGGCAGTGAGGAAAACTGTGTCCTCAGGCAGAACTGGGTTTCCTCTGGACTAGGGCGTGAAGGGAGCCATCAGAGGAGAGAGCATATATGAGATTTTGCTCATGAAGGACGAGGGAAGGATTTCAGTAGTTAGCGTAGGTTGGGACAAAGGTTCAGAACAGGAGATGTGCAGAGCCTTCTGGAAATTAGAAGGGCAACCTGGGCCTTCCTGCAGGGACTCACATGCATGAGACAAAGTGCTCGATGCAGTTACACCTGGTGGTTCAAGGCAATCAGCAGTGGTAAGGCTCTGAGTTTGGAAGGACTAGGAGCCTCCCTTTACTCCAGCTGACAGAGGCAAGAAGGTCTGGGGAAGCCTGTGTCTTCCTCTGAGAACACAGGCCTCCTTCCAGTTTCCAGATCTGTGTGTCTGTGGGAGGTGGGATGCTATACAGATATAAAACTGTGACAGTACTGCATATCTTAGAAACATTTTAAAGACATATTACCATAATTGTCAGGTGCTTTCCTCTTGTTCTGATAACAAATGTATTAATATGAAATCAATCTCCCCCCAGGTAGCCTGGGGAACAGTCTGACATAGGATGAATAAAGGAGGCAACACACACACACACACACACACACACACACACACACACACACTACAACCTATATATCATACACACCCACTCTGTGGACTTAGTTTCTTATATATCCCCCCTATAGACATTATATGGCTTCTTATATACCTACCCTATAAAAGTCTATAGTCTCCAGGTCAATGTTTTCCTTCATCTATATGTAGCAATTTTCCTGGCTCCAAACAATCAAAAGGTTTACCAGTTTCCCTAGAAACCTTCTTAAATGTTCTTGTATTACCAGGATCTTATTCTTCCTGCTACCTGGAAAGGGTCTTCCCATGACCCTTTCCAAATATACTCATGTTCATTCAACAGATTTTTACAGACCCCTTTCAAGGTACACAGCTCTGTCCTAGGAGGTAGAGAGCAGCTGGAAATCTCAGGAAATGACCGGGGTGAATAAAAGATCTGAACGCCTTGTCTTAGGAGTTGATTTTGTGTGGAGCAGTGGGAGAGGAAGGACTAGAATCAGGGCAATGGTTCTGGCACTGCTACTGCCTATCTGTAGGACCGGGCACATGACTTCCCCAGAGTGTCTCCTTGTACAGAAAAGGACAGGTTTTCCACTACAACTTTCCAACATCTTTGCCAGTTCTCAGCGATCCACATGCTATGAATCTACTACAATAATCATCCCTGGCCAATTTCATTTTTTCTAACAAGCCACATTCTTTATTTTGTTTGTTTGTTTGTTTGTTTATTATCTGAGCTGAGACACAAAGTGTTGTGATCAGCATTCTGGTAACACTGCAGAAGACTGTGTTTTAGGATGAGGTGGACTACTGGCTGGCCACCTTTTCAAATTCTCTTTCTTAAAAACAGTGCACCCAAGGAAATGTGAGAAATGACACCTGAGGCAGGAAATCCAAGTGCTGTGACAACTTCACCATGAACTGGTGCCCATGAACTAGGGTCTGGGTTGTAAGCTGGGTTTTTCGGTTCCTGAGGACACACAATGCCCACCAGACTACTGACGTTTGGTTAGAAGATGCAACCCGCTGTGGACCCTACGTGATTACAGTCAAATTCTTAACCATTCCCAAACGCTCTTTGCTTTTCTGTAGCCCTTCATGTTTGCTCCTTCTTTGGACTACATGTCAAAGCTGGCTGAAATATAGGAAAACAAAGAGAGCAAACAGAGTTCAAATTAATGACTTTTTCTGTTTGGAAGGAAGGCTGCGATGATATTTGGGATATCTTGATATGAGTTAACTATTGCCTCTTCTTGCCAAGGAGGCCAAGAATTGACTGTAAAGCTTTAGAAACAACAAACACAGAAACACTGATGGAGCCAACAGAACCACATCTGAATCCAACACGCTCTAGTAAGCAGGAGGCATTCGGAATGATTCTGAAGCAATTATAATGTCACTCTCTGACATTACAAGATTGAGACTTCGATGCCTAGTCAGTGAGAGACCCTAACAAGAAAGAGGCACAGACTCGATCGAACACAAGGCTGGGAGAAAAGAGAGAGAGGCGCTTACCTGGATCTTTCTGTTCTCCCAGCTTGTCTAGAATGTTGAAGGAAATGTCCAGGTACTCTCTCTGGATGGCACTGACAGCGATCTTCCTCTGTTTTCTCTGCCTGGGAACAATCTGGATCTTGAATTCGGACTCCTCAGCGCCCTCCTCTTCGGTCTTCCTCTCCGGATTCTGTTCTGTATCCGATTCGGCACTGGCTTCCCCCTTCTCACTTTCCACTGGGTTCTCAGCATCCTCGGGGACTTTGAGGAGGACGGTTTTTACCCCTGAACTTGGCATCGGCCCACTGGGCTTCTCTTCCTGGATGCTGGGCTCTGGGCTGTCGTCCAGTGACACCTCAGGGAGAGCATATGACTTCTGAAGGAGGTCTCGTTTCTGCTTCAGCGTCAGCGGGCTGCCACAGGGAAAGTCCTGTGGCTCCCCCGGCTTTGATAATTCTGCGGAGTCCGCGGGGTCCTCCAGAGCTATGAGCGCCGAGTCCGTGGCACCTGCTGACTGGTTGTTTCCTGAGTCCTTGGAAGAAAAGTCTTTGGAACAATCCTCCACGCTCACTTGCACGAGGGGAGGCGTGCTGAGGCTGGGGACAGAGCGGGGGCTGGGGACTGAGGGAGAGGAGGTGGCCTTCTTAGCAGAGGCCCCCTCATTTCCCGGGCCCGTGGTCTCCTCTTCTTCATCGCTCTCTACTATTCGGAGAGGGGGAAGGGGCTCAAACACAAGGGAGTCGCTGTCAGACGTTGAGAGCACCGAGCGTTTCTCAGGCCCAGATGTTGAATCGGAGGACAAATCTATCAGATCTAAATCCTCTTTAGGAGCAGGCTTTACAGGAGAATCAACCTTGACCTCAAACGTCTCCATGCAGTTTAACCGAACTTCGGGTATCACGGGCCTGCGAGCTTCCTGGAAACTTTCCATTGCTGGGTTCTCGGGTGGTTCGGGGTCGTCGGGCCGAGTAGCAGAATTCTGTCTGGGACGTCCGTGGTCATGTCTTTGCATGATGTAAGCGGCATGGACGGGAGGCTTATCTAGGTCACACCGGTCTATGCAGGACTTCCTCCGGTGCTCGTCTAATGTAAACAAGAGGGAGTCTGCATTCCCTATATCAAGAGATTTTTGTTTTAAAGAGCGCAGCTTTTTTTTCTGAATGCTTTCTTCTCTCACACAGTGCAGAATGCTGTCTTGTAATGCACCCGTTTCTCTATATTCGGCCAGTTCTATTTCACCTGATTAAAACAGAAAAAGCTAGTACTATTTTACTTGGAGACGTCACCATTTTTCCCCCTCATATTTGGGCACACAATTGGCATAAATCATAACCACAATCCCGGCTCCAATAGGAGGTAAAACTGACTTTCTGGCCAAGTTTTTATAAAGTTCAATTCTAATTTCGAAAACCAGAAAAACTCTGGAATGAAAGAACCCGAAATGGCAGTTTAAGATCTTATTTCCAAAATCAGGCTTCAGGATAATTCCTCAGCTCTATTCATTTGTGCACAGGAGAGGGGAATCGCTTTTGGCTGAGGCAGATCTAGGAAACTGTATTCAAATTGTGTGGAAGAGAAGCAAACATTTTGCAACAAATCAAATCAAGCAATGGCCCTCTAAGACGATCATGACGTTAATGATGTATCCATCCAGTCACGTATATATATAAGTGCATATATATATATACTGTTTGTGCATACATATATATAAAATCAACGGTATTAAAATGTGTAGTAACATAATAAAAGTAAGATTTCACCCCAAACAAACGGTAGAGTACAACATTTCTGCATAAAATTACTAAGAGGAAAAAATTCATACTTCTCTGAACATTCATCTCAACCGGCTGATATTTCACCATTTTGCTGCCGCCTATTCTTTTCAATCTTGCAAAAAAAGTTTGAGACTCTTTATTGCAGGGTCCAGTAGGTGTATCATGAATATCAGATTCATCAAAAACACTATCTTCTTCTAATTGGGGAGAGAAAGTCAAAATTACACTTAGGAGGTTATTCTCTCTTAGGCTGTGTCTACACAAGCATTTCAATGAAAGCATGAGGGAACAAAGTCTGAGGTGGTTTCTACACCAGCTCAAGTTCTGGCCACAGCTTGGTATTTCATCCAGATGTCAAATTATCCAAATGTTGACAGAGCAACCTGTTACAAGGTGGCTCTCATTTCCCATGTGACAACTGGCAGCACTTTCAAGAGAGGCATCTCAATATTCCAGTAGGGCCTTCGTGGGGACACTTTTCCAATGCTCTCAAAATCGGATAACGCATACATTTCGGGAATCTGTGACACTCCTTGAACATGCCTGCTTTGGGTGAATTTTCAGGCTAATTTGGCAAAAGAGAATTCGACACAATGAGTAGGTCTTGCCCTTTCCAAAAACATATGCCTTCCTGGGATTTGAGAACTGGCATAGACACAGCCTAACAGTACATGCACCTTATACTTTGTGAATGCAAAATACTGTACTCTACATTTGGTAATGAGACACACGACACACAGAAAAAGCTTAGAGAAGCCACTGGTCATTTCAAAAGCTCCACAAATGATTATGGACTGAAAGAGTAAACAAAGGAAAAAGAAAACAGAAAATAACATTCCCCCCTATTAAAGTAAGACCCTTCTCTGGGGAGTTTGCCATGTGTAACTGTTATGAATCCTAGAAAGCCTCTTTGACGCCGATGATCCTGAGGCTCCGTAAACAAACCTGTCACTTAGAGTGCCTAGCAAGATTATTTCTGGTACTCTTTTATCCCTATTTAGCTACTTTTAAATCAAAGATAAACCCAAAAACATATTAATGAGGAAAGGGTTTCCATGTTGCAACCCACAAAGTTCAGTTGATAAATTTTCTTCTTTCATCCTTTGGAAAAGCCAAAGCCCTATACAAAGCAGCAAAACAAAACAAAACAAAACAAAACACTACAAAAATGCATTTAATACCACAATAAACATAATTAACCTACTAGTCAAGGTGAATATCACTGAAATCATAGTACTTGGCCTATTTTTATGTCTACCCATATGACAAAATAAAGCTCGGGTGTATTATAGCGATTTAAGATTTCTTGAGCATTCGGGGAGTACAAGAGAGAGCCAAATTTTAAGGATTAATCCTGTCCTAAGACACAAGACTCTACCACTAAATGAAATTTGAAGCAGCAGATGATAGATAATCATACTAATCTCTTTGGGTCAAATAATAACTAAGTGTTAATGATCAAAATGATACGAAACGTCTGCAAAGAAGACAAAGCCTATCAGATCTCCACGTTTCTGGGGAGATGCCACACAATGATCTGTTCTATTTCTTTACATCCTTTAAAAAATATATTCCCTTTCGAAAAATACAGTTTTCAAGGAAATAGTTATGTGACTTCCGTTAGATAATTTTGAAATGATTCTCAAAACATACTGAATGAGAGATGGAAGGACTTCAAGATGGCTCCTCCCATTCAGAAAGGCTCATCTGAGACTGGCCCAAATGCTGAGCCCAGATTGAGGACCTCTGTAGTTTAATTGAGTCTATCCAATTTTCCAGAAGCTAGGACCAGATTGAGGACCTCTGTAGTTTAATTGAGTCTATCCAATTTTCCAGAAGCTAGGACCGAAGTTGGTAGACAAGATATTCTTCAGGAAGGATTGGAGTGCTACCAGAACTTAAAGAACTTCGGTCTCACAGTTCCCGTCTACGGCCAACCTAGATTCTTGGACCTTTTAGCAATAAATGAACACTGGTCCAGTCCATCCTAACGAGGTATTTCCAGAGCAGTCCTAACAAGTCAGAATCTACACAAAGGGTCATGGGGTGCTTGGCCTTCTCCCAGGATTAGATTAGATGATGTCACCTTTTACAAGTCTAGACACCTTGTGACTTGCACTAAAGACATACACCTTGCTTCTTCATCTCTCATCTGAAAACATCCAGGCTGGGATTTTACTCTATCTAAAGTTTCATTCTACTGCCTTCTTTGCAGAAAAGCTATCAATATAAAAAGTGTTGATACTGGAAATAATTTAAACCCATGCAGCAAAAATTGCATTTCAGTTGCCGTAAATCAATTCTTACTGAACAAGGAGGCTAGGAAGAAGCAATTGAGCGAATTTAGATTCCATTCAAATCTGTGAGCACAAAGTTCAGGAGGAAACTAGAGACGACAAGATTATGGCTCATGGTTCCACGGAGTGCTGACCAAGATGTATTTCACAGCCCAAAACAAGATGCTTCCAATGCACAGGAAAAGGCTTACAAAGGCTACTTAACCAAACTGCCGACAATTTTTTTTTTTTACAACACATTTCTCATGAAATGGGCTTTAGAAGCATATCAGTTATTTCTCTGGAATGCTCATTTAAAAAAAAAAAATTAAAGCAGCAACATTCATAGGAAAGTTGGAACGTTAACGAAGCAGTAGGCGGTTTTTTGATTCCAGAATGATACCAGGGGGCGTTCCACTATCTCCTAAGAAAAACATTGTCCAGAAATGTATTACATATTCAAGCTAAGTTTGGGGTAGAATTGAGACAGGTAAAGTACCTTTTTCTTTTTCGCTGTATCTGCTTATGTTACTGTTGTCACTGTACAAAGGTCCTGCCGTGGCATGGGGCTTGCAGCTATGATACTGTGCATTGAGTGTATTGACTGTTATGTGAATCAGATGCAGCAGGACCTTGCTGATATCACAGTCTCGGTATGGATACTGCTCAATAAAATGGAGGGAGAAAAATATAAACAGTTATTTTGAAGGGTAAGTTTTTCCACTTGATCTTGCTAGATGTTTTTCTCAGTATTTCTCGGGGTGATAAAAAGAAATATACAGAAAAGCAAAACCGTTAAGTTTTTATTATGGTCTTATTTTGACAAGGGATCACATTCCCTTCTACTTGTACCAAACCACAGACGGCAATGCGTGCCAGTTCACAGTTACAATTCCTTTCAAGGAAATTCTCTGGCAGGAACGCAATTTTAAATATTTTCTTTGTTTTCTGACATAATAATTAAAACAAAGATAAAATCTGAGATTCTGACCATAAACAGAGATTGTTGATCTCAGTAGCCTACAATTTGTTATTTTTTGTTTTTGACATTTGTAGCATCTCCACTGGCCTGGTCTCTATTTCTATTTCTATTCCCATGGATTTTGACTTCTCAACACTAATTGTACATCATGATTCTTTCTCTGAAGGTCAAATTACTCTCCTACAAAATTCTCAAATTAGATCTCTTCAGTGTTCTCCTCTCTAAGAGAATCATTGCAGCCTAAAAAGGAGTGACGACAGCCACTCACCTTGTAAAGGATGACAAGCAAGGCCTTCAACCACATCTGCCGGATGTGAGGTTTTAGGGACCAGAGGGAACAACGAGGTGGCTGTTGGAAATAATGCCGTAGCTGAGGACAAGAGCAGTATTTGAGCACCTGAACCACCAAGGGGAGAAGGTGTTTGCCCAAGTTAATGTTATAGTCCATCACCTGAAAGAGGAAAAATACTAGTAACTGAAGGAAAGCTGTAAAGAACGTTCGCAAGCCTAAAGGAAAATTTGAACCATCAGAACAATAGGCAAAATATTTAAAAGGCATTTCACAAAATATTAACAGTAATGGCCAATGAACAAAGAAGGGGAAATGTTAAACCCCACAAGAAATAAAAAACTTGCAAATTAAAATCATTTGAATCCACTTAATTATCTAATTGTTTAATGTATCCACTAAATTACGAATTAAAAATAAAATTTTATCTATTAAAATGTCCTATTAAACTATTAACTAGAATTAAACTAGAATCAATTAAAACACCCACTATTGGTAATCACTGGGGAAAACAGGCATTCTCAGATGTCACTGGCAAGAGTATTATTCAACACAGCCTTTCAGGAGAGCAAGTTAGCAATATCTATTCAGAAGTAAGAAAAAGTACTCACAGCCCCCAATACAGATTTAAATAAATCTTAAGGAAAAAATCAGACAACTCTTGCAAGATGTATACATAAAGATATCCAGCCTTATAGTCACTCCAAATTTGAAAATAACCTCCATAGTCAACAATACGAGATTAGTTAAGTGAAAGATTGTTTGTATGACAACACTACGTAGCCATGAAATGGGATATGATACAAATTTATTTACATGATATCGACTTCATAATAAAGTTTAAAAGAGGTTACATATATTTATCCACATGTATAATATGATCCCATTATTGTAGAAAATATGTGTGCACATACATATACATGTATATATGTATATATGAATGTATATAAATTTGGAGCCAGCAGTATACACCAAAATGTTAGTGACTTATTTTGTCATGGGTTTCCTGGAGATTAGTATTTAATCTTTTGCTTTATTAAAATAAATATGCATAATATAAATATAGAAAGAGAGTAGGGGGTGCCAGGGTGGCACAGTCCATTAAGCGTCCAACCCTTGATCTCAGCTGAGGTCATGATCTCAGGGTTCATGAGGTTGAGCCCTGTATCGGGCTCTGCACTGACAGTGCAGAGCCTGCTTGGGATTCTGTCTGTCCTTCTCTCTGCCCCTCCCCTGCTTGTGCTCTCTCACTTTCAAAATAAACTTAAAAAAAAATTTTTTTTTTAAAAAGAGAGTAGTGAGGGAAGAAAAGAGGAAGGGAGGGGAGTCTGTTCCTGAAATGGAGGATCCCTTCATCATAAACAACTGAGTATTCGTGCTGATCCGTCTAGTTACCAGGATCAGCAAAATACAACTACATACATATTGCTGCCAATTTGCTTATCTGTGTTCATTATATTACAATCTATTCGAACTAACTGATAAAAGCTACCATCACTGAGCTCCTACCATGAGACAGGCACTGATTAAAGGCTTTGCAATATGGTGTCTCTAATCTTTCAAAAACAAAAATCTGTTACTAATGAGCAAAGAAGCAGGGGATGCCTAAGGCCATAACAGTTAATAACAGTGGCAGAGTTGAAATTCATATCAATTTCTCTCTAGCCCCATGCTCGACACCCGTTGCAGATTGGTTCTGGAGAGTGAGATTTGTAGCACTGGTCAAATTAGGCATACATATACCCAATAATAACATTAATTCTGCCCTCTATCCGTATCTGAAAGGAATTCTCACAGTGGTGGATAAGATACGTGTGCAGGATGTTCACTGCTGAGCTGTATGGAGTGGTGAGTAGATGGGAGCAATATGAGTGTCCATCACTGGGGGAATGACTAACTATCACGGGGGGACTGGATAATTAAAGCATGGTAAATGTACACCATGGTGTAAAATTCGGCAGTGAGCAGTAACAGACAACACGGAAAAAGCCAGTGATGATAATGTAACATGGAGTAAGTCGTATGATTAACTCAATTCTCCACTTGAAGCCAAAAAAGACACGAGATTTTTAAAAACCCAGAAACAAAAATTCTACACTCCCTTACTGTTTAATGGGTAGAGTTTCAGTTTAGGATAATGAAGAAGTTCTAGAGATGGACAGTGGTTACATAACAATGCAAATACACTTAATGCCACTGAATTATATACTTAAAAGTGGCTAAGATGGTAAATTTTATGTTAGGTATGTTTCACTCCTGCCCCCACCCCAAAATTCTATACTCCCTGTAAGTCTTACTCATCTCATACTCCTTTCCACACACCCCCACCTGATAAAGTGACTTGTGTAAACCTTTACACAAAACCAATGTTGGCCAAATGGAACTTAATGACTTGCTTCTCCTAAAACCCCAACAACAGGGCTCCCGAAAGCTTACACTTACTTGGGCAATTCCTGCAATAAACGCATTAAAGCAAGTTGACAGGCGCATTTTTTGAGGTGCAATCATGAAGCAACCTTCCTGTTGGTCATAGCCGAGTAAGACGTACAGGTGCCGCTTGACTGTGTTGAAGGCCTTCGCACTGCTGATGTCTGACTCGGCACTGCTCTCGTCCTTGGCCATGAACTTCATGAGCACTGTGATCAGCTGGTGAACTGTCTGGTGGTCAATCCCAGCATCTTCGGGGAGCAAGTCCTTGATGGTGTTGTCATTCTCAGGAGACTGTTGTCCTGTCAGTGCAAGAAAGGCCATCAGTGAGTGGCTCCCTCACAGGGAAGTTCACACTAAAATCACACTAAATGGTGTCGATAAAGCACCATTCTAGCTGCTTCCACTAAATATTGAAAGGGTCTGTTCTGGACAAATTTAAAGGCAAACTATGGCTACCGAGCAAAGCATTAGTCCAGGGGTGGACGTTATTGTGTCCATCCATGACCAAGTAATTTGGGAGTAATAAGGGAATAGAAATAAAAATAAGGTACTAGAAAGCACGGTTATCTTTGAACAGCAATAAAAATACCTAAATAAGCTTTGCATTTAGCAATTTTTTAAGTCTCTGGGCAAAGTTTTATCCTCAATGATAAAGATAAGTTTCTCTTCCAGCTTTGTAAAATAAGCACATAAAGATAACCACAAAAATAATATCCTAAAATCCACTGAGCACAAAGACATCCACTGAGTTATTTTGTTTAAGCTATTATCTCAATTCAGATATGTTCATCAATCAGCTGGTTGGGGTGGTGGGGGGTGGGGTGGGGGGAGTAAAGTTTTCTTTTCCAAATCCTGAGATATTAGCAGTGTGTGCTCTTTGAAGGATATAGTCAAAGTTATAAATAGTAAATTATAGTCCCTGCTATATGTAATGAGAAACATATAAGGGAGGGGACAGACAGAAAGAAAGAAGCATGAGCTTTTGAAAACAGAAAAGTATCACATGAAGGTGAGCTGAGAGTTTACATGGAAAGAAAAAATACCTCAGTCCTTGACTTACTCTTAACCTAACAAATAATTGTATCTGAGCAGCTCCCTGACACTGACTTTGTCTCTGTTATTTTTCAAAGTCAAAAATTATACCCTGTCTCCACTTGTTTTTCTGCCTCTTCTGATCTGGCTTGGTTTGGGACTTTTGGTGAAGGAAGAGTGAGATTAGCTCTTCTATATTTATGTTTGGGGCCTTATTCAAGGGTTATTTGGGGTTTGAATTCGTGCCCTTTCTTTGACAGGCAACATCAGAATTTCTCAGTTGAAAACAAGGTTTTTGCCTGGTGGCTTAGGTGACACACACCAGCACTCTCGTCTCTCATTCTGCCAGAAAAGTTCTGCTAAACAATGACAGGCTTTGGTTACAAACCATTATAAACCAGACCTTGATTATATCCGGTATAATTGTGGGATGAAGGCTACAAAGAGGAGGTAGGTAGTAATTTATATCCATTAACTCCTCAACTAATTTGGTCAAGTCTCAATCTTGCAGGACACACCCAAGAGAAAGGAGAAAGAGGAAATACTACTTCTGGGGACTGAGGAAACCAGCTGTCTCAAGGCCAAACACCTCCCTAGAGCAGTGGCATGAAAGTAATGTCAACTTCAGAATTTACTAGTTTAGAAGTACATGTGAGGTAACAAGCTTGGCTGTCTAGTTTTCCCCAGATGCTCAGAATAATGTTTGTCTGTTCAAGAGTGATATACTGAGAAGGGGTCATTGGCAGTGGGTGAACAGCAACATTGTCAACTAAGTCTAAGAGCCTCTCATTTAGGGGAAACCACCCGACAAACTTCAATAGGACCCTAGGACATTAACATTTTCTGTCTCATAGAGTCTGTGTATGAAGAGTAAATGTGTGCAATGTGCTTTAGAGAAGGTTTCACCAAAAACTATTCCTATAAAACCTAAGGACTGTTTATTACAGTGTTCTATATGCATCAATGACAGTGATCAATAATTTGCTAACACCATTATTTATGAGGCACACATCAGCCATCAGGAAAAAATAAGTCATTTATATGGAACACCCTATTTTACCAAGAGGCCAGAAATGTGAAACATTGCTGCATATTACAATTAAATTAAATGTCTGAAATAGAAGATCAGACCAAAAGCAATACCTATGTAAATCCTCATAAAACAAAATAGGAAAAGTTTAGAGAACCATCTTTCCGGCATTGAAAAATATTTAATCTTGATTTTTTTTTTCTCTTCTCCAGACTATTACTTTACAACTAGAAGGAATTATTGCTTTGGGCAAGATCAGGCCAAGAATGTCACAAGTGTGAGAACGTAGGCCCCCTGCAGGGTTCAATGTTATTGTAACAGCAAGTGATGGCTGTTACAATATAGCTCCATTCCTCAATTTATTTCAGCTGGGGGTGGGGGGTGGGGGCAAAATTTAAGGGACTTTGTATCACTGTCCTGTGCAGCCACCTCCAAGTTCGGACTGGCTAGACTCCAAAATCCCCGTGTTAAAAATGGAACGAAGGAGCGTTTGCGAAGGAGTCGCTCTTTGTTTATGGCCCTGAGTATCCAGGGACCTCAGTACAGAAGTAACGGGATTCCAAACAAGGCTGAACTAAGACACTGGCTCCTCATATCATTCCATCCTAGTTCAGGTCTAGAAAACAAATCATCAGACTTCATCTTTTAAATATTTCAAAATCCTTCCCATTGTAAGTAGACGTTCATTCAAAAAGTATGTAACCTAACCTTTCTGGTCAAATCCTATTTTCCTAACGATTAAGTACCACTTCACGAATGCCCTATTTCCATTTGAAATATATCTTCATGGATCTTCAGTGTTTTAGCTTTAAGTTTGCTGCTCTTTCTTTGCTCCCCCTGAATAAGCAATAACGAGTGATCTTTAACCATTAAATGTACTGAAAAAAAAAAAAAAAACAAGAAATAGTTGATGAAACCTTTTGCATAAAGTGGAAAAAAAAATCTTTCAATCCAAAATTCACTCCTCTAGTGTGGGCTTTGCAAGTCTATGCCGTGTCTATTATCTTTCTTTACAACAGCATAAGTTTGTCACTGGGACACTCTCCATTAAAAAAAAAAAAAAAAGTTTCCTTAATCAAATCCCTAAGAAAAATGAGCTTAGAAAAGCTGGAGTTTTCTTTATTGATAAGGATAGTATTACTGGCTCAGTTATCTACAAAGGGTATGAAATTTCCATTTTAAAACTGAAGGACTATGATATTTTCTCTAAGATGTGACAATTAAAACACTTTGGAATTCTAGTTTTGAATCATAGTCTATGAAATTCCTGTATCTGTTTTTAACTATGGAGATTTAATGTGTTGAATTTTTGCTTTTACCATTTCTCTAAAGAAAAATGTAAGTATCTTTATAATCATGAGGCAGAGTTACTCCTACCATAAATTTATCATGGACTGTTTCCATCATAATCTGTCCACAGAGTGGCACAACTGATTGAAACTCCAAAGTGTAATATAATTTTATTTATTTGATGATTTGAAACCAGGCAGGATCAGGATCTGCTTTTCCAGACTTATCTCCTATTACTCCACCCCAAATGGTCAACATTCTTACAAGCTGGGCTACATGTGGATCTCAGAACATAGCCAATACTTTCCCACCTTTGTATCTTAGCTCAGGGTGATATACTCTCCCAGCACCCCCAACCCCAGCCAATCTCATCCTATGAATCTCAGAAGCCATTCTTACTACATATCCCCACCCTCCTCTCAGCCTCTCAGAATTTAGGGTGTGATCCCTAAATTCTATAAATCCCCAAAGACAAGAGAAGAGGGAAGATGGGAGAGAAGAATGGGGGGAAATTTCCATTATCATTTCCTAACTCTCATGTGGCAAACTGCAAGGCAGAACTTTTTTTTTTTAATTTACATCCAAATTAGTTAGCATACAGTGCAACAATGATTTCAGGAGTAGATTCCTTAATGCCCCTTACCCATTTAGCCCATCCCCTCTCCCACATCCCCTCCAGTAACCCTCTGTTTGTTCTCTCTATTTAAGAGTCTGTTTTGTCCCCCTCCCTGTTTTTATATTATTTTTGCTTCCCTTCCCTTATGTTCATTTCTTCTGTGTCTTAAAGTTCTCATATGAGTGAAGTCATATGATATTTGTCTTTCTCTGACTGACTAATTTTTCTTAGCATAATACCCCCTAGTTCCAGCCACATAGTTGCAAATGGCAAGATTTTATTCTTTTTGATAAGGCAGAACTTTTTATTTACTCATTTGCCTATTTCCCTTATGGAAACAAAGGCTCCTTGAAGGTGAGTGCTATGTCTTACCCATTTTTATACCACTCACAGAATATGGGGCAGGTTCTGACATATACTAGATGCTTATTATTCCTAAGTGTCTAAGTACACTGAATTCAAATAAATATCTCTAATAAATACTTCTTCTATATAGGAAAAAAACTGATGAGGTCCCCAAACAGCAAGGAAGTGGCTAGGGAAATAGGGAATACTCCTCTGTGTAAGTGGATTCACTGACCGCCCTGTCAAGCCAACAAGTGACAATTAGGTAGAGGAACGAAGCACACTTCCATGAGCTTGCTCTGCATTTGTTCAGAGAAACCAATGATCAAGCACTATAAATGAGTGTGTATTGTGTTGATAGTTCTAATGACACCACCTCATCGATCTCCCTGGCCCATCAACCCAACTTAAAGCTTCATTCACAGTTCTGTTGTGTGTGTGCACAGACACAAAAGGGCTGTAAAGCTGGGGCCAGTGACTAACTCCATATTGTCATGTGCTCCCCATCCTTGCCTTTGCCTCTTCCTATCTCACATCCATGCCTTCCCACCCTATCCACCAGTCAAGACCTGGCCGTTGCCCCCCAAGTCTCTTCCTGCTGTACCTGATGTGAAGCAACCTGTAGCACTGTCACATTCACTCTGGAAGAGAGCTTACTTATGGTTCATCCTTTATCTCCCTTACTTGACTATAAGCAAGTTGAGAATATAAAAATTTCTGATGTGTCTTTGCATTCTTCATATTTCCTAGTATTGCAGGTGGCCAATAAATGTTTGTTCAATAGAAACTATCATTTCCCAAAATGATTATTTCAAACAGGGCATTCCTATAAAAATAACTGTTCTCTTTGAGTTACTGGATCTTAATGATCAATAGGCATTTTGCAAGTTAGTGAAGATGTGAGTTATTAACCACCTCTAGAAAGAAAAGAGAGAGCCCTTCCAAATTACTTCCAAAGAAGTACTTCTTTGGAAGTAATTTGGAGTTTTAGGCTGGGACACTAATGGGGGGGGGGGGGCAGGAGAGGCCCATACAAGAGAGTTTTACCAACGCTATGTAGCATTGGACACCTCTTGTTGATACAAATTCAGACCAAGAGATCTCAAGATCTCTCTGCAGGCTGGAGTAGAAATGAGAGTACCCATGTTGCTTTAGGGATTAGGATACTTCTAGATCAATCTGGGGATCCTAAATGGGAAGTTTCTCTTTTTTTTTTTCTCTTTTTTTTTTAGCTGGTTTTTTATGGAGCTGGTTAGCTCCATAACCAGACTAGTCTTTATGTGGTACAGGGCAGGAACACCCTAACATCAATGCATCAAGAGGTAGTTATAGTGGAGAGAAAGCAAATCAAGTCTCTTGAACTCAAGCATTAGTCTCCAACTAGTTAGTTATATGTGATCTTGAGCAAATTATCTAAGCAGAATTACTTAATCTCTGAGGACCTCAGTTTTCGTATCTACATGTAAAGCAAAATTAATAATAATAATAATACTTTATACATATCCAGAATTGTGAAATCAAAATTAGATTATTCATATTAAAAACCCTCTTAGTAGATAAAGAGGTACTATACATATATGAAATGTTATTCTTATTATTATATACCTATCATTATTTAATTCTTTATTCTGGGGGATGAGGAACAGGTTATAATTAAGCTCCCCGTGACCACATGGGTGGATACTAGTTTTTCACTGGTAGGCTGTTACAACCTATCAAACTGTTATATTATATTCAATTAATATTCAACAGGTATTCTGAATCACCAAAGGTAATTCCTGGTATTCACAGAATCAGTGAAAATATACCTTATAAATAATTATAATTATACCAATTTCAGATTAGCAGGTGAAACTGAATATTTCATCAATTAGGATTGAATAAAGGTGCTGAGCTCCAGTTGGCAGTTACCATGCATGCCTTGCACCAGAGATCAAGACGCCTGGGCTTGAGACCCAGATCTGTCACCAACAGCTTGTGAAACGTATTCCTTTCTGGGAACTTCAGGTTCCTCTTCTGTAAAATGAGAATGTTAACATACCTCTAATTTTCCAGCTATAATTTCCTGGGAATTTCATTTATGAGCAAAGGTCTTTGATTTGACTCATAAACGTCATAAAGGAATGAAGCTCTTCACTAGCCTTGTGAAGTACACCTTCTATACAAGTGTATTTCTGATGCAAAATTTGCCATATGTAATATGTAAAAGCTAAGATAAAAAAGCCATTAGTTACAAATCCAATGCCAAAAAGCTCAGCCTAAACAGCAATTAAAATAAGTCTTGCTGCATAATTAAAGGGCATATGCTATATTTCAGGCCCAGTCAATAAGAGGTCTTGCACAGAGAAGCTCAAGACTTGGACGGAACAAAAGTATGTTCTGCAAGTAACAAGTTCTTCAGTTTCCATTTAATTACTATCTTAAACCATCCTGTATAATCTTATGATTATCCTGGCATGTCTTTGCTCCCAAGGTAAAAAATATACTGTCTAGTAAACAATAATGCAAAAATGAAAAACTAGTTTGAAATGGCCTCTTAAGCTAAGCCAGTTGTTTCCAAATCTAAACAAGTTTTTATTATGGTGGTGTTGTGTAAATTACCTTTCCAGGAGCTTTACCTTTATATTTAATATAAAAAATGCTGTTATCTGCCCCATTTCTATCTGGTCACTTTTGGTGGGACAATTAAAGGCCTGAAGGCTTTTTTAAAAATGTTTATTTATTTATTTTGAGAGAAAGAGAGGGGGAGGTGCAGAGAGAGAGGGAGAGAGAGAATCCCAAGTGGGTTCTGCACTGTCAGTGCAGAGCCCGATGAGGAGCTCCATCTCACGAACCTTGAGGTCATGACCTGAGCCGAAATCAAGAGTGGGATGCCCAACCAAATGAGCCACCCAGGTGCCCCTGAAGGCTTTTTTTTTTTAACTTCAAGAAACATATGTATACATTTCCCCAAAGAGAAGTGAGAGGAGTCTTTTGGTTGGATTGTGAAAATGGGTAATAATAATAATTAGAGACTTTAATTGAATAATTAATTCAACTAAGACTTATGACAAAAAGAAAAGATGGGGTAAAATAAAAGATAACTTATGAAATTGCATTAAGACTCATCTCAAAAAGATCTCATTGTAGGGAAACTGGATGGATTCCACATTGGTAATGAAGCTAAGGGTCAGAGGTTGTTACTTTTATTCTTTTTTAAAGTTTTTTTTTTTCAACGTTTATTTATTTTTGGGACAGAGAGAGACAGAGCATGAATGGGGAAGGGGCAGAGAGAGAGGGAGACACAGAATCAGAAGCAGGCTCCAGGCTCCGAGCCATCACCCCAGAGCCCGACGCGGGGCTCGAACTCACTGACCGCGAGATCGTGACCTGGCTGAAGTCGGACGCTTAACCGACTGCGCCACCCAGGCGCCCCGCTTTTATTCTTTTTTAAATCCCAGTACAGCTGAGGCATGAGCAATGCAAAAACCAAGGTAGGGGTCCTCAGCCAAGGGCTTGCTGATCCTTCTTTCTCATCAATTTTAAGAGAAAATACACTCCGGCCAACACCTGTCATTGGCATTCATAATCTTTGGGGTTCTCTCTTCCCCCCCACTCCACCCCTAGCTGCCTCTCCTTCTGGCATCATTTTTTATAACACTTAGCATACACGGTCTTGAAAAGCCTCCTTACTTGAAATTTTCCTTTTGAGGCCATTCTGAAGAGTTTATCTTAAAACTATTCTTAGATGAAAAACCAAATGTTCTATAGCATGATAAATGGGTGGTAATTACCAAGTTTGTTTTTGACAAAAAAGCAGGTATTCAGACCATTCATAACCCTCCCAATGCACTGTGGCATTTGTACAGACAACATTCGATCTGTCCCAGCCTTGCCAGTGCCCCCTCAATCCTTAGGATCCTTCATGATAAACTGTAATCTCTCAAGGGACATCAAATGGTAGTTACACTGAACCAAGTTGAATATGATCCTATGGTCTTCCAAATAGTTGAAATCCTCCTTCCTCGGAGACACAGAAATGCGCATAGAGTCGCAAATAATCAAGGATGGCTACGGGGGATGGGTGAGTGATGGTGGCTCCAATGTATAACCTTTTAAAATGTAAATGAAATGTATGTTTTTTCCTATAGCAGGTATAGATGAACATAATATTTCTATGTGTAAATACACATACAAATATAAGTAGAATGTATACTTCTAGTCATAACGGCTCTCTGGGAAAAAAGTGCATATTCAGGTAATGTGATACCTCTTACTGGACCAAAAGTGAATGGGATCAAAAAGTCATCCGTCCATATTAAGAGAGACAGAACTGCTATGTCAGGGGCTCAAATGCTTGAGCCTCTGGGGTAAGACCCTTCCAGTTTGCAAACCCTAAATCTAGCACTCTGGTCCAGTTACAGGCACTGCATTCTTTACCTTGTGCACCTGGGGTATGGACACTTGCACACAGCCCTTCCACGGCAGAAGTACCTACCTGGTGTCTGTTCGGGTGTCCCACCGAGAGCTGGAGCAGACTGCTCATGCCTGGTCAACCTCATAGCTTAAAAATCAACAACAACTCTATTTAAATAAGCATTAAAAACAAATTGAGCCTAGAAAATACACTCAGCGCTAACTCACTGGATAGGAGGGGCATGTTTAAGTTTCGTTGTCCCATTTGTAATTAATGTCGCACAAGAGATGTTTAGTCACAAAAGCTTTGTGGTTTTATGTGAATCTCAAGAACATCCTTGAATGTTACTTCAACTCTTAATCTTCAAAATTGTTATGTGGAGTCAATTAACAAGAAAGAACAATAAACGAACTTTATATCCCCAAAGTGACGAGTTATGTTATAAGAGAACTGAGAAATTCATAGAAATTGTCATTTATTTAATCTAGATATCAGTTTCTAGGATCTGATTCAGTCTTCCCTGTAGCCTAGCACTAATACAGGTTATTCCTAAAAGGCCACCTGCTATTATCTCTGCTCCCTGAAAAACTGAGCTATTGATGGCTTAAAGGGCTTTCATTGACTCCTTCCAAACTTCACAAAACCACATTTCTATAGCTTGTCATAAATTAGAGAAAAATGCAATAAATAAAATCAAATCATATTTATGATTCAAAATGATTATGCTATATAAGGCTGTCTTCTAATAAATGCCAATGAAAAAAGCAAACCTTTCCACTTCTGACAGGATAAGAAATATGTCTTATGGGGTTGTGTTATGGATATCACAGCAGTTGTTTAAAAATTAAATCATTTAATAAATTTTACAAGTTAGTAACGTATTTAAATGTCCCCATTCACTGGTATGGTGATTTAGTTATGAATTTTTAATTATTTGTCATTCACAAGCCATTGCTAATCATTAGTGGTCATTTAGTCATTTGGTAATTTAGGGAAATTTTTGTTCTCTTCCAAAGTGCAATATAAAGAAAGACCTTTAGAAAACAAGTATACGTGGTCTTTTTTTTAAGTTGGCGATGAAGCTTCTTTTTATGTATAAATTATCTGGTGAAGTTGTGCAGAAATTCAACTTCTCCTCAGCCTGGTTCTTCCTTTTCAAAAGCAACCCTTATTTTTGGTTTGTCTGGGAGCTTGTTTGACTGTCTCCATCATGCATGAAAAGCAAATGTACGCCAAATTTCCACTCTGCCTCCTCCGCTGCCATGGGTCTGACCTGTCTACGTCTTCTTGGGGAAGCTCTTTGGTTACAAGGTTGGTCGTGCACACCTTCGTATCATAGCACTTAGGAGCGAATGGGGCTTCTGCGTTTCTGGCCAGGCCTCAGTGGATTTGTTGCCGTCTACATTTCAAAACAATCTACTGCTGGACCAGGGCTTTGCTTCACCCACAAACTGGAAAAAGCCCCCCATAGCACTGACATCCCTGGGGTGACCCTCTAGAGAATCTGAAGCCCAAAACTGCTGAAGGAGCTCAGTTTGCTAAATATGCTACTCTCTGTGAACATGCGACAAGACAAGGCAGCCTGAGAAAGACATTAAACAGATCTCAAGGAAGGATGGAAGAAGATACTCAACGAATTTTGGAGGTCAAGGTCTCAGGGAGGGAGAGGGCCCTCTTGGATTCCACAGGCCCCTTCACACTGTCTCTCAGAGAACGCACACTCTTCTGGCGGTTCCTCGCAAAACGAGCCCTCTTGATCTTCCACAATGCCGCATCACTGAGATTAGCGACATTGGTCCTTACAGCAGTGATAGCTGTGCAAAAGGAATCAGATGTTATTTTCTTTAACAGGCTACGTAGCACAACTAGTTTGAAACAATCCATCTGTGTATATTTTCAAGATTAAAATACATCTTTCATGGATACATGAATCATTCATCTCTCTTTCTGTGGTGGGTCTTATATAAAAAGTCATCACTATAGGGGCACCTGGGTGGCTCAGTCGGTTAAGCATCCAATTCCTGATTTCTGCTCAGATCATGATCTCACGGTCATGAGATGGAACCCTGCATCTGACTCTGCACTGGGCATGGAGTCTGCTTGGGATTCTCTCTCTCCCTCTTCCTCTGCCCCTTCCCAGCACTCTCGCTCTCAAAAAAAAAAGTCATCGCTATTGCCTATCATGACTATTGCCTATGATTTTCCCTTTTTCTTATTTTTAATTTTTAAAAAATTTTATTTTAGAGAGGGAGTATGCAAGTGGGGGGGAGGAGCAGAGAGGCAGAAGGAAGAGAGAGAGACTCTTAAGCAAGCTCCATGCTCAGTGCAGAGCTGGACACAGGGCTCAATCCCATGACCCTGGGATCATGACCTGAGCCAAAAATCAAGAATCAGACATTCAATCGACTGAGCCACCCAAGCACCTCTCACCTATGATTTTTCTGTTTAGACTGTAAGATTGCATTGTCCAATTTTTATTATCACTGGATAAATGGTTGAGTGACCAACTTTTCCCATCTATTTAGAGCTGTAGGTAACTAACTGATTAATAAGCATGTAAGAGTGAATTTACAAAGTGTAAATATATCTCACAAAACTGTTCACAAACATTGCGTGATGACTGAATAATATTTAAGAAACACACCATCAGAAATGGTTATCATAGGTCCTCAAGGAAATGAGAAGAGTTTTGAGGTTGGAATGCCAGAAAATGGTTAACCTATGGATTACTAAAGAGTTACTCAATAAATATTTGATAAGCTGAGTTCATGAAGTCAGGGTATCCTTCATAATGGGAAATTAAGTTACAGGCATAGTATTGTCTGCTTTTCTAGCAGGTACAAGAACAGTTACTGTGACTGTTTAAGGCAAGCTCTTCTTTTGCTTACTTGTAGGAAAAGGAAATTCTTTGTTACAATCCAAATGTAGCTGAGCTTCCAAAGAAAGTGTCTCAAATCTGTTGACAAAGAACTCCCAGCTCAAAGCAGGAATATCTTGCTTAAGAAAATGCAGGAGTAAAAGCTTGCTCAGTATTGTGGGTCGATCTTTAACCACAGTATCAAACTGGAAATCAAGACAAAGACACAGACCCTGGGGCAGAGAGGGGAGAAAAGGTAAGTCAGATGTAAACATCTAAGCTACTTCAAAGCAGCTACACTAAGCAAAGTCAGTAAAACGAGGTAACCTCCTCAATCCATACATATAATGTAATATAGGATAATATAATGTAGAATACTCCAACTAAAATCTTTTTTCATTGCAAGTCTGGTAGAAATAAAATACAGAAGAGGAACTTCTACTTGTAGAATCTCTATTGAATTTTATTTCAGAAATCTAAATTAAATGTATGTTATTAGTTTTTAGATGCATTCCCTAATAACCACTTGATCCAAATGCTCTCAAACCAATGTTTCTTTTTTCAATGTCTGTAGTTTCTATCAAGAGAATCATACTTCCAAAGCTACATTGTAGAATACACAATACGGTTTTCTAATTCCCTTTCAATACTATATTCTGTGGTTCTGAAAGGAAGTAAACTCATCTTGTCATCTTGGAATATGAGTGGAACATAGAATCTTAAAAAATCAAAGTTGGAATGGATTGAGCTTCCATTTCTCTAGTATATGAGCCTGCTTACCATTCCCCCCGCTCCTCTTTTAAAATTTATTTATTTAAATTCAAGTTAGTTAACATACAGTGTACTATTGGTTTCAAGAATAGAACTCAGTGATTCATCACTCACATATAACACACAGTGCTCATCCCAACAAATGCCGTCCTTAATGCCCATCACCCATTTAGCCCATCCCCCCACCCATGAAACTTAAAAGCCATGCTTCACTCAACCATTCTATTAATTCATTCAACTCTCATCTGTTGAGTGCCTCCTACATTCCACACCCTGAGCAGGGATAGGACCAACAGAAAAGGCCTATCCAGAAGACAACTGGGAATTTTTATCAGAGAAGATGTGAGTCCACACTTAGCAAAACCATCTCATTTCTCAGCTCCTGTGCTTTCTTCTTGGTCCCTTTTAGAGGAAGAACGTTTACTCTGGATTGGAAGCAGTGTACACACTCAATAGTTAAGAATGTGGACTTTATTATGACTCAGACCTGAGGTTGCTTTGCCACGTACTAGCCATGTGACTCTGAAAAAGTTACCTACCCCTTCTGACCCTCAGCTTCTCTATCTATAAAATGGGAACCCACAAGGTTATTGTGGGGATTAAATGAGACCATGGATGATGGGACACTTCTAATACACTGCCCTGGAAAGACAGGACCTATTTGACAAATTTTAACTTTTGCCATGATTATTAGTTTTAATTATAATGATATAATAATAAGCCAGGTGCCATTGTGGGGAAACAGGAGATCAGATCTTTGGAGGTTCTAGTCTCCATTCTACTACTAATTCACTCTGTGTCCTTTAAAAAGTCACATTCTGGGGCGCCTGGGTGGCGCAGTCGGTTAAACGTCCGACTTCAGCCAGGTCACGATCTCGCGGTCCGTAAGTTCGAGCCCCGCGTCAGGCTCTGGGCTGATGGCTCAGAGCCTGGAGCCTGTTTCCGATTCTGTGTCTCCCTCTCTCTCTGCCCCTCCCCCGTTCATGCTCTGTCTCTCTCTGTCCCAAAAATAAATAAACGTTGAAAAAAAAATTATAAAAAAAAAATGTTTAAAATAAATAAATAAATAAATAAATAAATAAATAAATAAATAAATAAATAAAAAGTCACATTCTGGGGCACCTGGGTGGCTTAGTCGGTTGAGTGTCCAACTTCAGCCTAGGTCATGATCTGGCGGTTCCTGAGTTCGAGCCCCACATCGGGCTCTGTGCTGACAGCTCAGAGCCTGGAGCCTGTTTCAGATTCTGTGCCTCCCTCTCTCTCTCTGCCCCTCCCCTGCTCATGCTCTGTCTCCCTCAAAAAAAATAAATAAAATAAAAAATAAAAAGTCACATCATCTCTCCAAGACTTGGCTTCTCCAATTATAAAATAAAGGTGCCAAACAAAATAAATGCACAACTCTCTCCAGGTCTCATATTTCATGTTCCTTTGACTTTAATTTGTGGTGTTTCATTTTGATAGCATATTTGCCTTCTCATGTTTTGCTTTGATTTATACAATAATTCATCACGGAGATTTCTCTTAAAGTAACTAGCAATTAAAGACAAGATCTCCCAGCCCAGGAACCAGCCAAATAGTATAAGATAAACCGGCTTAGTGTAAAAATCTGCCATAAAAAAAAAAGTTATACCATAATTATATCTGTTAAAAGTGACATTGCCATATGGACAAAGAAAAGAAAGTGTTGACAAATAAAGACAAAAGGTCTGTTAATAAGGTGTGGTTCTGGGATATTTTCCCATTTGAAAATTCTCACTGTTTCTGTCCTCCATCTCCTCCTCCTCCTCCTCCTCCTCCTCCTCCTCCTCATCATCATCATCACTACTGTATGTGTTTATACTGCTACGATTTGGTTGACCAGAGCACCATCTGCAGAGCAGATAACACACATCTGAGGGCTGTCACCTGCAATGCCGGCCTCTTTATGGTGTCAAGCAGGAGACCGGCCCTGGTAGCCACGGCTGGGTTGACATCCTCCACAGCTGTCAGAAAGCAGCAGAAGGCATGTGCCAGGGAATACTTCAGCAGGTGGTTTTTGGTGACTGAGTGAATATCCAAAAATCTACAAATTACAGCCACTTTCTCCACTGCAAAGTAAAAGGCAGAGGGGAAAAGGGGGGGGGGGACATTTAATAAGCTAAGAACTGAACACATAAAGAAAAAGTTAACTCTGGGCCCCCACACACTATTT
The DNA here is from genome assembly GCF_016509475.1 of Prionailurus bengalensis. Lineage (NCBI taxonomy): Eukaryota > Metazoa > Chordata > Mammalia > Carnivora > Felidae > Prionailurus > Prionailurus bengalensis. Next base: position 137,224,422 of record NC_057355.1, on the reverse strand, counting down.
TGAAATACCAAAAGGAAATTTTAATGCCACCTTCTTGCATGTTCCATCTCATCTGGCAACAGAGACCATTTCTACCTAGTGCAGTACTTTCCTGTGCGTTTGCCTTCTTTTTTTTTTTTTATGGTCTTCCTCACTGTTTAATTCAAACTACATTTCAAACTATTCAAAATGTCTCCATGCTCATGTCTTTGTCCATTCCATAAGACCTTCTGTGGACCACACAGGGAGACAGGAGGTGTCCACCAGGCCTGGCTTTAGATTCTAGATCCCCTACTCCACCCTTAATATGTCATGATGTGAAATGACAACAAATGGACTTCCCAGGGCTATAGCAGCCACATATTTTTTATATGCAATATATGCTTTCTTACTTGATAGATTTTTTTAAATTAAGTTTCTTTATTTTAATTCTAGTACAGTTAACACACAGTGTTATATTAGTTTCAGATGTGTAATACAGTGATTCAATAATTCCATACACTGCTCAGTGCTCATCATGGTAAGTGTACTCTTTAATCCCCATCATCTATTATCTCACCCATCCCCCCACCCTACTCCATAAGTCAGTCAGTCTAATTATTCTGAAACTCTATATTAAATGACTCCAGGGGCGCCTGGGCGTCTCAGTTGGTTAAACGTCCAACTTCAGCTCAAGTTGTGATCTCACAGTTCATGAGTTTGAGCCCCACACTGGGCTCTGTGCTGACAGCTTGGAGTCTGGAGTCTGCTTGGGATGCTGTGTCTCCCTCTCTCTCTGCCCCTTCCTTGCTCATGCTCTGTCTCTCTCTGTGTCTGAAAAATTAATAAACATTGAAAAAATTACATTAAATGACTCCAGGCACCCTTAAAACATGGCTTTCTAAGAAGTTAAAGTAACTAGTTAAGTAATAGAGTGCCATGAAAATAAAACTTTCAGTATTTTGTTGAAAGCATTCCAGCAGCCTAGAATATTCTTCCTGTTCTTCTCTACTTATGGCTATTGCACCATCTTAAAGAATATGCTGCTGAGATTCTACTTGTTCTGTAAAGTCTACTCTGACCTAGAATGGCCTTTCGGTCCCATGAACTCCTACAAAAATACTACTCATTTACATCCTATTCATTTACATAAGATATTTGTGTGCTCATATATAGCTGTACGACATGTCTTCTTTTGTGGTCTTGAGTTATATTTGTATCTTTAGTTTCTTTTTAAAAAAATTTTTTTAACGTTTATTTACTTTTGAGAGACCGAGAAAGAGACAGTGTAAGCAGGTGAGCAGTAGAGAGAGAGGGAGACACAGAATCTGAAACAGGCTCCAGGCTCTGAGCTGTCAGCCCAGAGCCCGACACGGGGCTCAAACCCACAGACTGCAAGACCATGACCTGAGCTGAAGTCGGACACTTAACCAGCTGAGCCACCCAGGCGCCCCTGTATCTTTAGTTTCTTAACCTCCTACATGTTTATATTTGGCTTTATCAATTAAATTAGTAGTTTCTTGAGAGCAGGAATCTGCTCTTACATTTCTTTTTATTGGTCCCATAGTATCTAGTACATATAATATTTATCAGTAAATTCACCAATTCACTTATTTTATAAACATATACTTAAAAACATATTTATATATTTAAAAATGTGTGTGTGTGTGTGTGTGTGTGTGTGTGTGTGTGTGTGTGTAACTAAGAAACTATCCCAGGTACTTGGAGAAAGATGGAAGTAAGTGGAAAATGAATTGTTACAGACTCAATGTTTGTGTTCCTCTCCCTCCACACCAAAATTTGTATGTTAAAGCCCTAACCCCAATGTAATGGCATTTGGAGGTGGGGCCTTTGGGGGATAATTAGGTTTAAATGAAATCATAAGGGCAGGGCCCCCATGATGGGATTTGTATCATTATAAGAAGAGGAAGGGAACCAGAGCTTTCTATCTTTCTCTCTACCATGTGGGACACAGAGAGGAGGCAGTCATCTACAAGACAGGGAGGGAGCCCTTCCCAAGGAACCATATGTGTCAGCACCTTGACCTTGGGCTTCCCAGCCTCCAGAACTGTGAGAAATAAATGTCTGCTGTTTAAGTCCCCCAGTCTACGGTGTTCTGCTATTACACGAGCAACCTAAGCACACTAACATATGAGTCATTCACAAGTCTTGGCTTAAAAGTCAAGTCAACTAAAAGAAATAGGACAGGCACAGCTATAACTGAAATGTAATTTTTAAAGCTATAAATGCCACTAATGAGGTATAAATAAAATGCCAAGGAGACCAAGAGATAAAGAAATAACTTTCCACTGAGGGAACCAAGAAGGTGGAACTCACTAGTGGCATTTGAAAGAGGATCAAATGGAGGCAGCATTTGAATGGACCTTGAAGGAAAGAGGATTTCAGATGGACAGCAGAGGGGCCAAGGCAAGGGTGATGGGAAGCAGGAAGCGATGGGGAAACTGCAAGCGTATGTTAGATAGAAGAGTTCGAAATGAGGCTGCAAACACTCACATTTAGACATCCAATGCGACAACATTGGATTTATCATATAAACCAGCCCCAGGGATTCACCCGGCACTAAAAAATAAGAACTCTTTGAGGTGGCTACAGATTACAGATGATCTCTTAACATATAACAGTCAACTCATCTAATGGAACTTCCATTTCTTGGAGGAATTTTGGACACACTAAAATACACAGAACCATTCAGTAAGGCACACCATGGCACGTGGGCCCTGCTTGGTGCTCCCTAAGAATAGGAGCCCTAGCAGACTGGGATGACAGTGAAGGCAGCAGATGCAAGGCTATATAAGAACATGTCCAGGTTCCTTCCTTACCATGTTCCTCTGAGCACCTGCCATTCTAAGCACCAAGAAATTATACCCATCACTGCACCAGACTTGGTCCCTGATGTTTCAATGGCAAGGGCATAACAGCAGACTATCAAACTTCACTGAATTGCCTGCAGACTTTGTTAAAAATGTAGATTCCTGGCCTTACCAAAAATCTGCACTTTTAACATCCCCAGTTACTTTGTACCATGTTGTATTATATATTATGTTGACCACATAATATCATGTGTTATGTTGACTATATAACTTATCATTCAAGCCAGGATCTATTTGAGAGTAAACAATTGTACAATTAATAAATGTACCTAGAAAACAGTCATAAAATAGGACTATCCTAGGCAAACCTGAACAGGGTCTTCCTCCATAAGAACCACTTTGCAAAATACTATTATAGAGGAAGCTTGATTAAGTTGAACCACCAAAGAACACTAGCAAGGAAGACAGCACTCTTTAAAAAGAAAGGAGAAAAGGGAAAGCCAACAACAGACATCATGACTGGACATCTGGTTTACCTTGTAACCCCGAGAGAATTTTTAAGCTAACACAGAGGTTACCTGCTTCAAACCTCATCTTCCAGTCTTTGCTGTTGAAATTGCCATTTATAATTGTCCAGAAGATGTCAGCACCATGAGGAAGTGACAAAGCATGGAGAAGCAGAGGAACTGCTAACGAAGACAGTTGGGAGAACTCAGATTTGACGACTCTCCACAGGCTGAGGAAGCAACAAGAAGCAAAGTGGTCAAAGTTATGATAATGTTTCTAGACAACAAATATGAGGGTGCCTGGGTGGCTCAGTCGGTTAAGCGTTCGACTTCGGCTCAGGTCATGATCTCACAGTTTGTGAGTTCGAGCCCCACATCGGGCTCTATGCTGACAGCGTGCAGCCTGCTTAGATCCTCTGTCTCCCTCTCTCTCTGCTTCTCCCCCACTCACACACATGCTCTCTTTCTCTCTCTCTCTCTCTCTCTCTCTGTCTCAAAAATAAATAAACTTTTAAAAAAAGGAAACAAATACAATTATCTTAGTTTATGGGAAATGTCGTTAACAAGTGACTGGTAGGAATGTTTTTGGTGAAATTACAGTCATCCACAAGACTATAAACCTCTGGTAAACTTTTCCTATGCTCTGTTCTGTTCATTTTTTTAAAGAGATTCCTTTTATGTAACAACATAGGAAAACACCACTTAATATTACATATTAACATAAAAATTAAAAATCGTATATTAGAAATCAGATATATAAATGAGCAATGACTTAAACACTATACAAAACTGACATTAGTTCTGGGAGTGAAAGTGATTCTTTTTTTAAATTTTCTTATAGTGAACATCTGGGGAATTTTGTTGGTTTTGCCTGCCCAGCAGCCTTTTCCTCTTTATTCTAGCAAAGAACAACTCTTTCTCTGTTAAGAACAGCCTCTCCACACACTGGCAGGCCTGTCATTCAAGGTCTCCCCCTTCCTTAATCATTAAGAGTGAACACAAAACCAAGGTTTTTCAAAGTAGTTGAAGGAAGCAAACCATATACTAGAGCTGACAGAAAACCATCTCAGTGACACACACAAAAACCCCTGGATTTCACCAGTTCTATATGGCCTTCCCAATTCTCTAAGGCAGCCTTGTTTGAAATTAGGAAAATAATGTCCTTCCCCAGATCCCATCATTGTCCGTCATGGCTTTGGTATCAGAGTGGTACTTTGAGGAAAAACCTTGGCTACGTAGCCCAAAGGCCAAGGTGGAGACCCCAGAGCACCAACAATTGATTTGGCCTGGGTCAATGGCCTGTAAGATGCTGCTTTAACAACAAAAGTCAGTCCACATAGGATTCCCACTCCCATGGAATGCACAGAGCTTCTGCCTAACTACTCCTGACCCTGCTCCTTCAATGGCTTTTGCCTGGATTTGCTCATCCTTCTGTCCAGATCAGTCCTAGTCTTCCCCATATCCAGCTCAGCCAGGTCTACCCTTCCACCAGCTCCTCCCATTACACCTGTAGAGTCGCCATTTTATCATGAGGAAAGTTCTGGAGACCCTCCACCTTTCCCATTGTATGCTTCTGTACTGGTTTGAACCGTATTCCTACCCAAAATATTCCTAATCCCAACTAAGACTTCTTTTCCTTCTCTTTCATATTTTTCTCCCAAATATCAATCCTCCTCTGATTTCATTTGCCTCCCATCTTAGCCTGGATCCCAGAGTCAACCATTTCCTTACTCTAAAATTCCTTGTCCCCCTGACTTCTACCAAAATCACAAATCCCCACTTCTGAATAAACCCACATTGCCCCCTTTTCTCATCCACTCTCAGACCCCCGGGACTAACTTATCCTACTAATTCCTGCTAACGTGATCCACCACAAACTGGTGCTAACTAATTTCACCTTGACCCTGAAGCTGGTCATTCTTAGATTACTTCTGGTGGACACCCTGCTGCTTTCTTCTATGAGTTATTCCATACTTTTCCCCGTGTTCCTTGAGCTCTCAACCTAATCTCTCTCCTCCTCCCTCTCAGGAAAAGACATTAGCACTCATTATTCTTAAGGTTCAGTAATGAGCTCTCTTTGACACTTTATTTCTCTTTTCCTTAAAATATATTTCCTTACAAAGGAAAGAACATCCTTCCTCTCTTCCACCCACCCTTTGTTCTTGATCACATATTCTTGCCTTCCAGGACCTGGCTCTACCAACTACTCCCTTTCCTCTGAGACATTCCACTGACAATAAATATTTTCAGATCTTTATCCTAAAAAATCTTTGGCATCTACTCCTTTTCCCCTCTAAATATCTTATCTCTCTCTTCCTTCTCTAATAAACTTTTCAGAAGAAAGTTCTGTGTTATATCTTTACATTCCCAAAGCCCTTGCAATATGCTCTTTGCACTCCCTTAAATGTGGGTGGTCCCTAAGGATCCCTCTCTAGGGATCCATATTCATGCTATTAAAGTACAACTCTGACCCTGTTCACTGTTTTAAGATCTTCCATAGATCTCCAAACATCATAAAATGAAGTCCTTATCTTCAAGGCTATTCACACTTGCATCCCAACCTACTTCTCTAGCTTTGTTTTCCATTACTCCCCTAAAGCCACACCATGCAGCAAAAAATAAAACCTTGGTACCACCTAAGTATGCACTACTCACTTCTTGTCTCTTCCTTCTAACCCTGCCATCTTTACTCTTGACATTCCAACTTTCCACAAAATGTCCTGCCCATCTCACATCTCTACCTGTTAAAATTTTATCATCCTCTCAATGTCCATCCAAATGGTATCTGTTCCTGAGCCCTTCTCTAGTCAACCAGAAATGACCACTCCCACCCTCAAACTATCCAAATAGTCCATCACACATCCCTTGGATTGACAGTGACTCACATATACACAGGGTGACCATGTGTCTCAGTTTAAACCAGATCTTAGTCTACTTAATACTTATTGTTTGAGGTCATTATGAACATCACCCCTTCTTCATTCTCAAAAGTAGACCAATGTGAAGAGCAAATTATGTGGTCACCTTCTGTAAAAATAGTATTCACCCCCTTCCAAACTAGATTGTGAATTCCCAAAGTGCGTAGAATAAAAACATGTATCATAAACCCCCAATAATATTTGTTGAATGAATGACTCAATAAATGAAAAAATGAGCGAAGACAGATAAAGCCTCAAGTCAGTTTTGTCACCAAAACTTTTCTTACCACCTCATTCTCTTACATATAAATGAGGATAATATTTTTCTGACTTCCTTCCTGGAAGACAATAACAGTTACTTTAAGGTTCTCAGGAAGAAAAACTCTATATAAATCCAGGGCAATATTTTATTATTTTTCTTAAAATGCTTCAAAAGTCTCTAAAAATTACCTTATCAGACAATATGCAGAGAGATTTCTGATGTCTGTTAGCACTTCTATTTCAAGTAAGAAATTGAGTAAGTCTTTAGTAGCAATGTTATACTAGATAATACTATGTATAGAGTAACTTAGCACATGTTGACATTTTTCTAGGGGACACTATATTCTTAAGCCATCCAACAACTGATTACTAACTATTCCTTTTTTTGCCTTTTCTATTTCTAAAGAATCTAGTATTTTTCCCCTTCCTCTTCCCCTCCCCCATGGTCTTCTGTTAAATTTCTCAAGATCCACATATGAGTGCAAACATATGGTATCTTTCTCTGACTGACTTATTTCACTTAGCATAATATCCTCCAGTTCCATCCACATTGCTTGCTATAAATGGCCAGATTTCACTCTTTCTCATTGCCAAGTAGTATTCCACAGAGAATAAACTGAGGGCTAATGGGGAGGTGGAGGAGAGGGGAAAGTGGTTGATGAGCATTGAGGAGGGCACTTGTTGGGATGAGCACTGGGTGTTGTATGGAAGCCAATTTGACAATAAGTTATATTTAAAAAAATAATAAATAAATAAAGAATCTAGCAAACAAAATTACTATTCCTCATGTTTACATACTTAAAAATCAGACTCAATCAAAGAAATAGAAGTTATACCTATGACAATAAAAACAAAGAATGTTCAGTCCCTATTAGCAGAAGACAGAAAATAAATTAAAGTGAAATGATATTGATCATTAACTATCCATTATTTATTGATTGTTCAATATTGATATGCCAATTAATTTTATTGATACAAAGGAATAGACAAAAATTTATCAGGCAAACATAAGACAGTGCCTACGATATGTTTTTAAATTTTTTTTTACAGTTTATTTATTTATTTTGAGAGAAAAAGAGACAGCACAAGTGGGGAAGGGGCAGAGAGAGAGGGGAAGAGGGAGAATCCCAAGCAGGCTCAGCACTGTGAGCACAGAGCACGACCTGGGGTTAAACCCATGAAACTGTGAGATCATGACCTGAACCAAAACAGAGTCAGATGCTCAACCAACTGAGCCACTCAGGCATTCCTACAATATGTTTTTAAAAGTTAATAAAATGAACTCATTAAACTCATAAGGTAAATAAAAATACAAAAACCAGGAGTTTCCTAAACTTGAGCTGTAATCAGAAAATATAATGAGTGGAAAAAAATAAGGTTTGTAATAACACTAAAATTTCTTTCTGGAAAAGAACAACAACAACAAAAAAGGCAGAATGAAAATAATGAAAAACATTTGAGGAAAATAAAAGAGGACTTGAATAGAGAAGTCTTATTATTTTTTAAAGGAAATGTTCTTAATTAATCTATACATTTATTTCAAATTTCATCAAAACCCAAATGAAATTTGAAATTAAAAAAATCTAAATAAAGTCTTTTAAGAAAAATAGACATTGGAGAAAAACAAAGATAATTATAAGATTAACGAGATTGCCCTAAAATATAATAAATGATATACTGAAGTTAAAAAAAAAAAAAAAAAGTCATTCCTATAGGCGATTGGGCTGTCCAGGCTCCCAGAAATGACCCAAATGAGTTGGTAAGACTTGTCCTAACTTTGATTTTCATAGCTAAGGTCTAAAATAGAAACAAACAAACAGGAAGACATACCTTGCAATCAACATATGATCCTGAATGTAGGCTAAAAATTGAGGATGGTCTTTTCTAGCGATGTATAAACACTCTCCATGTAGACAGAGAATCTTCAGGCAATTGAGCATATTAAAAAGAATGTCTGGCTCTTCAAACTTAGCCATTTCCTATGCACAGAACCACATGGTTACTGAGTTACCCTAAATAGCAATGCTACCAAAGCAAACCCTTAAATATCTCAAAAAACATACCTGGAAAATGGTGTATATTAGTCTCAAAGTTACTGGAAGTTGTTGGTAGCAAAACTTTCTCTCAGTGTCATTCTTTATTGCTGTGAAGAAATTATTACACAAAGGTTAGCATACCTCTTCCTTTCCCACCACTCATGACCTGATAAAGACCATAAAACCAAGAGGAGTAGAAATAAATATATACTACATTAAAAGGCATGTTATGTAATGCTTTTATTGCCTTTCCAGGGTAGCATATATCCCTTCTATGATGCAATTTCAGGAAACCTTCTAGATTCAGGGTTCTCAGCTTCCCTTTTCCACTGTAGCCCACCATATATTCAGATGTCCTTGACTCCCTAAAGCCACTCCATCCCAGCCCTATGCTCCTGTGGTCAGACAGTTTGGCTGGTACCTATAGGGGCCTGGTGTCTGACTAGGTATGCCTTCCTTATTGAAAAGGAGATAAGAAGGTATTAAAGAGAGGTATTCAGGTTGTATTAGCACCTAAGGAGGAATTTATCCCATGGACTCATGCCAAAGGGAATTTTTTTTAATGTTTTATTTATTTTTGAGAGATAAAGAGAGACTGAGCACGAGCAGGGTAGGGGCGGGGGCGGGGGGGTGGGGTGGGGAGACACAGAATCCAAAGCAGGCTCCAGGCTCTGAGCTGTTAGCACAAAGCCTGACATGGGGCTCAAACTCACAAGCAGTGAGATCATGACCTGAGCTGAAGTCAGTTGCTTAACCATCTGAGCCACTTAGGCACCCCTGAATATGCCTAACTTCTTTAAGACACCTAGAGGGGCGCCTAGGTGGCTCAGTCAGTTAAGTGACCCACTTCGGCTCTGGTCATGATCTCACAGTTTGTGAATTCGATCCCTGCTCTGGGCTCTATGCTGACAGCTCAGAGCCTAGAGCCTGCTTTGGATTCTGTGTGTGTGTCTCTCTCTCCGCCCCTACCCTGGCTCATGCTCTCTCTCAAAAATAAACATTAAAAAATATTTTCTTTAAAGAAGTTAGGCATATTGAAATCAGAACAACTACTCATGATTTTATTTTCCTGTGAGTCTAATACCTTTGCTCTTACAGTGGGGATGGTGGTCTATGGTACATGAGGCATGCTAGAGAAAAGAATTCACAAGTTAGCCAGATGTATAAACTAATCTAAAATGTTTTCAAATCACTATTCTAAGTTTTGGCAATTACTGGAACCAGAGACAACAGGAGTCAAACTCTTAGCATATACAATAAATAGTTCATTAGCAATCTTGCACTTGAATGTTATTTTAATCTTTCTTTTTTTTTGAGAGAGAGAGAGAGAGAGAGAGAAGGAAAGAGGGGCAGAGGGAGACAGAGAGAACTTCAAGCAGGTTATTGGATCATAAGTGAAATCCTTGCTTCCTTTAGGGCCTGGGGCACAGAAGCTGCATGAGCTCAAGTTCCACTGGCTCTCTCCCAAAACCCTCTGCTTTGGCCAAATGCCCTATATGGCTGTTGAGAGTGCCAGAACCCTCCTTTCCAGTCGTTCAGCCTTGGATCAGAGCTACTTTTCCAGTGAGAACATGATACGCCATAAGTAGGAAGGTGCTGCTAACGTGACGGGTTTTGTTGATAAGAAGCACGTGCTGCCAGAAAGATGCTCAGTGACCACGGCTCTACTAGGAGCACATCCTGGACCTGCTCACTTCATAATCTGAGGGGAAATGGTTCATTTGCACCAGTCTCCACTAGGGACACCGAGCCTGAACTTGCCCAAGTCGACAGTAATCTAAAAAACCAGGGCTCTGAACGTCAGGCCTGTGCAAACTGGGATATGCCAGAGTTCACCTACCAGCATGCTCCGTGGACTCGGCGCGACTGCCTGGGTTCTCCCCATGCTTGGTTGCTGGATTCTCCTCCTCCTCACCTTCAGGGCCTATAATAAACTCTGGTCTGGAAGAAAGGAGGCTGTCCTCAAGGCTGTCTGTGGGCTCCTGAAACAAATACGACAAGCAGCCAGGTGAGCAGCCTGTTGGGGAGGTAATGAATGGTTTCGCTAAGTTCAATAAAGATCGACTGAGTGCCAGCTGTGTCCCAGCCCTGTACTGAGCCCCAAAGGGCAAATGCACCTGCCTCAGAAGAAATGTGAGTTTCTTTCCATACTAATTAAAGGAGATTTGGGTCAGCTGCTACCAAAACATGTTAATTCCCTTGAAATAAATATGGAAAAATCTCAAAAACATTGCTAAATTGGCCTACGTCGGCTTTCCCTATGAGCCTGTCTCACTCACCAAGTGATTCCAATCCATGCACATTTTGTTCAGTAATAGGACTTAATTAGCAGGGAATAATAAAGGGCTCACAGCCGTATATTAAGACACAAACACTGGTTGTCCAGAGAAGCCAAATTTTTAGGAGCAAGAAATTGCTATAACATGTGAGTTAAAGAGAGTTAGGTATGGCAACCCAAGTGTTCATCAACAGATGAACACATAGACAAAATGTGTTATATACATACAGTGAAACATTAGTCAGCCTTAAAAAAGGAAGGAAGTCTGACACATGCTACAACATGAATGAACCTTTAGGACACTGTGCTAGGTGAAATAAGCTAATCACGAAAAGGACAGTTATCGCATGGTTCTAGATATATGAGGTCTCTACAGTAAGTCAAATTCAGAGACGCAGAGAAATACAGTGGTGGTTTCCAGGGACTAAGGGGAAGGGGGACGACAGGGAACTACTGTTTAGGGGCTATAGAAGTTCAGTCATGCGAGATGAAAAAGTCCTGGAGATTGGCTGCACAACTATGTGAATATCCTGAACACAATATATTTATAGATAATACATGTCATATATAATATATATGTATAAAACAAGCTACAAATACAGGTGAAATTGGAAAGATTAAGTGAGAGAGAGCACTCCTATGGCTGCCACTTAAAACATCCATCTCCAATTATCCTTCTACCAGCCTTCCTCTTTCCTTCAAGTCCCACTTCAAATATCCTCTTTTAAAATCATATTATTTTGGTAACACTTTAACCACTACACATTTTCTCAAGAATTATTTGACAGCCAGCTCAAAGTGAGGAGATCAAGACGGATGAAGTGCTAGGACACCCACAAGAAAATGAGCACAATGGCTGGGAGGGCCCTGAAGAATATCTCTGCCAACTTCACAATTTTGTTAAGGCTGAACCTGTCCCTCGGTCACCCGTGAGCAAGGTACTAAATCAAACTATAAAGTGAGTTGCATGAAATTCGATATGGTAAAGAGTTTCCTGCTATTTACTGACTCCTCAACATTCACCCACGTGTCTGGAATCATCCTGCTAGGTGGCAGGGACTGGTGTTGTCCATCTTGCATACTAGCTTAAGCCTCCTGCTAGCCCCCATGTCACATCATCGCCCTTTTATCCCCTGCCTGTCCCAGGAAGAGAACTAAAGAGCGAAGGGGGCTGACATGCACAGTGAAGACCATGCATTCTAGGGCACAGCCCTCTTTTATTGATGGGCATCTCTCCCATAAAACTTTGAGAGAGGAGAACAGAATCCTTTGGGTTCACCTCCAAATTTGTTACTTCCAGCACATGACAAATGTCAAAAGCATCATGCACATGGGAGATTATTTGGATGGCTCAGTTCCTCCACACTTCTGCTTATTCCTCGCTTCCTGGGATGGTGCTGGGAAAATGGGCACAGTAGAGACAGCCTGCTGGGGACAGGGTAGGGCTCGGGACATCTGCCTCCATCACCTTCACCCTTTCATTCCCTCCCTGAAAGAGAAGTCTGTACTTCATGCAGCCACACCCTCAGCTGATTCTGTTCTTAAGCACACACTCCTGGAATCCATGGTTACTCCCATCCCCAAGGGCATAGAGGACCCTCAATCTCAAAATCCCCTGGGCACATTCAATCCTTTATTTTTCCTCTTTTCTCTTCATGTGAGCGACTATTCCTTCTTTTCTAAAACTGCCTGCTACCTTGGTTTTGGAGTTCTTGTTCTCCCCTGGCTCTTCCCCTGTGTCTCTGGCACCTTCTCAAATTGTTTCTGGTCATCAGTTCTCCTGTTTTCCCTCTTAACAGTTGGTACTTCCCAGAATGCTAGCGAGGCTCTTTTCTCATTCTATGCATCCCAACACAATGTGCTGGCGGCTCCAAACTTTTATCTACTTCTGACCTTCTTCCTAAAACCAGATCCACATACCCGCTGGTCATGACAACCTCACCAGGATATCTGAAGGCATCCCAATCCACCATGTCTGAATGTGCCTGCGTCATGCTCACTCCTGTCAAAAAGATCACTTGTACACCAGTAAAAATCTTCTATAAACGGCAACATTATCAGTTCCCAAGCCAGAAAACATGGGTTTGTCCTCAACTTTTGCATACCTCAATGCCAACTAAATCAGCACTGCTGATTCTCTTTCCTAAAAATCCACCAGGCCTGCCCCTTCTCTTATCCCCACCACCATTGCTTTAATTCAGACTTGCCCATTTCCTCCCTGAGTGACCACATTAATCTTCTGACTAGATACCTGTCCCCAGGGCCCAAATCCTCCAATCCCTCTTCTCCAATGGCAGAATGAATTTCTCAGATTCATCACATTGTATCACCACTCTGATTAAATTCTTCAGCAGTCCCCCATTCACCAAGACAAAATTCAAACTTCTTAGTTTGGCAGGCAGAGCCCTTAATGAATGTGAAAATAAGACCAAGTCCATCTTGCCTGACTCAGCTTTCATTCACTACTTTCCCATTCTGCTCACTGCTCCAGCAACACTGAACTGCTTGCAGTTTCCTGAATGTATCATTCCCTGCTTTCTTCTGTATCATTAAAACAGAGAGTTTTCTGGGTATCCAAAGTCCTTCTCTCCTACCACTTCCTTTCATTAACTCCACTCCTTTCAGATATGAACCCAGGAGCTCTCTCCTTCCTACCATACCTCCAGGCTGGATATGCTGACCCTTGTCTGCCCCCACGGTCCCCTTGTTCAGACCTCACCCAGCACACTCATCACTGTGTCTAATGGTTTTTCATTTATTTAAACATCTCCTTGATTAGACTCTAAGCTTCTTGATTTTAATTTGGGTTTTTTTTTTTAAGTTTATTTATTTTTGAGAGAAAGAGAGAGAGAGCACAAGAAGGGGAGGGGCAGAGAGAAAAGGACTGTCAGCATTGGAGCCTGATGTGGGGCTTGAACTCATGAACCATGAGATCATGGCCTGAGCTGAAATCAAGAGTCAGACACTTAACCGACTGAGCCACCCAGATGTCCAATTTTAATTTGTTTTCACATCATCTAGAACTGTGACTTTTTTTTTTTTGGTTAAGTACCCAATGACAATGTTGAAAGACCATACTACAGGGATGTTATTTTGCAACACATGGGACAAACGAGTTCAGTAGATGGAAAGGTATTTAAAAACTGTAGAAAAAATTTACTGTATGTATGTTACACCTCAAAAAGATTTTTTTAAGAAGTCCCTTTCTACTTAGATAAATATTAGTGGAAAGGAAGAAAAAGAGAAGAAAGTAAACAAAGGCCCAAATAATACAGATCCATCTACCTTTGATGGTGTGAGGGTATTTTGGTGATGTGTGTGTCTTAAATGAAAACTGGCTAAACAGTAAGTAACTAATGTATGGAGTAGCTAATGAATGGTATATGTTAGTTGTTTCCTATTGAAACAGTTTTCTTGGAAAGTAGGAAATGAAGCAAAGTCTTTATCAGTTGTTGATGAAGTCAATGGGTTTTCCAAACCAGAGTTACCTAGGAATTCTCAATACCCATATCCAATCTATGTCCTCGATATTTGATATGTATATTTTATAGTTTTCACTGTTATCTGAACTTTGTAATAAAAGTTATTTCTGGAATACCAGTAATGCTTTGTATTTATGAAAATTGTATGAATGGATGTTCCACAACACTAACTCAAGACTCAAGAATTCTGTATGATATAGCTCCAGCTCATATCCCTTTCCACGAGCATAAGTTGGTGGAAGGAACAGGAAAATTTCTCTTTTACCACAGTCTCACATATAACTCAGCATAGAGCATAATGTAATATTGGAAGAAGACACCATTATACATGCTTCTACAGGCATTATCACTATCAGACAAGGGCAACCTCATTTTTTTAACTTCTTACCACCAGCCGGCTTTCTTCTTTAGGAGCCAGTCTCTCCAAGAGTTCACAAGCAAGCTGATAGCAGAGAATACTAGACTGACATAAGTTACACTCAATTGCCTTTTCTTCCTTCTGGCAGGTGTGGGAGCCCCCCCAGGGAGCTTGGAAGACATTGTTTATAATGGAAATAATGTCCTTTGATAAGCTGTGCTCTAAACCCATCGTAATCCCATCATCTTGTAACTCCATCTGAAAGACATCAAAATAAAGGCCAAAAAAACCAAAAAACAAAAAAGAAAGAAAGAAAAAAAGGAAAGAAAGGAAGAAAGAAAGAAGGAAAGAAAGAAAGAAAGGGAAAAAAGAAGAAGGAATTTGGTCCTTTTGTCCAATATTCCACTGGCATACTAAATGGGGATAAAATTTACTAACTAACAACAATATTAAGTTATTTAAAGATGATAAGAATTATAGACCATGAATATATATTGCTTTCCATGGATTCTTCTAAAAAGACTCTAAACACAAGACACACAATGGGAATTATTTTTAAAATCACGTAGGACATTTTAAAAAGTTGTTTTTTAAACTTATCACTTTGTGAGATTTTACACATTAAAAAAAATGCTGCTCCTCACCTAACGTCCAGATCTTGGTTTCTAAATACCATTTATCCATTATCCACTAAGAGGAACCAGGGCTCCTTGGAGAAATGGCTGATTTCAAGGTTGGGGCGAGGAAAACATAAAATGAGCCTGGAACATCTTGTTATGCCAGAAATTGAGGAAGTGTTCAAGGAATGACTGGGATATGTCAATAGAACACAGGAGCCAGTCTAAAGGGACTCCCACTGGTCAAATACAGGACAATATGAACACCAAAATGAATAATCATAGTAACAGATTTTAACTCACTGAATGAAATAAGAATTCATGTGTACATGCAGATAAAAAAACAAATAAATATAGAAATGGGAGAGAAGAGAAACTGTTTCCTCAGTAGAATGCCAGCTAATAAATTAAAAGAAATGATAAAATTAGAAAATTATCATTTGGTAACTATAATAGTAATAATTGATCCAGGCATGAATCAGCCCTGGATGCTAAAACTATTAGGTAAAAGTCTGATGAGAAACAGGAAATCTCAGCCTGCAAGTTACTTGTTAATTACAAAGGGAGGAATAGTGGCTTTGGAGTAGAGAAATTTGGCAGAAATCACCTTCCCAAGTTATCACCACCAGGTAAGGCAACATTATCATGTCACCTGCCTTCTGATATAATGCACTGAAAAGGATATAAAATCACACTAGTAGTGTTACTGCCAAAAAAAAAAATGCTTAACCCAAATAGATTCATAAAGAAACATCAGACAAGCTCAAATTGAGGAACATTCTACAAAATAACTGGACTGTACTCTTCAAAAATCAAGAAAATGGAAGATGAACAAAGACTGAAGAACTGCTCTGGATTAACAAAGACTAATGAGATAGGACAAATATTTGCAACGAAGTGATGCTGGGTTGTGTCCTACATCAAAAATATTTTCTTTTCTTTTGCTATAGAGATATAATCATTATATCAATTTAAAAAATGATTAGTTTCTGTGGGTCAGATAATAGATAATAGTATTATAACAATATTAATTTCCTAATTTTGATTGATTTCCTTATTTTGTACTTGGTTATATAAGAGAATGTCCTTATTTTTTAGGAAATACACTCAGAAGTATTTAAGGATAAAGGGGCACCATATTTGCAACTCACCCTCAAGTGGTTTATTTTAAAAATTCTACAATTCATACATACATATACAGATTAAGAGCAACAGAAATAAATGTGGTAAGTGTTAACATCTGGAGAATCTGGGGAAGGAGTATTTGGGAATTCTTTGTGCTATCCTTGCAACTTTTCTGCAAGCCTGAAATTATTTCAAAATAAAAAGTTACAAAGAAATGTTCTCCCGACCAGACTTTTAAACTTGTCTTTTAAAATTACCTTCAAAAATCAATTTCTAGAACATATTTAAATCAGCCCATCACTGTAGAGTTGTACCTTGCTCTTTCTAACAATAGCATTACTCAGTTCCCCAAATTTGTTCAATAGATCTATGTTCAACAGATCTATGTTCAACAGCATCTAATGATGCTAGAGTGTTTCTAAAATTCATATGCATTCTCACATGTCAACATTATTGCAGATATTCATACAAGTATTTTTCAGACTCTAGGAAATCCCAAAAGGAGTTTGCAAAATGTCTTGAGTGATGTTGCATCATTTCAGCAAGTATGAAGATGTCAAACACATAGCAAGAATCACTATACAATGCTTTCCCTTATTCTTCACCTCTGAACTAAAGGAAGCTCATGCTTCAGCTACCTGCTTCAGGAGAAGATCAAACATGAGGATGAAACAATTTAGATTCATTTCATCATCTTCACAATCAAAGTCAATAGTCCTTCCTCCTGGGTGTCCAAAATTCTTGAAAGGGCTACGAAATGGACTACGCATAGGACTCCGAAATGGACTCTGAAAAGGACTATGAAATGGACTCAGCATATTGTGCTGAACTCGTCGGCCAGGATCAGAGGCAACACTCACCTAGAAGAAAGAACATCAACACACATAAGTGAACTCACAGAAGCTAAAATGGCTTATATAAAATATCTGGAGACTCATGGAAGGTATTTCCAGCTGTCACACTGATTTCCTTCCTTAGTCAATAGCATTAGTACTTTCAAATATTATGGATCTTCTCAAAATATAAAAACAAGAATAAAATCATCTAAACTTTGTGACTGTCAGGTGAATGAAACATCAGCACCCTGAAGAATGAAGGCAGCTGTCTTTGCCATTATATTGTTCATCCCATCACACATTTGCAATTAAAGTAAATTGTTTGCATCAACCTAAAACCATAACCAGATATTGCAAGATCAGTTTGAGAATCATGAGTACAAAATCTCAGTTTAACATGACTGATTAAAGAAGAATGGCATCTGGATAGTACAATTATCAAACTATTATGGGAAAACAATATATGTCAAATTGTTGTACTGGTTGTACTGATTATTCTCCATTTGCCTACCCAAGCCCCTCACTGCCCTCTTCTGCCCTGCTCTATGCCCAAGGATGCCAAGGATGGAGTCTTTCCCAGCTTTCTTGCAAGCTGGCTTCCAGTTGGGTTCAATCAGTGGGAGATACCAGCAGAAGCCCTGAAGCTGATGGAGAGAGAGGTAGACGTGTATCTCCCACCCTCTGCCTGCTTTGATGCTACATCTCTGGCAATCTCTCCACTACTCTTCCAGCCAGCCCTTCCTTAAAATTTCAGCACTCAATGGGCTCCAGGAACTCTTTTCCATGTTCCTTCAGACTTAGGGGTCTAATGGCTTCCTACTGAGCTGTTGCTGATGTCTAGGTGCCTCAACCAACCCTTATTGCTCCCTTAACTTTCCCCATAACTCTATAGGCAAAGTCTCCATGAAAGTCCCTTCATTTGAACCATCTAGGATAAATTCTGTACAGGACCCTGACTGACATACCTGTATATCACTCTGAAATCATATTTTCTCTCTCAAAGATATAATAACCAGAGAGTTCCTTGAACACAATATTTAAACTAAAGAAAAAGAGTACCCCACCAAGAGTCAGAATATCTGGATATTGATAGTGTTGTCTACGGCAAATCACCTCAACTCACTGAACCTCAGGCTACGTATTTATAAAATGAGGACAATGAGCTCTTCTCCAACTGCCTCACACAGTTCTGTGCTATGGTTCACTGTGAATATATTGCACAGTATAAGGCACCAATTAAGTTATGTAATATTAAAGGTTACTGAAGAAAGAAACAACATAAAAATGTTTGCCAGCTGGTTCTTATGAGGCAGACAAGAAAAGTAATGATGATTAAAAATCAAAAGAGAGCACTGAATACAAACTATGATCCCATGATTCTGATATATTTTCTAGTCCCTAGATATCAGGTAGAATGACAGTAAGAAAAAATGGTATGGAGAGGCTGACAAGGGAAAGTTGCGAACAGTCCCTGCCTGCCATCACATTGAGAGTGAACCTCTCCAGAACTGATCCTGGTCTAGGAATGTCAGCACACCAACAGAAGCTCTATCATGTCCTCCACAAAAATATTATCAGAAATTCCCAATAGTTTTCCTACACCTCGGACTAGACTATGCTGACTTTTCTCATTCACAGAAGTACAAAGGGGCCCCCTAAAATGGGCTCAGTTGGTCCACAGTGACAGCATCACTCACAGTAACCATCAGATGACCACATCTTCTCAAAACATGATAGAACAAAACACCCAAACTCCTCATCCCCAAAGTGAAGCACTGATCTGCCTAACAACTGGTAAAGAATTCTTATTCACCAGGAGACCAAAAGAAACAAACAAACAAAAAAAAAGAATACCTCAAAGCTACTCTTTTTGCTTTCATCAAGGATGAGAGATAGCTAATAGGTATGTGCAGGAGAAAAACTCAAAGGAAAATGAAAACTCAATAATTTATTGACTGTAGATTATACAGAACATATCTTAGATCAATCTTTTCTATTATTTAATGTGCTTAAAAGATTAACAGAGTGAGATGGGATGAAAAAGCATTTTTAGAGAATTTTACTATGATGCTACTTTTAGACCTGGTATAATTGACAAAATCTTAACAAGTAAGACAAAAACAGTTGTGGCAATAATTACCCTTCGAGCTGCAAGGTTCCCTGCCAGTTCACTGACTCTTGATTTTCTTTGATTTGCCAGTTCTTTAACAGAATTAACTCCATCAGAAAACATACTTATCAATAGTTGAAGTGGAACCATGATGTCTAACTCCGATAATACCTGGGGAAAAAAGGCATATATCCCCCCAAAATATAAACTTTAAAACTCAAAAAAAAAAAAAACTGCATTTAACATTTTTTCCCAAAGTGAACTACTGAACATAAGGATACTTAGCCTTACGTATATTCTATCAGCACAGCCAACCTCAATTTTTCATAGTAAAAACTCAAAGTTATTATTGGACCTTCTATCTTCCCCACTCCCCGCATCCCATAAACTGCCATGTTATTTCTATTAAAACTTCTAAGCATCTCTTGACATTGTCTCCTCTTTTCCATAGCACTGCTAGTGCCTTACTCATCATCTTCCTCCTGGACTAGTGTAACCTGTGTGCGATCTTCCTCCAGTCCATCCTCCCTCTGATCTGACTGCGCCATCTGACCTTGCTTTCTGATACAAGCTCAGGTACCCTCTGCCAAAGTCAAGTGACTTTATCTGTAATGAATTTTTGGAAATAGATGCATCTTTCCTTCAGACAGAATTAATTCATCCCTCTTCTCTGCTTCCTTAGAACTTTGTACATACATTTATTAGAGCAATGATTACTTTTCATTATATTTGACTGTTTGATACTGTCTCTTCCGCTGTGAGCTCCCTGAAGAAAGGAAGTGTGAGGACAGGACCATCTCTTATCTCATTTTTATCCCAGTGCCAATTACGATGCCTGGCACAGAGGAACTCTAAAAATGTTTCCACAATTAATTAATAAATGAGTCGGCTCCAATCACTATACTGTTCACTCTGTTCCCCAAATGTTAGACCAGAGGTTTAAAACCTCCTTCAGTTGCAGAACCCTGTCTTCAAACCAGAACTCTGGGAAAGCCCCGTCCATAAAACATGCAGCTGTAATTGCTCTAGCCATGCTGAGGACAGAGGTTTAGAGCCCTTTCTGCTCACCCCTACAGAACTCAGCCTAAAGGGCATGTAACTGAGTAACAACACGTAGCCATCTGTAGAAGGACTGGCTTTCCTAAAATGAGACATAACCTTGCTGAGATCTGCTTGGGGATGAAATGTGACAATTCTGGGTCCAAAAGGTACTTTTTAAAAAATGGTCCCTTTACTCTTTCTCAGTTGCGAAAAATATTGTTCCTCAGTTTAGAACCCAGAAAGGCATCTTCATGACTTGAAAATTCATCCTTCTGTGATACAGCAACGTATCTGCACCCATAGCGAATCTAAACATTGACTCTGGCCTCCTTTTTTGAAACTAGCCAAACTTTCTGACAGACATTCAACTCAATTTAATGAATTTTTAAGAACATTCATCAAATAAATACAAGGCATGTGCTAGATGTTGAGAGGAAAGGATGAAGGGAGATATGATTTCGAAATGAAAAAAGCCCTGCCTGGTCCCTGCACTCCAAGCATTTGCAATCAGGAGAAGAGACAAAAATGAACTAAATATTAGGCTGAATAAAATTTACACAAGGAGCCTGTATGAGTACTGGGGGAAGGAATAGTGAATTCCAAAGAGAAAATGGGGGTGTGAAGAAAACGTCATAGATGAGATCATTTTTGAGTTGGGCTTTAAGGATAAGCTGGAGTTACAAATGCAGACCGGGGAGAAAGGCATTCCAGTAGCTCATGCTACTCCCTAAGGCAGCAGCTCTCAACCTTCCCAAGTAAAGCACCTATTTAATATCAAAAGATTTAAAAGAACCCCACAAGACAGCCTATTATACTTTTAGAATCTATTGATGGAAAAATACATAAGGACCAAAAGCTATTATGAATTCAGTAATAGTATTACATAAATCTGTATTTTACTAACCATAATGATAGCCACATATATTTGACATATAGTTATTTATCTATGCAATGAGTTATTAGTCTATAGACTACCCTCAGCAAACATGCAAATTTATAGACTCTGCAATAACTCTCCGCTCCTCTACCCAGGGATCTAAAGTTCCCAGGCTAAGAACTATTGCCCCAAATGATTAAAAGTGCCATTTACTCACATGAAGCCACAGTAAAGCTTGTTCCTGCACAGAGGAAGGGTATCCTGTGAACCGACAACTAATAAAGCCAAACATTTCTTCCAATGAAAAAGGTAGAGGACAGAGCTCAATGTCAAACATTTTGCTGGAAAGCAGAGCAACAAAAGTAAATGACCAATGGGCATATATCAGGGTTGAGTTGCATTTTTTAACTGTATCTTATTTGGGGAGCCAAACACTTTAGATTGGGCTGTGTTCCAAATATTATTATCATGTTTCACTTTACTATAATAGTTTATTTCATTAGAATAAAGAATTCATACTGTTGTTAATAACATTAGTGTTTATACTCATATCAGGCTTAACAGAAAGCATTGCATTTCTAAAGAATTAGAGTTGCTCCCCAGCATCTAAAAACATTATCCTCTTGCATTCTCCCCACTTTATTCAAATCATAATTATATTTGAAAATAAACAAACAATATGGTGTATCTATTATTCCACCAGAACCAAATTTTTTCTCAACAATTCCAGGTCATCTTAGCACAGTTTATTGCAACTGCTTCATTTTGCACCTTCAGATTTCTCTATAGGGTTGTTAAAAAGTAAACAAGATTATATAAAATACTTAACACAGTTCCTGGCACACATTACATGCTCAATAAATGTCAGACATCATTATAATTGTGGTGGCTTCATTAAACTACTTACCCACCTTAATACTTCCCTGAATTCTTTTAACTGGTTATCTGGGACTTCTGTTCTGATGGCTTCCAGCCACTCGGGCATAATACACTCCCACACAGACTGACTGATCACATTGTAGGGGATCAGGCAGAGGATTCGGTTGAGACCTTCCTTCAACTGAGTCACCGTGCTGCAGGATTTATCCCAGTAACCACCAACCTGATGGCATTTCCACAGCCACAGGGGAAAAGAACAAAATGCACCTGTTAAGGTTATACTCTAAGGACTTCCTAAAGGAGATGGATACAGAGGAAGACCGAAATCCATTACATCTGAATTGCGGGCCAAGTATCTTCCCAGTGAGATATGTAAGAATCTATAAACCATCAGGATACATTAATTACAAAAAACACCCGTACTTACAAATAGGTCCAAATATTAATCACAGACTGGATTTCAACTATTCTACTGCAGTCCGAATCACACACATGAATTAAAATTCCAAAGATTTATTCCTAACAGGATGAGCACACAATTGGAGCATTATTATTTCTAAAGTTTCACAAACCCATTACACATACGTGCAGTTACACCTGTGCTTCAGAGGAATATAGATTTTTGCATTTAATATTTTTCAGTATGGAAAATAAAGTGGCAGAGAGTGCTATTCTTCCCTATGCTATATTATGCCACAATTTTTCTCCTAAAAATGTTCTAAGGATGGATGAATTCATTAATTTAAAAAAAAAACGTGTTTTTTACTAAGATAGTATATTAATTTTCTAGTGCAAAAAAAATTATATCGAATTAAATTCTGGTTCTGTTTATAATTCCAATGTCATTTGTTTATTTTTTAATGTTTATTTTTTGAAAGAGAGAGAGAGACTGAGTGCAAGTGGGGGAGGGGCAGAGAGACAGAGGAGGAGACACAGAATCTGAAGCAGGCTCCAGGCTCTGAGCTGTCAACACAGAGCCTCACACAGGACTCAAACCCACGAACTGTGAGATCGTGACCTGAGCCGAATTCAGACGCTTCACTGACTGAGCCACCCAGGTGCCCTTATAATTCCAATTTTAGATAAAGACCTTATATTCTTATTATGTATGTCAAAGTAACAACAGCTCAACTGGTCCTGAATCTTTACCATATAATACAAGAATCGTTGGAAACTACCTTATTTTAAATGAATCCAATTTTAAACATTTAATTTTTATTCCTAGAATTCTAAGTTATTGAAAACAATTAAATCAATTCTATTTAAAGCTCAAATATCTATTTGGTATCCTATTTCCAAAATCCTAGATGATTGATTAGAAATTTGCAGGAAGTGACTACATTTCTGGGACTGTCACTGTTGTTACATACACTCAGAGGCCTACGGGGTTTTTTCTTGTTGTTGTTGTTTTAAAGTTTATTTATTTTGGGGGTGGGCAGAGAGAGGAAGACAATTTCAAGCAGGCTCCAAGAGCTGAAGGCAGGTCCCAACGTGGGACTCAAACTCACGAACCATGAGATCATGACATGAGCAAAATCAAGAGTCAGACGTTCAACCTACTAAGCCACCTAGGCGCCCCAAATGCCTACTGGCTTTGAGTCACATTTTGGAATAAGTATCTCTGGGGTGTTCCTAAATTGTCAATAGCTAAACAATGGATCCTTTGATTCGGAAAAGTTGTTATATTTAAAAGGATTTTAGAGAGTTCTCACCTTAAACAAATGTCATATTACCAATATGGGAGGATCAAACTGGTAAGACACACACACACAAAAGATCACAGCTAGCCTAAAGACTCCCCTAGCAAAATTCTAGAACAGAAATCAGATTTAGAACAAAAATTAAAATCTGCCCCCACCATGAACTCCCCTCCACCACCTTCTCCTGCAAATGATCCAGTCAGAGGCCCATATTCAGAGCCTGATAGGAGCTATTACAGAGGCCTTCCCTCCAAAGTTTAATAGGGCTAAAGTGGAATGACATACTCCGAAGGAAGGAAAATATCCTAAAGTCTTCGCCAAACAATTTACAAAAATATTGCAAAGGCACACAGCTTTAAATCTACACATCTCAGAACATAGGAATCTTCTGTTTTCCCCTTAGTTGGAAATCCTCTCATGGATATAAAGAATTCAAATTAATGCAGTCAAGGGGGTAGCCCAGCTCCTTAATTAAATATTATCAAGGCTGCCATCTTATTCTTTGAAGAATTAAAAATAACTGTCCTCGCCTTACTAATCGAATCTTTACAAAAAACGTAATTGTGGTTCTGGAAGTATCCCAAAGCCCACCCATGCTTCTTCCCAATCCCAGAGTTTCCCCTATTCCTCTCAAGATGCCTGCAGATACTACGGAAAGTCAGGACATGGGAAAAGGGGACTATGCTGCACTGAATAAACACTTTATTAGTAATTGTCCCAGGCCTCAGCCTCCTCAGGCAGACCCCCCTGAACCCTCCTCTGTACTAAGGCCTCAACGTGGACCCACTCAAAACTTCAGACTCAGCACAAATAATGTTGCCCACCTCCCAAACCCCTCCTCCCTTAAAATGCCTGCTCCTAAAAGCTCCATGCTACCTAGAGAATTCATTATTTGTCCCAATCAAAACCCTCTTAGACCAGTGACTTTAAAAGTTTGCATCCTTTCTCTCCCTCTTTGAGATGTAAATCTTCTACCCCTCAGAACTATCTTCTCAAGGTCCTGAAAGCATTTCTCTAAGATGCAAACATCCAAGGAAATAGCTGGCTCTCAGGCCAAAGGGATGTCTTGCTTTTACTTGTACTATTGCCTCCTGTGATTAAAAAAAAATTAATTTAAAAAAAAAGGAGAAATTTATTCTTCCTCCTGAGAAGCTCCAATTAACACCCCCCTCCCCGCCTTAGCAAACCTCCAATGCCTTTTTCCTTAGCATATTCCAGCTTTCAAAAATGGATAAAGAAGATGTGGTTTATATACACAATGGAATACTACTTGGCAATGAGAAAGAATGAAATCCTGCCCTTTGCAGCAATGGAACTGGAGGGTATTATGCTAAGTGAAATAAGTCAGTCAGAGAGAGACAGGTATCATATGTTTCCACTCATATGTGGAACTTGAGACACTTAACAGAAGACCATAGGGAGAGGGAAGGGGGAGAAAATGGTTACAGAGAGGGAGGAAGGCAAACCATAACAGACTCTTAAACACAGAGAAAAAACTGAGGGTTAATGGGGGGGGGGGGAGGTGAGGGAGAGGGGGAAATGGTTGATGGGCATTGAGGAGGGCACTTGTTGGGATGAGCACTGGGTGTTGTATGTATGTGATGAATCATGGAAAACCAAGAGCACACTGTATACACTGTATGTTAGCCAACTTGACAACGAATTTTATTAAAAATAAATAAAGATTGTAGGCACCACCCAAAAATAAAAAAATAAATAAAATAAAGTAACAAATAATAAAGTACAAAAAAATAAAAAGTAACTTCTTAGTGGACTAAAATAACTAACTGCCTAAGGCTGAACCACAGCCTTCATTACACATCAGGGCAAATAAAAAGATCTTGAAGGTCTCTCCAAAAATATTGATAAAAAGCTTTAGTCCTTACATTGAATAGGTTAACCACTTGTTCTATCTGCTAGAAACATAATTTGAATAAAAGTGATGATGAAAAGTGAATTTGAAAAACAACTCTTACATAAACTAGTGAGTTTTGTATTACTATGACAGTCTCTACTGTTAAGGTCTCTACAGATCTTTCTCAACTCAAAATTGCATTGTGTCCCAATAAGCCCATCATAAGTTGAAAATACCATAAATTAAAAATACACTTAACACTCCCAACTTACCAAATATCATTGCTTAGCCTGGCCCACCTTGCATGTGCTCAGGACACTCACATTGGCCTACAGCTGGGCAAAATCATCTAATACAAAGCCTATGTTATAATAAAGTGTTAAATAGCTCATGTAAGTTACTGAATACTGTACTGCAAGTGAAAAACAGAATGGCTGTGTGGGTGCGCAACGGTAGCTGGTATAGCAAAGGTTGACCCAGTGACCACGTGGCTGTCTGGGAGCTCAGGCTCGTGGCCCCTGCCCAGCATCATGAGTGAGGATCATACTGCATACCACTAGTCCAGGAAAAGATCAAAATTCACATGTTGAAGTACGGTTTCTACTGAATGTGTATCACTCTTGTACCACTGTAAAGTCGAAAAATCCTAAGTCAAACCATGGTAAACTGGGGACCATTTGTATGTGTGTCTGTCTATACTTTTGCATAGGTATATTATGTATATGTGATATTTTGTTACTTCTGAATGGTATTGACAATTTACAAAATCCATTGAAAGATCTATTCTAAATGAGTTTTAAAAACGTAACTTATATGAATTAAATATTCCCCAAACTCTCAGAAAGATAGTAACCCAAATGTTTTTCAAGTTCATGTGATTTGGGTAAATCTTTCATAAACAAGACGAGATTCATATAGTTGGTTTAATAAAAACAGTTGTGTCTTCTGAGTTATCAGCAGTGAGTATAATCTAATCATACATTTTTATTCTATGTCGGTTTTCTAGTCAAGTAAGTTAATATTATATTTACTAGATGTTTAAGATTATAAAACGTATAGATTTAATTTTAATTAAATTATTATTCTGACAAGCTTTATTTCAACAATAACTGTGTGTTATAATATGTCTACTTAGTAGTTTCCAAAATGTTTTTCGATAGCTTGAAACGAAAGTTATACTAAGTTACATTAAATGATATATACCTGTTGAATATCTAGACCATTTCTAAATAAGACAAAACACTGAGGGGTGCCTGGGTGGCTCAGTCGGTTAAGCGTCCAACTTTGGCGCAGGTCACGATCTCACGGTTTGTGAGTTTGAGCCCCATGTCAGGCTCTGTGATGACAGCTCGGAGCCTGGAGCCTGCTTTGGAGTCTGTGTCTCCCTCTCTCTCCGCGCCTTCCCTGCTTGCGCTCTGTCTCTCTCTCTCAAGAATAAATAAACATTAAAAAGAAAAAAAGACAAAACGCTGAAACATTAATTACTGAATACAAGTTTATATACTTTTAGATTCTTTTTTTTTTTTATGTTTATTTATTTTGAGACAGAGAGCACAAGTGCATGTGAGAGGGGGAGGGGCAGAGAGAGAGGGAAAGAGAGAAAATCCCAAGCAGGCTCTGCATGGACATGAGTCTCGACCTCACAAACCATGAGATCATGACCTGAGCCAAAACTAGGAGTCAATGCTTAACTAACTGAGCCACCAGGTGCCCCTACTTTTGGATTCTTATTATGACAGAGAGACTAAAGATATTTTGATCTGTTAATAAATATGTTCTTTTTGCCATATTGAGAAATTATACTATGAAGTATAGCTCTTGAGGTTATAAAGTAGTATATTCATAAAATTTGCTAATATGCTACAAAACACTGGTAGGTGACAGGAAATTCACAAACTGTCTACCTCCTGGTTTTCTCTGAAAAATAGAGGTTATCAAGTGGTGAAAACTATGATCAATATATATAAGTGAAACTATTAGAAATAGTAAGAGTGATGGAAAAAACTCCGTATGCAGAATATTTAAGGAATATATGAGACAATTTTGTTACGGACGAAAAGAGTAATTCTGTCCTAAAGTCATTCTGTAGAGGTGGTATGAAGGCTTTCTAGAATAAAAAAAGAGTAAAGTGAAGGACAAAAACCTGAATAGAAATAAAAAGTTGTAAAGGATGGTGTGGAGGGTGGGGGTGGAGGACAGAGAGAGAATCTTACCTTGTGTGGTCAAACTGGCTAAGATTGATGGGGAAAGTTTTTTAAGTGAACTTTATTTTTTTATTTTATTTTTATTTTATTTTATTTTATTTTATTTTATTTTATTTTATTTTATTATTTTTTTAAATATGAAATTTATTGTCAAAGTGGTTTCCATACAACACCAAGTGAACTTTAATATTAACAGTGTAGCAGTATAAAACCTGTGTTTGGGTTGTTGTTGTTTTTTTTTTTTGTCAATGTTTATTTATTTTTGAGAGACAGAGCACAAGCAGGGGAGGGGCACAGAGACAGGGAGACAGAATCCGAAGCAGGTTCCAGGCTCTGAGCTGCCATCACAGAGCCCGATGCAGGGCTCAAACCCATGAACCATGAGATCATGACCTGAGCCAAAGTTGGATGCTTAACCAACTGAGCCACCCAGGCGCCCCTGAGTTTGGTTTTCTTTCTCAAAAAAGGACAAAGTTTTTTGGGTTACTGGTGTGTTCTTAATAAGAAATTGCATGCAAAAAAAAGCATTTGATAAAATATAGCATCATTTCTTAATAAAAACCATCAAGAAAAGGGATAGAAGGGATAGAAGGATCATACCTCAAGACCATAAAGGCCAAATATGAATGACCCACCACTAATATCATCCTCAAGGGGGAAAAATTGAGAGCTTTCCTCCTAAGGTCAGAAACATGACAAAGATGTCCACTCTCACCACTGTTACTCAATATACTGTTGGAAGTCCTAGCCTCAGCAATCAGACAATATAAAGAAATAAAAGGCATCCAAATCGACAGGGAGGAAGTCAAATTTTCACTCTTCGCAGATGACATGACACTCTGTGTGGAAAACCCTAAAGACTCTACCAATAAACTGCTAGAACTGATACATGAATTCAGCAAAGTCACAGGATATAAAATCAATGTACAGAAATCAGTTGCATTTCTATACACCAATAATAAAGCAGCAGAAAGGGAAATCAAGGAATCAATCCCATTTACAATTGCACCCAAAACCATAAAATACCTAAGAATAAACCTGATCAAAGAGGTGAAAAATCTATACACTGAAAACTATAGAAAGCTTATGAAAGAAATTGAAGAAGACACACACACACACAAATTCCATGCTCATGAATTGGAAGAACAAATATCGTTAAAATGTAGATACTACCCAAAATAACACCAGCATGCTTCACAGAGCTAGAACAAAAAAAAAACCCCTAAAATTTGTGTGGAACCAGAAAAGACCCCGAATAGCCAAAGCAATCCTGAAAAAGAAAACCAAAGCTAGAGGCATCATAATCCTGGACTTCAAGCTGTACTATAAAACTGTAATCATCACGACAGTATGGTACTGGCACAAAAACACTCAGATCAATGGAGGAGAATAGAGAACCCAGAAATGGACCCACAAATGTATGGCCAACTAATCTTTAACAAAGCAGGAAAGAATATCCAATGGAATAAAGACAGTCTCTTCAGCAAGTGGTGCTGGGAAAACTGGACAGCGACATGCAGAACAATGAACCTGGACCACTTTCTTACCCTATAAACAAAAATAAACTCAAAATGGATGAAAGACCTAAATGTTAGACAGGAAGCCATCCCTAGAGGAGAAAACAGGCAACTACCTCTTTGACCTCAGCCGCAGCAACTTCTTACTCAACATGTCTCCAGAGGTAAGGGAAACAAAAGCAAAAAGAACTATTGAGACCTCATCAAGAAAAAAGGCTTCTGCACAGCAAAGAAAACAGTCAGCAAAAAAACTAAAAGGCAACCAACAGAATGGGAGAAGATATTTGCAAATGACATATCAGATAAAGGGTTAGTATCCAAAATCTACAAAGAACTTATCAAACTCCACACCCAAAAAACAAATAATCCAGTGAAGAAATGGGCAAAAGACATGAATAGACACTTCTCCAAAGAAGACATCCAGATGGCCAACTGACACATGAAAAAATGCTCAACTTCACTCATCACCAGGGAAATGCAAATTAAAACCACAATGAGATGCCACCTCACCCCTGTCAGAATGGCTAACGTTAACAAGTCAGGCAACAACAGATGTTGGCAAGGATGTGGAGAAAGAGGAATTCTTTCGCACTGCTGGTGGGAATGCACACTGGTGCAGCCACTCTGGAAAACAGTGTGGAGTTTCCTCAAAAAATTAAAAATAGACCTACCCTATGACCCAGTAATTGCACTACTAGATATGTATCCAAAGGATACAGAAGTGCTGATTCAAAAGGGCACATGCACCCCAATGTTTATAGCAGCACTATTGACAAGAGCCAAAGTGTGGAAAGAGCCCAAATGTCCACTGACTGAAAAATGGATAAATAAAGAAGATGTGGTATATATATATATATATATATATATATATATATATATATAATAGTAATATATATATTATATATATATAATACTAATAGTATTCCTATATATATATATATAATGGAATACTATTCAGCAATTAAAGAGAATGAAATCTTGCCATTTGCAACAATTTGGATGGAACCATAGTGTATTATGCTAAGTGAAATAAGTCACTCAGAAAAAGACAAATATCATATGACTTCACTCATATGAGGACTTTAAGATACAAAACAGATGAACATAAGGGAAGGGAAGGAAAAATAAGATAAAAGCAGAGTGGGAGACAAACTGTAAGAGACTCTTAAATACAGAGAACAAACTGAGGGTCGCTGGTGGGGTGTTGGGTGGGGGGATGGTCTCAATGGGTGAGAGGCATTAAGGAGGGCATTTGGGATGAGCACTGGGTGTTACATTACATGATGAATCACTAAATTCTATTCCTGAAATCATTATTATACTAATGTCAACTAACTTGGATTTAAATTTAAAAAAATAATAATAATAACATAAAAGGATAAAAAGAAAAGAAATTGAACAAGGTTTTTCTTTACCTTTTCAATAATGTGTCTGGGAAACAACTATTCTGTGTCTTACCATAATTTCCTGTGCCCCATGTCCTCAATTATTTAAGAGGACTAAGTCTTCTCAATTAAAACAAAAAAGCCAATTTTTTAATTAGCATGTTACATCCTATATTTACTTTTGAAATCTTTTTGTCCTTGTGGTTAAATGGATAATTAAGTATTGTTTCATAGTGACCCTGTGATCCTGGTGAATTAAGTGTTTAAACCTTTTGACATTTCTGACAACTTTTCATATTTTTGCCTTCCCAAAATCAAGTGCTTAATAAAATCTTGATCTCAAACTGGCTTTGAGATTTCTCAGAGGGCCTCTAGAAAATCTCAAAGGATTTTTTTCTTTTTCTAGTAAAATAAGATATTAGGTTTCCAATAACCAATTAGGTTTATTTGGTATGTTGAATTGCATGAAAAGCATCATCAAATACGAAGAGATGCTTAACCTTCCCTAGCTTATATTTGTATAGGTAAAATGTTATGAAATTTCTAGCAATTTTTCATTGCCTTTCCTGCTCATGACATAGCCTCCTGATGCTTTCCCTAATGTGATCATAATTCCAGTACTCTCAGAGGATCTGATTATAGCCATTTTTAAAGTCTTTTATCATTCACAGTTTGTTATTGTTTTTTTTCTGATGTTTTCCTGAAAGCTCTTGTGATCAACCACTAGATAGAAGGCTTTGGCTTTAGCAAAAAGAACTGTCTCTGAGACCCAGGAACAGTATGACAGGCAATACTGAGTACAAGATACTGGTAGTATTGCATGCTGCCGGCCTGAGAAAGGATTCCAGAACACTGGTGGAGAAGCTGATGTGTTCCTAAAACTGCTACCCAAGATTAAAAGGAACAAAAGTTAATTAGATGGGGTTGGGGCACTTGGGTGGTTCCGTTGGTTAAGCATCTGGACTCTGTGTCAGCTCAGATCACAATCTCATGGTTTGTGAATTCGAGCCCCACATCGGGCTCCACGCTGATGGTGCAGAGCCTGCTTGAGATTCTCTTTCTCCCTCTCTCTCTCTGCCCCTCCCCACCCCTCTCAAAAATAAATAAACAAACTTAAAAAAAATTTTTTTAGGGGCGCCTGGGTGGCGCAGTCGGTTAAGCGTCCGACTTCAGCCAGGTCACGATCTCGCGGTCCGGGAGTTCGAGCCCCGCGTCAGGCTCTGGGCTGATGGCTCAGAGCCTGGAGCCTGTTTCTGATTCTGTGTTTCCCTCTCTCTCTGCCCCTCCCCCGTTCATGCTCTGTCTCTCTCTGTCCCAAAAATAAATAAACGTTGAGAAAAAAAAAAAATTAAAAAAAAAAATTTTTTTAATTGATTAGATTAGGATGAATGAACCGATGAAGAAAGGTAATCATTTTTTTGTGTTTTTTTAGTTTGGAACTTTGCTGGCTCTTTAATGTTCTATTTTCTGGATATAAGGTTTTTCTTAAACTAGCTACAACTCACAAGAATTTAGTAGATTATTTTTGTAAACAACAACAAAACACTTGTCTTTTTCTCCCCCCACATCTGACCCTTCAGAGTTCAGAAACTCTTAGTATTTTTATTTCCATGCACAAGTTTCTCAATCTGTTCTCTTTGTAAAAGAACATAATCAGAAAAACTGGTAAAAAACTTTGCCTAGACTGTCATAGTAGAGAAGGATGTGCATAGAATCAGATATGACCAGTTTTAAGGAACTAAGGTTGACATGAAGGAGCCAGGGCTTACAAAGCCCTCTTGGAAAAAACAGGATAAGCAAATATGAAATGTTACTTTCTGAAAGGTCCAGGAAACTTAGAATATTTTGGTGACCTCAGAGATAAATTTATCCAAATCTAGAGGTACTGTAGATGAAGTATGATGACAAGTTACTGGCTTAGCATCCTAACCTCTAGCGGTTTCTAAAAGCCCAATCTGAGATTCTCCATAAACATTCCAGCACAGCCAACATTAAAGGTTTATTTTGGTCGATTACCATTGACTGTCGCTGCATCTACATAAATAATGAGGCCAAATTTAATGAGACTAGTCTTACTTTGTGAATAAGATTAATCTTATTTTGATTATCTATGATGAAAATGGGGGGTGACTATAGACAGAAATTTTATGTTTCAATG
This sequence comes from Prionailurus bengalensis, assembly GCF_016509475.1. Classification (NCBI taxonomy): domain Eukaryota; kingdom Metazoa; phylum Chordata; class Mammalia; order Carnivora; family Felidae; genus Prionailurus; species Prionailurus bengalensis. The sequence goes on along the minus strand of NC_057355.1, from coordinate 137,191,490 downwards.
GAAAACTATAACCCACCCTTGTGAATTATCAGATTCTAGTCCTGCTCACGGTCTTTGAGCTATTTGTCACCTCCTCATAAACTGAATCCTGTTGTCTTGCACATTTTGTCAGTAACTGGTATTTCCAATTTTCCTCCCACCCTGCTTACTTGGTGTCACTGAAAACTAAAACCTGACGGCCTAGATCCTATTGATACTCTAGGTTGTCTTGTCCCAAAGCCCTGCAAAGCCAGAGCAAGACAATTTGATTTGAACTTCAAAGGACTTGTGGCAATAGCCAGGGCCAGTCAGGAATCTCACCAAACACCAGCCTCGCCCATGCGCTGCTCATACCCAGGACAGAGACACGGACAACCTCACTCTATTGTCTAAAGACACTTTGAGCCCAACATCTGCAAATCCTGACTGGCTGCCCTCTGACCTTGGAAACTAGGTTTAGAGTCTACTGTCACCATTAATCTCAGGTTTTTTTGTGTTTGTTTCCTTGTCCTAATCTATGCCTGCTTCCTCCTTTGCAGATCTCTTACCTGGAAGCTCCTAACCCAAATCTACAGCAATCAACCTACCTTCCCTTTGGTGTGAAACTTCTCTCGAAGTTTCAGATGAGAGAAATGTGCGGAACCACTCAGACCCCCACACTTGTCATAAGGATCATTTTAATGAAAACGTTAGAACTAAAGAAGATGCAGAAACTTTATCCCAACTTCCCTTGTCTGACTAAAGCAGAGCTTTCAGAAATATCATTTCCATTAAAGGGAGTTACCTGTGAATTCAGCTGCTGTGGAGACAGACTGCCCAGTGCCACTAAGTAGCAAAAGGCTCAAGAGAACCTTCTATATCTTCCCATTCCAGCCCTAACTCCCTACCCTACACTGTTTATCTTTGGCTACTGAGGGAGATGCCCATCACTGATATGCAGCAATGTACTGAGTACTGACTATAAGTATAAATAAACTTTGTCTTTTCTCTCCCAAATGTGTCTGTTACAGGCCCTCAGCTACCATTTCCTCTTATCTTCGATAATCAGATTGGACCAATCCTTTACTATTCCAAAGGAAATAATAATAGAAAACATATCAACACAGTCAAATAATGCCACAAAATAGGGAATTTCTGTTATGCAAAACTCCAATTTTATATGTGAGTCAGTAGGTGGCACCAAAGAAGAAAAAAGTATATCTTGAATCACCCACAGAACTACTCTGTGTCCCGGAAACCTAACGAAAGCTATTTCTTTAGATGGTCTGTGTTCTACTTTATCCTTAAATGTCTTAATTAGACTGAAAAATGCCTCCCTATCTCATTGAAAACAAACCAAAATAATCACAAAATAAAATCCAGAAAATATCTTGAAAAAATGTCCTATATTTCTGCCAAAAACTGATTCTGGACATCTACCTTGCTAAGTTAGACACAAATTATATTATATTTTAAAAATATGGGGTCTTACCAGCTGTGTATCTGAAGCCTATAATCCACTAAGCAAAAGGATGAGCTCAGAGGAATTTGTCCTATAAGCTGGAGGAAAGGGAGCATTTTGGCACGTCCTATGCCTTTTGTGGCATTCCAAATGAGAGGGCAAGGATTTCTGCCATTCACTTCTAGAAATTTATGTGAAACCACAGAAATTGCTCCTAATCAAATGTTAGCCTTTACACAGACAGTAGACCAGAGAAGGACTGAGACCTTGCAATCTCATAGAAAAACTTTTTTCTTCTGTTTCTTAATTTAAAAAAATACATTCAGCAAAGTCAGGGATGAATCCTCCCTTAAATTTTTTTTTTTTTTAATTTTGAGAAAGAGAGAGAGAGAGTGCACGAGCAGGAGAGAAGCAGAGAGAAAGGAAGAGAGAGAATCCCAAGCAGGCTCCAGTCTATCAGCTCAGAGCCCGACGTGGGGCATGACCCCACAAACCACGCGATCGTGAGCTGAGCCAAAATCAAGAGCCACCGAGGTGCCCCATTTTTTTATCTTCTTGTAAATTCTTAAAGATATCTCACATATTCGTTTTACCATTCTTCATCCCAAACCAACATCAAAGCAGCACATCACCTAAAATGGAGTTGCTCGACTAACCTCATTCAGCTGTCTTGACTAAAATAAGGAGAGACGCTCTTCTATAGACAATGATAACATGCTAATGGCTAGGGAAGTGTTTCTCCCAATTCCTCTCCAACAAGGTCAGAGTGGGGGGCCTCCACTTACCCTGGCAAATTCCATTGGTTTGGGAAGAAGGCACATGACCATGACATCAAAGCGAACATCACAGACTGTCTTCAACCACTTGGTGACAAACTGAGGCTTCAGTTTTTCCACCAAACTTCCAACTTCATCATCCATCATATATGCCGTGGAGTGGAACCACTGAAACACCATGGCCACCAGCCTGGCCAAGCTCTCTGTAGGTGTGTTCTCACTGGGCGTGCAAAGGCTCACCTGGAAATGGGCAGATTAGACTCTGCTTTAGCCTTCATCCATTTTACATCATTATTAAGATTCGTTTAACGGCAAAAAAAAAAAAAAAAAGGTTCCCAATAATCCATCTAAAGTAGGCAGTTTATAAATGACACAGGATCATTTAACCTAGAAACTGCATTCCTTACAGGGAGAGAAGGATTGCAACAATAATTTCCCCTCAAGATTGCACCTTTCGATAAGCCTTTTCTCCTAGAAGAAACCTATTTTGTAATCTACACTAGATCAATGCTTTTTTAAAAGTTAGGTCTGCAAAGTGAAATTTCATAAATATCTTCAGTGAAAAAATAATCTACCTATGTTTCCATTCTAAAATTATCAGATTTAGCTAAGGATTTTCTATCAGTAATAATTCTGAAAGCCTAGAGCCCCCTAATTCAGCACATTACAAATAGCCTTTTAAAAACAGCTCATCGTTTATTCATTATTCATTCTGCAATAATCTTTTATGAAACACAATAGTAGGAGTCAGGAATGTACAAATAAAACAGTATCCTTGCCTTCAAAGAGTTCATAATAGCAGTCATTATGTCATTAGGTAGTAAGCTCTAGGAGCAAAATATGTGAAATCAGCAATTAAATACCAATTTGGTAAGACAAAACAAAACAACTTTTTCAGATAACCATGTAAAAGCATAAAAGAGATATATTACTATGGAGACTCAATCTATGTCTCCGTTGGGCAAAAACAAAAGTCCGCTTCTCTAACAGAACTGCCATGTTCAGCTTGCATGGAATTTGGGATTGGGATGTTTGATCTTTACTGAATGAATGTTGCCCGTGAATCAGTCAAAAACAATCAAATTGCCTGTGTTAATACAGTTCTGATTTTTCTGGTTGTATGCAAACTTGCCCTAAATAAACAAAAAGTGCCACAGATACCGAACTTTCAAGAAAAATGTCATGTGTATAGATGATAGGATGCGAATGATCTGTAAATTATATTGACTCGGTTATTTCACAACATACCCTAGCAACATTCCCATCCATTTTCTGTCAAAGGTGCATTTCAAACAGTCAAGGGTCTGGCCGGTAGGCTTCAACACCTGGCTATTCATTAGAATCAACAAGGAAGCTTTTTTAAAAGTTCCCAAGATGCTAGGGTGGGATCTGGGCATTGCCATTCTTTGAAAGCTTTCCCAGGGAAATCCAATGTGCAGCCCAGGGTTGAGAGCCACTGTCCTACAATATAGACAATATAGAGTTCCACCGCTAAGGTTAACTTTTCACTATTCCCTAACTTCTTTAAAAAGAACGGGAAATATTCCTCATTGGTGCAATGTTGTCATGAGAAATAAGAAAGCAGAGAATAGCTAACTTATTTTCTTACTAAAAACCATATTCCAAATTGACTGAGTAGTCGCTGGTCGTGTTTATCATCATCCTTGTTGTCAAAGTCAGTGTTATCCAGGGAATGGTGGGAAGAGGAAAGTCCCAGCTGCCGCCGGCGATTCAGCTCATATTCCCGCTGCTCAGCATGGAACTCGGCTTCTTTCAACAAGCTGCCAAAGATGAGAGATGTCAAGTTAGGTGATCGAAAAACACATTCTAGGTTATGACCTATTCAGAGCAACTACTTCATGAGTACTCAGGCATAACTGACTGCTCTCCTTCCAATTGGTAGAAGTTGCTCCAACAGGCCTAATTTCAGTTCTTTACTATGTTGTACTCCATCCCCATTTCCAAAGTGAATAAACTGAGGCACAAAGAGGCTGCTTCCTCCAATCAATTAGAATCAGGCAGAACTGATGCCTTCTGGCTTCCAGTGTACCAACCATCCCGCTAGACGCCAATACTTCCCCTAGATCTAATCTGAAGTTATGTGGACCTCAAATGCATGGTACAAAGAGAGACTGAAGAATTTATACCCAAATGAAAAAATACTCAATATCTAATATTCAAAGATCTGTAAATGAGCAACAAAGACTCCTTTTTCAACCTGCTAAACAAGTCAAAATTTTTTTTCAGTTTATTTATTTATTTTGAGAGAGAGAAAGAGAGAGAGAGAGAGAAAGTGCAAGCAGGGGAGGGGCAGAGAGAGAGGGTGAGAGAGAATCCCAAACAGTCTCTGCCAGTCAGTGCAGAGCCTGATGCAGGGCTCAAACTTGCCAACTATGAGATCATGATCCGGGCCAAAACCAAGAGGTGGACGCTTAACTGACTGAGTTACCAGGGCACCCCAACAAGTCATAATTTGTAAGAATAAGACCCAATGTTGGCAAGAGTGTAGCCAAAACTAGCAATTTCATACAATGCTTTTGGCATTACAAATTCATATGCACACTCTGAAAATCAGTTTGGTAATGCATCAACAGCCATTAAAGCATTCATACCCTTTGACCCAGCCAACCATATGTGGTCATGTACCCTAAAAAAATAAAAAATAGAAAAACAGCACTATTCACAACAATATTTATCACAGTAATATATAATAGTAAAAATGGAAGCAATCTAAAAATCTAAAGGTGGAGGGAAATAATCTAGATGAAAATTATGTTTCCACTAAAAATGGTAAATACAGAAACTATCTAACAACATGTAAAAGAGCTAATGGTATAATGTTATGTCAAAAAATTATGATATACTGTGATTATAATTCTATAAATAAGATGTGCATTTGAGTAAAACTAGAAGAACATGTGCAACACTGATAATGATGACAGCAGTATAGTTGGTTTTTTCTTCTATTTCCAAACTTTCTGTAATGTTTCATCTGACAAACATTTATTGCATTTCTACATGCATCAGCCACTGAAGTAAGAGACACAGAAAAGAGTCTCTATCCTTAAAACATACAGTCCAATATTATTTCTTTAAATTTTAAAAATCTTGCTTCAGTGACTATTATGCAAAAAGAGAACAAGTCTGGAAGTTATCATTTCCAAAGCTCCTTTTTCTGTCACGTGATAGGAGAGAAAGCCAACCGCCTGCACGACTGGGCTCCTGTCTCACTGGAGAGCCCGCAGCTTTACCCCAGTACCGAATTACCTAGAGCTCGCCACACTTTACAGTGCACAGTCAGGCCTCAGGCACCCCCTTCCCACCCCTCACTCTGAGGGGTGCCTCTGCTTCACTTTCCTAAAACTCTGCTCTGCACTATCACTCTGCTTACCATACTGAACCGCAATCCTGTGCTTCTGTCTTTATACTCCCTACATGGGTAAGGTGAAGGTGGAGACTACATTTTATTCTCTCTTGTCTCCCAAGTGCCTAACACACGCTTGGCTGAATGAATGAATTAAAACATCGTCACTGGGGTGGCTGTGTAGCTCACGTGGTTAAGCATCTGACCTGGGCTCAGACCATGATCTCATGGCTTATGAGTTCCAGCCCCACATAGGGCTCTGTGCTCTGCACTGACAGCGCATAGTCTGTCTGGGACTCTCTCTCTCTCTCTCTCCCCCTGCCCTTTCTCTGCTGCTTCCCAACTTGCATACACACACACACACACTCTCTCTCTCTCTCTCTCTCTCTCTCTCTCTCTCTCTCTCTCAAAATGAATAAATAAACTTAAAAAAAATCATCACTGCATTATGGAAGGTGAGAGGCTAGGCTGAGGGCACCTGAAGTTGAGTGAACTTTACCAATGTGCCAAGGGTGGCTCAAAACCAAGGTGGTGTTTCCGGTAGACCACTAACCAGCTGCCTGTTACCTGATCACAGCCTCCACGGCGCAGACCAGCTCCTCGGCGCCGCATTCCCGAGTGTTGATGGGTGGAGGGGAGGTCTGATAGAGGTGGGTCTCCGACGCGGCCCCCACTTCATTGCTGTGATGATTCGAGTGGCATCTCTTGCAGTACCGAACGGGCCTGTTTCCGTGACGGCCACAGCAGCCCGCTGAAAAGCAGGTAACAACTGCTCTTCTTACATGGGAACTGCAGTTCTAGAAGCAAAAAATAGCGAAATCAACTAAAACTGGTCACTGAGGTAAATGGGGCTAAGAAGTGGAACAAACGGAATGTAAAGGGGCCGCTGAAAGTGGCTGCACATTTCTAAAGTTTCCAAAACACGGGTCACCCCTAACCAGTTAGATTTCAGGCAGAGCTAAAAATGAAGGTAAGATGTGGTTTCTATTGGTGTGAGTGGCAGAAAAGCTCTAAAGAGGGAGGAGTGGAACTGTGTTGAAAAGCCCTCTGTAAAGCTACCTCAGTCATGGGTTGGGGATGGGGCGCTTTCTAGATTATTTCCAGTTAGTGTTTCAAGAGTTTTCAGCAGAAATACGGAGGAAAAAACCTAAAACTATGGTCCAGAGAGAGTGCATCACAGCACATCAGAATAGGAAGGGAATAATTTCCCCCAAATTACTTTCAAATTACTTATCCACCACTGAAGGAGCAGATTTCCAGTGCAGCTCTCCTGTCCTTGCTGTGTTCAAGGACAGGTAGGGGGCCCTAAGCAGGCCTCCCACCCACTCACGCCCTCCGCCAGCATTCTTTCCATTAAGACCTAAAGAATACATCAAATACGTCAACAGACACCACAGGAATATAGCAAAACACAGCAAGAACCATTCATAGAACCAGCTGCTGACATCAACTATAGGCAAGGAGTCAACAGATGAAGGGATGCCAATGAGAAAAGTAGGGGCACGTAAGACAGATTCCAGAGTCCAAGGGGGCTATGTCAGAGCTGCCCTGACAAGAGGCAGGGGAGAGAGGCACCATCTGAGGAGCTGTGAGGAAATGCTCCTGACTTCTGCAAAAATATGTGTCCCAAGTCTGTGAGAGATGCCACACCATGTGCTCAACATCTTGTGTCCTAAGAGCTTTGCAGACTTTCAATAGAGCTTATAAAGATATGAACACCTCGCGGGGATGTTATACTGTAGGCCATTATGAACTCAGAGCCTGGTGAAGATTTGAGACCCTTCCATGACAGATCTTTTGAGGGCAGAATAAGGAAGGAGGCCAGCACAAAACCTACACCAAAACACTCACAATGTGTTGAACTGCCTATCAAAGCGACCATTTCAAAGTAGGGTTTGTTCCGCCTTGCTTTTAGCACAAGGCTTTGGACACTGGTGTCAGCAAATCTCATTTTCTAAACAGGACTCAGGCCTACAAATCATAAAAGCCAAGTTTAACATTTTTGTAATTTTTTTCTTTTCATTAATAAGGTTTTTAAAATTATTTGTTAAAATACAGTGTGTTTATTCTGCAACTGAGGCCCAAGTCTTGTGAGCATCCAACTCAGTCCTGACTCACCAAGTGGTGTATTTTTCCCGCGTGTCCTTCCTTTCTCACTCACACACTAACTTTCCTTCTGGAAGCACAAGAACCCTTATTGGCTTGGGGCTTCTGCTCGCCACCAAACCAATACCACACCACTAGCAGTGTGGTATATATCAGAGCATGTTCTTAGTGTTTAATTTCTTCCTCTTCATTATAATTAGTCTTTGTTCCTCTGGCATTCCCACCATTCTATAAACAAGAGAATGTGGATATGGGTTTAGTGGGTAGTATTCACTATAATAAAGCCCTGAAGTTTAAGGCCTGCAATTTACCATCCTATTTTCTGTTCACATATTATTTACATTCTTCCCACATGCAAATTCTTGGCTGGAGGTTCAAGGTCTTGTCATCTAAATCAAGTCCAGCTGTGTATGAGGCTCTTTGGGTTGGCTTCCTCAGGTATGCTTCCATTTTGCCTTGAATCTAGATGGACTCATGGCTGCTTCAATCAAGAAAGTATGGCAGAAGTGATACCTATATGACTCTTGAGGCCAGATTTAAAAAGACATGCAGCTTTCACCTGGCCATCTTGAAATGTTCTCTCTTCAGATGTTTCCTCATTGGAATACTCGGAACTTTGTCCTGGCCAAGCCATGTAGAGAGGCAATGGGTAAGTCTCTTGTCAACAGCGCTGCATAAGCCCAGCCTTCAAGTCACCCCATCCGAGAGCCAAAACATAAGATCTGGAAGCCTCTAGATAATCCCAGCCCCCAGTTATTCAAGTCTTCCCTGATGAGACCTCAAACATCATCAAGCAGAGACAGGCTATAGACTGTGCCCTGTCCCAATCTTTACCAACAAAATCTATGAGCATAATTAAATGGATTGTTGGTTTATGCTACTACATTTGAGTGATTTAGTGATTTCTTATGCAGTTATCTGGATACACACCAACTAAGAGTCAACTGCTTTATCACCATGTGCTACCAATTCTAAATAATATCAGCAATAAAATACTTTGCCCCAAAATAACCTTTGGTCGACCTAAGTTCTAACCAATTCTTGTGGTTCCCACTAAGTTTTAATAAGCCACAGTCAGTCCTCAACCCATGTGGACTCAGTTATATGCATTCATTTCAAAAGTAAAGTAGAGAGGGGCGCCTGGGTGGCGCAGTCGGTTAAGCGTCCGACTTCAGCCAGGTCACGATCTCGCGGTCCGTGAGTTCGAGCCCCGCGTCGGGCTCTGGGCTGATGGCTCAGAGCCTGGAGCCTGTTTCCGATTCTGTGTCTCCCTCTCTCTCTGCCCCTCGCCCGTTCATGCTCTGTCTCTCTCTGTCCCAAAAATAAATAAACGTTGAAAAAAAAAATTGAAAAAAAGTAAAGTAGAGAGATTTCCCAGAGATTCAAATTCAGATGGGCATAGTTTCTCCAGCTACTCTGTTTCACTGCTTTGAACTTTAAACAAACAAACAAACAAAAAAATCCCAACCTGTCTCACAGAATGACAGAATTGACATAAATCAAAGTCCTTCTCTTTACCTTTACAATCTTGATGCTTATTTCAAACCCACTGTTCAAATGTAGGAATATGTACTCCAGAAGAGGTAGATACAAACTGTACCCAAGGCAAGCTCAAATAGTTCTGAACTATCACGAACTTAATGAATGTTCTCTAAATTAACTTTCATATAAAACACATTTATTAAAGGATAAGTAATAAAAAATCTGCTAATTTGAAACTTATTACTAAAAATAATTTTGTCATATAAAGTAGGGCAGTGTTAAAAAAATGATCCACTCTGGGTATCAAATATGTTAGGTATACCACCAGAGTCAGGACATACTAATTTGGAATATAAAACTGCTTCTCATCCTCGTCCCTCCAGCTTATAAAAGATTCTCAAAGTAGGATATAGCCTCAGGATAAAAAATCAAATCAAAAATATGCTGACTGGCTGCACAATCCTCTGTTAAAACTTCAGAAAGATAAAAGATGGTAATGCTCAGTTGAGCCTTTCAGCTAGAAGAGGGCTTCTAATAATTTTAAGGGCAGACTGAAATGCCCCCAGTACAGAAAGGACCGTCCCCAAAAGAATTATAGAGGCGGTTTGGGGGGCACTGAACTCCAATGAGATTTATTGAAAATCCACGGGGCGCCTGGGTGGCGCAGTCGGTTAAGCGTCCGACTTCAGCCAGGTCACGATCTCCCGGTCCGTGAGTTCGAGCCCCGCGTCGGGCTCTGGGCAGATGGCTCAGAGCCTGGAGCCTGTTTCCGATTCTGTGTCTCCCTCTCTCTGTGCCCCTCGCCCATTCATGCTCTGTCTCTCTCTGTCCCAAAAATAAATAAACATTGAAAAAAAAATTAAAAATTAAAAAAAAAAATCCACAAGGTTTTACAGAAAGTCTTATTAGCAAAAGCGCCATCGACTTAGACTACAGGGGACAGACACAGTTCAACATGAAAGGAAGTCTATGGGACCCGACTTCTGCATCAGGGAGCAAGCTAAGGAAGCCCCTCAACTGCACCATGTGCCATTTCTTCTCGGAAAAGATGTTTCAGAGAGTAGAGCAAAGAATGCAGAACAACAATGGATTAGGGAACTACTCCCTGGATGTAAAACCACATCCTAGTCAAGGCACACTCGCTATCCCTGGAGACAGAGGAGCCGTTGTCATGTTCGTGGCTGGAGCTGCTACAGTCCTCTAAAAGCTATGTGCTTCCATTTCCTCTTCCAAATGGAGGCCTACTGCTGTCATCCTGTCCCTGTCTCACCATCTTGTGTAGGGGGTGGAGGGGGCAGGTAACTTGCCTTTTTAGTTCACAGGTCTCTGGATCAAGAGAATTTGTACCCAAGGAGTTTCATCAGTGACCAGACCACATGCAGATCACAAGATGATGAACTGAAGCCATAAATGGATTTAAGACTTTAGGAGGTCTCGTAAGGTGGTGAAAGTATTTTACATGTGGAAGAAATGTAAGTAATTATGTCCGGAGGGTGGATTATGGTAGATTAAATGTGACCACGGAATTCTTGTCGCTCTTTCTCTAAAGGGGAGAGGTCTATGTCCCCACTCCTTGAATCTGGGCTGGACTTGGGACTTGCTTTGACCAGTGGAATGCAGCAGAAGTGATGCTGTGTGACTTAGGAGCTTCAATCTCAAAAGGCCTTGCGACTTCCTCTCTCATTCGCTCAGAACACTGCTGCCTTGTGAACAAATCCAGCCTCGCCCCCTGGAGGATGAGACACCTAATGGAAAGAGGGAGAGCCAGACACCCCTGTCATCCAACCATTCCAGCTGTCCCAGCTGAGGCCCCAGACGTGGGAGTGAGCTCATCTGGGGCCAGCCAATCCCTAGGCTACCCACCAATGGACTGCAGGCACATGAGTGAACCTAGGGGAGTTTATCAAAAGAACTGTCTCATTGACCACAGGCCAAATTGCCAATCCACAGAACTGTGATCAATAAATGTCTGTTGTTACAAGCCATGATATTTTAGATTATGTGACAACAGATCACTGAAATAGCCCTCCAAAGGTACCCACTCATGTCCAATTCCTAAACATTTAAGTGACTTGTACATGGTCTCATAGGTAGGTGGGGATAAAGCTGGCCAGAAACCAAGGGTCTCAACCGACTAATCCAAAGTTCTTTGTATGATGCCTTATTACCTTCTCTTGTACTTTTCAACAACTAGAACAAGAAAAGAAGATGGAAATGGCTCAGGGAAACTGTTATGAAAAGTGGCTAAAGGCAATTTGAAGGTAGAATCTTTAACTAGAGATTTCATTCATCTTACATCTAAATGAATGTTTTCTATATAAATGCAGTCAGTCTGGGTATGTTTTTGACACACATATATTGAACTATTTGCACTCCACTTCAAAGCAATAAAGATGTCTAGCACACAAGATACATCCTTTACCAAGGTTAAGGTAAAAGCTTTTTGTAACTAGAGTCACATATGCTTTTATTTCAGATTACATACCAAAAACACTGTGCGTAAGATGGGTGAGCAAAAGCAGAAATGGAAAGAGAGACCATTCGGACACAGTAATCTTGCATGCTCAATGATTTATTTTCCCCCTTCAGGAATACAGTGACACGTACATACTGGGAAACCGTGGTGCAGAAATGAGGCAGATGTCAATGAATGAATTTACATACAAACACAGCAAATCATGCCCCCACCACACAGATAGTTTGCTCTTACCTTTTTCTGACATATAGCAGATATTTCAGCTGTAAGGGGAAGGTACACAATATATTAACAAAGAAAGACAGCCCATTTTAAATGAGGGGAGCCACGAAGGTGAGTAAAAGCAAGCTTAGTAACACAACCTCTAGACCTGACCAAAACAGCTTCTCTCTTGTCTTATTGTCATCTCCCTGTGTTTGATGAGGTTAGGAACACCTGCATGATGCAAATAGTTCCCCTATTCTTTTTTTTTTTTTTTTTTTTTTTTTTTTTTACGTTTATTTATTTTTGAGACAGAGAGAGACAGAGCATGAACGGGGGAGGGGCAGAGAGAGGGAGACACAGAATCGGAAACAGGCTCCAGGCTCTGAGCCGTCAGCCCAGAGCCCGACGCGGGGCTCGAACTCACGGACCGCGAGATCGTGACCTGGCTGAAGTCGGCCGCTTAACCGACTGCGCCACCCAGGCGCCCCAGTTCCCCTATTCTTAAAAGTAATTCAACCTCCTCAGACATGACTTAGAATTCAGGTCACATTATGGGCACCTGGGTGGCCCAGTTGGTTAAACGTCTGACTTTGACTCAGGTCATGATCTCACCGTCCGTAAGTTCGAGCCCTCATCAGGCTCTGAGCTGACAACTTGGAGCCTGGAGCCTGTTTCAGATTCTGTGTTTCCCTCCCTCTCTCTCTGACCCTCTCCCACTCACAGTCTGTCTCTCTCTCAAAAATAAACAAACATTTACAATTTTTTAATAAATAAAATAAAATAAAATAAAATAAAATAAAATAAAATAAAACAAAAAGAATTCAGATCATGTTAAAGCCAAAGCAAAATAACATTCATCTCACCTCCTCATCTGACATAGAACAAAACTGAGGTCTGCATAACTTCTTCAGCATCACACAGGCTATCAATTGATAAAGGCAGATCTAGAGATAACATCTCTGGATTCCCTGTTTACTGTCTTCCATTATGCTACGACACCAAGTTGATGTGATATATTTAGAGCTTCACCATGGAGATGATTTGCTATTTCAAAACTGTAGAAAAACCTTACTAACTTGGATTACTCAGAGACGAATTATTGATTTATATCAGTCCTTAACTAGTGTAAAACCACCTACATGCTCATTTCAGAGAAAGCAATTGGCAAACTCATGGATTGGCCAGTTGGAGTAAGGCTGTCAAACTACTGTCTGCTTCAGGATCGACAAACAGATACATATTCTTTTCAGTGGGCAGAGCAATTATTTTCGTGAAAATTGATGCTTGAGAATACTTGAAAATAATTTTTCCAGGAATATGTTAACATTCCCTGTGAAATAGTTAAGTGTTCAAAAAATGAACTGAAGCATTACTTACAGTATAGTCTATGTTAAAATTTATCAAAAAGGTCAAGATAAATGTCTCCAAACTGTCTGGAAATTATGAATTAGTAGATGCTAAACTGATGAAATTTAAAACTCAGTTTTTAAAACTGGTTTTGAATAATTAATGGTTATTAACAGTTTGATATCTTAGAGCCTGTCTTAACCTGAAGTTAGTGTCACACCTCTAGATAAATAATTAAAAGTTATTACAAGTTTTCTTCCAAAGATGAATATCTTCTGGAGAAGGTGACCAGAATTCAGCAACACATCTGATATTTAAAAATGAAGTTTTGCTCCTGACTGTAGACTTCACCTTGGAGCACTGGCAGTTCACTAACAAGGTAGCCTAATTTAAGGAGGGAAAAATTTACCTTTACCCATAAAGCCCAAATCTTTTCACAGTTATTCTTATATAAATTTTCAAAATGTCTCTTTGAAGGATATAGAGGCTGACATTACTGACCCATTTTATAGACAAAGATCATTCACTAATTTACTTCTTTTTTTTTTTTTTTTTTTTTTTTTAAATTTTTTTTTTTCAACGTTTATTTATTTTTGGGACAGAGAGAGACAGAGCATGAACGGGGTAGGGGCAGAGAGAGAGGGAGACACAGAATCGGAAACAGGCTCCAGGCTCCAAGCCATCAGCCCAGAGCCTGACGCGGGGCTCGAACTCACGGACCGCGAGATCGTGACCTGGCTGAAGTCGGACGCTTAACCGACTGCGCCACCCAGGCGCCCCAACTAATTTACTTCTTAAGGGTGAGATGACCTAATATTAAAAGTTAGACTACAGAGCACCTGGGTGGCTCAATCGGTTAAGCGTCCAACTTCAGCTCAGGTCATGATCTCGTGGTTCGTGAGTTTGAGCCCCTCATCAAGCTCTGTGCTGACAGCTTGGAGCCTGGAGCCTGCTTCAGATTCTTTGTCTCCCTCTCTCTCTCTACCCCTTGCCTGCTTATACTCTGTCTGTCTGTCTCTCTCTCTCAAAAATAAACAAACATTAAAAAAAAATGTTAGACTACAAAGAAATAGTGTAATTATCATCAAGAAAACGGCCTTAAGTTTTGTTTTTTTTTAATGTTCACAGAATTTAGTTAACATAAGGTTTTTACGGTTCTTCTTAAATACGGCCTTTCATAGAAAGTCTTCTATTATCTACCTCTGAAGTCATATATCAAGTTCCTCCTATGGCCCCCCAGCTTTTCCACCTTTCATCTTTCCTCTGCTTTCCTGAATAATTTTCCCTGGTCATTTCAGCCTCCAATTAAGTGGCTGGGATACCTGCTTCCAGATGTGTGAAGGAAACCTCTGTCTGGGACCTGCCACCTTACAAGACATAGCTTTCAGAACTCTAACCAACTACAAACATCACAGTCCCGTCTTTTAACTGAGATGAGTCACCTATACTTTACCCCCACTTTACTAGGGAGACTGAGTCTCAGAGCAATTAAATGATGTTCCCTAAGAACACAGAGCTAGTAATAGCAGTAGGAGAAAGCCCCATGATTCAATGTTCTTCCCACTGATGTTTCCTATTCCCTTTCTGACCTGGCACAGCAAACATCATTGCCAACGCCTGTTATATATACAGAAAATCTCTTAAGACATAATTCAGCAGGGCTTTGGTCACACAGAATCTTAATTCCAACATCTACCCTTAATTTCGGCAAAGGTGATACCTCTTCCTTCATTATTAAATGTGTGGGTATAAGGAAGACATTGATCTAATGCTTCATCTCAATGACTATTCACAGAATATAATACTTTGGTTACTGTCCTTGTAAAATAATACAGTACAAAAGGAGACAAACCAACCATGCCATTAGTCATGATTACTTATTATTCATCCTTTCTCATGTAAACCATACCTTGAGGCAGAAGCACATCAATGAGCCATTCACTGTGGTCCCTGTAAAGAAAAGCAAAATTCATTTTTGAGCTTCTTTGTAATGTTACCCTTCTACATGAATGTTTATAAGCTGCACGCTATTACTAAGAGGCTTTCGATAGAAAGGAAATGTCATTAAGAGCACTATCATAATCAACTTTTTAAAAGTCTAATGCATTGCAGCTAAATTATAAATTATTGGCATTTCATCATATTCACTTATCTTTAAATGATACTTTCCAGATGCTAGTGAAGCCAACCAAAGTACAGCATGATGTGTACAACCCTGAGTGTGAGTCTGTGAAACTAACAAGCAGAGAGAACCCATTTGAACTATACGTCACATTTGAAAGCCACGGTTTTCTTTTCTTTTTCTCTTGTGGCCTTTTTTAACCGGGTCACTTGAAAATTTGAGCTGTTTTATTAAGTGTCACTGCTTTCTCTTATCACATGGGGAGAAGTACTGCAATTTTTCAAAGCTGAAAGCTCTCAAATGAAAATTTGCTATATATCAAATATTTGACAAACTAACCTTTAAAAAACAGAGAGGTTAGTGGGAAATGTGGGCAATGTAACCAATTTAATAAAACTGGTTGTTCTTATCTTCTCTGGTTACCCTACTTTCTCTTCTTGGAGGACTCTTATACCTACCCCGCAATCCTCTGGCTGCATTCTTCGCAGAGATACAATGGGGGTGGTTTATCCCCTAGAGCTACTGACAGGGAAGGGTCGATACACATCTGAAACACAGGAAAAGGCAGAATGAACTCTCCTGTCCTGTTTATCACAATCCCCACATCGTAAGCGCAATCGTGACAGATTTTCAGAAGCAAACTGGAATAAATATTGTTAGTAAAACCCATTTTAACCTATAGCTATTTTTGCTGCACTGGCTGAGGAGTCCACACTGGAGATGTAAATGTGGCTACTGTGGTTTTTCATTTCTCCTCTTGTCTGCAGTTTCAAGTGACAAATAGTGTCAAGAAATCCACCCTCACTCCACAAAGAGAAAAAATCTTGTTCAATAGTGGCTCGAATTGCCTCTGTATTACTCGTACAGTAATTCCTTCTCGAAAGTGGTAAACATAGCAATCTCTCTTTAGGAAAAGGAAAACATATCAAGATTTTAAAATCATAACTGCTACCAAAATTATGGCAGTAGAGAATTTTGCTTAAAAGAAACCTCATTCAAAAAATTTCCCATGAAATCTAACACTGAGCAATTTGCTTTTCTTACTCTGAAATCTAAGTTCTATATCAGTCATCCAATGTTACATTTTTAGATGTTTTTTCCTTACACACATGACCTGTGGTTTGCTTAGCTCTGTTCAATTTTGGATTATTTATGGCTGAGTTTTCATGAGCCTAAGCACAGAGATGAAAAGTGTTAATTTTGCTGTTGATCATCAGTGTATTTTCCAATATCTAGATATTTAAAATCAAGTGAATGCAACTAGCTAAGTTTTGTACTTTGCATCATGTTAAATGTCTATAACTTACCAAAGTCATTTCGAATTCTGTTTTCCTGTCCTTCAGGAAATAATGAATCCATGCTATAGCTGACTGTACAGATAATGTGCCTAGGTCACAAATTCCTCTGGAACTCCACTCTGACTTTTTTTTTTTTTTTTTAAGCTGTTTTTACTGATTGGGGAGAAAAAATGAACTGAACTTATAACCCAAACAGCCTGACATTTAAAGTTAAAACCCTGAAGAGTTTTGTGTGTCATCCTTGCACAGGGACCATGCTAAACTTCTCTGTATCATTCCAATTTTAGTATATGTGCTGCCGAAGCAACTATATGTGCTACCTGAAGAGTTTCAACAATTGGGGGAACAAGAGTTAGAATTCCTAAATTTCAATCGTTATACCATCAAAATCTGTAAATTATATATTCCCTGATGTTCCAAGTCCAGTGTGAAAATTTTCCTTAGATAAGTTTCATGCTTCCTTTAATGCCATGAATAACTACTTTTTGGTGTGTTAATCCAGGATTAGCAAACTTCCTGGAAATGATCAGAGAGTAAATAGTTCAGGCTTTGTGGACCATACGTTCTCTGTCACAACTACTCAACTCTGCTGTTGCAGCATGAAAACAGCCATAGACAATAATACACAAGTAAATGAGCACAGCTATGTTCCAATTAAACTTTATTTACAAAACAGTCAGTAGCCCAGATTTGGCTATGGGCCATTGTTTGCTGACTCCTGTGTTAGATAATTATCTGGGCTCCAAAGTATTTCATAAAGTGATCTGCAAACAGAACCAAGGAAAACCAAAAGCAGAGTGTGATATAATGAACTCTAAGTTCCAACATATTTTCATTTTGAATCCTGTAGGAGCTTTTGGCTCTTGCCTAAAAAATACTTTTTTGCAATGTATTGCAACCAAAATAGATAATACTTTTCTATTTGGCTAATCATCACTGCCTAGTGATAAAGCTCACGAATATGGAGAGAGTATTTTTTGGATGGATAAATCCACTTTCCCTGAGTCTTTCCCATGTACCCCATGAAATCTGTTCTTCAAAATAGTTACTTTACTTTCATTTCTAGTGAGTCATTGATACTCCTGTCAGGTAAGCATATTTTTTCATTCCATTCAAAAGGAAAAACTCCTAGGCTGTTAGAACTATAATCACTAGTGATTAGCTAGGTGACCTCTGACATGTTCAATGAATTAGTTCATATGACCCATCACATTTGTGGATAGTAGGGTCAACTCTGTTTACTCTGAACAGGCCAGTTTACATCCATATTAATATGCTCATATCTGACTGCTGCATTAAAAATAGTCATTTTCCATTTATAAATACAATTATGCCCAATGTAGAGGCTTGAGAAAATGGAGAAAAGAAGAATATTTAAGTAACTCATTAACCCTCCATTTTGATGCAATCACTGATAACATTCTAATGAGTATTATTGGTTGTTTTTCACTATAAATATGAATATAAATGTATGTTTATGTGATTTTTAAATTAAATTGGCATCATACTATACAAATTCATGACTTCATTTTCATTTAACATTATTCTGTACCTATCTGGATGTTGCATACCCTCAACCTACATGTCATATGGTCGTATCTATGTGAGTTTGAGGAGTGCTTATATTGTAATGAAAAAAACAATACTGAGCCAGACCTGTTGTCGAGCAAAAACAGCCCCAGCACTGAAATCATTAACAAGAATGTTACCTTTCCAAGGAAGCAGAGTAAAAATACAAAAGAAAACTCTTCGGGAAAACTGGAGTTCAGAAAGTAAAATCTGGAGGGCGATAAAAATGTTTAGGCAGATAGAGATGGTAGTTACACAGCATTGTGAATGTGCTAAATGCCATTGAATCATTCACTCTAAAATGGTTAGTTTTATGTTATATGAATTTCACTTCAATAAAATGGGACTTGAGAAAGTAGGATGGTGTGGCCTGTCCTGCACAACTGGCTACAGGGACCAGCTCCTAAGAGAAAGAAAAGCAAAGCCAGACCAGGGCGGTGGACTAACCCATTTGCCTAGAAGGGAGGGAGAAAATCTAATTTGTGATGACTTCTGTGAGTAGAAAATCAAAAGTCACTACTAATCAGGAAGTCAGAAGACTCCTGAGAATGCAGGCTGACATAAGATCAGGAGGAAAGTAACCGGAAAAATCAAACAAAAAATACCTCCTTTCTATCCATATCTGAGTAAACCAAAAGAGGGCATTGTAACATAGGCAGAAAGAGAAAAAGGGCAGCTATAGAAACTAAAGTAAGGGAGCTATGCAATTCTCACCACCGTGAAGAATTAAGCTGAATTCCATGGTTAAAATGAACTCACATGTGTTTAGCTCAAAATGTCATCACACCAAAGAAAAGTACCTTTGAACCCCAAATGTTTGTGGAATTTCAGAGGAGGGGCACACATAGTAGGATGGGTAAGAACTATGCTTCCATTAGTGAGTTACCCTCACACATGCTCTTTCTCAACATAAAGTCATTCAATGTGCCTTCTTTAATTAATTATTTATTTTATTTTTTAATGTTTTATTTATTTAAGAGAGAGAGAGAGAGAGCACGCGCCAGTGGAGGAGGGGCAGAGAGAGAGGGAGACAGAGGATCCAAAGCAAGCTCCACACTGACAGCAGAGAGCCTGACGTGGGGCTAGAACTCATGAACTGTGAGATCATGACCTGAGCAGAGATTAAGAGTTGGAGGCTTAACCTATTGTGCCGTTCACATGCCCCTATTCATTTTTTATTTTAGAGAGAGAGGGCATGAGCAGGGGGGAGGAACAGAGGGGGAGAGAGACAAAGAGAAAGAGAAAGAGCGAGAGGGAGAATCTTAAGCAGACTCCATGCTCAATGCAGGGCTCTATCCCATAACCCCGAGGTCATGATCTGAGCTGAAATCAAGAGTTGGATGCTCAGCTGACTGGGCCACCCAGGCACCCTTCAATATGCCTTTATAAAAGCAGAGATCAAGCATAATAATACAACAATGTTCTTTGTTTGGTATATCCGGATGACAATGTTATTATTGGCACTCCTCTGACATTTTTGGTATATGAAACACATTTTGGGGTCCCTTTATATTTCTTTTTTGGTTCCGTGTATATTTATATTTCTTATGTCTCATTTTACCTCTTCTACTCTGTTTCTATAAGATGATACTATTATGTTTCTATTATTTGGTAATCTTTATTATTATATGGTAATCTATTATTTGGTAGTCTTCCTGTCTATAGAAGAGAGGCAAACTCCCACGACACTAGGTTCTAACAATTATCTGTGAATTCTAATGACTTGACCTAACTCCCACTCTTCATAATATAAAAATTAATCCTTGCAAATCCAGACACAGGTCTCTCCAGCCAAGTGTTGTATCCAACAAATATACCACAAATAATTTTGTTAAAAGGTGTGATTATTTTTCCTAACATTCAAATTCCACAATTTAGGGTTATAACAAAAGAACCAATTTGATGTGGCAGAAAAAGAATAAGGCTGAGAGTTAAAGTACCTGGTTCTGGCTTAGAAAAGTGTCTTGGCCTCTCTAAACCACTGTTCCTTACCTCTAAGGTACCTTTCCATGTGACTGCTGCCCAACTACCTCTTAGTCATTTTGATGAAGTCATATCTGTGATCTGAGCTAAGACTCACCAATTTTATCAAGTTTTTCTGTGACACTTGAATTCATGTAGTCATACACTAGACACTCATAATTTGAAATGAGTGAAACAGGGGCAAAGTACATTTCCCTGAGTTTATTAGCTCAGACAGAAGCCAAATAAGGACTATATAAGTGTTTCACCAGGAGTATTCTGATAATTACTCATTGCTACACAGCAGTTGACCATGAAATCATAGCCAAACCTGCAGACACCACTATTCATTGCTCTGTCCTGAACCAACCCACCCAAGTACAGTCAGACTGAACACAGGGATGCTTGAGATTACTACAGAGCACAGGCCTTTGCTTTACAGAGAAGGATGTGATCTACTCCATTTCATTCAGCAGTTTGCTCCTGATAATTTGACCACTGACAATACAATATGGCACCAGGTCTAATAAAACAGTACCTTCACAGCTGGCTTGTTAATTGCATTGTGGCATTCAATGTGCTGGCAGTGGATGGGATTCCAAGCTGTAAAGCAAAGCATAGCTGATGAATACTTCTCATTGAAATTACTTGTGCCTTAGTAAAGGCATAGCAAATATTACACTAGTTTTCTTTTTCCTAAATAGAACCATCATAGGAAGGCTTCCTAAAATAATCATTTTTTTTTAATCTATGACAAATTTAACAATTGAACAAATATATCACAACTCCATACATTTTCCCACGGGGAAAGACAAGCTAATATAATGTGGCATACATGGTACAATAACATTACCTCACAGTGATATATACCATTAAGTTCTCGAAGGTTTTATATCTATGGTTTCACTTCATCCTGCCAACAAGTCTGTAGGATAGGTATAGCAGATTATTAACTTCATTTCACATACGAATAAGTAAAAGTTAAAAAGTTAAGTAGCTCACTATGGTCACAGAGTTAGTACCTGACAAGCTGAGACTAGAACCTCTATCTCTTGGATCTCAACACCTGCTCTTTTCATTGTAGTGTATACTATGCTGAACATCCTAGATTTCTGGCACCAGGAAGTGTTTCAGACTGATAATAACTGAAATGAATGCTAAGGCAACTTCCACTATTCCATTTCCCACCCCATTCCCAGCAAATGTGGAGACTGAAAAGATGAGTTTCTTGCCCAGATGAAATACATCTCTCTCTCACACCACAGATTGGGACCCACAGACTAATGTCTGCTAGTTTGTTAATACCCACTCCTTAACACAGTATGCATGCAGAATATAGATAAGAAACAAGTGATCTGGGATAGATTAGAATGAAAGTCACAACAAGTATTTATCATCATCTAGATGATTCTGTAAGTCAAAGCACTGAGCTAACAATATTCCATCAATACAAAATGCAATAAAAGTACATATTTGGAAGTAGGACATTTTTCTAAATCACCAAATTCTAATCTTATAGGACTATGATCAGCCTAATATACAAGAATTTGCAGATGAGAGGATATTCTTACTTACTTATAAATCCAATTGTAATTCAAAAACATGTATTGATAATATTCCAGACCTAATTTATGCTCCAAATATAAAGTGTTTTTTTTTTCCAGGGGTGCTCCACCTTCAAATCTTCTAGCCTATGGTTAGACCAGGTATAAGATTATGTGTCTGATTTAAAATTTAGGAAAATATGGTCAACAGAGCCATTGACCTTGAAAAATACACAGTGGGTCAATTTATGTAGAAAGAAGATAAGAAATGTAGACCAGAAACCACTACTCTAATAACACAGTATCATATTGCTTATATGTTTGAGAGAAAGAAAGAAGAAATGAGTAAGGAATGGATGAATGAAGAAATAATTTGAATATAGGCATTCCAAAACTATAAAATTTGTTTACTACATGTGGAAAAGTCAGGATGAAAATAGAGGGTAGCAAAAAAAGTTTTCTTGTGTAACTAGAGAAATCTAGAAAAAAAGAAAGAAAAAAGACTGCCTTTAACAAGTATAGGAGTTGCAAATACATGGGACAAGTATCTCATTCCTCCAATCCCAAACTCATGACAGATATCACTAATCCATAAGAGCCTTCCTTCCTGCTGAGTCCAGAACTGGCCTTAGGATCCTTCTCAACACTGAGCTTCAGAAAGTTGCCACTAATAAAACAGAGTTAGCACACAAGATAAAATATGCTAGCCATTTTTGAATCCCTATATTATGAGAATATTTGCAAATCACTTTACAAATATTAAGAATCTGGACACTTAGAAACAGCGGTAATATTCAAAATACATAGCAACTGCTATGGCAAAGGCACAGAGAAATAAGAATGTACAACAGCGATAGCACTTTATCAGGGCTCTAAAGACTCCTGCTTTTCAAGAAATTAATGCTTTATATGTGGGGATATCCAGGAGGTCCTACCCCTCTAATATTTTATTTCATTTTTACAGAGTGTCACTGAGTTAAGAAAAGATTGTAAGATACCTCACTTAGTTTACCAAAGTCACACTAGATTTAAACTTACTAAAATATGGATTCTTAGCCTTTCTTGTGTATCAAAAATCACTTTCAAGATTTTAAAAAATATGATACCTGAAAATCATGTTAGATCTACTGAATCAAAATCTTTTTTTTTTTTTTTTTTTTTTTTTTTTAGAGAGAGAGAGAGAGAGCATGTGAGTTGGAGAGAGGGGCAGAGTAAGAGAGAGAGATAATCTTAGGCAGGCTCCAGCTTCAGCATGGAGCCTGACGCAGGGCTTGATCCTATGGGCCTGGGATCATGACCTGAGCCAAAATCAAGAGTTGAATGGTCAACCAACTGAGCCACCCAGGGATCCTAATTATAAGTATTTGTAATTAGGAAAAGCACTACAATTGATTCTGATTTAGGATTGATCTACATACCTTACCATATGGCAAATATACTCATGATGGATCTCCCTTCATTTGAAAATAAAAACAAAAAAACATAATATAAAAACATGGTAGGTAATAAATCTGCTTCCAACTACAACGGAGCAAATGGTATTAAACATGCCTTTCTACCATAAACAACTAGAAAACTGGAAAATATATATGAAACAACTGTTTTCAGAAACTGGACTAGGTAATGTAGGACAATGATCCTTGAGAAAAGAGAAACAATAAAGTCAGTCTTACAATCAACATGACTTTCATCCCAGAAGTAATTTCTAGACCTTGGACATAGAAGAAGAAAGGTAAGCATCCACAAAAACTTGAGTTTAAAGAGGCAAGGTGGCTTGTATTTGCTGGGTAGTGTGCCAAAGAAGAGGGAGCTATGTGAAGAAAGAGCTCCAGAAATTTGACCAAGAATCCTTTTGGGTCTTTGGCTTTATACTAAGAAGAACACATGTAAGGCAAAACTCCATTAGGCTGCATAGAAAACAACTATGGAGGATCTGTAAGCAGAATAATTCCTACATCTCATACAGGACTGGGAGATATTCGAATTCCAACCAGTCAGAGTAAAGGGAACTCAGTGAAAACCTGGGACATTCAACAGAGATGACTCTAGCAGGTCATACCTTAGCAGTAGGGCTAAACCAACATTAGGGACAAGGCTATTCCAGGCTTACCCTAACAAAATATAGGAACAGGACTTAAAAGTGTAAAGTTGATCCACCAGTAACTTGATAGCCAAAACAAACCTCAAAACACTGTAATGAAAGACAACAAAATCCAGATACTCAATAATGCAATACTCATTAAGTCCAGAATCCAATTAAAAAATTACTGATATTTGGAAAGGGAGGAAAATGTTACCCATAATCAGGAAAAAAACTGACCAATAGAAATAAACCCAGAAACTATAGAGACAAGGTAGTTAGCAAACACGGACTTTAAAACTTCTACTTTAAAACATATTCAAAGGAAAATATGAACACAATGAGGATAGAGATGAAAGATAATAAAAGAAAAATGAAATTTATAAAATTAAAAATATAATATAGAACATGGGAAATTCACTGAATGGGCTTAATAGCATATTAGACAATGCAGAAGGAAAGATCAGTGAATTAGAAGACATAACAACAAACTATCAAAACTGTAGTAGTGGAAGAAAAATAGAGCTTCAGTGAGCTGTGGGAAAATATTAGGCATTATAAAGCACATGTGGTTAAAAGTCCAAAAGGGGAAAAGGGGGGGAAGAGTGAAGACATTTGAAGAAACAATGGTCACAATTTTTCAAATCTAATAAACACTATAAGCCCACAGATCTAAGAAGCTCAGTGAATCTTAGGCAAAATTAAATCAAAGGAAATCACACCAAACTCATTATAATCAAATTGATTTAAAACGATGATAAAGAGAAAATCTTAAAAGCAGCCAGGAAAAAAAAAAGACACATTACTTACAGGGGAACAAAGATAAGAATGATCGCTGATTTCTCGCCAGAAACCATGCAAGCCAGAAGACAATGGAACGACATCTTTAATAGGCTGAAAGAAAAAAACTGTCACCTAGAATTCTATAGCCAGTGAAAATATCCTTCAAAAATGAATATGAAATAAAGGCTATTTGAAGACAAACACAAGATAAGAGAATTCATTGCCAGCTGGGCTCCACAACAAGAAATGTTAAAGGAAGGCTGATGGAAAATGATACCAGATGGAAGCTAGGACCTACACAAAGGCATAAAGAGTTCTGGATACAGCAAATATGGTGAATAACTGCAAAAGACCTTCTACTTATATTAGCATGTTGTTAAAAGATGATTCACTGTTTAAAACAAAAATAACAGCCATGTATTGTGAAACTAATAATATATAGAGAAGTAAATATTTGAGGGGCGCCTGGGTGGGTCAGTCAGTTAAGCATCAAACTCTTGATTTCAGCTCAGGTCATGATCTTACAGTTTGTGAGTCCAAGCCAGGCATCAGGCTCTTCGCTGACAGCACGGAGCCTGATTGGAATTCTCTCTCCCTCTGTCTTTGCCCCTCACCCCCCCCCCACACACACACACTCTCTCTCTCAAAATTAATAAATAAACTTTAAAAAAAGAAGTAAATATTTGATAACAAGAACAAAAAAGAATGAGAGGGAGGACATGAAAGTGCACGGGGTTCTTACACTACATGCAAACTAGTATAATATCATTTGAAGGTAGACTGTGAAGTTAAAGGTGCATATTGTAAACCCTAGAGCAATTCTTCTTAAAAGGAGGTATAGCTAATACAGAGATAAAATGGAATACTAAAAATAATTAACCAAAAAGAAAACAAGATATTAAAAAGAAAAGAGACAAAGAATAGATGGGACAAACAGAAAATGAGTGTAAGATAATAGACTTAAGTTATTTGTAATTACATTAAATGTAAATGGCCTAAACAATAATTACATTATATGTAAATGGTCTAAAAGGCTGAGATTGTCAAATATCATTTAACTTTTTCAAAAAGCATGGCCTGAATAAATGCTGCCTGTGAGAAACACACTTGAAATATAAAGATAGATAAATTAAAGGTAAACAGAGGGGAATCTGGCTGGTTCAGTCAAAAGAGCATGTGACTCTTGATCTCGGGGTCATGAGTTCAAGCCCCATGTTGGGTGTAGAGATTACTTAAATAAATAATTTTTTTTAAAAAAGTAATCAGAAAAGTTATACCACACTAATATAATGCTAATCACAGGAAAGCTGGAGTGTCTATATAAATATCAGACAAGTAGACCCCAGAACAAAGAATATTACCAGTAATAAAGAAGGATATTTGACAATGATGAGTCAATTCATCAAGATGACATAACAATTATAAATATGTGTGTATCTAATGATGGAGTTTCAAATTAAATGAAGCAAAACTGAGAGAACTAAAAGAGAAAGAAGTCCATAATTCGTGTTGTAAATTTCAACAATCCTCTCTCAGTATTGAGACAGTATTCTGGTCCATTACACAAAGCTCAAAAATTTAGATGGAGTGAAATCACAGTGTAAGTTTTCTGACCACATGGAATTAAACTAGAAATAAAAAGCAAAAAGATACCTGGAAAATCAGCAAACACATGTACATTTAAACAAACACACTTCTAAACAATCCATAAATGAAAGAAAAAGTCATAAGGAATATTAGAAAATATTCTGTACTGAAATACAATGTAATCACACCATATCAAATTTGTGGGCTGAAACTAAAGCAATGCTTTTAGGTAAATTTATGGCTTTAGACTCTTAAATTAGAGAACATAAAAGGTCCAAATTAATGATTTATGCTTCTATTTTAGTAATATAGAAAAACAATTTATGCTTCTATCTTAAAGCAGAAAAAATAAGAAGTTAAACTCAATATTAAAGAGGGAATCACAAAGATAGAAGGCAGAAATCAATGAAAGTGGAAACAAAAAACCAATAGGGAAAATCATAAAACCAAATGATAGGTCTTTGGAAAGTTCAATAAAATTGATAAACCCTCAAGCTACCCTGATGAATAAAAAATAGAGAAAAAAAACAAATTACCAATATCAAGAATAAAAGGTAGAACATCACCACAGATTCTACAGATATGACAATAAATTTGGCAAGGAAAAAATGTATATGCCATTTATTCCTCAAAATACAGACTACAAAATTATAAATATGACTGGACATAAAGTAGAAAAGTAAAATGTGACATAATATTAAATTGAATTCATAATGTGAAACCTTCCTACAAAGAAAACCCCAAGTCTAGATAGATCCACAAGTGAATCCTCTTAACTACTTAAAGAATAAATAATACAAATTAATTTTCTTTCAGAAAACAGAACAGTAAGAAACTCTTCCCAACTCATTTTATGAGGCCAGCATTACTCTGGAAACAAAGCCAGATGACATTATAATAAAAGGAAACTAGACCAATGTCCCTCATAAATACAGGAGCAAAATATTTTAACAAAAACTAGCAAAGTGAGTCTGGCAATATAATATAGCTGACAATGTGGAGTTTATCCAAGGAAATACAAGGTTGTATTAACAATGCAAAGCAAATCAATGTAATTTACCATATTAACAAAATAAAGGGAAGAAGTCATGTGATCATCTCAATAGATGAAGATGTATTTGACCAAAATTGACATTCACTCATGATAAAAACTCTCAGTAAACTAAGAATAGACAGGAACTTCCTTACTCTGATAAAAAAGCATCTGTTAAAAGCCTACAGCTAACACCAGACTTAATGCTGCATACATGCCCCATAGAGACAGAGGGAGAAAACAAAGATAGTCACTTGCAGTACTTCTATTTAACACTGAAGTGGAGATATGAGCCAGCACAATGAGGAAAAGAAAGAGAGAAAGGAAGGGGCGACAGGGGGAAAGAAGAAAAGAAGGAAGAAAGGACGGGAGAGAGAGAGGGAGGAAGGAAAGGAGGCATGGCAGGAAAAAGAAAAATTTTTAATTATATTAATTTGCCAGAGAGTATAATCATGTACATAGAAAATCTTAAGAACTTAAAAATAAGCTACAAAAACTAATAAGTGAATTTAGCAAGGTTGCTGGATATGAAGTCAAAATAGAAAAATCAATTACATTTCTATATAATGGCAATAAACAAGTAGAAATATTAAATTTTTAAATACTATTTACAACAGTATCAAAACCCACAAAACATTTAGGAATACCTTTAACAAAATATCTGTAAGACCTATACACTGAAAACTAGAAAATACTGCTGGCACAAATTAAACAAGGCCTAAATAAATGGTTAGATATGCCATGTTCGTCAATCGGAAGACTCAATTTTGAGTCTTT
Source organism: Prionailurus bengalensis (assembly GCF_016509475.1). Classification (NCBI taxonomy): domain Eukaryota; kingdom Metazoa; phylum Chordata; class Mammalia; order Carnivora; family Felidae; genus Prionailurus; species Prionailurus bengalensis. The sequence continues at coordinate 137,163,560 of NC_057355.1, read as the reverse complement.
TCTCAAGATGTCAAATTATCTCTCTCTCCATTTTAAATAGCTATACTGGGGTGCCTGGGTGACTCAGTTGGTTACGCATCTAACTCTTGGTTTCCACTCAGGTCATGATCTCATGGTTGTGAGATCGAGGCCTGTGTCAGTCTCTATGCTGGGCATGAAGCCTGCTTGAAACTCTCTCTCTCTCCCTCTGTTCCTCCCCTGCTAATGCTCACTTGCTCTTTCTCTCAAAAAAAAAAAAAAAAAAAAAAGGTAGCTATACTGGACTTTCCTGTGATATGTACCAATAAAGTTCCTTTTGTTGCTTAAGTCAGTTTCAACATTCTGTTATTTCCAACACAAAGGAATTCTAACTGATGCAAGTTCAGAAAAAAAACAAAATTTCAGAATTCTTATTGCCAAAGTAATTTTGATGATTTGAAGTTTGTATTGAATAATGATGTCTTAGTCTTTTGGGGCTGGTATAACAACCTACCACACACTGAACAGCACCCCACATTCATTACATTTATAGGATTTATTACCAGTATGCATTTTTTTCATGCCTATTAAAATAAGAACTATTACTGAAGGCATTTCCACACTCATAGAGTTTCTCTCTAGTTTGAATTATCTGGTATATAATGAGGTTTTTCTGCTAAAGGCTTTCTGGCTGAATTTGCATTCATAGTGTCTCTCACCTGCCTGAGATCTCATGTGTCTAGTAAAGGATGATCAATCAGTAAAGACTTTCTCACACTTATTACATCCATAGGGTTTCTCTCCAGGATGGACTCTCTGGTGTCCAATCAGGTATGACTTCTGACCAAATACTTGCCCTCATTCATAAGGTTTTCTTACCTGTATCAGTTTTTTTCATGGGTAATTTGAAATTAATTATAGTTGAATAATTTCTCACTCCATTAAATTCAGAAAGCTTCTTTCTTCTAAATTAAGTAAATCTAAGTTATCTTTCAAACTCCTTCCACCTAAGACATGTTCATGGAGTTTTTGTCTGGATGGGACAATGTTTACACTGAGATGAAATATGTTTGCAAAAGCTTCATATTCATAGACTTTCTGCTTAGTAGGTGCTTCATCATAAACAAAATTCACTTGATTCAAAAGTCTCCTTAAATTCTTGGTGCATTCCTATTTGATTACCAATGTCCTAGTCATCTCCTGGACAACCTGGAGGTGGTGTTCCTTCCCCTACTATCCACAGCTGTCCTCCTGACTCCAATGTGAAGATCATATCTGACATGGAAACTGAGCATCCCACTGATGTGAAGTTCTTATATTTCCCTAGCCTCACATCCCCAAAGGTAGTCCTTTAAGCAGGATCAAGCTGCTGCCACTTTTCCAGTGTTAAGTCAATGGCCATATCCTCAAAGGTCACAGATCCAGCACAGAGAGTGTAAGTAACTTGACAAGGTCATGGAGCGAGGTCATGCTGGAGTCAGGACTGCACCCACGTAGCCTGGCTTGCATCTTTGCACATATATGGAATGAACATAGCAACCAGGCCACATGACGATCTAGCTGATGCTTCAGGGGTGGCCAGTGGTCCAGTCGCCTGGCCACAGCCTCCTCATTCACACAAGTGGGGCACCCTTAGGCAAAGATACATGTGCATCTGGCCCAAGAGACCCAACAGCCCTAGCCTGGCACAGGCCTCTGCACCGTTAGGGTGAAGAGATGGAAGCCATGCACAAGATGGTCCCCACTGGTGGGACTTAAGTCCTGGTTCAGGCCTACCTGGCTGCTGCATGGGCCAGGACAGCACCACCATGAGGCACAGTCCATACTCACCTGGCCACTAATGGGACCAGCAAAATTGATGTTAAAAAGAAAAAAGTGAAGAACCAACCAAACATATACTTCAAAGGAATGGAAATATTATGCAGACACTTGAGAGAAAACATGTCTGAAAATTATCTAGTCTATGAGTCAAAATATTTTAGGAAGGTATTATAGCATCTGCAACTTGATGTAAGAACACATGGCCTCTATAAAAACAGAAGTAGAAAGTCACAGAAATTCATGGTGAGATGGGAAGCTAACAGAATGAGATAAAAAGGAATTTGGACAAGAGATATGATAAGTATAATCAAACTAAAAATGAAATAGCAGAATTAGAAATCCTAATTCAAAGCAATAAATAGAGCTGATTGGGGGGTGGGGGGAGTCAAATAAGTTACACAGTAAACCAACCTGAGAAGCTAATAATATAGAAGATAAATGTATGGGAAATAGTGGTTAGAATAGCTACACAGTACAGAAAATGAAATTTGACCTATGAATTATAGGTATTCCTGCGGGACATACCAACTTGAAAAAGCAATAATTTAAAATTTCATTAATGAAAAATTTCCTAAAAAAGATTGAAAAGGGATCTGAAAGCACTCTTAACATTACTGGTGAAAGTCAATAAAAAGATACTCATACATAAAGATACTTAAGCAAAGTCTTTTTAATAAGTAAATCTCCAAGAATTAAGAACGACCAAAAGGATTTCTATAACAGACAAATCACACTTGTCTAAGATTTGTCTTCTATAATTCTAAATGCCAGAAAATAATGAAGCAATATTTACATATTTTTCACAGTGAAGCAGTCTTCTTTCATGTGTGAAGAAATAGAAAGACATTCTTAAATATGCCTAAACTCAAAAAATACATATGACCTACATTCCACTCTTGAAAATATTACAAGAAAAAAGTTTAGGTTCCATTTCCCCAAAAATGACAGACAAATTAATTTAAGCTGATTCTCCTACTGAGAACAATTACAAAACTGGACAAGATTAAAAGCAAAACCAACAACAACAAAAACAGAGAACTTTAGGGGGGGTGTTAAGGGGCCATGATCCAAAAAAAGAAGGAATCATCAAAAGGTGGACCTGGCATTTGATGCCACACCTCCTTCTTTACCTATTTCTCTATATGCAATCCCACAAGATGAACAGATTTCAACAAACTATTTGAAGTTGGGGAACAAAAATTGAAAATGGGAGACCTAAAAATCCTCCTAGGACATGGGCAGAGGTCTCAAAAGGCCACACCATAGAGTAAAGGGGAACCAGAATTAGACCAACCCTCAAAGGGACTGAGAACCAGCCTCAAATCATCTCAAGAATGGATCATAGGTCTTCTTTTTTTAAGCTGCACTAAAGTGACCTGGATTGCTAATGTCCATAGCCTCAAAATTTCCAGAAGCAAAAGCAAATCCTGTTTGAAGAAATATAATCTTCTAAACCTCAAATTAGCTCTACAGTTTTTCTATCGGCTTGCACACAATTTATAACATATACAAATATAAATATATATATGTATAAATAATGAATGAATAAATTTATACACACACACACACAAGACAAGTAAACAAAAGAAACAACAATAAAATCAGAATTTTCAGAGATTCAAAAATTGAGTTATCAGAAACCAACTAACTTTCAAATAACTATGCTTAATATGTTCTATAAAGTAAAAGACAAGTTTAAAAATATCAACAAGGAATTGGAATTTCTTTTTTAAAGCACCAAATGGAAATTCTAGAACTTAAAAATACAGTGAACAAAACTAAAAATACAATCGGGAGGCTAAAGGATTAGTGAACAGGAAGACAAGTCAGAAGCAAGATTCAGAGTGTAGCACAGAAAGATGAATATATATAACTTTTAAGAAATATTGGCCACAGAAGAAGAAAGCATTAGTAAACATGAGGACAGATTAATATAAACCCAACTAAAGCACAGACAAACTTTCCCCCCTCCCCAAAAGCAGGGCAGTGGGGGATGGAATACCCGAGACCTCTGAAACAATAGAAAATATTTTTTTTAATCCTAAGATGAGAGGTGACAAAGAAAGGGCACAATAAATACCTGTAGAGGATAACAACCAACATTTTTCCAACACTGAAGAAGAACATGAAACCACAGATTCAAGAAGCTCAACGAATCTCAAATAGAATAAATAAAAAGACCTTTACTCTTAAGCAGATCATAATGAAACTATATGAAATTTAGTATCATTACGAAGCACTGAAAATCAAGAAAAAAAGAGGCAGAGAAAAAATATATTACATTTAGGGATACAATCATAAGAATGAGGTCTAATTTCTGTCTGATAATTTGTTTCATTATCAGAAACAATGGAATGACATCTTTGAAGTCTTAAAAAAAATTCAGATTACAGTGCAATTACAGTGGAAATCAAAACAAAAAATTATTAGAACCCAAATATCTGAAAAGATTCTTCTAAATAACACAGGCAAAGAAAGATCTAGCACTAGAAATTTTTAAATATTTTTAAATCAATGATTGTAAAAACACAACAAACCAAAATTTGTGGGATACAGCTAATGTAGAGCTTAGAGGGAAACTGATAACCTTAAATGGAAAATTAGAAAAAAATTAATGTTGAAAGCCAACAATTTAAGCTTTCACTTCAAGAAGCTAGGGAAAAGAAAGAAGAGAAAATTAAATTCAAAAAAAGAAAAGGAAGAAAATAGTAAAGAGGGTAGAAAGCAATGAAATACATAACTATTATTGTTTTCTTCTCTGTTGTTCTTGTTTTAGTTCATCTAAGTATTTGTAAAAAAAAAAAATAACACCTTTCCTGGATAAAGCTCTCAATCAACTGGAAATAAAACAAAATGTCTTCAAACTGACCATAAAGGATATCTGCAAAACCCGAGAGCTAAACCCACACTTAATGGTGAAATATTCCCTAAAGTTAGGAGCAAAGCAATGGTGGCCATTCTTACCACCTCTATTCAACATTGTTCTGAAAGTGCTAGGCAATGAAACAAACAAACAACAATAAATGTTAACAAAATTAGAAAGTAGCAAATTTGTCTTTACAGATGACCACATTTATATAGAAAATCCGACTAACCAACAAACTACTAGAACTAATAACTGAATTTAGCAAAGTCATGGGATAAAGATGAATATGCAAAAATCAACTGAATTTCTGCATACTGTTAATAAACAAATGGAAATTAATATTTTAAATAATGCCACTTACAACAGCAACAAAAAAAATCAAATATCTAGCAACTAATTTAACAAAAGAAATACAAAAATCCTATACTGAAAACTACAGAACACTGTTGAGAGACTTAAATAATGAAGACTTAAATAATGAAGAAATATATCATGTTCATGGATTAGAAAACATATTTTTGCAATGTCAAATTTTTCCTAATAGAATTACAGATTTAACACAATACAGATCAAAATCTCAGCAGAATCATTTTTGCAGAAATGAAAGCCGATACTAAAATTTATATGGAAATGCATTAGACATAAAATAGGGAAGATGATCAAAGAAGAAAAACAGACTTGCAGTATCTGACTTCAAGACTATAAAGCCAAATTATTTAACATAGTTTGTACTGGTATTCAGATCAATGAAACAAAATAGACTCCAGAAATATACTCACATATATATGACCAAGAGGCCAATATAAGCCAATATAAGAAAAAGGATAAACTTTTTAACAACGGGTGCTAGAACAAACCATAAGGAAATAAATGAATCATACCTACCACACACAAAAATTAAACTTAAATGGGGGAGCCTGGGTGGCTCAGTTGGTTAAGTGTCCGACTTCTGCTCAGGACATGATCTAGCGGTTTGTGGGTTCCAGTCCCACATCAGGTTCTGTGCTGACACCTCAGAGCCTGGAGCCTGCTTCAGAGTCTGTATCTCCCTCTCTCTCTGCCCCTCCCCTGCTTGTGCTCTCTCAACAGTAAATAAATGTTAAAAAAAAAAAATTAAACTTAAATGAAGCATACACCTAAATGTGCAAGCTGAACTAAAAGCTTCCAAAAGAAAACAAGGGAGACTATCTTCATGACCTTGGAGAAGGTACATATTTCTTAGAACAAAAAGTCACTAACCATAAATGAAAAAATGATAAATTTTAGTTTATCAAAATTTAAAACTCATGCTCATCAAAAGACACTGTTAGGAGAGTAAAACAGCAATCCTAGATTGAAAGAAAATATTTGTAATATATAAATCTAACATATGACTCCTACCAAACGACATAAAAAAACAACTGTATAACAATAATAAAAAAGGCAAACAAGGGCGCCTGGGTGGCTCAGTCGGTTGAGCGTCAGACTTCGGCTCAGGTCATGATCTCACAGTTCGTGAGTTCGAGCCCCGCGTCAGGCTCTGTGCTGACAGCTTGGAGCCTGGAGCATGCTTCGCATTCTGTGTCTCCCTCTCTCTCTGCTCCTCCCCTGCTCACACGCTGTCTCTCTCTCAAAAATAAATAAAGATTAAAAAAAAAAAAAAGGCAAACAATCCAATTAATGCCTATGCAAAAGATTTTAGCAGGTACTTCATAAAATAAAATATCTAAATGACCAATAAGCATATGAAAAAATACTCCACATCAGTCACCCAGGAAATGCAAATTAAAACCACAATGAGATACACACCCCCCAGAATAGCTAAAATTTAAAACACTGCAAAGTGTTAGCAAGGGTGTATAGTATCTGAAACTCTCATACATTGTTGAGTGAAATATAAAATGGCATAAACACTTTACAGAGCTGTTTAGAATTTTCTTATAAACCCTATGACCCAGCAATTCCACTTTTAGAAGTATATACCCCAAAAAAATGAATGCATATGCCCACACAAGATTTGTATAAAACGTTCATAGCAGCTTCATGTATGTTGGCCATAAACTTAAAACAAACCAAATGTACATCAATATCAGAGTTGAAAACAAAACAAAGCAAAACAAAATTGTGGTATGTTCATGCAGTGGAATACTTACTTTTAACAATAAAAAGAACTACTAATATCCTCAACAATACAAATTAATCTCAGTAACATTATGTTGAGCGAAGAAGTCAGAAATAAAAGAATACATACTTTGATCTCTACTTATATAAATCCCTGAATTATATGAATATAGGAATTATACATAAACAGGAGTAGTGACTACATCAGAGTGGAAGAAAGGGCATTAACTGTTAAGAGTCATGCCATTACTTTCTGGGGTGATGGAAACATTCTATTATGTTTATGTGGGTAATGATTAAATGAGCATTATACATTTGTCAAAATTGATCCAGCCATGCACTTGATACTTGTGCACCTTGCTATATATGGAATATGCCTTTAAATAAAGTATTACACACACCAACAAAAGAGAGATAATGCCTGACAATTTCCCAAAACTGATAAGAGATATCAAGCCAAGAAGTCCTATGAACCTCCCAAAAAGACAAACATAAATAATATCACAACTAGATGTATCATAGTAAAGCTACTGAAAAAATAAAAAATAAAAAAAAAATAAAGAAAACCTACTCTCAGCAATGGATAGATCATCCAGACAGAATCAATAAAGAACTGCATATTTGAGCACTATAGGCCAAATGAACATGACAGACCATTCTATCCAACAACAGTATAATACACTTTCTTCCCAAGCACACATGGAACATTTTCCAAGCTAGATCATATAAACAAGCCACATATATAGAGAAACAGGCCACAAAACAAGTCTCGGCAAATTCAAGAAGATTGAAATCATACCACATACCTTCTCTGACCACAACAACATGAAACTAGAAATCAGTAACAAGAAGAAAAATGGAAAAATCATAAACACATGGAAATTAAACAACACTCTCTTGAACAACCAATGGGTCACAGAAGAAATTAAAGGGGAAGTAAAAGTTTCCTGAGACACAAATGGAAACATACCTATGAGATGTGGTAAAAGCAGTTTTAAAAGGGAAGTTCACAGTAATAAATGCCTACATTAAGAAGCAAGAAAAATCACAAATAAAAAACCTAACTCCACTAGAAAAAGAAAAAAAACTGAGCCTCAAGTCAGCAGAAGAAAGGAAATAATTAAGAGTAGAGCAAAAATAAGTGAAATAAAGAACAGAAAAACAATAGAAAAGATTAACCAAACTAAGAGTTGGTTCTTTGAAAAGATAAACAAAAACTAGCAAATCCTTAACTAGACTAACCAAGGAAAAAAGAGAGAAGACCCCAATCAACAAAATTTTAAATGAAAAAAGAGACATTATAACTGATACCCCAGCAATACAAAGGATCGTGAGAGGCTACTGTGAACAACTGTATGTCAACAAACTGGACAACCTAGAAGAAATGGAAAAATTTTTAGAAACATACAACTTACCAAGACTGGATCAAAAAGAAATAAAAAATCTGAATAGACTATTAGTAAGGAGATTGAATTAGTAATCAAAAATCGCCCAATGAACAAAAGCCCAGAAACAAATGGCTTCACTGATGACTTTTCCCAAACATTTAAAGAAGAAAACACCAATCTTTCTCAAACACTTCCCAAAAAAATCAAAGAGGACAGAACATTCCCAAACTCATTTTATGAGGCCAGTATTATCCTGATACCAAAACCAGAAAAGACACTATTAGAAAAGAAAACTATAGGCCAATATCCCTGAATAATATAGAAGCAAAAATTGTCAGCAATACTAGCAAATACTAGCAAACCAAATTCAGTAGCTAATAAAAGTATCATTTACCATGATCAAGTAGGATTTATCCCTGGGATACAAGGATCACTCAACATATGCAAATCAATTAATGTGATACATCACTTAATAGAATGAAAGAAAAGAATCATATGATCATTTCAATAGACACATAAAAAGCCCTCGACAAAATTTAACATCTATTCATGATAAAAAGTCTTAAACTACATGCCAGAAACATCTCAATATACTAAAGGCCATATGTGACAAGCCCAACAGTTAACAACATACTCAGCAATCAGAGGTTGAAAACCTTTCCCCTAAGATCAGGACCAAGACAGGGTGCCCATTCTCACCACTCCTATTCAACATAGTACTGGAAATCCTAGCTAGAGCAATCAGGCAATAAAAGGAAATAAAAGGTATCAGAATTGGAAAGGAAGAAGTAAAATTATCCCTATTTGCAGGTGACATGATTTTTATATAGAAAATCCTAAAGACTCAACCAAAAATCTGCTATATCTAACCAATGAATTCAGTAAGGTTGCAGGATACAAAAATTAACATATAAAAATAAGTAACATTTCTATACATTAACAATGAACTTTCTGAAAAAGAAATTTAAAAAACTGATCCCATTTACAATAGCATCAAAAACAATAACATTAGGAATAAATTTAACCAGAGAGGTGAAAAATCTCTAAACAGAAAACTGTAAGACAATAATTAAAGAAACCAAAGACACAAATAGAAAGGTATTGCATGTCCATGGATTGGAGGAATAATTATTATACTATCACTACTACCAAAAGCCATCTATAGATTCGATGCAACCCCTATCGAGATTCCAATGGCATTTTCTACAGAAGTAGAAAAAACACTCCCAAAATATATATGGAACCACAGAAGACCCCAAATAGACAAAGAAAGCCTAAGAAAGGAGAACAAAATAGGAGGCAACACACGCCCTGATTTCAAACTATATTATAAAGCTATAGTAATCAAAACAGTATGGTACTGCATAGAAACAGACAAATAAACCAATGAAACTGAATCAAAAGCCAGGAGATAAACTGAAACGTATACAGCCAACTAATATTTGACAAGGTAGTCAAGAATACTTCAATGGACAAAGACAATTTCTTCAATAAAATGGTGCTGGTATAATTTGACATTCATATATAAAAGAATGAAACTGAACCACAATCTTATACTACTCACAAATGTTAACTCAAAATGGATTAAGGAGTTAAATGTAAGACCTGAAACCACGAAACTCCTAGAAGGAAACATAGGAATAAAGCTCCTTAACATGGGTCTTGGTAATGATTTTTTGGATATGACACCTAAAGCATAAGCAACAAAATCAGACTACCTCAAACTAAAAAGCTTCTGTACAGCAAAAGAAACAACAAAGTGAAAAGACAACCTCCGGAATGGAAAAAAATATTTGCAAACCATATATCTGATAAGGGATTAGAATCTAAAATACATAAAGAATCTATACAATAGCCCAATTTAAAAAATGTACAAAGGACTTGAATAGCTGAATAGACATTTTTTAAAAGCAGATATACAAAAGGCCAACAGGCGCACGAAAGGATGCTCAACATCACTAGTCACTGGGGAAATGCAAATTCCACAGTGAGGTATCATCTCATGCCTGTTAGAATGGCCATGATCAAACAGACAAGAGATAATAAATGTTAACATGGATGTAGAGAAAAAGGATTCCTTGCACTGTCGGTCAAACTGTAAATTGGTACAACCACTAAGGAAAACAATATGGAGTATCCCCCCAAAATTAAAAATAAATCTATCATATGATCCAGCAAGTCTACCTCTGGGAATATATCCAAAGGAAACAAAAACACTAACTCAAAAAGATATTTGCATGAATGTAAAAGAGCAGCATTATTTACAATAGCCAAGACATGGAAATAACTTAAGTGCACACCAATAGATGAATGGGTAAAGTTGTGATATACACACACAATGGAATATTATTTAGCCCATTAAAAATGAGGAACTCCTATCATTTGCAATAACATGGATGGACTTTGAAGGCATTATGTTAAGTGAAATAGGTCAGACAGAGAAAGACAAATACTGTATGATCTCACTTATATGTGGGATCATAGAAAAAGAGAAAAAGAGATCAGACATGGTTACCAGAGGTGGGGTGGGGAGGAGGAATTAGAGGAAGGTGGTCAAAAAGTACAAATTTTCAGTTATAAGACACATAAGTAGTAGGGATGTGATGTAAAACATGATGAATACAGTTAACACTGCCAGATGATATGTAGGAAAGTTGTTGAGAGTGAATCCTAAGAGTTCCCAATACAAGGAGAATATTTTTCTTTTTTTTTCTCTTTTCTTTTCTTTATATTATATCTATATGAGATGATGGAGGTTAGCTGAAGCTACTCTAATAATAGCAATATATGTAAATGAAACCATCATGCTGTATGCCTTGAACTCTTACAATGATGTATGTCAATTATTTCTCAATAAAACTGGGAAAAGATATTTTTTAAATTTCAACAAAATAGAAAAAAATTCAAAATACAAAAGGCAATTTACCTTCAAAAGAGCAACAATGACAGCTGACTTCTCAATAGAAACAATGAACATGAGAAGATCATGAAATATCTTCAAAGTGTGAAAAGAAAATCACTGTTATAGAATTCTATATACTAAGAAAATAGCTTTAAAAAATAAAGGCAAAATAAAGATGTTTTCAAACAAACACTGAGAAAATTTATCCCCAGTAGAAGGGCACTAAAGGAAATATAAAAACGTATTATTAAGGAAAAATAAGTAAATCCCAGATGGAGCTTAGAAATATAAAAAGGGGCAGGGGGAGCCAGAAAAAAGAAAATCAAATGAATATTGGCTGCGAGGACCAATAATAATTACATGTTGTAAAATTATAAAAAATAGAGAACATAGCATGGAAGTTTGGAAGGGCTAAAAAAAAAAAGTTAAAATCATCTGTCATTTTACAGGAAACGGTAAAAGTACTATTTTATACTAGACACTGATATGTCAAGAATGCATGGTATAATCTCTAGGGTAATAATTAAAAGACTACAGAAGATTGAATAATTCAATAAGACAAAGACAGAATACTTAAATATACTCAATCAGTGCAAAAGAGGCAAAAGGGAGAGAAAAAAAGGGAACACAGAAAAGGCAGGAGAAATAGAAAGCAAACAGAAAAATCGTGAATTTAAAATGAAATATGCCAGTAATTATATCATATATATATGGACTAGGTGCTCCAAACAAAGGCAAAAATCATGAAAATTGACTTTAAAATATAGAACTCTATGCTGCTCAGAAGACACACATGAAATATAAGAATGTAAAATGGTTGAAAATAAAAGGGTGGAAAGTTTTAGTATGCAAACACTCATGAAAGCTGGTACAGCTATATTCATGAAAGCTGGTATAGTTATATTAGTCTAAGACAAAGTAGATTTTAACACAAATAAGCATTGCTAGAGATAAGACATACATTTCATAATGATATAAGTTTCAATTCACTAGAAAATATTGCATTCTTGGGGAGTCTCAGTGGTTCAGTCAATTAAGCATCTGATTTCAGCTCAGGTCATGCTCTTACAGTCTGTGAGTTCAAGCCCATGTCAGGCTCTGTGGTGACAGCTCAGAGCCTGGAGCCTGCCTTGGATTCTGTGTCTCCCTCTCTCTCTGCCCCTCCCCACTCACATTCTGTTGGAAAAAAATAAATATTGCATTCTAAATTTGTAAGCACCCAATAACGCACATATCAGCAGAACTACAAGGAGGAATACACAAATCCACAGTCATAGTAGGAGATTTTAAAATTCTACCCTTGGTAACCAATAGAAGAAAAGATGCAATAAGGATATAGAAGTTTTAAACTACACAATTAACAAATTTTATTTATTTGACATATATAGAACATAGTAGCAAACAACTACCAAATACAAGAGATGTTTTTTAAGTATACAGAACATTACAAAATAACCATAGGCTCAACCCTAAAGAAAGTGTAAAAAGTGTTAAAGAAATGAAATAATACAAAGTATGTTGTCTGGCCACAGAGGAATCAAACTATAAATCAATACAAAATTTCACAAGGAAAATCCCCATATGTTTAGAAATCAATCATCATCCTTCTATATGACCCATGGGTCAAAGAAGAAACCATGAACTCGAAACTCAGCATAGCAAAGGAGGTTTCAGCCAGTGCAATAAGTCAACAGACATAAAAGACTTAAGGATCGAAAAGGAGACATTAAATTGCTATTATTTAGCAGTAATATAATTGCACACACAGAATTTTTTTAACTGCAAATAAATTATTATAATTAAAAAGTGATTTTGCAAGGTTTCTGGATACAAAATCAATATACAAGAATTACCTGCATGTCTACATACTAGCAACAAACAGTTAGAAAGTTTAATTTTTCAAAGATGTATCACTGACAATAACATCAAAAAAATAAATACCTAGGAACACACTACATGAGATATAGGTAAACCACCTACACAGAAAACTGTAAAACAACATTGAAGGAAACTAAAGAAAGTCTAAATAAATGAGATATGCTATGCACATGGATTGGAAGATTTAATACTATAAAGAAGTCAGTTCCCCATATTGATCTATAGATTCCAGGAAATGTCTGTCAAAATCCTAGTAGTTCAGGTGTGTTCGTGTGTGTTTAACTTAACTCTTTAACTTAGCAAATAGCTAGGAATAACTTTGAAGTAGGAAGAAGAAAATAAGGAGAAGGAGAAAGAACAGGAAGAAGAGAAATCAGGGGGAGACAAGGAAGAGAAAAATAATAACAAGGCAGAAAGACTTGCACTGAAAGATATAAAGTTTTATTATTAAACTACATTAATTCAGTGTGGCTTTGGGGAAAAGAAAAATATACTAATTAAACTAAATAAAGACCCCAGAGAACCATCCTTAAATAAACACTTGATTTATGATAAAAATGTACCAAGCAGTAAGAAGAGGTCAATCTTTTCAATAAATGATGTTGAGTCCAGTGACTATCCATAGAGGAAAAAATTGACCGTTACCTCACACCATACAGAAAAATTAATTTCAGATACATCTAAATGTAAAAGGTAAAATTTTGAAAACAAATCAAGTATTGCCCCAAATGTGGAATATAGACAAAAATAACTCTCATATACTGGTAATAGGAATATAGTTTAGTACAACCCTTTTCGGAAAACTGTTTCCCATCATCCATTAAAATTAGATATATGCTGGGGTGGGGGAGATGTAAAAATTACATATGTGCACACCCTTTGATCCAGCAATCCCACCATGGGCATATATCTAACAGAAATGTGTGCATGCACACACCAAAAGATACATAGAAGAATGTTCAGAGCAGCATTACTTGTAATAGCCAAAAAGTTGGAACAACCCAAATATCCATTAATAGTAAAATCAATACATACACTGTAGTACATCAATTTTGTAGAATATATGTAGCAATAAAAACGAACAAAACACAGTTATGCTCAACCCATAGACAAATCACATGCACATACACACACACACACACACACAAATAATGTATGATTCCATTTATATACAATTCAGAAATAGGCAAAACTAATCTTGGATGTTGGAGGTCAACTTAGTGGTGACCTTTGGGGTAGAAGGAGGAGGTAATCATGGCGGTAAACATCGTGCAAGATGTTCCCCATACACCTAAAATCTGTGTTTTTCCATATGAGTATAAAGTACAAATACAAAAGGTTTAAAATACTTTTTTAAATTTGTGGAGATAAAATAACAAAAAGATAAATAAGAAGTCAATAATGGAGAAATTATGACATAAAAGTACTGGTAGACTTTCTTCTACTTGTATACAACTCAGGAATCCAACTGTACTAAGGTAAGGTTAGATATCTGGTAGCCTAGCCCAAAGTCTAACCTTGTAGTACTTATTCTCAGTTCATTTTTATCACTTCGGCAACAAACTGTCTTGGAAATGTAGATCTGTGCTACATCTTTTGTTCCATAGTTCAGAGGAAAACCACACAACAACCAGTGCTGACCTAAATTATTTACCAGTTGAGGCACTGTCACACACATACAAAAACAAAAGACTCAATAATTTCTTTCTCCCCCACAGAAGCAGAGTGTTATAGGACAACAGAATGGCTATTTCCATTGCCAAGAAACTTCTTGTAATTTTTGCATCTTTAAGACTCCTATTCGATGAGCAAACTAATTGAAGGAGTTTTTGTTGTTGATAAATAGTAATAAGCCCAAAAGAGGCAAACATTGCTTCTTGCCAAATCCTCACTATTTGATTTTCACATCAGCTGTAATTATTCCTATGTTACTATGCTTAAAAAACAACAAATAATTTATATACACATATATAAAGTTAAAATAATGGCTAATTACTAACAATTATTAAATCTAGGTGGCTATAGATATGTTCATAGTGTTATTCTTTGAACTTTTCTGATCTTAAAAATGTCATAATGAAAGCTTGGGAGGGAAACCTTGTATAATTATATACAATATGAGGTCTATTTCGTTTTAAAATACATATCAAAAAACTAGAGACAAACACACCAAAATGTTAACACTGGTCATCTCTGGGTAGTAGTATTCTTTTTTCTTTCTTATATAGTTCTATAATTTTTCTAAGAGCAATGTTTCCTTTTAAAAAATTAATTTTACTTTTTAAAAAAGAAATAAATCACTCAGAAAGCATACAAAAGCTTCTGGTCCCTAAGAAAGTATTTCATATTTAAGTTTCCAAGCCCATGAAATTCTGTATCCATATAACTTTTATTATTAAGAATAATGTATATGTAGAGTCAGATAACAACTAAATACTGATGATACCCTTCAGTGCATCTTTCATTTTGACAGATGTTGTAGAAAATTTCTTTTTTTTTATTTAAAAAAATTTTTTTAATGTTTATTTATTATTGAGAGACAGAGAGAGAGAGACAGAGCATGAGCAGGGGGAGAGGGAGACACAGAATCCGAAGCAGGCTCCAGGCTCTGAGCTGTCAGCACACATGCGGGGCTCGAACTCACAAACCACGAGATCATGACCTGAGCTGAAGTAGGACACTCAACCGACTGAGCCACCCAGGCGCCCCTGTTATAGAAAATTTCTAATGCTCCTGTTAAAGTTTAATTAAAGAACTGAATTCAAAGAAGTGATGTCACACTGTTAGAACAGAAAAATGTGGGTTTTCAATGAACATAATGTAAGTCCAGATTCAAGCTGTGCTCCCTTATTCTCTGTGTGAATTTAGGGATGTTACTCAAACTCTGTGTCCCATTTGTCACCTATAATGTTTAAATAAGAAAACCTACATCCCAAGATTTTTGTGAGGATTAATTGAGAAAATGTCTGTAAAACCCAATATAATGCTGGTCCATAACTGTGTTCAGTCAGGATAAGGTGAAAGTATTAAGTGAGACAGAAGCAGCTAGAACAATGTCTGACAAACAGCCATTGCTAGATCAATAGTAATACATGGAGCAGAATGATTCATTTTTTTCCCATGATCTCTTGTTTCCTGCATAGAATGCCATGGTCAACTAGGATGGGGGTTCCAAGAGAGTCACTACCCCAGGGCCTTGGACAGTGCCTGGCAGGTAGCAGGCACACAATGACACACTTGAAAGAATGAAGGTGGACGGAAGTACAATCACAGCAATGGACTGAAGAATGGATGCCGGTAGACACAGGCATCTTGTTCAGATCGGCCAAGAAAAGATGAAAGAGCAGCTCTGATCTCAGTAGACACAGACTGAGCTATTCTGGGGAGACATGGTTGACTGGCTCTTCCTAGCAGGTAGGGTCACAGGGGTAAACGGAAGCTGCTGTCAGCCTGCCAGGCTTCTGGGATGCTCTGAACAGGCGAATCTCATCATGCGGCTTCTCCGTTTAAAACCTGTCAGTGGTTTCCTTTTGCTGTTAGGATAAAATCCCAACTCCTTCACAGGCCCTGCCAGCCTTTCTGCTTATCTCTAGCTGCTCTCCTCCTGTCACTCCATTGTCTGGCTGCACATAACCCTTTCTGGTTCCTAAATAGGATCATGCTATCTCTGGCCTCTAAGTCTGAACCCATGTGTTCCTCCTGCCTCAAATTTGCATTTTATCCACTCATGATCCCTTCTCCCTTTGACATCTAGAGTGTGCATATCTTTCAGGTGTCAGCTTACATGTGAGTGACACATGACACATGACAATTTAACCCTCCCCAAACTTGCCCACCCTCAGGGTGAGGTCAGAGGCCCCTGCTGCATATTCCCATAGCTCTTTGTATTTGTTCTGCCTTAGCCCCTATTACACTGTAAAGCAGTTTCCTGGTCTTCCCCGGAAAACTGAAATGTCCACACACAGTGATTTTAGTCTGTTTTCATCACTTTACCACTCGGTGCCTAGAATAACACCTGTCGACACCCTATAAACATTTGTTGAAGAAGTGAATCAGTTTCCATATCCAGACTGCATTAAGCTCCATGGGGTCTGGTTCTGAATCGGTTCTTACGGCATCAGCAAACAGTGCCTGGCACATAATAGTTACTCTTCAAATATTTATCAAATAAATTTCATTCGATACTGGTTCCCCATTCATACATCATGTCACGCTTATTGCAGGGATATATTGAGAAGTTGAATATTCCAGTCATTTCATGTATTTTATTAGTGCTTCCAAATTTTTTCCTTTTTTTATATTCAAATTATCCACTTAACAATATTTAAATATTCTCTACTATCCATGATTTAAAACACCAATGATACCAATTTCCATTTTTTAAAAAGATACTCACTATTTACCTTCATTGCTTTAATTAATATTATTGCACCACTAAAGCCAATACTATTTTTTCTGAATTCAGAATAAGCCCACCAGAGACCATCAAAGCCCAAAAAACAGGTGTTAACATCTCTTAACACTCGGCTTTCATCAGGAACATAAATCAGACACCTGAATTAAGTTAAATCCCCTTTGAATCACCTCAAATCATCATGGGAAAGACAAGTAATACCAAGAAAGAAGGAGATTCTCAGAGGATCAATGTACAATCTCACAATAATTTGAATAAAAGCTATCTTTGCCAAAATATCCACTTCTCCTATTTTCATGAAAATATGTAGACAACTAGGTGGGGGGACAGAGCAGGCAGGGACATCAGAAACTCCATTAAGCATAGGTTCCTTCTTTGATTTTATAATATACAAACATAAACAATAGGACTCAAGGTGTTTTTTTGTTTGTTTGTTTGTTTGTTTGTTTGTTAAATATACATCTTTACATTTAAATTCAACGTTTACTTCTTGGTTATTACACAAATATTCACCAATTGTTGACTCTTCCTGTCCAACTAGGCTCTCACAGTCACTTAATTTTTATTTAGTGTATGAACTGGTAATGTCAAACGTGCAAGTCTTCTCCAGGCAGAATTAGCCAGCTGAGGTTTTGCTAAATGGTGGGCAAACCAGCGGCAATACTCGCTGCTCACACCTTTGATTCAGCTTAGCGATAGTTAACACCCACGCCAGGTGTACAGCGAATGAGACTAAGACTTAGGCTGTTTGCTGCAATGTCATAAATGCTCTCGAAATTGATTTTCATTAATTGATTTTATAACACCTAGTTTCAGAAAGGGTTTATGACAATGTCTCAAGGCACATAAATATAATCCAGCAAGACTAAAAAAAATAATAATAATAAGTAGGTGAGGCAAATGTGGCCGAAGAGAATTAAAATGGGGCATCCCAGGGCTTATTCTCATCTTACCTGTGTACTGCAAGCCCCTGTATTCACTTATTGCCCCAGGAGGTTTTAAATTGGGCCAGTAATGGAACAACATTTGTACAGCCGGAGGTTTCACTTGTGAAGGCCCATAGGCAATCACGTACAAAAGATCCTAAAGGAAACAGGAAGCATATTTTGACTTAGCATCATCAAATAAAAATAAAAACAGCTCACTTAATATTACCAAAGCAGTGAAAATTCCAATAGAAGGGTTGGGTGGTTAATTTCCCTGACATCTCATTACCTACCTCTGTTTCTCAGATGAGATCACATTAAAACATTATTTTTTATTATTCATTTATTGGTTCTGTAAATAAGCCCTCCCTAATTCGCCCTCCAGGTAATGGGCAAAACTACACTGTCTTTTAACAAATTCTTCTCTATCCAGGATAACGTTAAAGAAAGATTTTAGAATAGCATAAACCAGTTTGCCAAACACTGCATTTTAAAAATAGTTTTCTAAAACATATTTCATAACAATTCACATCTCCTATTTGAAAGAAGACAGGTTCTTGAGCACCATTTCGGATTAAATAAAATTGTCATGTAATATAGTATTTGCTAAATTATAAGAATAAGAGATACTCAATTACTTTTTCTGTCAGGCTACTGTGTTAGTCAAGTAACATTTCTGCTTTAAATAGTAAGTTAACCAGGGAGGAAAGAACTCCAAGTTCTACCACACCAAAATAATAAGACACCAATAAATTTGACCTTTGTTTTGCAAACAATTTTTACTATATTATATAAATTAAGTTTGTGGCAATGAGTTAAATTTGGCCCAAAACTTACTTTCCAGACTTCTTGCTTA
Organism: Prionailurus bengalensis; assembly: GCF_016509475.1. Taxonomy (NCBI): domain Eukaryota; kingdom Metazoa; phylum Chordata; class Mammalia; order Carnivora; family Felidae; genus Prionailurus; species Prionailurus bengalensis. The sequence goes on along the minus strand of NC_057355.1, from coordinate 137,144,451 downwards.
TATTTCATGAGGCATTCCAATAATTGACAATGATACACTGTGAGGAAGAAAATATAATTTGAGCATGAATTGTAAATACTAGATAAAATATCCTTTGAGATATAATAAAATATATTAGTATGACTTTACACTCTAATCATTAAATTAGAAGTTACTTATTTCCAAAAGAATAAAATTGGATTACTATCTTACAGATACATAAGAATAAACTCAAAATGGTGGAGCCTGGGTGACTCAGTTGGTTGAGCACCCAACTTTTGATTTCAGCTCAGGTCATGATCTCATGGTTCCTGGGATCGAGCCCCCCATCAGGAGCCTGCTTAGGATTCTCTCTCCCTCTTTCTCTGCCCCTCCCCAACTCATATGTGTGTGTGTGTGTGTGTGTGTGTGTGTGTGCGCGCGCGCGCGCACTTTTTTAAAAAGAATAAACTCAAAATGGGGCACCTGGGTGGCTCAGTTGGTTAAGCGCCAGACTGTGGCTCAGGTCATGACCTCACAGTTCGTGGGTTCGAGCCCTGCATCGGGCTCTGTGCTGACAGCTAGAGCCTGGAGCCTGCTTCGGATTCTGTGTCTCCCTCTCTCTCTCTGCCCCTTCTTGGCTCACACTGTCTCTCTCTCTCTCAAAAATAAATAAACATTAAAAATTTTTAAAAATTAAATAAGAATAAACTCAAAATGGATTAAATACATAAATGTGAGACCTAAAACCATAAAACTCCTAAAAGAAAACATAGGCAATAAACTCTTGGACATCAGCCTTAGCAACATATTTATGGATCTGTCTCCTTAGGCAAGGACAACAAAAGCAAAAATTAACAAATGGGCCTACACCAAAATAAAAAGCTTTTGCACATTAAAGGAAACCATCAACAAAACAAAAAGGCGACCTACTAAATGGGAGAAGATATTTGCAAGTAATATGTCTGATAAGGGGCTAATACTCAAAACATAAAAAGAATTCACACAATTCAACACCAAAAAAACAAATAATTTTATTAAAATATGGGCAGAGGACCTGAACAGACACACAGATAGCCAACAGACACATGGAAAGATGCTCAACATCACTCATTATCAGAGAAATGCAAATCAAAACCCCAAAGAGCGAACCCTCACACCTGTTAGCATTGCTAGCATCACAAAGACAAGTAATAACAAGTATTGGCAAGGACATGGAGGAAAGGGAACCTTTGTGCACCATTAATGGGAATGTAAATTGGTACAACTCTTGTGGAAAACAATATGGATGTTCTCAAAAAATTAAAAATAGAAAACACCACTGGAGGGGTTGTGGGAGGGGGGGGTGGGCTAAATGGGTAAGGGGCGCTAAGGAATCTACTCCTAAAATCCTTGTTGCACTATATGCTAAATAATTTGGATGTAAATTTTTAAAAATAAAAAATAAAATAAAATAAAACAGAAAAATACCATATGATTCAGTAATTCCACTACTGGGTATTTACCCAAAGAAAACAAATACACTAATTTGAAAAGATACATGTAACCCTATGTTTATTGCAACAGTATTTACAAAAGCCAAGATACGGCAACAATCTAAATGTCCATCAATAGCTGAATGGATAAAGATGTGGATATAATATATACAGTGGAATATTACTCAGCCATAAAAAAGAATGTAATCTTGTCATTTGTGAAAACATGGACAGAACCAGAGAATATTACACTAAGTGAAATAAGTCAGACAAGGAAAGACAAATACCATATGATTTCACTTACATGTGGAACCTAAAAATCAAAACAAACAGAAACAGACTCATAAATACAGAGAACAAACTGATGGGTGCCAGAGGGAAGAAGAGTGAAGGATGGGCAAAATAGGTGAAGGGGATTAAGAGGCAGAATCTTCCAGTTATAAAATAAATAAGTCATAGAGATGAAAAGTACAGCAGAGGGAATACAGTCAACAATATTGTAATAATATTATATAGTGACAGATGTTAACCACATTTATCACAGTGAACACTGAGTAATGTACAGAATTGTTGAATCACTATGTTGTACACCTGAAACTAATATAATTGTATGTCAGCTATACCTCCATAATAAATTTTTTTAATAATAACAAAACATTTTAATAAAATAAAAAATTACTTATGTCCTTATAGTATTCACACATTTCAAAAATCAGGTAAGCCCTTGACTTTATCAAGCTTTTTACTGAGATCCTTCCTCTTATTAACAAAAGAAATATTAAGGAAAATCCCTAGCAACAATAATTATATAATATAAACATATCAATGAGATCAAGAACTACATAGGATAAAAAATTGCCCAATAGGATTGTAATAAAGCCTCATATTTATTGAGGGTTCATTATGTGCTGGGTATTGTTTTAGAAGTCTTATACATATTATCTCATAACCACCATGTTGCAGTTAGGAAACAGGCTTAGTTTCCTATCTTGCCCAAGGTTAAACAAATAGCAAGTAACAGAATGATAGATTAGAATGGGAGTCTTTTATCATTCAGTCACCAATTTCACCTTGTTGAGGAATTCTTAGAAGCTATGCAACAGCAAGCTTCTTTGATTTGCCTATGTTTACTTGCCTATGTTTACTTGTCACCTAGTTAGACACCTGTTTTGCATATTCCTGAAGCTGTCGTCCAACCCTATCACAGCACTGAACCAGGTCCCACTTTGGTCACCAGGGACCTCTGTGTCATTCAATTCAATGGACATACTTCAATCTGCCTCTTATTTGACCTTCAGAAGCGCTCAGTAGTGCTGACCGCTGTCTCCTTTTCAAAATACTCTCTTCCCAGGGCACCTGGGAAGGTGGAGCCCAATCCATTGAGTATACGACTTCATCTCAGGTCATGATCTCACGATTAGTGAGTTCGAGCCCTGCATCAGGCTCTCTGCAGTCAGGGTAGAGCCCGCTTGAGATCCTCTGTCCCCCTCTCTCTCTGCCCCTCCCCTGTTCATGCTCTCTCTCAAAAATAAACATTTAAAAAAATAAAAATAAATAAAAACCTCTCTTCCCTTGATTTCATGACTAACCCTCTTTTATTACCTGTAGCTGACACTACTGTTGCTACTCAAACACTATCAACAACCCTTTCTTCCTCGTGTATCTCCCAATGCACAGACTACAAAGCAAGACACATTCCCAGAGGCCCTGGCAGCTAGAGATGGCCATGTGACTCAGCCCTGACAAGTTAGACCTAAGAGAGAATCCACTGGGGGCTCCTGAAACATTTTTCCTCTGTGATAAAAGAGGGACAACAGGAGACCTTTTTCTCTAATTACCCTGACTGATCCCGTGACCTGTTTGTGGATGTGATTATTCAAGAATATAACAAGTCCCACTGTGACAGCTGTCTTGCAAATATGAGAAGTCCAAGAGAAACACAAAGACGCCATCTCAGTCCCCTGATACTGTGGCGCTGTCTGTAAGACTTCCTACTAAGTAAACAAAGTAAACAACAAACGTTCTTGTAGTTCAAAACACATCCTAACAGATACAGCCTCTGTGCCTCCTTGACAAGTTCATCCTCTTCTACTAGATCTTTATCTATTGGAGTCCTTGAAAGCCCAATCATGAGCCCACTCCACTTTTCATTCTATGCTCTCCTCTCCCCTAAGCAATCTCACACTCATATACAACTTCAGTTACCATCTATATGCAATTCAATAAAGATCATTGAACATTTATGTGTAGGTTCAAGGTTCATTACCTCTAGCCTAGAGCTCTGTACTGAGTTCCAGACTCATAATTCAACTTCCTAATTACCACTGCCTTTTTTTTTGACATATTTGGAATATTTACTGATTTATCAATATATTAGGACCTATAAAAGAGTTCTGCTAAAAGTATCTTAAAAATTCACATTTTAGGGGCGCCTGGGTGGCTCAGTCGGTTGAGCATCTGACTTCAGCTCGGGTCATGATCTCACAGTCTGTGAGTTTGAGCCCCGTGTCGGGCTCTGTGCTGACAGCTCAGAGCCCGGGGCCTGTTTCAGATTCTGTGTCTCCCTCTCTCTCTGCCCCTCCCCCGTTCATGCTCTGTCTCTCTCTGTCTCAAAAATAAATAAATGTTAAAAAAATTTTTTTAAATTCACATTTTAAATGGTAATTTATATATCCTTATACATTAAAACAATTGAAAATTTTGATCTTAATTTTATAATAATATATTCAATTTTTATGTTAATTATGTGATTACTAACTTTTTTTTAAAACTTGTTTTATTTTTTATTTTTTAAAATTTACATCCAAATTAGTTAGCATCTAGTGCAACAGTGATTTCAGGAGTAGATTCCTTAGTGCCCCTTACCCATTTAGCCCATCCCCCCTCCCACCACCCCTCCAGCAACCCTCAGTTTGTTCTCCATCTTTATGAGTCTCTTCTGTTTTGTCCCCCTCCCTGTTTTTATATTATTTTTGTTTCCCTTCCCTTCTGTTCATCTGTTTTGTCTCTTAAAGTCCTCATATGAGTGAAGTCATATGATTTTTGTCTTTCTCTGACTAATTTCACTTAGCATAATAGCCTCCAGTTCCATCCACGTGGTTGCAAATGGCAAGATTTCCTTCTTTTTGATTGCCAAGTAATACTCCATTGTATGGATATACCACATCTTCTTTATCCACTCATCCATCGATGGACATTTGGGCTCTTTCCATACTTTGACTATTGTTGATAGTACTGCTATAAACTTGGGGGTGCCTGTGTCCCTTCGAAACAGCACACCTGTATCCTGTGGATAAATGCCTAGTAGTGCAATTGCTGGGTCGTGGGGTAGTTCTGTTTTTAGTTTTTGAGGAACCTCCATACTGTTTTCCAGAGTGGTTGCACCAGTTTGCATTCCCATGCCTCTTTTTTTTTTTTTTTTTTTTTTTTTTGAGGAAGCTGATTTATTTGCAGTGTTGTGTTTTGGTCATATGGAATTATTACTGAGATTATGCATGAGGTTTTTTTCCAGTTTTATTGAGATATAATTGACATTTAACATTGTATTAGTCCAAGATATACCATCTCCTCTTCAACATCTCAAAGACACCTTGAACACAACATGTCCAAAACAGATCTCATGAGCTTCCCTCAGAAGCTTGGTTTTCGTCTTCTAGTGTCTCCTTTCTCAATGAATAGAACCACCATGCATTCAGTTATGCAAGCCAAAAATTCACTATATCTAATATGTCACCAACTCCTATCAATTTTACTTTTTAAATACTACTTTTCTTGGTCTCAACTGCCCCTGACTTTTACATGCCAAGACAAACTCAAGGGCTCCTCAAGAGTCAATCAACATCCACTCTGGCTCCTTTTTCTTTTATTTATTTATTTATTTATTTATTTATTTATTTATTATTGAGAGAGAGAGAGAGAGAGCACAACCTGGGGAGGGGCAGAGAGAGAGAGAGAGACACAGAATGCGAAGCAGGCTCCAGGGTCTGAGCTGTCAGTGCAGAGCTCGACACAGGGCTCAAACCACAGAACATGAGAGCATGACCTGAGCTGAGGTCAGACACTTAACTGACTGAGCCACCCTGATTCAGTTTAAAATCTACTCTCAACTGCAGTCAGGGTGACACAAGTACAACTACCCAAAGTCCTCCAGAGCCTTCATATTAGACTCAGGATAAACACAGGACTCCCAAGCAGAGCCCACATATGCTGCATGTTCTGGCCCATAGATGTCCACGATATTACCTTCCATAAGGCAGCCCTTACACTGAGCTCCAGCTGTACCAATCTCTCAGCCCACCTGCTTACCAGGCTTCCTTCTGACACATGAGACTCTTCTATTTGAATCCCTTACCCCTTGTAGGCCTTGTGAATCCTACACATCCTTCAGTCCTCAGACCAAGGGTTACTTCCCCAGAGAAGCCCTCTCTGACATCTTCATGGAAAGAAAAACCCCAGAGCACCTGGGTGGGTGGCTCAGTCAGTTAAGCGTCTGACTTCGGCTCAGGTCATGATCTCATGGTTCCTGGGTTCGAGCCCCACGTTGGGCTCTGTGCTGACAGCTCAGAGCCTGGAGCCTGTTTGGGATTCTGTGTCTCCCTCTCTCTCTGCCCCTCCCCCACTCGTGCTCTGTCTCTCTCTCCCTATCTTTCTCAAGAAGAAACATTAAAAAAAAGAAAAATCCCCTCTTATAGAGTCTCAGAGCACAAAGTGCATCTTTCAAAGTGCTTATCACAGCTGAAACTTTATATTTGCTTTTAAAATTACTTAATTAATGTCTTCTCCCACCACTACCATATAAGTTCCATGAGGCAGGGGCAGAGGTCAGTTCTGTTTTGCTAACCATGGTGTCTCCAGCGTCTGGCACGGACTAGATATTCAGTGACTATTTACTGAAAATATAAATAGCCCTCTAGAATTGGAATTTTGTCATTAAGGCATCAATGAGTTCACAAGTACAGATGTTCCAGACCACTTTCTCTTTCTCCATATGGCTGTCACATGAACACAGTTCACGGTAGTCCACTGACTGTCCCATGAACACACCTGGAGAGTCCCTGTGTTTAAACTTCTTGCCTTCCTAGATTGTCCCACTTACCCTCTCAATCAAAACTTTATCCATATTTTAAGACCCACACTTTGCTCAAGTGGCCCAAAGTCTTTCCTGATCATTCCAATCCATAGAGTTCACTCCCTCTGATGAATTAATACTATCTATAGTACACATTTTCTACTTTCTACATTCTACTTTACATTGTAAATTAATGATTTATGTGAATATGCCTAATATTTCCAATTAGACCTAAGGTCTACAGCAAGCACCATACCTTGTATTTCTGGGTGGTTTTCACAATGTCTAGCTCAGAGCAGTGAACAAAGGAATCAATCAGTTGAGCAGGTCTATGCTTCATCCTTGATATACAATGGGCTACAAGGACCAAGCTGCCACTTGTTGTCTTCCCCAATAAAAATTCAAATGACAAAATGACGCCCTACCACTTGGTCCCTGAGAGCCCCCTGGTGGATATCGCCTCACTCTTAACAGTTTCCCACAACATAAGACTAGTTTTGAGTCCCAAGTGTAATTTTTAGCATGGAAAAGCTGGCTATAAACATTCCCCATGAACAGATCAAGATACAGATTTGGGAATAACAGAAGTAACGCAGCCTGATCATAGTGGTTTTCCAGTGAAACGCTCAACTCCGAGAAGAAAATGGCAGATTGCAGCAACTTGCGTCGCTCTTTATTGAGCATTTACAAGGTGTCTGTCACTATGCTACGTAAGCATTTTACATATACTTAACTCATTAAATGCTCACAACATTTTAAGGCATTGCAGAAATTACTATTCCTGTTTTAGAAATGAGGAAACTTGATCTTAGGGAGGTTAAAATACTTGCTCAAGGTTAACACTAACTGGCAATTTGCTGGTGAGCTCAGATATGTCCCGCAAACCTCTAACCTCATAATTTTAGGGCCCCTACTCTACTGTCTCCCAACTTAGAAATTAGGATCAAAGGCTCAGGATGAGATTTCAACTGACACCCTCCAAATGAAGGGTGTTTTCAAAAAATAATATATAATAAATATAAATGACATTTTGAGGGCCCTCCAAGCCAGAGTGAGATAGGAGATAGAACTTCCAAAAAACTATACATTTTAATTACTCATATAATAATCACAAGCCATTTCATATTTAAAGGGTAACACTCCAAATGAAGAAGCATTAAGGTTTCAAAATAAAACACTTTTGGGGCACCTGGGTGGCTCAGTTTGTTAAGCATCTGACTTCAGCTCAGGTCATAAGCTCACAGTTTGTGAGTTCTAGCCCAATGTCGGGCTCTGTGCTGACAGCTCAGAGCCTGGAGCCTGCTTCAGATTCAGTGTCTCCCTCTCTCTGCTCCGCCCACTTTCTCTCTCTCTCTCTCTCTCTCTTTCTCTCTCAAAAGTAAATAAACATTAAAAAAAAAACACACACTTTTAGGGGCACCTGGGTGGCTCAGTCAGTTGAGCCTCCGACTTCGGCTCAGGTCATGATCTCACTCACAGTTTGTGAGTTCGAGCCCCTTGTCAGGCTCTGTGCTGACAGCTCAGAGTCTGGAGCCTGCTTCGAATTCTGTGTCTCCCTCTCTCTGCCCCTCCCTTGCTCATGCTCTCTCTTTTTCTCAAAAATAAATAAACACTGGGGCGCCTGGGTGGCGCAGTCGGTTAAGCGTCCGACTTCAGCCAGGTCACGATCTCGCGGCCCGTGAGTTCGAGCCCCGCGTCAGGCTCTGGGCCGATGGCTCAGAGCCTGGAGCCTGTTTCCGATTCTGTGTCTCCCTCTCTCTCTGCCCCTCCCCCGTTCATGCTCTGTCTCTCTCTGTCCCAAAAATAAATCAACGTTGAAAAAAAAAATTTTTAAATAAATAAATAAACATTAAAAAAATTGTTTAAACACTTTTTAAAATAAACAACAATAAATTAAAAAATAAAATAAAACACTTCTCCCCCATCCTGCGTCAAAAATGTAATTATTATTTATTATGTAATTAAGCAGAAGATTGAAAACAGTGCCACCAAATTTGTTCACTTTCTATATAAACAATACATGAAAATTAAAATTGAGTTCATATCATAGCATGTGATGCCAACAGTCAGCCCCTTTTTCAAGTCAGTTTCCCAAAGTTCATATGCAATTATACTGATGAATGAAAAGCAAATTATACAGATGAATGGAAATGACACCAGTCCAACATGAGTCATAAGAGAGGAAATACAAGTCAAAACAACAAGATATTCTTCTTCATCTGTCTGACAGAATACAAACTTTGATAATACTCAATGACAGGTTACTGTACTCTCCTATGTAGTTAGCGAGACTACTGAAATTGTTTCAAGTCCCTTAACTTATTAATCCCTCTTTTATGAATTTGTTCTAAGGAAATAATTGGAAATGTAGTAAAAAATTCATGTTCAAGGATACTCGTGTGGCACTGGAGTAGCAAATTCACAAAGTATTAACAGTAATTATCTTCAGTCATTAGAATTGCAGATGATTTTTTACATTTCTAATTTAACTTATTCCTATATACTTACATTCAATTTCTAGTCAGTGTTCTAAAATTGCCCCAAACATTCAAAAAATATGACCAGCCAGCAAGATTACTGCTAATAGCAACAGGCAAGGTGAATTTATTTCAACCCGAAAATCTGTCTTGTAACACAACCCCAGTTGTCTATCCACAAAGAAAATCTCTTCCCACATGAGAATTTCTAGCTTACTTATTTCATATCTTGTTTAACAACTGTTTCTGAAATTAGTCAAGCCATTCAAAAGGCCACTTACCTGGGTTGGATGTGTACTGCATTGCAATCATTAGCATGGATGATGCAGACAGATTAACATGGGCAGGAACGCCTTCTCTTCTTGAGGAACCCACTGAAACAAAAAATCTTTTGATTAGACACAATTAGTCTGTATGTATACTTCTTGTCATACAGCATGATAGCTGAGAGGAAACTTTGTTTAAAAGTCTGAACCAATTCAGTGGATATTTTGCACAAATAAAAGCACAAATTCTGTCCTAGCATACAAATATTACATCTGTCATCATCAATAGCACACATTTGGTAAGAATCTCCAAGGAGAAGAAAGAGTGCCAGAGTGTGATGTCATGGCTTTATCAGAAATATACTTAGATGCAATCTCTGCTCCCAAGATGTTTACATCTAGGTGGAAAAGAAAGAAAAAACAAGATCCTCATGTGCCCAAATATAAAGGCATGTTGAAGGTTATCTCAATAAAAGTAAAAATAAAAGGTTTATTTATTTTGAACTCAACTTGAATGTATCACCTTTCAGAGATGTGAATGAAGTAATAGTCCACTTATAATGGGGACCTTATTAATTCAGTTACACAAATTTCAAATCACGTATTATTAAAAAAATTGTCTACTAATTTAAAAAATATTTTCAGCTCTCACATATCATTTAACAATTTTATTCAAACCTTTACATGTAACTCAGCAGCAGCGTCTTCATCACCGTGAGAACCACTTTTTTACTTTTCCAGAGCTTACCATCTTCATATCCAACTGAGTTGTTTGAAAGAATGCATTTTTTGAATCTGTGAATAACACTGTCACTGAACATTTTAACCTGTGCCACAAGTATTCAGTCACAAAGCAAGCTGGTTTCTTCAAAATTCATCTTGTAGCTGCGTATCCATGGTCTCCACATGATAATCACTTACATAACGCTTTTAAGACATCTGTAAGTGGCTTGTTTACGATGCATCCAGCACTATATTACATTTCTCTCTCTCTCCTTTTTAGTGGTATGTCAGGGAACTCCAACAAGCATTCAAAACTAGCACTGATGGAGGTCATTCGGGATAATACTCCACAGAGCTGCTGTCCCCAAAGAGTACTTTATTATTCTAACCAGTAATTCAGAGAGGGCTCACATAGAAGAAACTTTAAAAGCACTCAAACATAAAATGAATTCCTTTTCTCAGGGATAATTGCAGAAGTAGGTAGGAGGAATCTCTCCTTATAGTTAGGTTTGTGGCAGATCATCAAGAAAGCATGAGCAGAACGGTGTAGAGTGAGTATGACACCCTCAGTCAACCCTCAGTTTCCTCCACACAATAGAGGAAACCACTAATGTGGGCAACCACAAAAAAATCAGTTGACCCACAAATCTGCTTTATTTTATTTTTATTATATTTTACATTAAAGTGCAATACGTGGAAATAGTATCTCAACTCCATCCATTAAGAATAAGGCAACTTATAATCATACACATGGATAAAAGAACCATTAAAACACTAGAAGATTTGTCATGTAATAGAGAAAACAGAAAATTTTAACATGATTCTATTCTTTTCTTTAAGTAAAAGAAAGACTTTGAGCACCACAATGGATGGTTTACAACAGCTTTACAGACATAAGCAAACAAATAAAGAAAAGGGATCTATCATTATGTTCTATTTACCTGAATTTGCTTTTATTAATCACTCACAGCTGGGATGCTGCTACCCCCACCAAGCCGGTGATATTCAGGTAGATGAACTAGTTTGGCTGTGCAATATAAATGGGTACTAATAATTATACAAAGATATGCAGATCATGTCAATGCTCTTAGAGGGTAAAGTTGATTAATCAAATGAGATTAATCAAGGGAAGAGAACTTTGAGCCAAATACTAAAGAACAAGATGCATGTTCTCTCAGATTTAGCCAGGGAGCTTGTTAAAATTCAGCTTTGGGGCCCGTATCTAGAGTTTAACTCCATCAGTTTGGAAGCAGAAAAGGTACAAGTTTAGTAAGCACATCATGTGACTCTGATCAAGGGGGCCCTTGAGCCTTCTGGAAGAAGCATTACTAGAGGGACAGGAAATAAGAAAGGAAGCACTCAGTAAGGTGTCTAGATGTGGGAGCAAGAAGTGCATGCCCCGGTGCCCTTTGTTCAGGGCGGTGGCAGGAAAATCTAGTCTCTGACATACTCGGGGAAAAATAAATACATACCTTTAAATAATTATCTATATCTGTATCTATATCTATATATGTATACACATCTATATATGGTCCTCCTGGGACAAGTGTTTTCACCTTTGTTTAAATTCATCTGAAACTTTTTAATAATAAATGTTTCTAAAAAAAAAATAAAATGACTATTAAGGGAGTCTGAGAATCCCTGTGCCTGGAGGCCTTTAAACCTGGGAGAGATGCCCAAAATGTCTTGATGATTTAGGTGAAGTCTATTTGGAGACTAGCCCAAATGGCTCTGTGACCTTTGCATGTCCCTTTTACCCCTACAGAACCGTGCTCTCCGTCAAGTATGGTCAACCACAAAGCCAAAAGTGTTCCCCTGGTTCAAGCCCTAGGAAATTGGCTCCAGAACCTCTATAAACAGACAGCGCCTTGCAATTGCATAGCCTTCTGACAGACTGAATAAAATTACCACAATTCTAATTAATAAACATGCACAGGCACACATCATTTATTGAATCTTGGTAAAAAGACATGATGTAAACAGATGTGCAGCTTGTCCCCGTGCGGGTGTATAAAGCCAAAGCTACATACAGTGGAAGGAAGAAGAGAATTAATCCAAATAAGAAGATTTTATATGTAATATTGTGCTCAGGAAATACAATTAAAAGTTTTAAGACCTATTTCCTGATCCTCCAGCACCACCAGAACAACCATTTCTAACCTTTCCTCTATGAGCCATAACTCATAGGAGCTTAATCTGTTCCTGCATCTTATAGTTCCTAATGTACTATCCCATACAGCTTTCTTACATGATTCTCACCCAAAAAACAATGAAGTATATGGGGAAGGCCATTTTATAAAGAGAAATCAGATTATTTGCATGGGATCACCAACTTAATTATTAGGACGATAGCCCAGGTCACTTAACATCACAGCTAATGTTCTAGTGACTTATTCACTCAAAATTCATTTAAAAATTCAAAGAGTATTCTTCCCATAGCTCCCATGTCCCAGGCATTGTTCTTCCCCTGGAGACACAGCTGTAAACAAGACAGGTAAGCCTTTGTCCTTATGGAGCTTAAATGGTCAAGTTCTGCCATCCAATATGGTAGCCACTAGCCACATGTGGCTATTTAAATTAATTAAACTTCAATTAAATTAAAAATTCAGTTCTTCAGTCTCACTAGATACATTTAAAGCACTCAGTTACCATATGTGGCTAGTGTACTAGACAGCATGGAGGTTTTTTAAACATTCCCATCATTGCAGAAAGTTCTATAGACAGAGCTGTTCTAGAGGAACAGGCAAACAAGTACCTGTGAAGAAATGTAAAGCAGGGCAAGGGAATAGGTAGAAAGTGATGAAGCGTCCTGATTTAGCTTGAGGGTAAGGAAAGGCATGTTGAAAGATGAGACACTTGAGCTGAGACCTAAAGAGAGTGAGGAAGAATCATAAGACCATCTGGGAGAAGGGCTACTGAGACACAGGAAAGCTTAGTGCCTTTATGAAACTGCAGAATGGCCAATGTGGATAGCATGCAGTGAACATAGAAGAGGCAGTAATAAAACAGTAAGGTCAGCAGTGGCCAGAGCACAGAGGGCCGTGTGGGCTAGGGAAGGCCATTGAATTTGATTTGTCAGAGTAATGGAAAGTGATGAAGGAAGTGACATGGTCTGATTTACATGTTTGGAGGATGGCTCTGGCTGTTTGGTAGAGAACAACTGTAGGATTGCCAGGAGTAGAAGCAGGAAGACTGGTTCAGAAACTACTGGACTGGTCCAGGTGAGAGATGGTGATAAGAAGTGGTCTGAATTGGAATATATTTAAATAAACCCCACTAGCCTTATTATTTTTCAAGGGGTAAAGGTAGGAGAGTCATCTGGGAAGAAGAAACAGATTCTGGTGCCATCCGACAGAACCGTTTCCTGTGCTTGGGCAGACTGCACTGCCTGAATTAACAAGCATCTCTGTGTAATCACAGGTATTTGTATTCCATGAGATACCTATGCCTTTTTTGAGCATAAGATACCTATGCCTTCAGAAGGGCCTATCAATTCAACATAATGGGAAGACTGCGACATCATGACCCAAAAGTCCATGCAGCATTACAATATTTGTAGACTGCTATATTAATGAAAATCATAGAGACAAGAGTGCCCATCAACAATGCAGAGGTGAAGTGCCTGACTGGCTCAGTCAGTAGAGCATGCAACTCTTGACCTCAGAGCTGTAAGTTCAAGCCCCATGATGGATGTAGAGATTACTTTAGAAAAATAAAATCTTTAAAAAAAAAAAATGCAGAGGTGTTCTGTCAGATTCTATGTGATCAAAACCTATTCTGGTCATTATTGTTACTATACAACAAACTCTAGAGGGGGAAAAATCCCAAGCCCCAGAGGCTGGCCCCTTTTCCCAAGCTATGTTTAAAATAATAAAACTTTAGGACAACATATGAATTGGTACAGTATATTGGAATTAGTTGCAATGGGATTTGACATGTCCGTCACATGATTGTGGATTTGGTCTGTTATACATTTGTTTAACATGACACAATATTCAAAGGCCATTGCTGTATGTTATCTTCTGATCTTCACAACAAACATGGGCACAGGCAGGGGAGATCATGATAATTCACAATTTTACAGCTAAGGAAACTAAAGTTTGATGAGGTTAAGAGATTTGCCAATCGGCGAAAGACTACATAATTCAGTTCTTCTGGATTTCTATTCCAACATATTTCCACAAATTGAACAATAAAGCTCTTACAAAATAGTAAGACCTATTTTATAAAAACAATCATTAGTTAATAAAACAAATTTTATATCTAGAAGAATATTTAAATGTCATCAATATGTGGTGTTGGGTTCTGACTGTCTTTTTTTAAATATATATATTCATTGGGTTTTGGAGGATCACAGAAGCATCACAGGCATCCTCTGTAATAGTAGTAGAAGAAAAATGATCCAGGGCTAATGGCCTGGAACCAGATACTCAATTAACCCACACAACTGCTTTTAAGTGCAAAGATCTAAATGAACCTTTATTTTTCCTAAGGGTAAGTGATTTTTTGAGGAAATTTAAGTCTAGGCTACCAAGATACACTAGAAGAGTCTTTCACCAATATCATCGCTCAGTCTTATTATCATCTTTGAAATAACACAGCCTGTATCAATTAATGTTCATTTGGGATCAGCTTTTCTCTTCTTTGCCAATATCCATATCATCTTCCCAACATCCATATTTCAAGTTGGTCCACAAATCACAGACCTTTTATTGCAAAAAAAGAGGTTTCCATGGTGAAATGCTAATGACTTTTTCAATTCTTAGTACTCCTTTAATATTTTTAAAAACAAAAAACAGAGCCTATTGCACACATTTGGAATAAAAAGAAGTATATCTTATTTGTGGAAGGAGTTAAAAAGAAAAGATTATGTCAGATGAAATTTTTATAATAAATTGCAGTTTTCTCTGCAGCATCTCAAAAGGAGTGATTTAAAATAAAGCCACAGTACTAGATTTATTGACAAAAATGATGGGAGGGTGTAACTGACAAACACGCACGGCCCTTACATGGAAAGGACCGTAATACTTCATTAGATCCACTTCAGAGCTTGGCGCTTCTTAGTCTACGTTCTTAACGACACTAACATTTAACACCTGAAAAACTGTCCACATTTTACATCTTGACCTTGTGAACACCACACCAAAGACATAAAAGCTGTCTTGTCTTGAAGATTTTATCAAATACTCAGAAAATGCAGCCTCCTTAATCCCCTAACATCTCCGTCCTGAAATGAAAACATTCTGGAAGAAGTTAAATGCTCCTCTCTCATTTCGGTCACAATTTCTAGACATCGAAACAACTTCCAAAGACAGAAACGACATGGATGCAAGCAACAGACACATATTCTCACATCAATTCCTTTACATGTGATTAATCTGGTCCCGATTCCCTCGTTCTTTGGGTCTGTGTCTTTGCAAAGAAACAAATACAAAAAAAAAAAAACAAAAAAAAAAACACCTCAACGGGGCGGGGCGCCTGCGTGGCTCAGTCGGTTAAGCGTTTGACTTTGGCTCAGGTCATGATCTCGCGGTTCATGAGTTCCAGCCCCGCATAGGACTCTGCGCTGACAGCTCAGAGCTTGGAGCCTGCTTCGGATTCTGTGTCTCCCTCTCTCTCTGCCCCTCCCCTGCTCATGCTCTGTCTCTCTCTGTCTCAAAAATAAATAAAACATTAAAAAAAAAACAACACCTCAATCATTTAATAAAATGTGGTTTTAAAGGGTATTACTACTGGGGTGCTTGGGTGGCTCAGTCGGTTAAGCAACCGACTCTTGACTTCAGCTCAGGTCATGATTTTGTGGTTCTTGAGTTCCAGCCCCACATCAGGCTCTGCACTGACAACAGGAGCCTGCTGAGGATTCTCTATCTCCTCTCTCTCTGCCCCTCCCCCACTCGTGCATGTGTTCTCTCTCTCTCAAAAAATAAACTTTTTTTGAAAAAGGGTATTACTACCATTTATTTTCAAAGATTTAAAGGCTCCTCAACCCACAGGGATGGTAACAATAAATGGAAGTCACAAGTAAGAAAATAAAACCAGAGCAATAGAGATAAATGAACTAGATCAACAACTGGGTTACAGGAAGACATGTGCCTCTTACATAAAATAAGATTGATGTTATTTAACCTAGAATTAGTAAGCCAGAAATAACCTTAGAGATGGAACATGTTTTCCAAAACTCCCCTTTACAGCTGAAAACACAATGGAGCCCCAGAGACATTAACAGCTTGTTCACAATTTAAATGAACACCAAGTTAATCTACCAATAAGTATTAAAATTCGTACACATTTTGTAGACTCAACTTAATATTTTGTTCCCCTCAGTTGCCAAGGCTCACACATTTAAAGAAATAAGGATTCTAATGTGACTTTAAGACATGTTTTGGGGTCTGTGCTTCTAATTAAGTAGAAATTAATAACCAGGGATGAAGAAACAAATTGCCAGTCATCACAATGCTTGATCAGAGTGAAGCATAACTTCAGAGGCCTGATATATTCAATGCCTCTCCCTAAATTATTAACTTATTCCTAAGAAGGAGGGTAGAGTGAATTTAGATTAATTATTACATGGCACAAAAACAGACACATAGACCAATGGAATAGAATAGAAACCCCAAAACTAGACCCACAAACGTATGGCCAACTCATCTTTGACAAAGCAGGAAAGAACATCCAATGGAAAAAAGACAGCCTCTTTAACAAATGGTGCTGGGAGAACTGGACAGCAACATGCAGAAGGTTGAAACTAGACCCCTTTCTCACACCATTCACAAAAATAAACTCAAAATGGATAAAGGACCTGAATGTGAGACAGGAAACCATCAAAACCTTAGAGGAGAAAGCAGGAAAAGACCTCTCTGACCTCAGCCGTAGCAATCTCTTACTCGACACATCCCCAAAGGCAAGGGAATTAAAAGCAAAAGTGAATTACTGGGACCTTATGAAGATAAAAAGCTTCTGCACAGCAAAGGAAACAACCAACAAAACTAAAAGGCAACCAACGGAATGGGAAAAGATATTCGCAAATGACATATCGGACAAAGGGCTAGTATCCAAAATCTATAAAGAGCTCACCAAACTCCACACCCGAAAAACAAATAACCCAGTGAAGAAATGGGCAGAAAACATGAATAGACATTTCTCTAAAGAAGACATCCGGATGGCCTACAGGCACATGAAAAGATGTTCAACATCGCTCCTTATCAGGGAAATACAAATCAAAACCACACTCAGATATCACCTCACGCCAGTCAGAGTGGCCAAAATGAACAAATCAGGAGACTATAGATGCTGGAGAGGATGTGGAGAAACGGGAACCCTCTTGCACTGTTGGTGGGAATGCAAATTGGTGCAGCCGCTCTGGAAAGCAGTGTGGAGGTTCCTCAGAAAACTAAAAATAGACCTACCCTATGACCCAGCAATAGCACTGCTAGGAATTTATCCAAGGGATACAGGAGTACTGATGCATAGGGGCACTTGTACCCCAATGTTTATAGCAGCACTCTCAACAATAGCCAAATTATGGAAAGAGCCTAAATGTCCATCAACTGATGAATGGATAAAGAAATTGTGGTTTATATACACAATGGAATACTACGTGGCAATGAGAAAAAATGAAATATGGCCTTTTGTAGCAACGTGGATGGAACTGGAGAGTGTGTTGCTAAGTGAAATAAGCCATACAGAGAAAAGACAGATACCATATGGTTTCACTCTTATGTGGATCCTGAGAAACTTAACAGAAACCCATGGGGGAGGGGAAGGAAAAAAAAAAAAAAGAGGTTAGAGTGGGAGAGAGCCAAAGCATAAGAGACTGTTAAAAACTGAGAACAAACTGAGGGTTGATGGGGGGTGGGAGGGAGGGGAGGGTGGGTGATGGGTATTGAGGAGGGCACCTTTTGGGATGAGCACTGGGTGTTGTATGGAAACCAATTTGATAATAAGTTTCATATATTAAAAAAATAATAATAAAAATTAAAAAAAAAGACTTCTTAGGAAGGGGGAATAAAAACAACAACAACAACAATAACAATAATAATAAAAGAGGTTCAAAAATAAAAAAAAATTTTTTAAAAAGATTACAAAGATGCTCCTCCTCACCTGTAATTCTTTAAAAATAATAATAATAAATAAGAATTCCTATGCCTAAATTTCACAGTTAACATAACTATACAATTCTAAGACTGTATTGATAAGCAAGCGCTTGTCAGGTTACACAAAACAAAAAAAAGAGAGAGAGAATGATCAATAATCTATTGCTTGAACCATACCATCGGTCTGCTAATGTTTCTGAATCACCATAAAATTTAGGCAGAAGACAGACTCTTTGCTTAAAAGACATGAAACTACAGGGGCACCTGGGTGGCTTGGTCAGTTAAGCGCCCAACTTCAGCTCAGGTCATGATCTCACGGTCTGTGAGTTCGAGCCCCGCGTCGGGCTCTGTGCTGACTGCTCAGAGCCTGGAGCCTGTTTTCGATTCTGTGTCTCCCTCTCTCTCTGCCCCTCCCCTGTTCATGCTCTGTCTCTCTCTGTCTCAAAAATAAATAAACGTTAAAAAAAAAAATTTTTTTTAAAAGACATGAAACTATAATTCCCTAGCTAAAATTAAGCTTAACTATAAAATAAGTAACGTAGCTTAAAGGTACCTATGTTTGCCACTATTATTACATAGCAACAACTTTAATAAGATGATAAGCACACAAAATTAAAAATGGTGAAAAATGGTCACTAGGAATCGAATGTGACCAATAAAGGTATTTTAATGGCACAAAAGTTTAGGGTAGGAGAGCAGTAAACTAACACTTAGTGAACACCTGGCATTGAGCCAGCCAGCACCTTACCAATTTCCAGGTGAAAAATCTCTGTTATCACAACCACCCAGGCAACTATTATGATTATTCTTCTTACATAGGTAAGGAACAGAAAGGTTAGGTAACTTGCCTAGGGCGACACAACTAGTTTGGCAGAAGAGCTGTGATTTAAATCTACATCTGTTTGGCTCCTAAATCCACAATCTTTTCAGGTTATCCACTGAAGTATAGATTGATTCATAATCTAATTCTTTTTTTGTTTTTTTTAAGAGAGAGAGAGAGAGCACACAAGAGCAGGGGAGAGGGGCAGAGGGAGAGAGAGAGAGAGAGAGAGAGAGAGAGAGAGAGAGAGAGAGATTATCTTAAGTAGGTGCCACGCTCAGCCCAGAGCCCAATGCAGGGCTTGATCCCATGACCCTGGGATCATGACCTGAGCCAAAATCAAGAGTAAGAAATTCAATCGACTGAGCCACCCAGGCACCCCTCATAATCCATTTCTTTACAAAATACTTTAGAAGGATTTTGATCATAAAAACCAACCCAATTTGGCTTTCTCTATCTGCTCCCGTGTGTGGAAAGCCTATTAGAATTAATCTGCAACACTTCTCCAAAGAAGACATCCAGATGGCCAACCGACACATGAAAAAATGCTCAACATCACTCATCATCAGGGAAATACAAATCAAAACCACCATGAGATACCACCTTGTACCTGTCAGAATGGCTAACATTAACAACTCGGGCAACAACAGATGTTGGTGAGGATGCAGAGAAAGAGGATCTCTTTTGCACTGTTGGTGGGAATGCAAGCTGGTGCAGCCACTCTGGAAAACAGTATGGAGGTTCCTCAAAAAACTAAAAATAGAACTACCTTACGACCCAGCAATTGCACTACTAGGGATTTATCCATGGGACACAGGTGTGCTGTTTCAAAGGGACACAGGCACCACCAAGTTTATAGCAGCACTATCAACAATAGCCAAAGTATGGAAAGAGTCCAAATGTCCATCGATGGATGAATGGATAAAGAAGATGTGGTATATCTGTACAATGGAGTATTACTCGGCAATCAAAAAGAAGGAAATCTTGCCATTTGCAACCACGTGGATGGAACTGGAGGCTATTATGCTAAGTGAAATTAGTCAGTCAGAGAAAGACAAAAATCATATGACTTCACTCATATGAGGACTTTAAGAGACAAAACAGATGAACAGAAGGGAAGAGAAACAAAAATAATATAAAAACAGGGAGGGGGACAAAACAGAAGAGACTCATAAAGATGGAGAACAAACTGAGGGTTACGGGAGGGGTGGTGGGAGGGGGGATGGGCTAAATGGGTAAGGGGCACTAAGGAATCTACTCCTGAAATCACTGTTGCACTAGATGCTAACTAATTTGGATGTAAATTTTAAAAAATTAAAAATAAAATTTAAAAAAAAGTCTGCAAAAGTGAAACAGAATTCAAATCAGCTCCACATTTATAGCAAACTTGCACATGAGTTGCGAGCCTTTTTCCAAAGTGTTTTCATACGTATTGATTCACTTTATCATCACAACATCCCTGTGATGGGAAGTTAATGCTAGCATCATTCTAGAGATGAGGTATCAACCGTGTGAGATGCCTAACACCACACAGCACATTTACAAGTGAAGCTGAAACTAGGATCTATATGTCCTGACACTGTCTATTGCTCTTCCCATCACAACCTTCTGCCTTCAGGTGCAAAAGATAAGAATTTCTATACCTGAGGCAGCTCTCTCTCCATACTTTTTTCTTAAGTTACACAAAATACCATAGTTTCTATGTCAGTAATAGACTATGCCTTGATGTTTTCTTCCTACTCTATAAGATCAAATTATGCAAGTAAAACAATTCTAAGGTATAATCATCATTCATTTCTTTGATTCTCTCCATAATCATCATGCTGAAATGACAATTTAAATCACAGCACATGTATATAGCAAGTGATTTCATTATAATCTTGAAAATCTACAGCCTAAAACAGTGCAAGCAAATTCCATTCGTACAATACATTAAAAGAATCTAGTATTAGGTAAGATTGAACTTACATATAGCCATTGGTAGAAAAGATGTGCTAAGATATTCAATAATATCCTTGTGCAGAAATGGAGGAAAGGTAGCTAACGTTGATATCATCGTGTAGGGCAAAGTACTCAGAATATCATCATTGAGAAAGGGTAGCAAACATGTGGTTGTATAAAATATCGACTGTCCAAGATCTACAAAACAAAAGTGAGTAATCAGTCACTGAATATTTTGCCATTTAACAAAATATGCTAATTCTATATTTTTAGTTCTTATGAACTGGCTTAAATTGAAAACAGCTTTGCTCCCTTCTTATTAAGAGCTCTGAAACATAATGCTCAGTAGAGTGCATAGACACTATATTTGTTCAATAAATGACTGGTGAATAACTGCATTAAGAAATATAAATATCGATTTCATGAGCTTTTCCTCAACCCTCTATCAACCTTCAGTAACACTGGGTATTCCTATTATTTCTTGATTTTAGAAACTAAAAGGACTTTCCACGTGATCATGAATCCTAAAATGTTGTCTAGCATTCTTACCATCATTACATTTTACACAAAGTAACTGTGGTACAAAGATATTACATTATTTACCCAACGGAAGTTTTAGCAAAGTCAAGGGCAGGACCGGAAATAAAGCCAGGCTATCCCTGCCCCATCAACCAAAAAGCACAGTCTTCCTAGATCTGGAGTGTTGAGCAATGAGGGAACATGCATCTTCCAGTACAGCAGCATATTCCGCAGGTGCCAAAGAAAGGAAGCTGTAAATGATGTTGTGTGGCCCTGTGCATTCAGTTATCAATTATCACAGAAGGATGTACTACCTAGTGGTAATCTTCCTATCAACATCTTTAAATGGGGAGAGGAAGAGTACCTACCTCACTTCTAGGAGGACTGTTAAGAGGCTTAAATGAGATTAATATAGAGTGCTTAACACAGCACATAATGTGTGCTCCACAAGTATGGCCATTGTTAAATATATTAATAGTGTTACTATTATTACCTGCACAAGGAGCAAAAATAAAGGGCATTCAAAAAAACCATAACTATTTAGCTTTAGAATGCATGTACACCAAATCCCAATATACTGAATATATCTTTCTGTTTTTAAGTAGGCTTCATGCCCAGCGCAGAGCCCAACACAGGGCTTGAACTCACACCCCTGAGATCAAGACCTGAGCTGAGACCAAGAGTTGGGTGTGTAACGGACTGAGCCACTCAGACACCTCTACTGAATATATCTTTTGATACTTCTGGATCTCCCAATTTGTGTGTCATCAGTCAGGACTTGACAAGGAAGATGTGGATCACTTTCCTGTCCACTATAAAAGAAAATTATTGGGTTTGTTTGTTTCGCAGCAGATTTACCTTCTTAGTGCAATTTTGATGCCTAATGTTATTTCCAACTATCATGGAATTAACCTGCCATCTCAACAAGCACATCAACTGACAACAGAGAGGATGAGGCCACCTGCACACTGGTGAGTGAGGGTCAGTCAACCTTGGCCTCAAGCTGATAAGACGTAAAAGTCATAGGTTGTTTTACTAAGAATTAAATGAGGCTGTGCATAAAGGACACCTTAGCTGCATTGTAACGTAGTTACAGAACATTAGTGCTGAAAGGGGCCTGAGAGCCAATCTGGAATATCTTTCAAGTGAGGAAGCTGAGGCCCGGAGAAGGAAAGTGAGGGTCCAAGATCGCCTGACAGCTGGTAGCTGAACTGTGTCAAGAATGCAGCTCTCACCAGTGCACAGCCCTTCCCCCCCACACACCCCCCGTGGAGACACCACCTCGAGCCCTGGAGCGGTAGTTCACACGCTCAGTACACAAGAGTCACCCATAGAGCTCAGTAAAAATTTGGATCCCTAGGACACACCCCTCAGCGATGCTTATTCCTAAATCCCAGTGTGGGACCCAGAATTCCATATTCAAGCTCCCTCAGTGATTCCAGTGTTGTTAGGAAACACTGCTGAACTGCTTTTTTTACCTCTAAGGGAGAGTCTAGTTTTTTCCTCTCTTCTAAGAACAGAGAACACAGTCTACAGATAACAGTGAAGGGTAAAGTCGCAACATAGTTGTAGGTAAAAAGCAAATATATACATCATTCCCCCTGAAATTGTTGTAATTTAACACAGTTAAATTGCAGTTAAATGGATTGTGAGTTATCAAACTGAATGCTTTTTATCTTAATAAAGGGGCTCTAACACAGTGGCCCAGCCCAGGACCAGGCAGGTCTACAGTGACCTCAGGACAGGTTGTCACAAAGGAAAAGTACTGATGAGACCACCACCACAGTAAGCTCTGGCAGTCTTATGTTCAGAGAGTCATCTCTTTGAAATTCTGAGTGGGTACAGGGATCACAGTAAAAGTGACTGGGCTCAAAACAACTATAAAGTTACACAACAAGCAAATTTACAAATTTCTACATTTTTTTATATTCACTATAATACAGAACTGTAAATATAAGAAAAAAAAAACAAATTCAACAATCATTTCATCATTTTTAAGAAAGTAGTTTTTTTTTTTATTTTTTAATTAGGAACACATCTTAATAAACCATTAAGCATTCTCTTAGGAGAGCTAGCTGCAAGTAAAGGGCGAAATAACTCCCACAACTCACTCATTTCCCAAATTCCAGTTTTTCTATATAGTGAAACTTTGGGTATCGTACCTCCAGAGACCAAATTATCAGTGTTTTCAAGTTAAAATGCTGTTTTAACCAATGTTTTAAACATTCATTCTCTGGAAAAATCCCTTTTCTTACTGCATGGTTTTCCATTTGATTCTCACAAATATAATACTGAATAGTTAAACAAGAGATATTGTACTCCTTTTTATGGGTTAGAAAATGGTAAGCAAGTGAGATCATGACATTGGCTAAAACACACTGTGGAAAGGGAAAGCGTTAGGCAAAGAAGCATGCTCTCAGGTCACTGTCCCGAAGCACCCCTAATAGTGTGTAGTATATGCCACATACAGCTTGTAGCAGCACCATATATCATACCGACCGCCAACACTTTGTAATAATAACCAGCAATCGCTGGTTAAATTTGGAAGAGTTCTTAGAGATTTATTCTTATCGAACCTCCCGGATTTAAAAGACAGGAAAAGTAAGTCCCAGGGAGATTCTGTGATTTGCCGCGAAAAATCACAGGATTAGCCAGTGGATTTGACGTGCCCTTCAGGCTCCATCTCTTACATTTTATGGGGGGCAGGTTTCTAAATCTTAGCCCACAAATCGTAATTCCAACAAGCACCTCCATGATAAGCAGGTAAATTCCCATTACAGCTCTACTCGTCCTTCCAGCCCACTCCCCTCCAGATGTAGGCCGACCTGGGTAACATCCCTCTGGTCATAAATGAGCGAAAAATGACAGGATGGGAAAAGCCATAATTAAGTTTCCATATAAGAAGGGCTTTAGCCACACAAAGACCTTTTAAGCAATTTATTACAGTAACAACGGTTTCCAGCATCCATAAACATACATACACATTCTCAGAGATTTTGATTAAATGCTCACCGTGTTGGCCGTGCTGGAGTAAAGGAACTAGATCCAGAAGAGTCACCAAAGTCACGTAGAGGCCTTGATAGTCCAAAGAAGGGTAGTCTGACAAGTGAGCATCACGACTTTGCAGGCCGCGTTCAGAGGGAGCATCTCGCAGGACGCTGTAAAGGAGGGAGCGAGTAACAGTAGGGTTGATGGAACTGACCTGCGGTCTTAGAGATGGGGTGAGTGGGAATGGCACAGGAAAAAGACACATGGTCATGGGCACTGTCAAATTGGAGGCATCTTGGTTTTCCTTCTTCCCTGTGCGGGACAAAATGCTGTTGGGGGGACAAGGAAAAAAAAGAGACAACAAAGACACAAAGAACAGCACATTACATTGAAATGACACTCTAAAACAAATAATAAAACTCCAGATATATCCCACATAAGATGCAATTGCCACACCAGCAGTGTCTACACATCGAGTAGGGGTCACATAGCTTCGTGCTCAGAAATACCAATAACGCACGGTTTCTTTCGTGGAAATTGCATTGCATCTCATGTGTTATCTGGTTAGTAAGGAGCAAAAATATAAAAATGCATGTTTCAGTGCCAAACCCATGTTTTACAGTTTATCGGTTTGGTGAAGGAGAGGTTTCCTCGAAGGAAAAACAATGGTTTCATCTAATGAATTAGGGCTTTTATACTAATTAAAACAAGCTTTCAAGGCAAAAGAAGTTTTCAGCTAGACTGCCTTAATCGGGTAAACAAAAACCTGCAAAATATAGGTATGGCACTTGCAGAAACATGTTTTAGCAAAGAATAAACATGTGTGTTTATTAAGAAAGTCTTAAAAATCACATGTTTATTGCATCAAAATAATGTCTATATGTATATTATGATACTGTTTCATGACATTCTATCAGTATCATTTGAGATAATGAAGTTTAAACAGGCATATGAATTTAGAAATAATACATATTTCTAAAATGTTAGCTAAACTACATTGGAAAAGCTATAAAATAATATATAGTAGATGGTCCGTAGCATATGTTTGTGAACTAATGATAATGGTTATTTATGTGTGTTTTTTTTAATTTTGCATGTTGGGGAGGAAACATTTTATTTTATGAATACAAACATTGGTTTATTAAATAGTTACCTTCAAAGTTCTAAAGACTAGGCAAGCAGTATCTGCCATATAGCTGCACATCATACAATAGTATCTTATATATTACTGCTGCTACTTACGTTATTATTCAACAAAACTCACTAAAAACTAAAGGAAAGATAATTTAGAAAGTTAAAAAAAAGTTTAATGGGAATAAAAATAAACTCTAGAAATAAACTAGCTTTCTTTTAGCCTTCATTTTTAAATAAAAGCCTTTTAGTAAAAGCAATAAAGCAGAAAACTTGTTAATTTAAAAATAGAAGAAATAACTGCTTGGCCAGATGTTTTAAGTTTTTAAAATTAGGTTTACTATTTATCATCAAAGACAATAGTTATACATTATAATGATAATCTCTGCTGCGCTTACAAAGTGCTTTTATATAGTACACTTATATGTGAATCAAAATAGATAACAATTTATAAATGTTTCATTACATAAAAATAACCTTGTTTTACACTTACTCTATGTGCATCAAACATTACTAAGTTCTTAGTTAATGATATTACATTTACAATTTTACAGTGGTGTGAAGAATTGGTTAGTGTCGAGCATGCTTGCTATTTCAAATTGACATTTATTTTTATTTACTCTTAGTGCAAAATATGTTACAATGTAAGAAAGATGACTACATGCTTTTTATTTTCCATGTGCCTAATTTACCTCGATTTCCTTTGTCTTCTGTTACCCAATGTCCAGGGAAAAACAATTAATAATAATAAAGATAATTTCAGAATAGTTATGTAATACTTCTTAGCAAGAAATAACTTAAGATTTAGTGGTGTTTTTTTTTTTACTTTTAAAGGGATTAAATTAACCTTTTTTGTGTGTGATGTATTTATCTTAAAGTAAGATACATATACTTTATACTTTACAATGGGATAATATCAACATTCCATTACCATCAGATTTTCCATCAGACTTTATAGTTTCCTCATATAACTTGATTATTCCTAAATGTACCACCTTTAAATGTTATGTTCTTGATAAGCCCAGTCACCAAAAATCTATTTGAATCCTGGAGGATTCTATCCCACTGAAAATTCCTTTAGAATCATAATGGATATAAGTTAGAAATACTATTTCCCAAATTTCAGTCCTAACCAAATTTCAGTAGTTAACCCTACTACCTACATCTTTTCAAAATTACAAGATGTGGATCTTCTAGAAGTGATATAGAAAAACAACATTTTGCCTTAGAGAATAAAATTAGCTACATGTCATATATTAATGCTATCCTTTAAATTAAGTACCGTTCTGTCATCAACTTTTCCTTGGTGGGGGAAATATAGCACATTATTTTTTTTGAGTATACTTCAGTATTGTTCCAAAGTTGGATATAATTTAAGACACTAGTCAAATCAACTTTGGAGACTCCATTTTGGTATTTTTCCCTTCCTGTATATGTGGGGTTCCCAAATGATAGCAGCAACAAGTTCATACATGCAGGGAGGGAGAATGTCAGCATTGAAACAGTAAAACTTCTCTCTCACTGCCTCTAGATTTAATAAGTAGGTGAGGTTGAGGAAAAAAATGGCTGAAATGAATTATCCATGAAACCAGTTTTAAATTACCATTCATGTTTCAATGTAAGGAAATGTTTTCATTTGTGGTAAAACTTAAGAAGGGCTCATGAATCAATGTACAATGCATTGTGATTTTATGATGTTTTGTGAAGTTTATTCAGAAAAAAAAAAAAAAACTTATTTCCCCAACCAAACTGTCTAACTCGGGAATGATAAAACCATCTACCCCATCTAAAATTCTTTCCCAGAGGACTATACACCCAACCAAAAAGAACATTAAGAATGCCCTGCTCAGAAGAGTTTGACCCAGCAACCAACTTTTCACCTTTCCTTTTCCCTCCTGAGATCCTCTTTATCAAACGTTTACTTCCAACATCAAGAGGAACCAAGAGAAGAAGACCCCTGTGGGTATGGAGAAAGATGAAAAGTTGCCCTGAGGTATTTATAGCACATAAAAATAATACATCAAATAAACTTTCTATAAGCTTATAAATTTTGACATCTTAGTTGAATCTATACACTAAATAAAATTTACTTTATCATGCGATACACTAAAGCTACTCTGTGGACTTCAAATCAGTCATTGGAAGGTCTGTTTTCTTCCTAAGCAAGTAAAAATTACAATTCAACTAAGCTTATTGAACTGAGACTAGAATCCCTTTTAAAAAACATATCAAACATTTTCTAAAGAGTTAGCAGCAAGTAGTTTTCCCCAAACATAATGATTGTTAAAAAGATTTTATGCACAAGCAGCTGGAATGGCACCAGAAGAGAGATCTGGGGGAAGGAATTCCAAAAGACTGCATGACATAGGAAGACTGGAAACCTTTAAATATTCTGCCAGGTAAGAGGCAAGATCCTTAAAGAAGAACTTAGATATTTTAAATATGGCCCCAGAATGCTTTCAATGTAAAATGGACAGACTCCTCTGTAGCAATGAGGGGGGGATTAAACTAGATGATCTTCATAGTTCCTTCTAATACTAAAAGCAAACAAAAAACTAAACTCTGAAGTTGTGTGTAAATTGTGTGTCTGTTCCCATACTTAGGTCCCTACTAAATTAAAATGAGTACAAGTTAGCACTCAGACAAAATTTTACCCAGTACCCCAGGTCACTGCTAGATGAAATAATGCTCTAGAAGGGTTACTGCAATGGATAAAATCTGGACCAAAGTCAACTCAATTCAACAAATATTTGTTGACCCTCTTCTAAGGACCAAACTCTGCTCTAGGCTCAAGGGTTAGTAAGCTGAATACCACGTAAGACTCATCTTCTACTAACCTAAAATTTAGGGAACCCCAATGAACTGCAATGTGAGTCTAATTAAGAGCTAAGTGAACAGATGTGGACTATTCAACCACTGATATAGTTAATTACGGTAACACATAATCTCTCCTCTCCTGTGGATTAAATTAATTGAAGTTAAACACCTAGGCTAATCTCTGCCTTTGGGAATATGTACAAAGTCTACTGAAATCAGTAAGAGTCACATGCCACACATGAATACCAGAGGACTATTCCTCTAAAAATGCAATTCTGACTCAAATGAAGCTGCTGGTACTTCAAGTTGCAGATTTTATTCAAAATAATAATAATTTCAACTTATTATAACTTCTTGAGAATATCCAAATAGACAGAGGGTTACTCTGTGAGAATTCGTCTCTAATTCTTTCTTCTTGTTTCTTTCCAAGAATCTGCATTCTGAAAGCAAGAAGTGCTTCTGAATGTAAAAGTCGTCTAAAATGCAAAGGGAACCAACTTGTTAGTGAGTAGAAACTCTTACTGTCAATAATCTTGGACACCAAATACCTAGACCATCTTATCTGTCTTGAATTTTCTAATAGCATAAAGAAAATTAAGAAATATAATATTATTATGGATATATATACATCAACAGTGAAAGTGGTCATAGTTTGGTCCAATGTAGGACAATAGTTGTAAGTTCTATATTTCCAATAAACAAAAGAAATTAAAGAATTTTGCGTTGGGTTTTGTGGGGTTGTTGTCGGGGGGTTTTTTGGTGTTTTTATTTATTTTTGCTTTTTGCTTTTTATTTTTTTAATGCTGAGGTAGGCAAAAAGAAGAAAGAAATTGCATTGGGTTCAGCCCAAGAGTTGAAACCTCTAAGCACTGAAGTTCAGCCGTGACATGTTATACTTCTTACTGTTTTCTTTCTTCTTCCTACTTCATGTGAGTGTGTCCTATAGGCTATCAACTCTGCTCTGACTTACTATCCACAACAAATTGCTAAGTGAGAGACAGCTAAAGCATCTGGGAATTAAAACACTATCCAGATCACCTCAAGTACAGCTCAATTTAACTTCCAAAAAGTTGGCAAATCTTTGCACTAAGCACAGCCTTTCCTCCCTTAATCTCAAGGAAAACCAAAACTATGCCAAGAACTCATAATGGATGCTGGTATTCCCAAAGGCCAAACCCAAGTATTTACTAAAAGAAGTGTCTTTGCACCATGATAACTAGTAGTATGAGGGAGAAGCAATAGAGTGTAATTATTGAGAGTATGCTGTGGATTAAAACCACCAGGGTCAAATCCAGGTTCCAATGCTGACTAAATAGGTGACTGAGCAATTTCTTTAACTGCTTTACGCTTTAGTTTCATTATCTGTAAAATAGGTATAATACTACATTTATTTCATATAATTATTATAAGGGATTAAATGAGATGACATGTATAGTTCTTAGAACAGTGTTTGACACATATAATTACTAGTATTATCATACAATATTGCTATGATAATGGTAGTTATTGTTAATACTACCATTAGAAGCAGCTGCTGATATTGTCTCCCTTGAAAATGGTGGAACTTAAGAAACACAACAGATGAACACAGGGTAAGAGAAGGAAAAATAAGATAAAAACAGAGAGTGAGGCAAACCTTAAGAGACTCTTAAATACAGAGAAAAACTGAGCACTGCTGGAAGGGAGGGGAAGGGGGCATGGACTAAATGGATGTTGGGCATTAAGGAGGGCACTTGGATTCTACTCCTGAAACCAATACTACACTGCATGTTAACTAACTTGAATCTACATAAATAAATTTTAAAAAGAAAATGGATTCAGCTCAATGGCACAGAATCTTCTCCAACAGCTATTTGAACAAACTACCTTAACACCAGTTTTATCATTAAAATGCTATGAACCATGATCATATCCTAATAATCCATGGCTCAAGAAAATGGAAACTTCATGTCTTGCAAACATGACTTCAGTATCCTAAATTTCCAAACTTTCTGACACAATGACTAAGACTTAAGCAGTAGGCTTCAAAGTGCCAACAAATGTCACAGTTTCTTTGCAAAGTGAATTCAGAATCTGCTTGCTACTGAAAAAAAGCCTCCCACTTTGAGAACTTCCAGAATTTGTGATAAAGGACAATGTTTCCCGTTGAGAACCTGACCTCAAAGACAAAAGGAGAATTCAAAAGAGCAGGATCAGATGCTTGTATATCAATATAAACAAACTGATTATTTCAATGAACACTGAGCAAATAATCCCACTGCAATTTGAAAAGAAGGGAAATAGCCTCTACTTACTAAGCAAGTATGAAATCTATGAATCTGATACACAGAATCCCTTTAATACAGAATAGGGACACCAAGTGTTCTAAAGAAGACAAGATACTCCAAAGAATAAGAAGAACAAAGATCAGGGCTGTAGAAGACAAGCAGCTGACTTAAACGCGTGAAACTTCTTTCTACAAAGCATTCAGACTGCCAAAGGCTCGCCTTGCACGAGCGGGGACTCCAGGACAACTACACTCAGTCGGAATTGGTGTTCCCTCCCTAATACCTATCTCACAAAAATGCTGCTGTTACACAGCAAAAAGAAATAGTAGCAAGTCAAGTTGTGTGTTTCCAATATCAGATTTGGAGTGAGAAGATCATGGTAATGGGGAGACCAAGCCTTAGAATGTAATGGAAAGTGAAGCGTTCCCCTTTATTCTTCAGTGTTATTTTCCAAACAACGGAGTCTTTACTTGAAAGGTTCCCCTTGTTTTTCCTAAAGAGATCCTGTCTCCATCTTATAGTAAAAGCATCCAGGATTTGTTTTTCATTCCTCGTCCTCCTCAGAATTTCCACATCAATTGTAAAGCACGTTGAACACTTGAAGTGTGGCACAGATTGTTATTACCATACATTATATTTCAAGAAACAGGAAATACTATTGATGAACCTAAAACACTACTTAATTCTGATTTTCTTTAAGACCATGTTTCTTATTAATTTTAGCAATGTAAATTCTCCTGTCAATCTCATTCTATATTAATGCCAGACATATAACCTTTATCACTGTATAAATCTCTTGAAAAGACATAAAGTGGAGGAAAGCAGGCGGTAGCCATGCAACCCTTTTTTTTTTTTCAGTTAGGCCTGTGAGCTGACCTGCTATATACACCCAGAGAACTTGAGTCCAGACTCTTCTGGCAGAGCACTAGAAAACATAAGGCCCTTCAAAACTTTCAGTGCGATAAAAGTTTAGGTCCCAATCAATTCAGCAAAACTACCTAATAATTCTTTTGAAGTAGAGGATATTTTAAGGCTTACCTTAACAAGGTCTGAGAAAAGTATTTCAGGGTGTTTGCAATATCTGTTCCCGAAGGTACAGGATAAATGTTGTGAAGAACCCGGTTATGATATTCCTGTAAGTACCGGATCTTGGAAGCAACTAGATAAAAGCAAAACAAAACAAAAAAAAAAAAAAAAAAAAGAAAAATTATCTTGTAATATGTA
The DNA here is from genome assembly GCF_016509475.1 of Prionailurus bengalensis. Taxonomy (NCBI): domain Eukaryota; kingdom Metazoa; phylum Chordata; class Mammalia; order Carnivora; family Felidae; genus Prionailurus; species Prionailurus bengalensis. The sequence continues at coordinate 137,112,684 of NC_057355.1, read as the reverse complement.
TTAGGTACACAGCTTGTTGGGTTTTCTTTTAATGATTAGATACAGGAATTTAATTAGTATTTTAAGGAAAATATGCTGAATTTTATTGGAATTCCATGATAGAAACAATTTAAAAGATCTTTAATTTCTTATAATTGTATCCAGCACACAATTTTTTTTAAGTTATCTGGCTTAATATCCTATTCACAAATCTTCCATAACTTTTTTTATCACTAAGAAAGGCAATGCTCCAAATCATTGTATAATCACCCCCAAGTTAGCTTCTTATTATCAAAATAATAATATATATAAATCTCTGCCACCAGAGAATTATATTTAAGATTGCTTAACTAAAACTGAAGGAGAAAACTCAAAGGTCTTTCAACAATACTCCAAAAATCCTGAAATATAGGGAGTCCGTTGCACAATGGCATCAGTCAAAATCAGATTTTTAACTCAATGTGATCATAAAAGCACGTAGTGTGTTTACTGAATGTTTGAACTGTGAGAATACGTTAAGAGGAGAGTAACTTGGTGAGTGTTGAGTAAGAATATAATGACTGGATAGTAATAAAAGTATGAAAAATAAATGTCACATTTTTCCTTCCAAGGAGTTTCATAAATTAGAAAACTTCCTAATAGCTTTTCTGAGCAGAGCTGCTCAGATCTTCTTAAGATGCAGGAGGGACTCAATGGGCTTGTTTACCCTCCTAGACCTACCTGGAGTCACCAGCATTGTCCACATTCCTGACCTGACCTTTGACCTGGCTGCAGTGAATGGCCCAGTGCTAGTCATTCCTCTTTGCAAATCCCAAGGGGCCATGGTGATCACCGTCTCTCAGGTCTCCTCTTCCACAGAGCTCTCAACACTGTCCATTTGTCCTTTCAATCTTTAAGGCTACCAAGGGAGCCTTTTAGGTGGTATGGCTCACTGTCAGCAGTTAACAGAAGACATATCAAGTCCTGGAGAAGCAAGGTCTTGCTGTTCCCAACAGCCCATGGAAACAAACTCCTGGATGCAATTCTAACTGAAATGCTGGCGTAAGCAACTTAAAAAAAGTCATATGCTTTTGACAGGCGAAGAATCACAGAATGATGAAATAGAACTGGAGGGACCTTAGTGACCTTTTCTCATAACCATTTCATTTTAAAAATAGGGAAAATGAGGCACATAGGTAGTCAATGGCAGAGGTAGACCAGAATTTATACCCTTAGTTCCCAACCTGTGTTCCTTCCACTAGGACATACTCTAGATTACGAATCTGAAATGAAGTCAATATGCAGATAGTGGGTGTTTGTTGCATGATATCAAAGCAATTTTTAGCTGCTATTAGGTTAACCATTGATTCTAAATCCCACACATACCATTGATCAAATTTGCCTTTCCTCCCCCCCTACTACCTGCACTAATCCCATAATATGGTTATCATTTTCCACAAAAAGAAGTCTAGATTGCAGATAATAATACCTTGAGTTTGTATAGCACATCACCTCTGAAGAAAGCAACAAGTTTATAGCCGTTGTCTCAATGAACCCCATAAATGTTTGGTTGTAAATAACTGTTTTCCTGAGATGAGGTAAAAAGAAGGGATACTTGAAAATGTTTCAATTACATAATCTACAAAAACCCACTTTCTTCTCAGTGTTTTTGATCTGCTGTTAACCACCTTTGAAAAAAAATCACATTACTGGTAACCTCCCCGCCCATTAATACATAGTTCCAAGTCCCAAATATTTGAGGTATGTTCTAGCTAGCATATGTTCTCAGCTCACCTACCACCACAGGAGTGCTCTGTTACTGTGATTTTTCACAAGCTTTAATATTCAGCAGGTTTCTGTCAAGTATTTCAGGGACACCATTAACCATCCTATCACCTAAAAAAAGGTGTTGATGGTGTCAACTGTGGACAATAAACTCATGGGAAGAGAAAAGCCATAGATCCCAAACTCGATGTTTGCTTGTAATTCAAGAGCTACAAAACCATCACTACACAACAAAAATAAGCATTTAGAACCACGGGTGAAATGAATGGATATTCTTTTTATAGTTCCTTTTGTTAAAATGCAGCAACGGCTCCTTTCAACAGGTATCCAAACATGCAAGGGAAAGCAGAGACAAGAATCACTCCCTTCTTTGAGAAGTGATTTTAATATTTTACAGATGTCACATTGCATTGTCTTTATTTACTTACCTGTTTATGTTTTGTATATCAGGTTGTAAGTTTCTTGAGGGCAGAAACTGTATCTTACTCCTGTCTCTATACCAAGCCTAACACACTGCCTGACACTCAGTAAAAACTCAATATATTTACAGGATAAATGAACAAATGAATTATTACCTTAATAATACCCCTTACCAATTGGGGGCTTTTTTTTTTTTTTGCATATACACATCTGTGACTCCCACACTAGATTTTTGACTCTTTTTACCCTAGTGCCGGACATCTAGTAGATACTCAATAAATAACTGATGAGTGAAGATGATAACAGGGAAGAAAGAAAGAGGGGGAGAGAAAGAAGCACAAAGAGAGTGGTGAGTAATCATGAAAGACAACTTGTAGAACCTGTTGGAAAATGTTCAAGCTAAATTCTGCATTGGTGAAATGCAACAAAATCTTAGCAATCATAGATTTATTTAACTTTCATGTTTTCAACTATTTGAGAACATCCAGAAAGGTCCCTAACATACAGTAATGTGTAATTATGCTGAGGATGTGAACAGAATGCATTTACATTTCAACTTTGTACACAAAAAAAAAATGGTCATGTAGCTGGTTAGTAAGCCTATGTGAGCAACCAGCAGCCTCGCTGCAGCACTGAGTTCTTACTCTTTACTCCAATCATTTACCAGAATATTGCTATAGAACCTCAGATAATTGAGATATAAACAAACGATCTCCAAGTTCAACTGACTATAAGACTGTAAGACTACCTTTTTGTAGTGAGCTCCTATCCACCCTCTTCAATCACTGTTTCATCCCTCTCCACGTTCTTCAAAGCTCCCCCACACCTACTCTTTTCCTTACAGTTTTAAGGAAACAGAAGTCATCTGTTACAGACTGCATTGTGCCCCCCCCCACCAAAACACATAGGTTGAAGGCTTGATGTCAAAATGTGACTATTTGGAAATAAGGCCTTTAAAGTGGTGAGTAAGTAAAAATTAGACCCTTGGAGTAGGCTTTGATCCAGTCTGACAAGTGCCCTTATAAAGAGAGGACATTAGGACACAGGAGAGACACCAGAGATACATGTGCACAGAGAAAAGGCCATGTGAGGACAGGGAGACAGTAGCCATCTGCAAGCCAAGGAGACGGGCCTCGGGAGAAACCAAACCTGCCGACACCTTGATCTTGGACTTCTGGCCCCCAGGACAGCGAGAAAATTAATTTCTGTTGTTTACACCACCTGGTTTGTGGGAATTTGTGATGGCAGCCCTAGGAAACCAACTAATACACCACCATAGAGGAAATCCTCCAATAGTATAAGCCAGAGCTAAGGGTCTAAGCCCTGAAATCAAACACTTCTGGATTAAGACTTTGGTTCTACTTCTACTTAACTCCTGTTTCCTCATCTGTAAAATAGGGATAATCATACCAACTTCATGGGGTTACTGTGAATATTAATCACTTACTGTGCAAACCACTTAGCATAGTACCTAGTACAAACTTAACACAGAGTAGACAGCAAAGCCTACTTGCATCTCCTTTCTTTTTCCAATCAAACATCATCAATCAGACTACTAGTACTCTCCCTCCCACTAAGTCATGGCCATAAGCATTCAAATAAACTCTAGAATCTCCCTTGTTAAAGGGAAACAAAAACTCTCTCCCTTGACCTGACATTCCCCTCCAGCACTGGCCTCTCTCTTCAGAGCCAAGATTATAAAGAGTTGTGTACACTCTCTCATTTCTCCATCACTTCCAATTCTTGGACTCACTCCTGTCAGGCTTCCACCACCACCACTGCCCTGAATCCCCCTTTCCCACCATCATCTGGAGCCTCCATGTTGCCACATCCAATGGGCACTTTACCGTCATCATTTTCCTGGATGTTTTAGCCCATTCCATACAGCCAATCCCTTCCTCCTTGATACACCCCCATGGGCTTCCCAGCAACCCCACATTCTAGTCTTCCCCCTTACTGCTCCAGTGCAGCCCCTCACTGAGCTCCACTACTTCCTCCATTACTTGATGTTTAATGTGAGAATTCCTCAGGGCTCAGGCCTAGATTCTCTGTTCCTCTGTCTCCATATTCTATCCACAGGCAACCTCACCCATCCATAGAGCCTGCAGCACGATCTATGCCAACTACTCTTAAATTTGTATCTCCATCCCAGATGAGTAGCTCTTCTGAGTAACATACCTCATCAATTCAATTTCTCTACTTAGGAATCTTACAGATATCACAAAGGCAAACATGTTCCACACTGAACACTTATCTCACCCTTCACCCCCCCCCAAAAAAAAACCTATTCCACCATCTATACAATCTACTAAGTCACTCCAACAAAGTATTCTGAGAATCATCCTGACAGCTCCTTTTCCCTCTCTCTCACACCCTTAATCCAACCTGTCACTAAATCCTGTCAATGGATAACATACCTCCAAAATATACCTCCAATCTGTCTTCTGTTCTTTATCTTCATGATCACTACTGGGCACCATCACCTCCCCATCAATTGTGAAAGCCCCTTATTCATCTTCCTGGTTCTCTCTTGCCTCTCTCCAGCTCTTTCTCCTCAGAGCAGTCAAAGAGATTTTTCTAAAATATAAACTATCTCAGGGGCACCTGGGTGGCTCAGTCAGCTAAGCATCTGACTCTTGATTTCAGCTCAAACACTTCAGCTCAGGTCATGATCTCGCAGTTTGTAAGTTTGAGCCCTTCATCAGGCTCTGTGCTGACAGTGCAGAGCCTGCTTGGGATTCTCTCTGCCCCACCCCCATGCACTCACGTGTACGTACACACACACACACTCTCTCTCTCAACATAAATAAACTTTAAATAAATAAATAAATAAATAAATAAATAAATAAATAAAATATAAACTATTTCATGCAAATCCTTCAGTGGCTTCCCATTGCCCTCAGAACAAAATCTAAAATCCTTAACATATTATACCAGGTCCCTGCCTACCTTCCAACTTTGCATCATACCTTAACAGTCAGACATACTGGCTCTTGCTCCAGTTTTTTGAACTGGTAAAGCTACTTTTTGCCTAAAAACCTTTATATGTACTTGTCCCTCTTCCTACAATGCTTTTCTCTCCATGTTTGTCTGGCTAACTACTACTTCTACTTCAAGGCTGACTTAAAATATAACTTCCTAATGGAGGTCTTCTCTGACTTCCCTGTCTAAACTGATTCCCTTTCCTCCACCTTCATTTTGCTCTGTCATCATACTCTATGCTTTTTTTTCCCCATAGTTAACACAATTTTTAACACATATTTTGGTGATTTTTTTATTGTCTCTTCCAAGTGGACAATAGGCTCCAAGAACTAGTGTTTTGTTCTCCATTATATATCCCTGAGTGCCCAAGGAATGCTGAATTTGCTGGGTCCCAGAAAAGATGAAAGGAAAGAAGGGAGGGAGAGGGGCAGTGGCTTTTCCCAGTGGTTAAACTCTATTTCTTTATGAAAATAGCCAAGAAAGCCAACTGTTAAAGCTGTGATAAAAATAAAGAAAACACAGAAAGGAATCTGAGAAAGTGATGAATTTTATCCAGGTGTATGCAAGTCTAATCTCTGCTCTGCTCCTAGCCCCACCATTTGCTAGAAGCTTTGCTACATGTGGAGAGAAACATCCACAAGGGCAAAAATCAGGCATTCATTTTAGGCATATACAAATACTTCAACAAAATTAAGATCATATAGTACATAAGTTTTAAATCATTTTTTCTTTAAATCTTAAGTATTTTCCTATGTCACTAAGTATTTTTAATAACAACCCATTCCTATTTTTAAATTTGTATCAATCTATGCTTATTACCATAAAAGTAAAAAATTCATATTAAGTTCAATGAAGAAATAAAAATTAACTAAAGGCGCCCTAATCAGAGATAACCATACTTAACATTCTGGTGTATTATCCTTCCAGGAAATTTTCTTTGCATAAACTCAATTTACAAAATTGGGAGTATTCTGTAGCTTTAGAATCTGTTTTCCTCACTTTCTATATCAGAAATACATTCCTACATCATCACTTTAATGTAAGTACATTTTATTTATGTAAGTAAATTGTAATTTATGTCACCGATCATCTATCTGTGAGATTTGGGGTTATTTTTCATTATTCTATTCAATGCTGCAAAGAATATCCTTTCAAACATGTGCACACATCTTCAGCTATCTCCTTAGAATACATTTTTAGTCACAGAATTGCTGACTCAGACAAGAAATACTCATTTTAAAGCTTTTCATAGGAATTAAGACATTTTCCTTCAGAAGGACTGTTTCTCTTTATATACCAGTCATGCACATATGAATAATAATGAACAATGTTTATTGAATGTCCACTATTTATCAGGGGCTCCATATACATTATTTTTTAATCTTCACAATAATATTATGGAGTAATTATTATCATTTCCATTTAATGTTGACTAAACCAGGGTGCTTGGATGCCTCAGTCAGTTAGGCATCCAATTCTTGATTTTGGCTAAGGTCATGGTCTCACACTTTGTGAGTTTGAGCCCCAGGTCAGGCTCTGCACTGACAGTGTAGAGACTGCTTCAGATTCTCTGTCTCCCTCTCTGTCTGCCCCTCCCCTGCTCATGCTCTCTCTCTCTCTCTCTTAAAAATAAATAAACATTAAAAACAAATAAATAAGGTTGAATAAACCAAAGCTCAAGTATAACTGACTCACCCAAAACACAAAACTAGTAAGTGGCAGATAGTTTCCTGGCTAGAAACCAGGCTTCTCCTTCAGGCCACACTGTTCTTTAACTATTCTTACGAGCTTAATAATATTTAATTTCATGATATGGAAGGAAATATTGATATTTCCCCTATTTCACTATTTGACGATTGTGTTGTTTCCAGTATTTCACTGAGGAAAACTGCAGTGAGTGATGAAATATTAAAACTAAATGAGTTTTACTTTTGTTTTTAGAAAACACAAACTGATACTTGTTTACTTCATTGGTACCACAATTTTCTTCTTGAAAAATCAAATCCTGTTAATCCTTCAAGGCCCATCTTAAGAGTCACACCATTCATGACTGGTTGACTCTAGACATTCTGGTTGACTCTAGACATTATCACCATCTCCCTTTTCTGCCTGAATGCTCAGAGCACTCATTATCTGCCTCAAAAATTTTGTCACTTCATTATATAAATTTATCACTGATAATAAACTGGTCCAGATGGTTCTAAATTAGTTTCATGTTTGCAAATATAGTAACCCTAACAATACCTTAATACCTTTGAGGATATAACTGTCTTATATACCATTTGTAATTCCCTTAGAATTTGTCACAATGCTAGGTACATAAGAGATGGTTAAAATGTTTAACACATTTCATCTTTTTTTTTTTTTTTTTTTTTCAACGTTTATTTATTTTTGGGACAGAGAGAGACAGAGCATGAATGGGGGAGGGGCAGAGAGAGAGGGAGACACAGAATCGGAAACAGGCTCCAGGCTCTGAGCCATCAGAGCCTGATGCGGGGCTTGAACTCCCAGACCGCGAGATCGTGACCTGGCTGAAGTCGGATGCTTAACAGACTGCGCCACCCAGGCGCCCCCACATTTCATCTTTAAAATGTGATGTGATATTTAACACAGCGGTTAAAATGAATTAAAGTTTAAATGTCACCTTTGTTATATCCTATTAATACTCTCTAAACAAATCCTTTAAAACGCTAATGACATTTATGCAAATAAATAATTTCTAGATAAAAATGTGTTAGTAGAAAATGTAAATAGTGGAGGTTTACTCAGTTTTCCTGTGTCTCTTGTGTGAACACAGAACATAAGAATGCAGCCCAGCTGATATCTTGATTGTAGCTGGTGAGACTGAAGCAGAGAACATAGCTTCACCACATGAAGACTCCTGAAAAACTCAAACTGTGAGCTTCCTTCAACAAGCAAACCAAAATGTACCTAGGATCTAGCTTTGTTTACTTTTTTGTTTTGTTTTTAATTTCTAATTCTTATTTTTTTATTTTATTAATTTTTTTCTTCCTCCAATATGACAAAATGAAGGAATTCACCCCAAAATAAAGAACAGGAAGAAATGACAGACAGGGGCTTAATCAACACAGATATAAGCAAGATGTCTGAACTAGAATTTAGAACCACGATAATAAGAATACTAGCTAGGGTTGAAAAAAGCATAGAATCCCTTTCTGTGGAGGTAAAAGAAATAAAATCTAGTCAGGACGAAATTAAAAATGCTATAACCAAGAAGCAATCTCGAATGGATGTCGTGATGGCAAGGATGGACAAAGCAGAGCAGCGAATCAGCGATATAGAATATAAAATTATGGAGAATAATTAAGCAAAAAAAAGAGGGAAACAAAGGCAAAAGAACATGACACAAGACTTGGAGAACTCATGACTATTAAAAAGGAATAACATCCAAATCATAGGAGTCCCAGAAGATGAAGAGAGGAAATGGAACAGAAGGTTTATGTGAGCAAATTATAACAGAAAACTGCCAATCTGGGGAAGGACACAGACATCAAAATCCAAGAGGCACAGAGAACTCCCATTAGACTGAACAAAAACCAACCATCAACAAGGCATATCATAGTCAAATTCACAAAACACACAGACAGGAAAGGAAAGAATTAGGAAAGCAGCAAGGAAAAAAAGTCCTTAACCTATAAGGACGACAGATAAGGTTCGCAGCAGACCTATCCACAGAAACTTGGCAGGCCCAAAGGAGTGGCTGGATATATTCAATGTGCTGAATCAGAAAAACATGCAGCCAAGAATTCTTTATCCAGCAAGGCTGTCATTCAAAATAGAAGGAAAGATAAAGAATTTCCCAGATAAACAAAAACTAAAGGAGTTCATGAGCACTACACCAGTCCTGAAGAAATCTTCAGGGGGACTCTTTGAGTGGAGAAAAGACAAAAGAAAACAAAAAAGACCAAAAGCAACAAAGACTAGGAAGGACTGGAGAACATGACCAGAAACACCAACTCTACAGGCAATGCAATGGCACTAAATTCATATCTTTCAGAATTCACTCTAAATGTCAATGGACTAAATGCTCCAACCAAAAGACATAGGGTATCAGAATGGATAACAAAGTAAGACCCATCTGCATGCTCCTTACAAGAGACTCATTTTAGACCTAAAGACACCTGCAGATTGAAAGGGGATGGAGAACCATTTATCATGCTAATGGCTGTCAAAAGAAAGCTAGAGTAGCCATATTTATATCAGAGCAACTAGATTTTAGAATAAAGACTGTAACAAGAGATGAATAAGGGCATTATATCATAATTAAGGGGTCTATCCATCAAGAAGATCTAACAATTGTAAATATTTATGCCCCCAACATGGATGCACAAATATATAAATAAAATAATTACAAACATAAAGAAACTCATTGATAATACTACCATAATAATAGGGGACTTCAACACCCCACTTACAACAATGGACAGATCATGTAAACAGAAAATCAACAAGGAAACAATGGCTTTGAATGACACATTGGACTGGGTGGACTTAACAGATATATTCAGAACATTTCATCCTAAAACAGCAGAATACACATTCTTCTCGAGTGCACATAGAACATTCTCCAGAATACATCACAGACTGGGTCACAAACCAGCCCTCAACAAGTACAAAAAGATTGAGGTCATACCTTGCATATTTTCAGACAACACTCTGAAACTCAAAATCAACCACATGAAAGAATTTGGAAAGATCATGAATACTTGGAGATTAAAGAACATCCTACTAAAGAATGAATGGGTTAACCAAGAAATTAAAAAGGAAATCTAAAAGTACATGGAAGCCAATGAAAATGATAACACCACAGCACAAAACCTCTGGGACACAGCAAAGGCAGTCATAAGAGGGAAGTATATAGCAATCCAGGCCTTACTAAAGAAGGAATAAATGTCTCAAATACACAACCTAACGCTGTACCTAAAAGAGCTGGGGAAAGGACAGCAAATAAAGCCCAAAACCAGCAGAAGAAGGGAAATAATAAAGATTAGAGAAGAAATCAATGATACCGAAATAAAAGAAAAATATCAATGAAACCAGGAGCTGCTTCTTTAAAAGAATTAACAAAATTGGTAAACTCTAGCCAGATCGATCAAAAAGAAAAAGGAAAGGACCCAAATAAAAAACATCAAGAATGAAAGAGGAGAGATTACAACCAACACTACAGAAATACAAACAATAATAAAGGAATATTATGAGCCATTATATGCCAACAAATTGGGCAATCTGGAGGAAATGGACAAATCCTAGAAACATATAAACTACCAAAACTGAAACAGGAAGAAATAGAAAATTTGAACAGACCCATAACCAGTAAAGAAATTGAATCACTAATCAAAATTGTCCCAACAAACAAGAATTCAGGGCTGGATGGCTTCCAGGGGAATTCTACCAAACATTTGAAAAAGAGTTAACACCTATTCTTTTGAAGCTGTTCCAAAAATAGAAATGGAAGGAAAACTTCCAAAGTTATTCTACGAGGCTAGCATCACCTTGATTCCAAAACCAGACAAAGACCTCACTAAAAAGGAGAACTACAGACCAATTTCCCTGATGAACATGGATGCAAAAATTCTCAACAAGATACTAGCAAACTGGATCCAACAATACACTAAATACGTTCACCACAAACAAGTGGGATTCATTCCTGGGCTTCAGGGCTAGTTTGATATATGAAAATCAATCAGTGTGATACATTACATTAATAAAAGAAAGGATAAGGACCACATGATCCTCTCAATAGATGCAGAAAAAGGCATTTGACAAAATACAGCATCCTTTCTCAGTAAAAACCCTCCGGAAAGTCGGGATAGAAGGATCAAACCTCAAGATCATAAAGGCCATATCTGAAAGACCCACAGCTAATAATAAGGAAGACACTTGTTGGGATGAGCACTGGGTGTTATTTGTAAGTGATGAATCACTAAATTCTATTCCTGAAACTATTATTATACTATATGTTAACTAACTTGGATTTAAATTTTAACAAATAACAAAAGCTTAAAAAATGTAAATAGTGCAGAAATTTTTTCATAATTTATTTTCCTCCCATCTCTCATATTTTCCTCCCAACTCCAAATAATCATTTCCCTTGATATATTCCAAAATATTTATAGGTTCTTCATTATCATTTGCAAAATTTACTCATTTTTTCTTCAAGTGGACCACTCATTTTCCTTCTCATGACTTGAACCCTAAACATTCTGGGTAACTGTCTTGGAGTTGTCACAATGTCCTGCAGACAGCTCTGAGATGCAGTGTGAGTTCCCACCTACACCAACGTGTGACCTCAAGCAAGTCACTTAATATCTCTGAGCCTCAGGGGTTCTTGTTTGTCTGTTTTGATTTGTTCTGTTCTGGTTTTGCCAAATGAGAAATTAAAATAGTATTTCCCTCATATTCTTTATAAGCTGGTTATTAATGTTATAGACTTGAAAGCATATACCCTAATTCCATCTTAATTTTTATTGGTTTCTTCTGCTGCTACATAAAGTCCAAGACTTTATGGATTTGCTGTCATTGTTCCCTTTTAAACTATTCATCTTCTTTTCAGCTAAGCTTTCACTGAGAAATGATAGACATAAATAAAGAGGCCTGGACATACTTTACAAATTTGGAGTACTATAAATATTTACCACAATAGTTGAAGTAAAAAAGTATGCCTCATACCTTTTTCATTTCTTCTCATAATTAGAGGATCAGTAAAGAATCAGACATCCTTCTTAATCACCTTGCATATCTTAAGAGATGACTTTTTTGTCTCCCAGGTCCTTAAGATTCTACTTTTTTTTTTTAATTTTTTAATTACATTTATTTATTTTTGAGAGACAGAGTGAGACACAGCACAAGCGGGGTAGGGGCAGAGAGAGAAGGAGACACAGAATCCAAAGCAGGCTCCAGGCTCTGAGCTGTCAGCACAGAGCCCAACGCAGGGCTCGAACCCACAACCGTGAGATCACGACCTGAGCTGAAGTCAGACACTTAACCAACAGAGCCACCCAGGCGCCCCATTAAGATTCTAATTGTTGGTCCAATTGGTTCTATCTAGAAATCAGCTCTAAAATCTACTCTCTTCTCTAACTGCACTGACATCACCTTAATTTAAGCCTGCAAAAGCTCTTTCCGAGATTATTGCTGTGATATCCAGACTGAAACCCTTAAGATCCCTTTTTCACAAGATCTTCCAGAGTGATGGTTCTAAATGCAAATATTCCTCATTTCCTGCTGGTTGAAATCCAAGCAATTAGCTAGAAGAGTCCAACATGAACAGATCCCTGTTCATCTGTCAAGCTTCAACTGTCTCTTCCATATGTATCACAGTGTAGCCATAATGACTTGCAAAAATCCCAATTCATATTGCTCTTACCCTTCCATAGTTTTGTACACTATTGTCTCTGCAGGAATGCAATCCATACTTGTCTGCCTGGCCAACTCCTAATAATTCTTCAAAGCTCAGTTGTAACCACTTCCGCTATAGATAACTAACCCACCCTACCACAAGATACATCTCTTTGGTGCTTTCATAGCACACAAGACTTCCCTCTATCACAGCACTTACCACTATATTCTATAATCATTAACTCATTCACTGTCTCCTCACTAGGCTATCAGGTCCTTGAGATCAGAAACTGTCTCTTTCATTTTTGCATTCCCAGAATTTAGTAAGTATCTGGTTCTAAATAAACGTCTGATGAACAAGAATGAATGAATGAATTCATATATCACATGATTCTTGGTAGCAAAGCTGTTTCAAATTTATATGCCTTTCATGGGCTGGTTTTGGATCTTGGATATGACACTAATTCCCTCTACCTCTTCTTCCTATTTCTTGTAGGAAGGACAATTTATATCACAAGAACTACTGTATCACCTTCTTCCACAGTCCCCAGTTCCACCACTAGCCATCTTGGGGATATGGTTGAAAGTTGACTAAAGGGCTGAGGATGGACTTGTGTCTACACAGATGGAGAGAGAGAGCAGAAAATTACCTACTCCAAGAGTCAAGAGGAACAGACAGAAAGCCCCGCTCTAAAAATTTAACTGTGTGAGAAACCAGGCATGACCTTATAGTCATAGGACAATATGTGCCCCATTCTCACCTGACCAGCTCAAGGAACAGAATCAGGGCAGAGGAATATAAATAGTCCTTATCCTCTGAGTCAGTCTCAACTGAAGACTAGAGCTATGTACCCCCAGGTTCAGGAAAGTGAGATACCCTCCATTGAAGCATACCCTTAGGAAGGATAATTGGCAAAAATAATTTCAGGAGAAGTAGAAAATATACAGGGCTTGGCACAGCTAAAATTGGTCCTAATCTATTCAGAATAAATTAGGGTCACGTCCTCCACTACATAAGGACCATCCATAGAGAACTTCTGAGGGCAGAGGTGCCAGACTACCCCATTTGAAGACACAACTTGAAGCTCTGATGTTGGTAAAGAAGTCAAGCTGAGGGAACTTTGGTTGGGAATAAGGCTCTACCAACAAACCAGAATTTAGAGTCTTGTCTACTGCCCACTGAGCCTAAATTCAGCTCGTTGCACTTGAAAGTCCTCCTTGTATTTAACGTCTGTCTATCCTTTATTTTCATGTGGAGTTTGGGGTGATGGAGTTAGGTTTTGGTCTTTTTATTTGTTTACTTTTTACTATGGAAACTGTAAATACGTAATAGTAGAAAGAAAAGTAAAACAAAGCCTTGTACCCAACACTACACTATCACATTTGTTTTTTCATCAGACTATGCCACTTATAAATACTTTAATATAATCTCCAACTAATAAAGACACGTATAATTGAATACTACTACCACACCCAATAAAATTCACAAATAAATCTCTTAATATCAGGGGTCAAACAAGATTTGCAAGGGGCATTTCACGAATTGCATCTGCATCCCTTCATCATTCCCTTCTCGTATCACAACTTCATTATGCACTCACCAGGCTCCTAAGGAGGCTCTAGAACACAGAGAGTTTGGGCCTGTGGTCTCATCTGCATTTCTGCCCCACCTACCAGCTCCTCCAAGCCTCTCAGTATTTATTTCATTATATACCTGTAATTTTCTGCAGCTACAAGACACATCTCAACCCTGTTCCTTACATCACCTCCAACAACTGGAGCTTTTCACACACAAAAAGTTCCATTTTATAGACAGAAAGATGGAGGAACCAAGAGTTAAAAGCAGAAAGACTGGGGTCAGCTAAACTAAAACCTAGCTGTCAGTTGAATTCAGGCTCTTCTACTTACTGACTATGAGAACTTGGGTAAAGTAATGAACTTCTATGAGCCTCAATTTCCTCACCTATAAAATGGGGATAATGATATCTGTCTCACAAGGTTGCCACAAGGGTTTTTAAATATTACATTAATAAACTACTTAGCACAATTACTGGCACATAGCAGACAATAAATTGCAACTATAATTAGCAGCCACACGTGGGATCCTTCTCCTTTCCCTTTCCCAGTCCAAAACTCTGAACCTTAAAAAGGAATAATCTGTGGAGTAAGGAAAACACAGCAGTGATATTTCATCAACAAAATTAAGCATAACCTCCTACACACACACACACACACACACACACACACACACACACACACAATCTACTACTGTATTTGGTACTAAAATCTAGTTTTATATTCAGAGACCTACCATTTTTAAAGAATAAAAAACAAATATATCTAATAATAAAGACATTCCAAAGTGGAGATGTGAGGAGAACAATTGTTTGGGAGGTCTAGCAAGAAACCAGAGCTCTTTGCAAATCCTTGACCAAAGGATGATCCTTCTTTGAGGAAGGTCATCCTCTTCAAATGAAAGCAAAACCTCATAAAAAATACAAACGAAGAGTGATGGAAAAGGATACACCTATTTAGAGAGCTAAAAGAGTCAAATCTCCCTTCAAAAGCAAAAAAAATCAAATGTCACAAATTTCATTGTTAATTCATCCAAATATTCATATACTTACATATATGTTCCTCAGTGGGTTTTAGTTCCAGGTGGCAAACATTACCTGGAACTTTCAGCAGACAGGGTAGATCAGCAAAGAACACTCCTGTTCTTTGGCAAGTGAGGCCAATACCATCAACATCATTACATTGTGTATCATTACATTCTCATCATCAATTACATTTGTATAGCCATTTACATTTTTTTAAAGCACTTCCACATACATTATTCAGTTACATTTCTGTGCAGTTAACTTTTAAGAAACACTATAAGTCAGGAGTTGAAGGGAATTTTAGATATCAAGTAAAAGTTAGGCAACAAAGGGAAAGGAAAAAATATCAATATTCTTATTCATTAGATATTGATTGAACACTCACTATGTGCGAGGAACTTTGAACTGTGAATAAATCAACAATAAGAAAGACATAATCATCGTCTTATGGGTCACAATAATCCCAATAATAATTCTAAATTCTGAGTATTTACTTTGTGTCATAAACACAAAAACAATAGTATTACTATTATTATTCCTATATTACCAATGAGAAAAACCAAAGCTCTGGAGGTTAACTTGCCAAAGGTCACATAGGAAGTAAATGATAGAGCCACTTTCTGACATGTCACCTATAAAGAGAAACAACTGAACTAGTTGTAGCCCACCATACATTTTTCAGCACTTTTTTAAAAAAACACATAGATACATAAAATCACCCAGTGCTTTCATGCATGAATTAGTGAGACCTAACCACTTGCCAAGTAGAAAATGTCTTAACATGGAAACACTGCATTTGCCAGAGATGGGGCACTTGTAATAAAGAAAAGGGAAAAAGCAATGTATTCAAGTCAAAAGAGAAGACTACTGTTCAAGTTTTTATTGCACTACTGGTCAGGAGAGTTTGTTCTAGGAACTATGAAAGATTCCATGCTGTGATGGAGAAAATGATAAAGGCAGTGAATTTCTTTAAATTGAGTGTTGTGTTGGATATTAGCAATGATCTGACATGGAATATGGAGCTCCATTCTATTTTAATGCAATCAAGTCAGGCTATAGAAGTTTCTTTTAAAAGTTTATTGAGCAACCTCCTCAGATCAAGATTTTGAAATTGAAGAACCTAAGAGGCCAAATCTTAAGTAACTCCCACCCCATCCAAAGAGAGATTCACAAATTTGTATCTTCCTTCTGATGTGACATCTGAATACTGTACTTGAAACTACAAGGGTGAGGGTGGAGGGTGGGGAACAGGAGCATCACTGATTTGTTCAAGGAAATATAAACCCAGATACAGATTTAGCAGATGAAAACTAGAGAATGTTTTAATCTATCACTACTAAACTGTACTGCACTCTCTATAATCACAGATTTTTGAGGAACTGAGGAACTATGTGGTGGAAATAATGTCAGAGATATACAGAGGCTGATGACTATGAATCATTTATGTTTCTACATCTAAGTACAATACTCAAGACGTATCTGAGTTATCAACCATCAATCCATCAATCAATCAATGTGGCTCCATTTTATTTTTTTAATTTTTTTTTTCAACGTTTATTTACTTTGGGACAGAGAGAGACAGAGCATGAACGGGGAAGGGGCAGAGAGAGAGGGAGACACAGAATCGGAAACAGGCTCCAGGCTCTGAGCCATCAGCCCAGAGCCCGACGCGGGGCTCGAACTCACGGACCGCAAGATCGTGACCTGGCTGAAGTCGGACGCTTAACCGACTGCGCCACCCAGGCGCCCCATGTGGCTCCATTTTAAAAGGAAAGGATTGCGCAGAAAATTCTACTATCTAAGGAAATATTGATATCCCAGAACTGCCTAAATAAGAAGATGAATTATAGACAGCACTGTCTGGAAATGTAAATGTCTGGCTACATAGACAAACTCTAGGAAATATCTGGGATCCTGCTTTTCTGTTAAAGTACACTGTCTTTCATGAAAGTCCAAGCTGAGATTCATGACCCATCAGGGGTTAAAAGTCAGATGTGCCATGACTCAGAATACACATGGTAATTCTCAAAAATAACTCAGTCCAGGGATGTCTGTGTGGCTCAGTTGGTTCAGCAGCTGACTCTTGATTTCAGCTCAGGTCATGATCCCAGGATGGTGAGATCAAGCCCCATGTCAGACTCCATGCTGAGCATGGAATCTGCTTTCTCTCCCTCTCCCTCTGCCCCTCCCACACACATTCTCTCTCAAAATAAATAAGTAAACATTTTGAAAAAAAGAACAATTCAGCCCATCATACAATATTTTCTCTAACTTGATCAAAATAGAGCAATAAGTAAATATAAAAGCATAACTCTTTAGAAACTCTCTGAAACTCTTAAAATTATAACATGTCTTTAGTATTTACTATGTCCCAGGCATTGTTCTAAGCATTTTAGCCTTTTAGCTCTTGTAAGCCTCACAACAAGCTTGTAAGATAGATGCTATTTTATTCCCCTGCCCTTCTTTTTTCTACATATGAAAAAAAAAATGGGGAATTTACTATCAATTTTTTTAAATCATGCAGTCTACATATAATTTGTTCTTTCACTCATGAATATCAGCAGATATTCACTGGGGGTCAACCATGTGCCAAACAGACAAGTAGCAACTGACTTGGCGGAATCCCAGGCCAGCAGCAAGGAAAGCTGAGAACCAATGATTTGTGTCTCAGACATAACAGTACATGAGACAGCTATAGCCCCTGATCTCATGATGCTATGGTGAAGTATAAAAGACCAACAAAGAGAACAAGAAATTGTTCTAAACATCTATAAAGAAACATACAAGAAACAAAAAGAAACATACAAGCAGCTACAATAGAGAACAAAGAAAGCAACAGGGAATGCTTTCTTTACATAAGGTGGTTTAGGAAGGCTTCTAAGAAGAGATTGTATCTAAGTTAAGACATAAGAATGAGAAGGTGCTAGACATGAAAAAGTAGGAGAAAGTTTCTGGGTTAAGACCACAAAGTAAACACAGTCATCCAAATCATAGCATCTGGAATGCCACCAAACTACAGTAAAAAGACTTTTTTTTTTTCAATGTTTATTTATTTTTGGGACAGAGAGAGACAGAGCATGAACGGGGGAGGGGCAGAGAGAGAGGGAGACACAGAATCGGAAACAGCCTCCAGGCTCTCAGCCATCAGCCCAGAGCCCGACGCGGGGCTCGAACTCACGGACCGCGAGATCGTGACCTGGCTGAAGTCGGACGCTTAACCGACTGTGCCACCCAGGCGCCCCAAAAAGACTTTTTTTAAAGACAAGAAGAAAGGGACAATAGGCCACAAGACACACAGCAACATGATATTGGAAGCTTGAAAGCCAGTAGACAAGTAACAACTGACTTGGCAGAATCCCAGGCCAGCAGCAAGGAAAGCTGAGAACCAATCATGTGCATCTCAGAATTCTCAAAAGACATGGAACTGGCAGTACCAGATAGCTCCAGAGCTAGAGATGCAGGGAAGGAATGGGAGCTATAAAAAGAGGGATTGGCTGAAAGCTATTTAAGAAGCAATTGGGTCCTTACATTTTCTCCCCTACCTCAGCCCTGAGAGAGTACCTCTCCCCAACTCGCTGGATCTAAAGGTTTTGTCTAAAGAGAATATACAACAGAGGGTCTCTGGAATGGAAGAAACCAAACACAGTTGAAGACCAAAGTAACTGACCTAAACCAAGAAAATCTGGTGGCTATATGAAGTGTGAATACAGAATACAGAACCAAACCAAGCCCTGCCCTCTAATACCTAGCAGCCAGACCCTCACTCTTCATGCTGGAGAATGGAAGCTCCTTTGTAAATCCTTCCTTCTGTGAATCTGACCAACCAAAGAGGAAAGAGCTGAAGATAGATTGTGATGTCAGGGGTTCCCAATAAATGGCTCATCAAACGCACAGGTTAGCTTCTTAGTCTGAACCCTTAACTGTGAGTAGATAGTAAAGAATGGCCAACCATCTAAAATAAAGCCTCTAACATGGAAGACAGGCAAGAAAGAACAGAAAATCAACTGTTTGGAGAAAAAAAGAATCTATGTAGAAGAAAATCTTCAAAAAAAACCTGTTATTACTGTCAGAAACATGAAAGATTCCACCTATGAATAAATGTTCAGGTGCTATTAAAAAAATACACAGAATAAAAGAAAACAGAGTTCTAATAAATTAAAAGAACATGACTGAGGAAATTAATAATTAACAGAAGGGCTAGAAGATAGAGATGAGAAGATTTTCTCAAAGTACAGCAGGAATAGACAAAGTAAGAGAGAAATATGATCAATCCAGGAGGTCCAACATCAGAATAAAGGAGTTTCAGAAAAAGGCAATAGCAAAACGAGAGGAGTTAAAAACATTAACAAAATTAATTAAGAAAATTGTAGGGGCGCCTGGGTGTCTCAATGGTTAAGCAATCGACTTCAACTCAAGTCATGCTCTCATGGTTTGTGGGTTCGAGCCCCATGTCAGGCTCTGTGCTGACAGCTCCGAGCCTGGAGCCTGCTTCAGATTCAGATTCTGTGTCTCCCTCTCTCTCTGCCCCTCCCCCATTCATTCTCTCTCTCTCTCTCTCTCTCTCTCTCTCTCTGTCTTTCTCTCTCTCTCTCAAAAATAAATAAACATTAAAAAAGAAAGAAAATTTTAGAAAATAGCAGATTAAAAAGACCCATCACAATAAATAAAAATAAACACATAATAAGGCATATCATAGTGAAACGTCAGAAACTGATGGCAGGGAAAATATTCCATAGGCTTTTAAAGACGTTTTTTAGGGCCATGTGGGTGGTTCAGGCTCAGTCACTTAGGCATCTGACTTCAGCTCAGTCATGATCTCATGGTTTGTGAATTCGAGCCCCACATTGGGCTCTCTGCTATCAGCACAGATCCTCTGTCCCCCCCACCTCTGTCCCTCCCCTGCTTACACTCTCTCTCTCAAAAATAAACATTAAAAAAAATTTAATAAAAACACAATAAAATAAAGACTTTTTAAATTTACATCAGGGGCGCCTGGGTGGCGCAGTCGGTTAAGCGTCCGACTTCAGCCAGGTCACGATCTCGCGGTCCGTGAGTTCGAGCCCCGCGTCGGGCTCCGGGCTGATGGCTCAGAGCCTGGAGCCTGTTTCTGATTCTGTGTCTCCCTCTCTCTCTGACCCTCCCCCATTCATGCTCTGTCTCTCTCTGTCCCCAAAATAAATAAATGTTGAAAAAAAAATTTTTTTTAAATAAATAAATAAATAAATAAAATAATAAATTTACATCAGAAATCAAAATGGCTTTGGATTTCTCAAAAGCAATACAGGAAGCAAGATAAATAATGAACTCTGAAAAAAATTATTATGAAAGTAGAATTCTATATTCAGGCAAACTATAAATCAAGAATAAAGGCATACTTAGACATTCATGATTTCAAAAAATTTATTCCCATGCGTCCTTTAGCCTGGAAGAGACCCAGTTGTACATCAGCATAGAGGGCCATCTGTCACTACGAAAGCACTGTGTGTAGCTCAAGAGACAGACTGTCAAAAGATGTCATCACCAAGAGCCCTACAGCCAATATACTGGATTTTTAACCCAAAGCAGAATATCTGAGAGACTGTGGCCCAGATTCTTAATTTGTTCTTGTATGAGTAAAGTTCCTATTCTCTTCCACAGTCTCCTGAAACAACTAAGGACACTTATTTTACTCCCAAAGAAGTGTTCTTCCTTGACCTACTTCTAAGATCTAGAGGTAGACCGTGTGAGCTTAAGTAAAAAAATACAGAGTAACCCACTCCCTAATCATATTTTTGCCAAAAGTCCAGGTCCTGAAACACAATGCCATATCTGCCAAAAGCCCCAACTGTGGTGAACCCTGCTTTCCTTGGACTGACTCCTGACCTTGCTCAGAGATGTCCCCCAGGAGGGGATCTCAAGGACACCAAATTCAGACTGTGTCCTAGATACTATGTTTGGCTTATTTTCATAAAATGAAAGACAGCTCAGAATTATGTATATAATTTAAAAAAAAAAAACAATAAATGCAACACATAAATACAACACATAAATACATAAGTACAAAACAATAAATACCCAAATCTGGGTACCTACCACCCAGATTAAAAGGCAGTACATTCCCTACCTTAACCTGTATCCAGCTATAATTTCATTCCCCTTGCTCATCATAGAGGTATTGACCCTTCTGTTAGTCAGTCTGTTGCTTTTCTTTATCATTTTATCCTGAACATGTGTATAGCATATATAAACACTACATTATTTAATTTTTACAAACTGGAGAGCAGGGAGCCTGGGTGGCTCAGTCAGTTAAGCATCCAACTTTTACTTCGGTTCAGGTCATGATCCCACGGTTTGTGAGTCTGAGCCCTACATCGGGCTCTGTGCTGATAGCACAAAGCCTGCTTGGGATTCTCTCTCTCCCTCTCTCTGTCCCTTCCCCACTCACGCTCTATCTTTCCCTCAAAATAAATCAGTAAAACTTTAATAAATAAGTAAATAAAATTTAAAAATAAAAAACTGAAGAGCAAGCACAAACCCAATGGTGAAAGGAAAACACAATATTGCCACTGATTTGGACACTCCCATATTTACATGTTTTGGTCCTCTCTGAATGGCAACAAGAAAAAAGATAGAATAAAGGGGCTTTCTAAACTTCACTTTGATACAAGCACAGCCTGTTTCTAAAAGCAGCAGCCACTTATTCAAGAAATGGATTTTAAATACCAAAACATAGGTTTTTTTTAAAAAACTCAGGTTAAGTTGCTAAAAGAGGAGGATTCTGGGAAGAGGGCAATGACAGCAGCATTGTTTCTTAATCAAACCAAGCCTCTCCATTAAAAACAAATCAATGACAATGACAAGCCCAAAGACCGGCTGACAGTATCTATAACAAAACTGGGTGGCAAGGTGGCCCCATGAACCAAGTATGAGAGGAGGGAACAACTTCTGACAGCTACATGCCCATGTGATATCAGCACCCATGCTAAAAGACCCAAAAGGAAAGCCTTTGAACTTCTGATGGTCCTCTGAACAAGAACTCCTAAATTGT
Organism: Prionailurus bengalensis; assembly: GCF_016509475.1. Taxonomy (NCBI): domain Eukaryota; kingdom Metazoa; phylum Chordata; class Mammalia; order Carnivora; family Felidae; genus Prionailurus; species Prionailurus bengalensis. Next base: position 137,090,553 of record NC_057355.1, on the reverse strand, counting down.
CCACAGATACTCAGTAGGAACTGTGGTGGCCCAATCTGAAAGCCAAAGTCAAAGCAAGAAGGGTGTTCTTCAGATGATAAGACCTGATAGTGATGATGAAGCAGTCTCAGCTCTAAAAACTAACAAACCAAGGCAACCGTCAAGATAAAGCCCTGTGCTCAGAAGAAACTGCTGGAAGAAGAATCCCAACTGAACAGTGTAAGGATATGAAATGCAGGAGAGAAAGAAAATCTGAATAAGAGTGGGGATAGGAACCAAGGAAAGTAGTTGGCAGAAAGTATATGAGGATATTTTGTATCACTTTGCAAAAACAAAAACGAAAAAAAAGAAGAGAAGCCCTAAAGTTATCCAGACCTCCCCCCACTGAAATTATAGAAAAACCTATTTTGCTTAAAAAATGAGCAAAAGAAAATTCCATACGAATTTATCATAGGAAAAAAGAATAGGGAGCAGAGACATGTGCACTAATCAGATGAAAACTGTTAAAACCTAATATTTCAAAACAAGCTGAAGGAAATTGAGCTGTGTTACTGAACACACTGAAATTAGCTAACTAGAGAAAAGAGAAATTTTTAAAAAGGTGAAAGGACTCTGGAGAGAATTAGAAATAAAATAAAAGATATTTTAAAAAGGAAGACTAGGGGTGCCTGGGTGGCGCAGTCAGTTAAGCGTCCGACTTCAGCCAGGTCACAATCTCTCGGTCCGTGAGTTGGAGTCCCGCGTCAGGCTCTGGGCTGATGGCTCAGAGCCTGGAGCCTGTTTCCGATTCTGTGTCTCCCTCTCTCTCTGCCCCTCCCCCGTTCATGCTCTGTCTCTCTCTGTCCCAAAAATAAATATAAAAAAAAAAAGTTGAAAAAAAAAAAAGACTAAACCAGCAGAAACACAGGAATAAATAAACACAATGGATAATGCTTAAGAAAAATAAACCATGGAAAAAGAGAAATTCTTAAAAATGAAAAAGAAATTAAGGGCTTTGGGTTATGAAAAATAAAGCTCTACCAATAATCCCAATTCCTCTCACATAAAACAACTACAAAGCTTAGTCACAATGAAAAACTCCCTGAAGGTAAAGGAGAATGGATTTCCAGTCACCAAGAAGGACAGAAGACAGGCAGCTAAACCAGTTCAGTTCCCATCTCCAAGGCTTTTAGCCTGGGGCTAAGTGCAATCCAGGCAGCATGCACCGTGCTGAAGGCAGACATAGAAAACCCACAATCTTTTTGGCCTGGGGAACCAGATAAGGAATGTTGGCAAGCTGTGAATACTGGCTGGTGACAAAGCAAGAGGAGGAACCCCACCAAAAACAAAAAGAGCAGGACGGGGTACCTGCAAACTCCAAATATTCACCTCCCTCTCTAACACCTGAACCACACAAATACAAAGCAGACTCAACGCAGCCTAGTTAAAGATGAAAGATCTAAGCAGAGTAAGAGGTTACTTCATAAGTAACAGAGTCTGCGGTTCAAGCCCAGCCAAGAAAATGACCTACTAATATAAAGAAAACATTCTTCATCAGTGGGAAATGACAGAATCCAAAGTATCCACAACTTCACATTTATAATGTCCAGGACGACAATCCAAAATTATCCAATACAAAGAGCCAAGAAAATGAAACACATTTCTTCTGAGAAGAAAAGAAAATCAGTCTAGTTCCATCATGAAATGAAACAGATATTGGAACTAACAGGCAAGGTATATGGCGACGGCTAGAATTATCTTCAATGAAGTAAAACAAAACATGCTTTCAGTGCATGAACCTCTAATCAGAGAAACAAGAAGTCTCCGCAGAAAAATAAGAATAATTAAAAAAGAACAAGATGGAAATTCTAGAACTGAAAAATATAATTTCTGAAATAAAAAAATTCACTGGATAGGCTTAACAGCCAAATGGACATGACAAAAGAGAGTATATGAACTTGAAAATAGATCATCAGACAGTATCCAAGATTGAAGTACAGAGAAAATAAAAGACTGGGGGGAAAAAATGAACAGAGCTCCAGAGACCTATTAGATAATATTACACAGTAAAATTATGGGTGTGTAATTGGAAGGAGAGGAAAAAAAGAATGGAGCAGAAAAAATATATGAAGAAATAACAGCCAAAAATTTCCCATGCCAATAGAGACCCATATGATAGTCAAACTGTTAAAAGCCAAAGATAAACAACGTATCTTGAAAGCAGCTAGAGAAAAACAATATATTTATTACATACATAATATGCACGTATTGCAATTGATGGCTAAATTCCCCTCTGAAACACGAAGGCCAGATAAAATATTATCTTTAAAGTACTGAAAGAAAGAAAAAAAACATCAAATCAGAATTCTATATTCAGCAAAATATTATTCAAGGATGAAGGCAAACTAAAGACATTTTCAGAGAAAAGAAATCTAAGAAATTTGGTCACAAGCAAAGTTGCACTACAGAAAAGGCTAAATGGAAGTTTTGGGGTAGAAAAGAAATGATACCAAACAGAAACCTGAATCTTCAGAAAACAATGAAGACCATCAGATATAACATATCTCTTGGAAAATACAGAAGACTGTATTTCCTTTTTCTTCTTAATTTATTAACCCTATAACTTAAACCATATAACATTAAAATCATAACATTGCCTTGTGGGGCATATAACATATGTAGATGTATTACATTTAATAACCATAAAATAGGGGCACCTGTGTGGCTCAGCCAGTTGGGCATCCGACTTTGGTTCAGGTCTGATCTCAGCATTTGTGAGTTCGAGCCCCGCGCCGGAGTCTGTGGGAGAGCTCAGAGCCTGGAGCCCGCTTCAGATTCCATGTCTCCCTCTCTCTCTGACCCTCCCCCACTCGTACTCTCTCTCTCTCTCTCTCTCAAAAATAAACATTACAAAATTAAAAAAAAAAACTATAAAATAAAGAATGATATGGGTATTAAGGGTACAAGATTTCCATATATTAGCTAATGTTGGACATGATTAATTGTATATTAGCTGTGAAAAATCAAGGATGTGCATTCTAAACTTTGTTTTAAAGATTTTTTCAGTAATCTCTATACCCAATGTGGGGAACAAACTTACAACCTCGAGATCAAGCGTCACGTGCTCTAATGACTAAGCCCGCCAGGCACCCCCAGGATATACATTCTAATTGCTATGGCAAACTTTACTTAAAAATGCAAAAGACAGTATCTTAGAAGCTATAGGAAATTGGGGGTGGCTGGGTGGCTCAGATGGTTAAGTGTCTGACTCTTGATTTCGGCTTAGGTCATGATCTCATGGTTGGTGGTTCAAGACCCATATTGGGCTCTGAGCTAACCACACAAAGCCTGCTTGGAATTCCCTCTCTCCCTCTCTCTCTGCCCCTCCCTTGCTCACATGCTCTCTCTCCCTCTCAAATAAACATTTTTTAAAAATTTTTTAGTATTTATTTATTTTTGAGAGAAAGCACAAGCCGGGGAGGGGCAGAGAGAGAGGGAGACACAGAATCCAAAGCAGGCTCCAGGCTCCGAGCTGTCAGCACAGAGCCTGGCATGGGGCTTAAAACCACAAAGCATGAGATCATGACCTGAGCCAAAGTCAGATGCTTAACCAACTGAGCCACCCAGGTGCCCCTAAATAAACACTTTTTAAAAACAGATTTTAGAAAAGAAGCCAATAGGAAATGTTTAAAAACTATAAGGCAATTAATGGAAAATATATGCCACAAAAATAGTAAATAAAAGTAGCCTGGAGTAGCATTATTAATATCAGACAAGGAGATTTCAAAGCAAAATATATTAACAAGAATAAAGAAGATACTTCAAAATGATAAAATAGAAGATTCAATAGGAAAACATAACAATCATAAATAAGTATGAGCCCAATAACAGAGCTGCAGAACACATGAAGCAAAAATTGGAAAAATAGTTTCATAATCATAGTTAAAAACTTTAATATGCTTTTATCAACTGATAAAAAAACTAGACAAAAAATAGCAAGGACATAGATTTAAACACATCACTCTACAACTACAGAATACTCATTCTTTTCAATTATACAGGGAATATTTACAGTATAAACCACATTCTGGACCATAAAACAAGTCTCAATTAATGCCAAAAGATTGAAATCATATAGATTCTGTTCTCTGACAAGCATGGAATTAAGTTAGAAATCAAAAACAATAAATAAGATGACCAGGAAACATTCCAATTATTTGTAAATTAACACAATACTAAAGAAACTTGAGGTCAAAGAAAAATTATGCTATAAATTAGAGAATATTTTGAACTGAACAATTATGAAAATACAGTCCATCATAATTTGTGGAACATGGTTAAAGTAGAGTTTACAAGGAAATCTGTGGCTTTAAGTGCCCGTATTAGAATAGCAGAAAGGTCTCAATTCAAAAATATAAGCTTCTAATGGAATACTATGTGGCAATGAGAAAGAATGAAATATGGCCCTTTGTAGCAACGTGGACGGAACTGGAGAGTGTTATGCTAAGTGAAATAAGCCTTACAGAGAAAGACAGATACCATATGTTTTCACTCTTACGTGGATCCTGAGAAACTTAACAGGAACCCATGGGGGAGGGGAAGAAAAAAAAAAAAAGAGAGAGAGAGAGAGAGAGATTAGAGTGGGAGAGAGCCAAAGCATAAGAGACTCTTAAAAAATGAGAACAAACTGAGGGCTGATGGGGGGTGGGAGGGAGGGAAGGGTAGGTGATAGGTATTGAAGAGGGCATCTTTTGGGCTAAGCACTGGATGTTGTATGGAAACCAATTTGACAATAAATTTCATATATTTAAAATATATATATATACATATATGTGTGTGTGTGTGTGTATATATATATATATATATATATATATATATATATATAAGCTTCTACTCTAAGAAACCAGAAAAAGAAGAGCAAATTAAATCCAAAGTAAATCAAAGAAAGGAAATTGTATAGATAAGTGCAGAAATCAATAAAACAGAAAAACAGGCAAACGTTAGAGAAAATAAGCCAAATGCTCACTATTTGAAAAGATCAATAAAACTGATAAACCTCTAACTAGGTAAGTCAAGAAGAAAGAAAGAAATGTAAATTGCCAATATCAGAAATGAAAGAAAGATATAGCAACAGTTTCTCCAGATATAAAAAGGATAAAGGGATAAGAGGGATTGTTACAAATAACTTTGTGCCAATAAATGGACACCTGGACAAATCTAACAAATGGACAAAACAGACATATTCCTTGAAAGACACAAAAAACAGAGGCTCATGGGTGACTCAGTCAGTTAAGCATCCGACTCTTGATCTCAGCTCAGGTCATGATTTCACAGTCATGGTATTGAGGTACACATCAGGCTCCATGCTGACAGCAAAGAGCCTGCTTGGGATTCTCCCCCCTCTCTCTGCCCCTCCCCTGCTTGCATGCGCACACATATGCATGCACTCTCTCTAAGTAAATAAAATAAACATATTTCTAAAAACACACAAAGAACAAAACTGACAAAGAAGAAATTAAAACAATAACAAAAAACTTGAACACCTCCAAATCTATTAAATTCAACATAAAATTTAAAATTTTCCCACAAAAAAAGGAAAAAAAAAAGGCTCCAGTGGCTTCAGTCATGGATTTTATCAAAACTTTAAGGAAAAATAGGGGCACCTGGATGGCTCAGTCGGTTAAGCATCTGACTTCAGCTCAGGTCATGATCTCGTGGTCTGTGAGTTCAAGCCCTGTGTGAAGCTCTGTGCTGACAGCTCAGAGTGTGGAGCCTGCTTCGGATTCTGTGTCTCCCTTATTAGCTGCCCATCCTCCCTACCACACTTTGTTTCTCTCTGTCTCTGAAAAATGAATAAACCTTTAAAAAACTTTTTTTTTAATTTAAGGAAAAATGAAGATCAATTCTATACAAACTCCTTCAGAAAATACAGAAAAGGAGAAGACTTCCCAACTTATTTTATGAGGACAATTTTATTTTACTCTGATTCCAAAACCAGGTAAAGATACCACAAAAAAAGAAAACTCTAGACCAGTATCTCTCAAGAACATAGATAGAAAAACTCTTAATAAATATTAGCAAATAGAATACACCACCATTTTTAAAAGATATACATAATGACCAGATGCAATTTATTTCAGGAATGCAACATTGGTACAATATTGTGAAAGGCTCAAAGCATTCTACGTAAAACCAATAACTAAGCAAAGATGTCTGGTCAAATAACTTTCATTTACACTGTTCTATAGGTCCTAGCCAGTGCAATAAGGCCATAAGAAAAAATAAAAGGCATAAATATTAGGGGTGCACAGGTGGCTTAGCCAGTTAAGTGTCCAACTCTTGATTTTGGCTCACATCATGATCTCATAGTTCATGAGTTTGAGCCCCACATTGGGCTCTGTACTGACATCATGGAGCCTTCTTGGGAGTCTCTGTCTCTCTCTCTGCCCCTCTCCCACTCATGCTCTCTCACTCTCTCAAAAATAAATAAGCATTTTTTAAAAATTGTAATTTTTTTTGTAGTTAAAAAATAGATGAGTATTTTATTAGACGTTTCAGGTAATCATGGATATTCTTTTTTTCATATCATAAAATTCAACAAGGAGTAATTTCTTAGAATTTAATTGCAATATGAAACCATACAAATTTTCCAAAATTTTAATGTCCACTTGAAATCCCAAATTTTAGTATTGGTAACTAATACTTTCTTTTTTTTTTTTTTAATATATGAAATTTATTGTAAAATTGGTTTCCATACAACACACAGTGCTCATCCCAAAAGGTGCCCTCCTCAATACCCATCACCCTCCCTCTCCTCCCTCCCACCCCCCATCAACCCTCAGTTTGTTCTCAGTTTTTAACAGTCTCTTATGCTTTGGCAATAAAAATTGTAATGTTTATTTATTTTTGAGAGAAAAAGAGACAGAGCATGAGCATGGGAGGGGCCGAGAGAGAGAAAGACACAGAATCTGAAGCAGTCTCCAGGCTCCAGCTGTCAGCACAGAGCCCCACGTGGGGCTCGAACTCATCAACCATGAGATCATGACCTGAGCCAAATTTGGACATTTAGCCAACTGAGCCACCCAGGTGCCCCAAAACATATTTTTTAAAGGCATAAAGATTAGAAAGGTAGATGTAAAAACATTCTTTATTCACAGGTGACAGGATGGTATGTGTTGAAACCTTAAGTAATACCCCCCAAAAAGCTACTAGACTAATAAGTAATTAGCATTGCAGCAGTGCAGGATATAAGATCAAAATAGAAAAACTAACTGTATTTCTCTATACTAATACCAAGTAATTAGAAAATGAAATTTGGAAAACAACTCCACAAAAATACTTAGGAATAAATTTAATGAATGATGTAACGATTGCAAGACATTACAAAGGGAAATCAAACAAGACCTAAATAAGTACACATACGTCTCATTCCAAGAATTAGAAAACTCAGTGTTCCTAAAAAACTCAGTGTTCCTCAGTAATCCTCCTCAAACGGATGTATTGGCCAAAATCCAAATAAATTTCTTTTGAAAAAACAATGACATGTTGGTTTTTAAATTTACACTGATAGAAAAGGACCTACAATAGTTAAAATAATTTGTAAAAAAAAAAAAAAAAAGAACAAAGTTGGAAGATTTATACTACTTGATTTCAAGCCTTGCTATAAACTTACAGTAATAAAGAGAGTATGTCGCTGGCCTAAGGATAGACATATAAATGAATAAACAGAATAAAGTCTAGAGAGAGACCCAGATATATGATAGGTGATTTTCAACAAAGGTACCAAGATAATTCAAAGGAGACAAGATATTTTTTTATAACAAATGGTGCTGGAACAACTGGATACTGTATATGGAAATAATGAACCTCAAACCTTACCTCTTGCCAAACATAAAGATGGACTCAAAGTATTCATAGACCTAAATGTTAGAAATTAAACTATTATATTTCTAGAAGAAAACAATGGAGAAAATCTTTGTGTCATTAGGTGAGGCAAACATTTCTTAAACAGGACACCAAAAGCACAAATTATAAAAGAAAAAAAATGTTGGTGAACTGGACTTCGTGATTTGAAAGTTTCACTTCTCAAAAGTCAGTTATGAAAACACAAAGGTAAGCCACAAACTAGAAGCAAAATTTTTCACAACAAAGAGCTTGTATTCAGAATCAACAACTTTTACAACTCAACAAAAAGGCCAAAAATCTAACAAAAGATTGAAAGAGACATGTCCCATAAAAAGATATACAAATGGCCAAGAAGCACATAAAAAGCATCACTAGTCCTAAGATAAATGCTAATTAAGACCGCAGTGAGATACCACTACACACACCTACTAGAACAACTTACGTTAATACCAAGTCAATGCCCAGTGCTGGTGAAGATGTGGGACAACTGGAACTCCCTCCTCCAGTACTGGTGGGAATGCAAAATGTTACAGTCACTTTGATAAACAATATGGCACTATCTTATAATGTTAAATATTCATTTACCATAATACCAAGCATTTCTACTCCTAGATGTTCACCCTAGAGAAATAAAAAATATGGCCCCATGAAAATATGTATGCAGATACCTTTAGCAGCATTATTTATAATAGCCAAAAACTGAAAACAGCCCAAATATTGTATGCATACGATGGAATACTGCAGAACAATAAAAAGGAGAAAAATATTAATATATACAACAATAATTAGCCTCAAAGACATTATGCTAAATAAAAGAAGTCAACAGAAGACTATGTTCTCCATTGTTCTATTTATATAAAGTCTAGAAAACACAACACAATAGCAACAGAAAGCAGATCAGTGTTTGCCTGAGACCAGCAGTAGAGGAAGAAGATCAAGAGCAAAGGTGCAGATAAATTGGTGCAGCCACCATGGAAAACAGTACTGGAAGTTCCTCAAAAAATTAAAAATAGAAATATCATATGATCCAGTAATTCCACTACTGAGTATTTACCCAAAGGAAACAAAAACACTAATTATAAAAGATATATTCACACCTACGTTTACTGCAGCATTATTTACAATAGCCAAGATATGGAAGCAGCCCAAGTGTCCATCAATAGAAGAGTGGATAAAGAAAATGTGGTATATATAAGCAATGGAATATTACTCAGCCATATAAAAGGATGAGATCTTGCCATCCGTGACAACATAGATGGACCTAGTGGGTATTACACTACGTGAAATAAGTCAGACTGAGAAAGAAAAATACCATATGATTTCCCTTATATACAGAATTTAAAAATCAAAACAAACAAACAAAAAGAAGAAACGGACCCACTGCTGCAGAGAACAAACTGATGGCTGCCAGAGGGGAGGGGAATAGAGGGATGGGCAAAATGAGTGAAGAGAAGTAGGAGATATAGGCTTTCATTTATGGAATGAGTAAAGTCAGGGGAATAAAAGGTACAGCAAGGGGAATATAGTCAATGGCACTGTAATACCATCATATGGTGACAGATGGTAGCTACACTTGTGGTGAGCAGAGCATAACGTACAAACTCATCAAACCACTATGCTGTACAACTGAAACTAATGTAATATTGTAAGTCAACTACACTTCAATTTAAAAAAGAGCAAAGGCACACAAGGACTCTTTTTAAGATAAGGGGACTATTCGTTATACTGGTTAGGGTGGTAGTTACACTATTATATATACTTAGCAAAATTCATTAAACTCTGCCTTGAAAATGGGTGAATTTTTTATATATATTATTTCCAGAAAAAAAAGAGGGAAGAAAATAACATGTATTCCAGTACGTAGGTACTTGGGCATGTTTACACTAGAAGACATAATGACATAGTCAGATGCTTGTACTTACTTATACTGAATAAGTTTGAATTTGTGAGAAATAAGATAATATTCAACAGAACAGTTTCATTGTTTTATTTATATTTGACATTTCAAATTAAGGATTAAATAAATATATTTCTACATATATGTGGAATCACCATGAATAAGCTGATTCACATATAGAGAAATAAAAGTACATTGTGTGGGTGACTCTTAAAAAAAACTCAAAAGAAATGAAGAAAGATTTTAAAAACATTCAACAGAAAGTGATCCATACAGAAGATAAGCAAAAAAAAAAAAAAATTACATATGATAGGGATCACAAAGAATGTCAAATAATAGAACAAAATAAATACTAAAACTATTCCAGAACATGTTCCTAAAAAATTTTTTTTTAATCTTGAAATTATGGCATCTGGGTGGCTCAGTCAGTTAAGCATCTGACTTCAGCTCAGGTCATGATCTCACAGTTCATGAGTTCAAGCCCTGCATCAGGCTCTGCGCTGACAGCACGGAGCGTGCAACCTGCTTCGGATTCTGTGTCCCTCTCTCTGCCCCTCCCCCACTTGCACTTTCTCTCTCTCTCTCTCTCTCTCTCTCTCTTTCTCAAAAATAGATAAACATTTAAAAAAATCTTGAAATTACATATTGAAAAGACACACCACAATCATTTCAGCATGGCCAACACAGAATCATATTATAGTTAAAACTACTTTAAAGAAAAATAAAAAAAACCTTGGGCAATCAGGCAAAAAGGCTAAGTCACTCATAAGGGAAAGAAAACAAGACTGCACCAGACTTCTCAACAATTCTTAATGCCCACCCCACCCTCAAAAAAAATAGTGTAACATATGTAAAATACTCAAGGTAAAGAAATATGAGTCAAGGGTTTTATATCTCACCAAACTGATGTCTGAATACAAGCTGCAAACTACTATAAACTTGCCAAATTTGGGATACATTGGTCCTGTGAGCCCTTCCTAAAGAATCAATTAGAAAAGAACATTCAGACAATCAAAAAGATTGAGAAACAGTAATATAAGAATCCGTGATAGTCATTAGATATAAATATACCTGTAGAGCAAAGCTAAACTGTGGTTATAAAGGAAACAATATAGTAAATACAGTATAATTATCAATAATTGGAGTGAGGAAATAAGGAGTACATATGGATATGATTGTCTAATAGACACTAATTGGAAATAAAAGGATATTACTTTAGATCAGATAGTGGAGTAGAAGGAGTAAGGGAGAAGAGGTTACCAGATAATTTCAGTGTTGTTTAATGTAGGCAACCAATAAGTATGCCCCCCAAAAATGGACTAATGGTATATAAAGGTATCAGTAAAAAGTTAACCAATGAAACACACAAGCAGATAAAACCCACTGCATGATGAAAAAGCACAGATACAAAAGATATAAAAATAAAACAATTTGATAGAACTGAGGCCAAACATATTAATAATATCAATAGATGTAAATGGACTTAACTCACCTATTGAAAGAAAAGGATTTTCAGATTGTCTAATAAAGCAAAATCCAACACTATGCAGAATACAAGAGACACACCTAAAACAAAGAGATTCAAAAGAGTTAAAAATAAAAGGATGGAGAAAGATATATCAGGCAAACACAAATAAAAGAAAATAGAGTTCATAATCTTGATATCCAACAGGGTGGAATTGAGACCCAAAAGCATTAAAATGTATAAAGAAGAACACTTCATAATGCTTAAGTCTACAATTCACAATGAAGATATTATAATTATTAACATTTATGCACCCAATAACACAGCAATAGCCTTCATTAAGCAGCAACCTACAGGAGACGAAAGGAGAAATAGACAAAAACACATTAATAATAGACTTTAACATACCTCTCACAATCCAAGATCAAGCAGATGAAAAATTAATAAAGGTACAGAAGACCTAAACAACATAAATAAGATAGATCTTATAGATCTACATCAAACTCTGAGCCCCAGTAATAGAGATTACAACTTCTTCTCAAGTACACCCACAAAAACTGACTAAATCTTAGGCCACAGAGAAAACCACAGTAAGGTCCAAAGAATAGAAATAATGCAAATATCATCCTCAGATTATAATGCAATAAAAATAGAAATAAATAACAAAATTTAAAAAAACTAAAATATCCTTCCACTTTTAAGCAACTCTTGGATCAAAGGCAAAATACAAAATTAAACTGTAGAATTTCTTGAAAATGATAATTAAAGCCTGACATTATCAGAATCTGTAGGCTACAGAGAAAGGAAGGATCAAAGAAAAATACATAGCATGAAATGCCTATATAGAAAATATTAAAATAAATAAATTAGCGTCCGACTCAAAAAGCCTTCTAGGGAACACCAAAATAAAACAAAGAAATCAAGGAAAAGGAGAATTAATAATAAATGGCACAAGTTAATTTAGAAACCAAAAAAAAAAAAACCCAGTAGAATCAATACATAAATCCAAAAACTAGTTCCCTAGAAAAGAAAGCAACAATGGACAAACCACTAATTCACTCATGACAAAAGGAGGGAGGGGGTAGTCAGGAGAAAACATAAGTATATAGCATTAAAAGCACAACAATTGAAATGACAAGGAAGTTAAAATAAAGAAAATTTTTAGAAAAGTTCTAAGAGACTCTTTTGCAAAATTTTATACAAACAAATTTGAAAACTTGGATGACATGAATAATGTTTTAAAGAAATAAAACCTACCAAAATAGACCCCAGTAGAAACAGAAATTCTAAACAGAATAAGAGTCATAGAGGACATAGAGAAAGAAGTTAGAGTTCCACTACAAAAGAGCACCAAGCCAGATGGTTTCACAAGGGAACTCTAACAAACTTAAAGATCAGGTAACCCCAATGTTACTTTAATCATTCCAGAGCATAAAAAGAAGGAAAACTTCCAAACTCATTTTCCATAGTGAATACAACAATGTTCTCAGATCCTGACTAGAACTGCTCCCAACCTCCATCCCTACAAAAATAAATGAATGAATGAATGAATGAATGAATGAATACATAAATATTTTTTTTAAGTTTAAATTTATTTATTTTGAAAGGGAGAGAGACAGCACACAAGTAGGGTAAAGGCACAGAGAGAGCGAGAGACAGAATCCCAAGCAGGCTCTCAGCACAAAGCCCGATGAGGAGCTCCAGCTCACAGTTGGTGAGATTGTAACCTGGGCCAAAATCAAGAGTCAGGGGCTTCTCCAACTGAGCTACCCAGACACCTCTATAAATAATTGTTTTAAAAACCTGTGGACCAATATAACTCATGAATATCAATGCAAAAATTATTAAATAAAATATGACAAAATCTAACCCAGCATATTCATAAAGTTAAGAGAGGTCATATGGCTTCCAAAAATATAGAAAACTCAGCACCAGTCAGGTTTTTGTAAAAAGCTCAATAACATAGAAATTGATGGATACTTCCTTAGTAAATTATCTCAGTCCCAAATAATAGCTTATTTAAAAGAGAAATACTAGAGGCTTTCCTACGAAAATTAAAAACAAGGCAAAAATACCCACTATCTACACCATATTTAACATTGTGTTGGAGACATTCACCAATGCAATTAGAAAAGAGAAAGCAATTAAAGATATAAGAATTGGATAGAAAAGAAAGGATAAAATCATTTCCTGTTGTTCACAGACCGTATAATTATATATACATTGAAAACTCCCCCAAAAATAAATGGCAAACTGCTACACAAAGATCATTTAGTAAAGTAGGATTATAAAATTTGCATACAAAGATCAATAGCCTTCATGTAAAAAATTAGAGATGGAAGATAGACCCCAATTATGATAGAAAAAAAAGAAAATACTAAACATAAGGTTAACAAAAAATTCCAAAGCATCCCTAAAAAGGCATGAAAAGACTTGAACAAACGGAAAAAACATATCATATTGTTAGATAAGATTCAATATCCTGGGGCACCTGGGTGGCTCAGTCAGATCATGATCTTGATTTCAGCTCAGATCATGATCTCACAGTTGGTGAGTTCGAGCCCCATATGGGGCTCTACTCTGACAGCACAGAGCCTGCTTGGGATTCTCTCTCTCATCTCTCTCTGCCCCTTCCCTGCTCGCGCACACACACTCTCTCTCACACTCTCTCTTTCTCTAAATAAATAAATATTTTTAAAAGTAAGATTCAGTATCCTAAAGATATTAGTTCTCCCTACATAAGTTATTTTCTAATTTTAATGTGATAGTCATAAAAATGCTATCAGGCTTTTTTCTGGAGATATATAACTTTATTATAAAATTAATTTGGCAGATTGAGAAAGAATAACCAGAAAAGTCCGGAAAATGAGAACAATGCTGAGTGGCGGCCAGGGATTCTAACAAGATTCTCTACAAAAATTTTAGCCTCCAGTAAGAACAACAACAACAACAACAACAACAACAAAAGCAATAATGGTCACAAGGAGCAAGCACTGTCTCTCTATGAATAAGTCATGACAAGTTCATCAATTTCCTATTATTTTTAGGGACCTAGACAGCGTATCAAAGGAAAGCTGAAAATAGAGTATATACACCTCAGCAAAGCGGGATGCCCCTGAGTACTCAACTGTAATCTCCTCTAAAACCTAGTACAGAGTCTGACACATTGTAAACACTCAATAAATATTTGCTAAGTAAGTGAATGGACAAGTTGATGAAATATGGATTGCTTGGTACCACAAAAGAAGAGAAAAACAAGACAAAAATATAACATATGAATTGAAAAAAACTAAAAATTCTAAATAAAATGGTTGAGCTTTCCATACTGGTTGGCTTGAGTCAATGGGGAACATTGCTCGACCCGGTCTCAGCCTGACCTCGGTGTTTGTCGCACCGGTCGCGACACATACTATAGAAAGCAAGCTTATTGATAAAAATACATTTTGCTTAATGTACTTCTTGATGCAATAAACATTTCAGTTCTAAGCCAATATATGTGCTCATCTATGAATAGCTACTCCTATCTTTTCAGAATATAAGCAATAAGTGTGAGTTTACAACACAACAATACTATAAAATGAAAATCCCAATGTAAAGCCTACTTATAGGTTGAGTAATCAATACATAAAACTTGAACAGATGTATTATCAAAGGATCCACATTAAATTACAGCATCACAAGTCCCCAACTTCAAATGTATTGTCACTTTATCATAAGAAAAACAGTTGGCTATGTACTAAGATTGTCTACCAATTAGGAATCATAACTATTATGCTGAATATAGTAACAGAAAATTTTAGCTAATGAGAAAGAAGCAAAAACACAATTAACATTCAGAAAAAGTATAACTTGTTATATAAATACTATAAAATTTGATTTAGCAAATATGTTTTACATACTTTTAAAGTGTATTTTTATTTACTCGTAAATCCAATTGAAAAGCATGCATTCGGGGCGCCTGGGTGGCGCAGTCGGTTAAGCGTCCGACTTCAGCCAGGTCACGATCTCGCGGTCCGGGAGTTCGAGCCCCGCGTCAGGCTCTGAGCTGATGGCTCAGAGCCTGGAGCCTGTTTCTGATTCTGTGTCTCCCTCTCTCTCTGTCCCTCCCCCGTTCATGCTCTGTCTCTCTCTGTCCCAAAAATAAATAAACGTTGAAAAAAAAAATTAAAAAAAAAAAAAGAAAAGCATGCATTCTGTATAGTTTATATTCACATTGTACTGAGTGCAAAACTTCACATTAACAAAAATATGAAATCTTCAAATTAATGTATCCAAAAATTGGATTATGTAATCCTTCTTTATAAAAAGGCATTTAATGCACTCTCAATCATTTTTACTTTGAAGAAACAGCTTTTGTGCATACACTGTGCTCTAGACAATGGTGTTTGCACACTGGAGACACAAAAATGAACATAATACAGTCTATACATAAAGTAAATGAGGTCACCTAACAAGAAAACAAATTATTCCATACAGTGTGAGTACACGAGAGGGGCGTACAAGGGGAGACTGGCAATCAGGCAGGGCTTCCAAGCTAAGTACTGGACAAAAGAAAGGCAAAGAAGAGGGCATGGAGAAAAAGAAAGCATTTGAGGCAAAAAGAAAACAGTACATTGGAGGAACTAGGAAAAAAAAAATCCAAAATAAGTAGATCAAAGAGTTGGGCAGCAATTTAGTTGCATGGGCTAGAATCAACAGGGGTTGGTGATTTGTTGTATCTCTGTAATAACAGAGAGTAGGAGAAGTTTAAGAAGACTCCCCAGTTTTTTCACTTGGGTGGATGGGTAGATGGTAGTGCTATTCATTAAAATGAGTAACACCCAAAGAAGTACAAGCATGAGGGAGAAGACAAAGAGTTTGGGTTTGAGATGACTATAGGATGCCTGGATAGAGATAAAGGCTTTTGTTCAAGAGACATGTTTAGACTTTAAACTTGTATTTGGGTGCCATCCACATAGAGGTGATAACTGATGAAAGTGAATGAAACCAAGAATCTGTGCAATTTAAAAAAGGAGGGGGGAACCTAATGACAAAATGCTGTTCATAAAAAATAGGGAGAAGAAAGTAGCCCTAAGGGAAATAATCTGAGTAGGAACAGCCAGAAAAGAAAGAAGAAAAGAAGAGTTCAAATTTAAAATGTGGCAACTACTGTCAAATGATGCAGAGAAACCATGTAAGACAAGAGCTAAAAACCATGTGCTCTTTTTGCTACCACAAATACGGCTAATAACCATATTCCAATTTTTGTATGTGTGAATAAAACTAGTTTTCTCTATGAGGTTAGCAATGTTGTTGTGCCAATATTTCTAAATGACTACAAGTTGCAGCACTATTCAAAGAGGTGTTTTTCTATTATAATAATATTAGTAATACAGCAATATTCTATTTACAGTAATATAATGTACATAAAATAATTTAATTATCAATTTCTCTTTTTTTTAATTTTTTAATGTTTATTTATTTTTGAGACAGAGAGAGACAGAGCATGAACAGGGGAGGGGCAGAGAGAGAGGGAGACACAGAATCCGAAACAGGCTCCAAGCTCTGAGCGGTCAGCACAGAGCCCGACGCGGGGCTCGAACTCACGGAGATCATGACCTGAGCCGAAATCGGACGCTTAACAGAACAAGCCACCCAGGCACCCCTCAATTTCTCTAAATATGACCCTTAAAGATGCATGGGACAGGGCCAAGTTCAACTTCAATTCATAGTGCTAATTATCTCTACTCTTAAAAGTGTTTTTCATATAATCAAAAAGACTTTTAGTTACTGAGATAAAGATGTTGAGTAGGACTGGGGCACCTGGATGGCTCAGTCGGTTAAGCATCTGACTTCAGCTCAGGTCATGATCTCACAGTTCACGAATTTGAGCCCTACATCAGGTCTCTGCTATCAGCACAGAGGCCCCTTTGGATCCTTTGTTCCCCTCTCTCTCTGCCCCTTCACAGCTCATGCTCTCTCTCTCTCTCAAAAATAAACATTCAAAAAAAATTTTTTAAGATGAGTAGGATAAGCACATTAAAAATAGCATATATTCAAATTTCTATAATTAGCTTTTTTGAATTTATACTCAGGCTAATTTCCAAAATTGACAAACATTTTGATGGATATTTATATAAGTGATTTGTGTTTATCAGCTACTACACCATCATTATAATACAAAAAGTGATGGATAGGGATTTCATGCTTTAGAAATCCTCTGTTTAGATGATTAGCCAGTGCCTTGCTAGATATACCAAGTCAAGGAATTGCCATGCAGAAATCTCCTCCCACTTAAAATGGGTTAGGCTGACTGCTGTAGAGGAGACCCAGAGACAAGGAAAGGAGAATAAAAAATAGTCCAATAGACCATGTCCCATTTAAATAATATCATGGTTACTTTTTTTTTCTGCTACACTCTGGGGGGGTGAGTAGATCCAAATTTATAATTATCCTCATTTTAGCAGCAAGCATAAGATTTTATACTTGATAATGATGATGATAATAATAGCTAACATTTATTAACCCCTCATTATGTGCCAAGATTCTGTGCTAAGCACTTTTCCATGGATCACCTCATTTTAATCTTCACAACAACCATGACTATCCCCATTTTATAGATAATACAGTCAAGGCTTAGAAATGTTGAGTTAACTTGTCTAAGGTCACAGAGATTGCAAGAAGCAGAGCCAGAATTTATACTTAGGCAGCAGTCTGATTCTAGAACCCCAACTCAACTTCTGCTGTTACTGAAAGATGCTTCTTTTGAAAGAGCACATCCAAAGTACTCCAGATTATTCCATTTTAACTCTTAGAAGACAGAGAAAGGGAGAGGAGGTGGATTCCTTAGAACCCCAAATAAAAGAATCATTTCAGATTCTACAGCAACTACAAAAACATTTTCACTACAGTGAATGTTGTAAGAAAAAGAAGCATTTGGAGGAAAAAAGTTTTAGCTCTGTGCAGTCGCCTTAAGAAATTGCTAGGAAGCTTTCACCTTCTGTTATGATGTTCTGCACATTATACAGGAACCAGAGTGAATGTATAAAAACAGCTCCAAACTATATCCTAGCTAATACTAGTCTCTCTTTCATCATTATTACTTGTTTCACACAAGAAAATATCACTACATAAAAATAAAATCATTTTTCACATATCTGTGATACATTACATCTCAAAGGTAAATCACGTAATCTGTTTGGGTTGAAATGCAAGTGCTTCCTCTTGCTGGTTCAACCAAACTATCTCCACTTCCTGCACCAGTGAAACCTCTACCTACATCAAGACGCCTCAGGAAGAAGAGCAATAGAAATAATATTGTGACATTATATTAAACCTCATTCTTCCTCTTGGTCCTTAGACAAGTGGTACTGTGCATAATCCTGAATTCAGAGGATAAATAAACTCTCTAGTTCTCTCCTGTTCTGGTGGTCTTCGCATCCAGTAGGAGAGAAAAATATTGTAGCCTTCCCTTCTTTCTCCTTCTTTCTAGCCATATTCCTACTAAGTCCAAGGATAAAATACCACAAATCTGCAACTTCTCTTTATTAAAAAGTATTCACCCTTCATGAACATCAACCATGCAGATTTTCATGTGTTTGCTCTATTTTCAGGTATACAATGTGCACTCAAGTGACAATACATTCATGTTAGTGCATGTAAAACAGAAAAAAAAAGAAATTTTTAACTTCCCTTCACTATAAATAAAGATACGTCAAAACACCCAAAACATCTTTATCCTTTTCACAGCCTATTCCCATTTACCTTCTTTGCCTTCCAGAACAGAACACTTAGGACAAATAAAGCTGCTACTATTATCCCTTAATTCATAGATGGAAACTCTGAGGCACTAAAGTATTAAGTTAATTGCCCCGTGTCTCACAGTTAATCAGAAGGGCATGAAAAACTCAAATCCACATGTTCTAACTTCAAATATGGTGTCCTTTCCATTATCTACAGAGGGAAAAAAAATCTGTTTTACAAACACTTCTAAAATAGCTTCTTAACTACACACTACCTGCACTACACAACCAAATCCACCAGTAGATTTTATTCATCCTGGCATTAACTGCGCAGGAAAGAGACAAGACAATGCATCCAGTGCATCTCAAATATAATAAGGAAACGAAAACACAGAAAAAAGACAGTAATACTCACTGGTTTTAACCTGAAGTTACATAATATGTAACTATAAAATCAAATGACAGGTGGTGGTTTTTTTAACAACATACTATAATAAAACCTTCAAGGGTGTGATATTCTTAAGTGGAAAGTTCACACTGATTCCAACTATGTTACCATTACTCAAAACATAATGCATTCAATTTGTTTGAAATCCTATGTGGAAGCAAAATTTTTCTTTGAGGTTTAGATTTAACTTTTAAAAACAGGCCAAAAAATTCACAAAAGAACTTTCTGTTTAGAAGAGATGGAATATTAAGAGGGAAGAGCTATCATTTCTTGAGTTCTTTTATGTGCTAGGCTCACTACTCAATCTTCCATGTGTATTCCCTCGTTTATAATCACAACGCCATCAGCATTATTACCCCAGGTTTACAGATGAGGAAATAAAGTTTAGAGACATCAATTATCTTGCCCAAGGTCAAACAGTAAATGGCAGAACTAGGATTCAAACCAGGTGTTCCAGATTCCAAAAATAACATTGGTAAGAGGTACAAGCACTGGATGGTAGGTGGGCATAGAGAATCTCTAATGAACCATCAATCTGGGAATTCTGTGAGCCTTCAGTTCATTTCATCTATCTGGTGAATAAGTGGCACACTGCATATGCATATCATATACAACATACTGCCCCACAATAATGAGACTACTGTGTCGGGTGTCTCACAAAATGGCTTTTATAGCCATTCCAAAAAAAGAAATACAAAGACTTGAGTAGTGACAGGACAGCATTATCAACTTAACTGTGTACTTCTTTGAGAGAAACAAGAGTCAATTAGATGAACCAGTTCCGGCGTATTTGTTAAAAATTCAAACTCATTGCTTAATAAAAATATCTTTTACTTACAAAAACTAAGTTCCTGAATCCCTCAAGTGCACTCGGGAAAAGATTTCACATTAATCAACCTACGAAGTACATACCACCGGCCTACAAATGCGCACTGCAATAAGAGAGGCTATAGGAAGCATATTAGAAACTTCCTCTGTCCACAAGGAGTTAGCAGGTTGTTTCCAACCAAACACACTGAGACAACTAAAATCCTCTTGCTATTTGTTGTAGTTTGTGTGAGCTGCCCTACAAAGGAAACCTCTTTGGAAAAATAATTAGATCATTTTCTCAGAGCCCCTTTCACCTTCATGCAAAGCACCAACTCTTGCTTTAACCTGTGGTTGGGGTTAGTTTTTGCATTAGTGTAGGTATTCAGGAGTTGATTTTCCTCACACTGGTCTAGAATTCTGCCTGACTCCCGGCTCCCTCTCCCTTCTCTCCTTTACTGCCTCTCCAACCCGAAGTGGAAACTGCAGACTCAAACTCCCCGATGGCTCCAGCACCTAGAACTGGGCATGCTCAGAAGGCCAGGCAGGCTTTGGTTGCACTGACAGTTCCCCGCCCCTGATTTGCCGCTGCCCCCCTTCCCCCACTCCAACAAGAGATACTGAAATGTTTATCTGAAAGATATGAGGCCTCTTTTTCCCGAGAATGACCCCATTTCAATTTCATTTCGCAGGGTCTTTCAGTCTTGCGAAACCCCACCACAAGCCCGAGAAGACAGCATTATTTTTCAGCACCGGGGACAGCGCCGCGTTGCCATCCACGTCCACCCTCCCCCACTTTCTCTTCCGCCCCCCACCCCCCACCCGCCCCAACCTCAGCCCCCACCCCCGCACCAGCACGATGCCAAGGTCTCCCGGCAGCCGCAAACGCCGCAACTGCAATAGCTCCCAGCCGGAGGCCGGGCCGGAACGCCGGGCCGGCTGCTACTTACACTGCTCCGCTTTGGTGGACATGGTGCTGTCCAGATGGAAAGGCTTTGCCCCAAAATCTGTGTCGTGTGAGCTCCCTCGCTCCGCCAGCGATGTTGCGAGGAAAAGAGCGCATACCCCCCACCCCCCACCCCCTTGCTTTCCCCCTCCCTTAGGCCCGTGTCGCTACCATTCGGACAAAACGCACATCAAATTGCAGAATTCGGTCCCGGAAGGTTAGGAAATCGCCCCCGGAGAAATGGGTGGGATTTAATAGGCGGCCAAAGGCTTCCTGTCCGTCCCCTCCTGGAGCTGCCCGCGTTGATGTGGGCGGGGAGACCGAAAGGAGAGAGCAAGCCGCGGCTCCTGGTGAAATGGGAAAATGGGCTCGACCGGGGGAGGAGTATTTCCATTCATAAGGCGCTCGGAGGGGACGGGTGTTTCCCAGAGAAAAGCCTCTTAAAGTGCCGGAGTCCCCGACCATTTGGATCTCCCATTGGCGTTCTCCGGGCCTGTAAATCCTGCTCCGGGAGCAGCCCCGGTGCCTCAACGAGGTGACCGGAGAGGGACACAAGTGCGTCCCACGCTTGGTCTCAACCTCCCGGAGGAAGGGGGGGGAGGCGGATCCGGGGCGGGCTGGAGACAGCCGGGGCCGGAGGGCGGCGAGGACGCTCCAGAGGACCGCGAAGAAGGAAATGCACAAGTAACCCTCAGCATGGCTTCCCGGCGTGCTGCGGTCTGTGCCCTCTGCCTCCCCTCTCTGATGGGCTCTCCTGCTGATGATTAGTATGGGAGGTCCCACTGCCTGGGGGCTGGGAGACGACTTAAAAAGTTGGGGCAAAGGAAGGAGGAGAATTCCACGGAAGGTGAAGCTGGAGGGCCACAGAAAAGAAAAATGAAAGATTAGAGACAAGGAACCCAGGTGTGTTCCCTTGCAACCACCCAGAATGGAAATTGGCACGTGAGGAAATTGGCACGTGGCACTGCTGAAAAACCAAATGAAGCCAGTGGAAAGGGGCATCATACATGTTAATAAAAGATACTTAAAGAATCAACTGCGGAGTGGAGGGACGTTCTGAGCCTGGACTTAGAGTCAGGCAGAACCAGATTCAAGACTTACTCATTTTAGGACCAATCTTTTAATGTCCTTGAGTCTCAGGTTCTGCATCTGTAAAATGAGAATAAAACCTGCTTGGTCGCTGAAAGACTTATTGGGCAGATCAAATGGTCATGGATGTGAAAGTCCTTCTAAATTAAAGTCCTTTTAGTTGAAGTCTTTTTATTTTTTTTTCAACGTTTATTTATTTTTGGGACAGAGAGAGACAGAGCATGAACGGGGGAGGGGCAGAGAGAGAGGGAGACACAGAATCGGAAACAGGCTCCAGGTTCTGAGCCATCAGCCCAGAGCCCGACGCGGGGCTCGAACTCACGGACCGCGAGATCGTGACCTGACTGAAGTCGGACGCTTAACCGACTGCGCCACCCAGGCACCCCTGAAGTCTTTTTAAAATTAAAGTACTGTACATTTGCCAACGCTGTGACCACTCTTTAATTCAAATAACCTAAATAATTTGTGAAAGCTAAGAAGCAATGACCAAAGCACGTTGATTTAGCAAAAGCTATGGAAACAATACTGTAAGAGTTGAGCAATTGTTTTCAGTGCTAATAACTGTGGTGACTAAATCAATATCAATATTTTTCCATCTCACCAAAAAAGAATAATCCTTGGGGCGCCTGGCAGAGTCAGTCGGAGGAGAATGCGACTCTTGATCTCTGAGCTGTGAGTTCAAGCCCCACGTTAGGTACAGAGATTACTTAAATAAATAAAATGTTTAAATAAAAATAATTTAACAATTAGAAAATAAAAAACTTAAAAAGCATAATCCTTATTTTAGGGAAAAGGATGTTAAATTGAATATGATACATACAACACATTCAAAATAAATCTTTGACAATTAAGAAAAAAATATGTGACCACATATCAAGAAAAGATGTTTCTGAATAGCCTGAAAAAGTCTTCTGACAGCAAGGAAACTGCCCATTATGATGCACACAGTGGCAAAGCTCTATAATAGTGGCAAAAATGTTAACAATTTAGCTCTTTGGGGTGTATACACAACTAAGACTAAATCACATCACTGATTGACAGGTTGGTCTTCCTAACCAGGCTGATCACCCTACACCATTGTTCATTCCTAAAAATACATCCCAGAGAAGTTCCATTTTTCAGTCAAAGATAAATGATGGTGTAAAGAATAATGCTGACGAGTTAATTTGGGGTAAAAATACGCTAGAACCATTCTGAAAGAAAATATGAATATAATATAAATCTTTGAAGATATCAAATATTTTGTGTGATTAAAAGAAGGCTCAATGATTTACTCAGAAATTTCTGGAAGGCTTGAGGCTTTGATAAAGAAAACAATTGGAAAAAAATTTAATGGTGTCCTATGGGTAACCCAGAAAGAAAGCAACAATGTGTTGGAAACTACTCTTCCATGGCCTGCTTACTAATCTTGCTGTTTGTCATGAATTAAAACCTCCTACTACCCCACTGAGAGTGTAACATTGTTAAGGGGTACAGACTCAGGAGTTAGATAGCCTGAGTTTGACTTCCAGCTCTGCTTCAGTATGACCTTAAGCAAGTTTCTTCTCTGTCTCAATTTTTCTCACCTGCAAAATACTCATAATAATAAAGCTACCTCAAAGGCTGTTGTCAGGATTAAATGAGTATACACAATCTAGAATAATCCTTGACACATTTTAATGACATGAGAATCTAGAATAATCCTTGACACATGTGTTTGCTTTTGTTAGCGTTACTGTTCAAGCCATTGAAATGTACCCATTCCAGGCGCCTGGGTGGCGCAGTCGGTTGAGCGTCAGACTTCAGCCAGGTCACGATCTCGCGGTTCGTGATTTCGAGCCCCGCGTCAGGCTCTGGGCTGATGGCTCGGAGCCTGGAGCCTGTTTCCAATTCTGTCTCCCTCTCTCTCTGCCCCTCCCCCGTTCATGCTCTGTCTCTCTCTGTCCCAAAAATAAATAAACGTTGAAAAAAAAAAATTAAAAAAAAAAAAAAAGAAATGTACCCATTCCATTAAGGCTAGTTCTGACTGTTTCAAACCCTTCAAAGCCTGAAATCATCTGTATAATTGATACCCTAATTAACAACCTAGGCTCTTACAACCTCAACCTTCTAACATGCCTATTGAGCTAATTCACTAACCTGGATCATATCCATTATCCACTTTCTCCACTCCAACAGAGGGCCTAAATTACTACTTCAAAGATGAACCTCTACTTCCCTTTGTCTCCACCTACCTGTGTCAACCTTTGTTTCTTTTATTCTACTGCAAAAGGAGTGCCTCTCCTCATTGCCAGGTGAAATGCCCTTTTCTAAAACTATACCTCTAATTAAAAATGCTCCCATGAATTGTCCTGTCTTTCCAACATTTTAAGTCTCTATCTTTTCAATGGATTGTCCCATTCTGGTCACAAACATGAATCCTGGAAAAGCTGTACCTATCATAATAGCGAATAAGTGATCTCCATTTCTCCACCTACTGTCTCCATTTCTTCAGCATCCCACCTATTAGCAACTTTTGCTGAAACAGTTTCTTTCAATAGTCACTAATAATTTCCTAATACTCTATTACAATTATCTTATCTCTTGATGACTAATTCCAGCATTTCAAATATCTCCCTATTCATTTTTAAAACAACCTCTTCCCTTAAGTTCTATACTACAATGTTCTGAAAAATCTTCCCCAAACCTTTTGGTGTCCTTTTGTTTAATGAAGTTATTTCCCACATAAAAATATAAAAAACAATATAACCACAACTTTTGCCACTACCCAGTGCCATTAGATCTTAATATAGTCATATTTTCATTAGATACTTTATTTAAAAGAAATAAAACATTTTATTTTTTTAAGATTAAAAAAAAATTTTTTAACGTTTATTTCTGAGAGACAGAGACAGAGCATGAGCAGGAGAGACGCAGAAAGAGAGGGAGACACAGAATCCGAAGCAGGCTCCAGGCTCTGAGCTGTCAGCACAGAGCCGGATGAGGGACTCAAACCCACAAAGTGCAAGATCATGACCTGAGCTGAAGTCAGATGCTTAACCGACTGAGCCACCCAGGCGCCCCTAGATTTTTTTGTTTTAAGTAATATCTACACCCAGTGTAGGGCTCAAACTCACAACCCCAAGATCAAGAGTCACATGCTCTACAAACTTGAGGCAGCCAAGTGCCCCAAGAAATGAAACATTTTAGATTCATGAGAAGCCCCCATAAAACTTTTCTAACTTTGTAGTTAATCAAACCTTCATATATCTATACTATTCAATTATTCATTCAGCAAATACTTATTGAATTATATATATATATATATATATCTCCCTGGAGATACTATAGAGAACAAAGAAAACACCAATCTCTGCCTTCATGGAGCTAACAGTCTAGTGGAGAAGAAAAAAAAAATTAAATGAGGTAAACATATAGAACACTAAAAACTGATAATTGCATAAAAGAAAAAATGCTACCCCAGGTAAACAAGATAAGAAATGTTTAAAGAGATTGGAATTCTGGATAGGGTAAAATTTCAGATACGGTAGCTACAGACATACTATATATATATCTGCAGCCCAAACTATATGAATTGTTTCACATATTTTTTAAATTTATATAATTAATACTATAACATACATATCTTTCTGAGAGTTAACACTTTTCAGTCAACATCGAACTTTGACTTAATCACATTGGCACATATAGCACTAGTTTATTCATCTTTAATATTGTATAGGATTTCATTTTATAAATATCCCACAATTTATTTACCTCCTGTCTTATTGATGAACATATGGATTATTTTGCCATTTTTTCCTACTAACAAAAAAAATGCAATGACCATTCTTACATATGTATATATGTGCAAAAATTTGTTTTAGGATATTCTAAACTTCAACTTTTGCTAGCTATTGCCAAATTTCTCACTAAAATTATTGTATCAACCTGTACTCCCCTCCAGGTTCCACTTGCAGTATGGCCAAATAAATGATTCCTGGACCTACCCTTTCAAAGATAACAGCTACAAACTGAATAAAATACAAAAACAAAACAAAACATAACTTACCTGAAGCAATTGAAGACCAACCAAAACCAGGTAGATTCTAGAGAGATGATAACACTTGGAAGAAGTAAATGGCACAGGAATATGGGTTTCCATTCTCTATTGCTTTTAGACTGGATGATGGCTTCAGTTTGTGCCACACAGGGTGGCTAAAATTCCAATAGCTTGCTCACAGATATTTTTGGTCTGAATTACCAAAGCACAAAGTTTAAAACAACCATATCTACTGGAAATGGAAAGGGGAACTGCAAGAAAGTGAGAGCCAGAGAGAAGGAAATGTAAAGTATGTGTCTCTGTCCAAATCTCTAGCTGATCCCTGAACCATACACATGCAGAACTGTGTGCAAACAATGACAATGCAGATAGGAATAAAAGAACTAGACTCAGACTTAAGCTGCCACCAAAAAGTTAGTTTGTAGTTTTACTCTATTTAAATTATCTACTAAAAAAAAAAAATCAACACCTTTTAGAGGAAAATAACAAAATACAGAATCTTCACAGCATAACATTCACAATGTCCAGAATACAATTCAAATTTATTTGACACATAAAGAATAGGATCTTTTCTCAAGAAAAAAAAGAGAAAAGAAAAAACAAGATCCAGAGTTGGAATTAGCAGACAAGGATTTGAAAACCTAATTCTGCTCAGTGAGGCAAAAGAAAATATGCACATAATGAGTGAAAAGATATGAATGCCAGCAGAGAAATAGAAAGTTTTTTTTAATTTTTTTAATGTTTATTTATTTCTGAGACAGAGAGAGACAGAGCATGAGTGAGGGAGGGGCAGAGAGAGAGGGAGACACAGAATCAGAAGCAGGCTCCAGGCACTGAGCTGTCACCACAGAGGCTCGAACTCACAAACCATGAGATCACGACCTGAGCCGAAGTGGGTCTCTCAACCAACTGAGCCACCCAGGCGCCCCGAAAGTTTTTTTCATAAAAGAGCCAACTGGAAACTTTAGAACATAAAAATACAGTATTTCTAATTAAAATTTCACTTGGGTGGACTTATGACATAAAATAGATGAAATAGTAAACCTGAATATAAATTTATGGAAATTGCCTAATATGAAGAAGAGAGAGGGGAAATATGGTACAAAATGAACATACCCTTGGGACCTTTGGGTCATTAGCAAAATGTCTAACACGTGTGTAGTATTAGTCATAGAAGGAAAAGATAGAACAGGCAGAAAAAAAAATACTTAAAGAAATACTGGCTGGAAAAAATAACCCAATTTGGTGAAATAAAATTTACAGATTCAAGAAGCCCTGAAAACATCTAAGCAGGAGAAATACAAAGAAAATCATGTCCAGTTCCCATTAGATTCAACAAAAACTGACCATCAACAAGGCATATCATAGTCAAATTCACAAAATACTCAGGCAAGGAGAGAATCATGAAAGCAGCAAGGGAAAAAAAGTCCTTAACCTATAAGGAAGACAGATCAGGTTTGCAGCAGACCTATCCACAGAAACTTGGCAGGCCAGAAAGGAGTGGCAGGATATATTGAATGTGCTGAATCAGAAAAATATGCAGCCAAGAATTCTTTATCCAGCAAGACCATCATTCAAAATAGAAAGAGAGATAAAAAGTTTCTCAAACAAACAAAAATTAAAGGAGTTTGTGACCACTAAACCAGCCTTGCAAGAAATTTTAAGGGGGACTCTCTGAGGGGAGAAAAGATGAAAATATAAAAAATAAATAAATAAAGACCAAAAGCAACAAAGATTAGAAAGGACCAGAGAACACCACCAGAAACTCCAACTCTACAAGCAACATAATGGCAATAAATTCATATCTTTCAGTATTCACTCTAAACATCAATGGACTGAATGCTTCAATCAAAAGACATAGGGTAACAGAATGGATAAGAAAACAAGATCCATCCATATGCTGTTTACAAGAGACCCACTTTAGACCTAAAGACACCTTCAGATTGAAAGTAAGGGGATGGGGAACCACCTATCATGCTAATGATCAACAAAAGCTGGAGCAGCCATACTTATATCACACAATCTAGACTTTAAAATATAGACTGTATCAAGAGATGCAGAAGGGCATTATATCATAATCAAGGGGTCTATCCACCAAAAAGACCTAACAATTGTAAACATTTATGTAGCAAATGTGGGAGAACCCAAATATATAAATCAATTAATAACAAGCATAAAGAAACTCATCCATAGTAATACCCCACTGACAACAATGGACAGATCACCTAATCAAAAACTCAACAAGGAAACAATGGCTTTGAATGACACACTAGACTGGATGGACTTAACAGATATATTCAGAACATTTCATCCTAAAGCAGCAGAATATACATTCTTCTCCAGTGCACATGGAACGTTCTCCAGAATAGACCATATACTGGGACACAAATCAGCCCTAATCAAGTACAAAAAGATCAAGATCATACCACGCATATTTTCAGACCACAATGCTATGAAACTCGAAATCAACCACAAAAAAATTTGTAAAGGTAACAAATACTTGAAGACTGAAGAACATCCTACTAAAGAATGAATGGGCTAACCAAGAAGTTAAAGAGGAAATTAAAAAGTATATGGAATCCAATGAATATGATAACACCACAACACAAAACCTCTTATGACCGCCTTTACTGCGTCTGGGACGCAGTAAAGGCGGTCATAAGAAGAAAGTATATAGCAATCCAGGCCTTCCTAAAGAAGGAAGAAAGATCTCAGATACACAACCTAACCTTAGGCCTTAAAGAGCTGGAAAAAGAACAGCAAATAAAACCCAAAACCACCAGAAGACAGGAAATAATAAAGATTAGAGCAGAAATTAATGCCATTGAAACCATAAAAACAGTAGAACAGATCAATGAAATGAGAAGCTGGTTCTTTGAAAGAATTAACAAATTGATAAACCACTAGCCAGTTTGATCAAAAAGAAAAAGGAAAGGACCCAAATAAATAAAATCAAGAATGAAAGAGGAGAGACCACAACCAACACAGCAGAAATAAAAACAATAATAAGAGACTATTATGAGCAATTATATGCCAATAAAATGGGCAATCTGGAAGAAATGTACAAATTCCTAGACACATATACACTACCAAAACTGAAACAGGAAGAAATAGAAAATATGAACAGACCCATAACCAATAAGGAAATCAAATTAGTAATCAAAAATTTCCCAAAAAAACAAGAGTCCAGGGCCAGATGGCTTTCCAGGGGAATTCTACCAAACATTTAAGGAAGAGTTAACACCTATTCTCTTGAAGCTGTTCCAAAAAATGGAAATGGAAGAAAAACTTCTGAACTCATTCTATGAAGCCAGCATTACCTTGCTTCCAAAACCAGACAGACACCCCACTAAAAAGAACTACAGACCAATTTCCCTGATGAACATGGATGCAAAAATCCTCAACAAGGTATTAGCCAACCGGATCCAGTAATACATTAAAAAAATTATTCACCAGGTAAGTGGAATTTATACCTGGGATGCAGGGCTGGTTCAATATCTGCAAAACAATTAATGTGATTCATCACATCAATAAAAGAAAGGACAAGAACCATATGATCCTGTCAATAGATGCAGAGAAAGCATTTGAGAAAATATAGCATCCTTTCTTGACAAAAACCCTCAAGAAAGTAGGGATAGAAGGATCATACCTAGAGATCATAAAAGCCATATATGAACAACCCAACATTAATATCATCCTCAATGGGGAAAAACTGAGAGCTTTCCCCCTAAGGTCAGGAACAAGATAGGGATGTCCACTCTTGCCACTGTTATTCAACATAGTATTGGAAGTCTTAGTCTCTGCAATCAGACAACACAAAGAAATAAAAGGCATCCAAATCGGCCAGGATGAGTTCAAACTTTCACTCTTTGCAGATGACATGATACTCAATATGGAAAACCCTAAAGATTCCAGCAAAAAACTGCTAGAACTGATTCATGAATTCAGCAAAGTTGCAGGATATAAAATCAATGCACAGAAATTGGTTGCATTCCTATACACCAACAATGAAGCAACAGAAAGAGAAATCAAGGAATAGTTCCCATTTACAATTGCACCAAAAACCATAAAATACCTAGGAATAAATCTAACCAAAGAGGTGAAAAATCTACACACTGAAAATTATAGAAAGCTTATGAAAGAAATTGAAGAAGACACAAAAAGTGGAAAAAGATTCCATGCTCCTGGATAGGAAGAACAAATATTGTTAAAATGTTGATACTA
This sequence comes from Prionailurus bengalensis, assembly GCF_016509475.1. Taxonomy (NCBI): domain Eukaryota; kingdom Metazoa; phylum Chordata; class Mammalia; order Carnivora; family Felidae; genus Prionailurus; species Prionailurus bengalensis. Next base: position 137,060,072 of record NC_057355.1, on the reverse strand, counting down.
TCCAAAGCAATCTACACATTCAATGCAATTCCTATCAAAATAACACCACCATTCTTCACAGAGCTAGAACAAATAATCCTAAAATTTGTATGGAACCAGAAAAGACCCCGAATAGCCAAAGAAATCTTGAGAAAGAAAACCAAAGCAGGAGGCATCACAATCCTAGACTTCAAGCTATACTACAAAGCTGTAATCATCAAGACAGTATGGTACTGGCACAAGAACAGACACTCAGATCAATGGAACAGAATAGAGAACCCAGAAATGGGCCCACAAACGTATGGCCAAGTAAACTTTGACAAGGCAGGAAAGAATATCAAATGGAATAAAGACAGTCTCTTCACCAAGTGGTGCTGGGAAAACTGGACAGCAACACACAGAAAAATTAACCTGGACCACCTTCTTACCCCATACACAAATATAAACTCAAAATGGATGAAAAACCTCAATGTAAGACAGGAAGCCATCAAAATCCTCAAGGAGAAAGCAGGCAAAAACCTCTCTGATCTTGGCCGCAGCAACTTCTTACTCAACACATCTCCAGAGGCAAGGGAAACAAAAGAAAAATGATCTACTGGGACCTCATCAAAATAAAAAGCTTCTGCACAGCGAAGGAAACAATCAGAAAAACTAAAAGGCAACCGACAGAATGGGAGAAGATATTTGCAAATGACATATCAGATAAAGGGTTAGTATCCAAAATCTATAAAGGACTTATCAAACTCGACACCCAAAAAACAAATAATCCAGTGAAGAAATGGGCAAAAGACATGAATAGACACTTCTCCAAAGAAGATATCCAGATGGCCGACATATGAGAAAAAAAGGCTAAAAATCACTTATCCTCAGGGAAATACAAATCAAAACCACAATGAGATACCACCTCACCCCTGTCAGAATGGCTAACATTAACAAGTCAGGCAACAACAGATGTTGGCAAGGATGCGTAGAAAGAAGATCTCTTTTGCATTGTTAGGAATGCAAACCAGTACAGCCACTCTGGAAAATAGTATGGAGATTCCTCAAAAAGCTAAAAATAGAACTACCCTATGACCCAGCAATTGCACTACTAGGCATTTATCCAGGTGTGCTGCTTCAAAGGGACACATGCACCCCCATGTTTATAGCAGCACTATCAACAATAGCCAAAGTATGAAAAAAGCCCAAATGTCCATCGATGGGTGAATGGATAAAGAAGATGTGGTATATCTATACAATGGAGTATTACTCGGCAATCAAAAAGAGTGAAATCTTGCCATTTGCAACTATGTGGATGGAACTGGAGGGTATTATGCTAAGTGAAATTAGTCAGAGAAAGACAAAAATCACATGACTTCACTCATATGAGGACTTTAAGAGACAAAACAGATGAACATAAGGGAAGGGAAACAAAAATAATATAAAAACAGGGAGGGGGACGAAACAGAAGAGACTCATAAATATGAAGAACAAACTGAGGGTTATGGGAGGGTTTGTGGGAGGGGTGATGGGCTAAATGGTAAGGGGCACTAAGGAATCTACTCCTGAAACCATTGTTGCACTATATGCTAACTAATTTGGATGTAAATTTTTTAAAAATAATAAAATTAAAAATTAAAGAAAAAAAGAAAATCACATCCAGGCACATCAGATTCCAAATGACAAAAACCGAAGATAAAAAAGAAATATTGGAAGCAACCAGAGAAAAATGACAATTGCATACAAGAAAATATCAATTCTACTAGCCATTGATTTCTAATCAGAAATAATGGAAATCGGGGGGGGGGGGGCTCCTGGGTGGCTCAGTCGGTTAAGCGTCCGACTTTGGCTCAGGTTATGATCTCATGGTTTGTGAGTTCAAGCCCCATGTTGGGCTCTGTGCTGACAGTTCAGAGCTTGGAGCTTGTTTTGGATTCTGTGTCTCCCCCTCTCTCTGCCCCTCCCCTGCTTGCTCTCTCTCTCTCTCTCTCTCTCTCTCTCTCTCTCTCTCAAAATAAATAAATAAATAAACATTAAAAATATTTTTAAAAGAAATAATGGAAATCAGAAGATAATGAATAACATCTTTAAAGTGCTGAAAGGAAAAAGGAAGCTGTCAGTGCAGTATTCTATATCCAGCAGAAATATACTTCAAAATGAAGCAAAATAAAAACATTTCAGATCAAAGAAAACCAAAAGAATTTATCATCAACAAATTAGCACTCTAGGAAATGATAAAAGATACTCTTCAGTCTGATGAAAAATGATACCAGATGAAAACTCAGATCTTCTCCCAGACTCTGGCTTGTTTTTCATTTGTTTGTTTACAGTCTTTATTGAACACAAGTTTTAAAATGTAAATGTAGCCAAATTTATCAATGTTTTTCTTTATAATTTGTGCTTTTTGTATTTCAAGAAATGTCTTTCCTATCTCCAAGGTTGTAAGATATCCCTATATTTCATTCTAAAAGTTTTAAATTTTTACTTTTACATTTAAGTGTTAATTACAAATTAAATTTACCTTTGTGTATACTGTGAGGTAGGGTTTACTTTTTCCCATATGGATAAGTATCATGCTTAAACATTTACTAAATTCTTCCCTAATAATTTATTTTTTTTAATGTTTATTTATTTTTGAGAAAGAGAGAAAGAGACAGAGAGAGAGAGAGAGAGAGAGAGAGAGAGAGAGAGAGAGAGAGACTGTGAGTGAGGGAGGGGTAGAGAGAGGGAGACACAGAATCTGAAAGCAGGCTCCAGGCTCCGAGCTGTCAGCACACAGCCCAATGCAGGGCTTGAACTCATGAACCATGAGATCATGACCTGAGCCCAAGTTGGACACCCAACCGACTAAGCCACCCAGGCACCCCTTCCCTATTAATTTCTAATCCCATGCCAAATTTGTCATAAATCAACTTTTCATATATGCATGAAACTGTTGCCTACAGTTTTCTCCTTTTCTTCCATACTATTTTAAATATTAAAAAATTTCTTTTTGGGTGCCTGGGTGGCTCAGTTGGTTAAGCATCTGACTCTTGATTTTGGCTCAGGTCATGATCTCACATTTCTTGGGTTCTCGCCCCATGTCAGGCTCTGCACTGACAGTGTGGGACCTGCTTGGGATTCTCTCTCTCTCCCTCTTTCTCTGTCCCTCCCCCCCACACTCTAAATAAATAAACCTTTAAAAGTTTTATTTTTTCCTCTGCTCATAGACTGTGTTTCTAGTCTTTTACTGATTACTTATTTTAAAATAAAATGCTGAACTATAAATTTTTCTAAGAAACTCAAACTATCAGTATTTCTATCATCTTTGAAATTGAACATGACTCCCCATTTTGTTATTGTCTAACATTGTTTGCCTTTAACTTCTCATTCATTTCACCAACATATTTTGCAACATATTTTATTAATTTCTGTGCTCACAATTATTTCTTGTATACCATACCTTACTTCTGAGTTCACTTTTCTTTCTTACTGAAGTACATTCTTTATTTTTTTTAAATATATAGCTCGAGAATTTCCATATACTGAAATGTTTCTCTTTTGGTCCACACTTTCAAATATATTTAGCTGGGTATAAGATTCTAGCTCAAAATCATTTTCCTCTCAACATTTTGAAGATGTTATTTCATTGCTTTCTGGAATCCTCTATTGATGAAAAGTTTACTGTCACTCTAATTGCCTTTTATTAAATAATCCATTTCTCCCTCTCAGTAGCATTTAAGATATTATTTTGATCATCAATGTTCTGCAGATCCACTATGATGTGTCTACATGTAAGTTTATTTTATATTGTTTGGTATTAAGAGTACGCTTTCTATCTGAAAAGTCATGACATTTTTTAATTCTGGAAAACATCTACCATTTTCTCTTAAATATTTGTTCTCTACTGCTTCTTCCCTTTTCTTGTTGTGGGATTTCTGTATGATATTTCATAACCTCTCATTCTATCCATATCTCCCAACTCCTTGCTTATATTTCTTATCTTTTTACCTCTCATGGAGCATTCTGAGTAAATTCTTCCAAATTATCTTTTAATTCATTGATTCTCTTTGTGTCCAATCTGATGTGTGTCCCAAATATTGAGACTTTCATTTCAATGATGTAAATTTTTCACTTTTATATATTTAGTTGTATTATTCATATCTACTTGTTCTCATTTCATGTACATTTGATATTTGTTCACAATTTTTTCTCTCTACGAATTTTAGTCCTTTAATCTAAAACATACTTGTTTTAAAGTCTTTGATAGCTTGTTCCATTAAAAATAAATTTATTTATATTGAATTCATCTTATAATTTTTCTCTTGGCCATGTTTCTTGCCATTCGACTTATTTGTGTAGTCTTTGTTTTAATGTATCTTATTTAAGAGGATTTTGTTCTTATTTTTCTTTTTCTCTCTCTTTTCCTCTGTTTTCAACCTTTCCGTACCAGCTCTCATGCCAGCAGATAAGATTATTAAATAGAAATATCACAAATCAGCGACAAGTGATTGGGCAGTTTTGATTCAGTCCAAGTCTCAAGGCTATCTCAATACCTTCCTGAATCTCTATGTTTACAGTGTGCTCTAAGCTGTATGTATCCCAAGCAGGAGCCAACAGTTTTGGGGTTTTTTTCAGACTCTTCTTAAGGTGGAGTAGGGCTAGGGAAAGCAGAAGACTTCAAGCAGTAATTGTAGTTCCAGTTACTGTCTTACATGAAACACTTTAATCCCCATTACCTTGGAAGAGCTAAATCCAAAATACCATTGCCTACTTTTAGCCTGGAGTCCAGTAGGCTTGTGACATCAACTCTACTCAAAATTTCTATTTCAGTTGTTTCCAGTATAAATTGGTATTTATCTTGTTTTGAGCTCAGCCATATTTTATCTATCATTACTATAAGTTTAGGCCCAATGCATAAATATACTACCATCTTGGCCAAGTAGAATCTGACTACTTCTCCACTGACTCCTCCTTCATCTTTTGCATTCTAGTCCCCCTAAATGGGAGTCATTTCTCAAAGCATCACCCTTGGAATTCTTTTCTTTTCTCTAAATATCTCCTTCCTTCAGATATATCATCCATTCCCCTGCTTCAACTACAACTTACATGTTGAAAATTCTCAATTCTCTTTATTTTTCCCCAGCCAGTCTGCCAAGATTCAAATTCTTAACTATTTGATAGACGTTTATATCTGGATGTCCCATTAGTACCTTAAATTCAATATACATAAACCATGCATTATTTTCTTATCCCCCATCAACACCTTTTCCTGATGTTACTTATTTGTTTTTAAACGTTTATTTGGCACAAAAACAGACACATAGACCAATGGAATAGAATAGAAACCCCAGAACTAGACCCACAAACGTATGGCCAACTCATCTTTGACAAAGCAGGAAAGAACATCCAATGGAAAAAAGACAGCCTCTTTAACAAATGGTGCTGGGAGAACTGGACAGCAACATGCAGAAGGTTGAAACTAGACCACTTTCTCACACCATTTACAAAAATAAACTCAAAATGGATAAAGGACCTAAATGTGAGACAGGAAACCATCAAAACCTTAGAGGAGAAAGCAGGAAAAGACCTCTCTGACCTCAGCCGTAGCAATCTCTTACTCGACACGTCCCCAAAGGCAAGGGAATTAAAAGCAAAAGTGAATTACTGGGATCTTATGAAGATAAAAAGCTTCTGCACAGCAAAGGAAACAACCAACAAAACTAAAAGGCAACCAACAGAATGGGAAAAGATATTCGCAAATGACATATCGGACAAAGGGCTAGTATCCAAAATCTATAAAGAGCTCACCAAACTCCACACCCGAAAAACAAATAACCCAGTGAAGAAATGGGCAGAAAACATGAATAGACACTTCTCTAAAGAAGACATCCGGATGGCCAACAGGCACATGAAAAGATGTTCAGCATCGCTCCTTATCAGGGAAATACAAATCAAAACCACACTCAGGTATCACCTCACGCCAGTCAGAGTGGCCAAAATGAACAAATCAGGAGACTATAGATGCTGGAGAGGATGTGGAGAAACGGGAACCCTCTTGCACTGTTGGTGGGAATGAAAATTGGTGCAGCCGCTCTGGAAAGCAGTGTGGAGTTTCCTCAGAAAATTAAAAATAGACCTACCCTATGATCCAGCAATAGCACTGCTAGGAATTTATCCAAGGGATACAGGAGTACTGATGCATAGGGCCACTTGTACCCCAATGTTCATAGCAGCACTCTCAACAATAGCCAAATTATGGAAAGAGCCTAAATGTCCATCCACTGATGAATGGATAAAGAAATTGTGGTTTATATACACAATGGAATATTATGTGGCAATGAGAAAAAATGAAATATGGCCTTTTGTAGCAACATGGATGGAACTGGAGAGTGTGATGTTAAGTGAAATAAGCCATACAGAGAAAGACAGATACCATATGGTTTCACTCTTATGTGGATCCTGAGAAACTTAACAGGACCCCATGGGGGAGGGGAAGGAAAAAAAAAAAAAGAGGTTAGAATGGGAGAAAGCCAAAGCATAAGAGACTGTTAAAAACTGAGAACAAACTGAGGGTTGATGGGGGGTGGGAGGGAGGGGAGGGTGGGTGATGGGTATTGAGGAGGGCACCTTTTGGGATGAGCACTGGGTGTTGTATGGAAACCAATTTGTCAATAAATTTCATAAAAAAAACACGTTTATTTATTTTTGAGAGAGAGAGAGAGAAAGAGAGCGAGCATGAACGGGGTAGGGGCAGAGAAAGAGGGAAACACAGAATCTGAAGCAGCCTCCAGGCTACAAGCTGTCAGCACAGAGCCCAATGCGGGGCTCAAACCCACAAGCTGTGAGATCACGACCCGAGCTGAAGTCAGACACTCAACCGACTGAGCCAACCAGGCGCCCCCTGATTTTTATTTATCATAATGGAGCCATTATTCTCAGTGTTACCTAGACTTGAAATCTCAACGTTGTCTTATTCTCCACTATACTTCATCCATATACACTAATCAGGCTTTGCTATGGACTGAATGATGTCTCCCCCATCAAATTTATATATTAAGCCCTAACCCCCAGTGTGATGATATTGGAAGGTGAGGCCTCTGAGAGAATTGGGATTAGACAAAGCCGTGAGAGTAGGGCTCTCATGATAGATTAGTGTTCTTATAAGAACAAGAGGAGACAAAGCAGAGCTTCCACTCTTTCACTCTCTCTCTCTCTCTCTCTCTCTCTCTCTCTCTCTCTCTCTCACATGTGAGGGCACAGTGAGAAGGTGGGCATCTTCAGCCACCCTCACCAGAGAACTAAATTGCCCAGCACCTTGATCTTGGATTTCCCAGCCTCCAGAACTGTGAAAAACAAATTTTTGTTGCTTACGCCATCAAGTCTATAATAGCTTATAGTATTAGCAGACTAATAAAGACTAAGTCACATCATTTCCTTTTCAGAATCATCCTTGAGTTCAATTCTTTCTTGCCACGTTTTTTACTATAACACTAATCCATTTCTTCTTGATTTCACATATGAATCATTGAAACTTCTTCCTTGGTAGTTTCCCTAATGTTACTCTCACTCCACTCTAATCCATTCTTCATGCTGCTCCAAGATTAATCATCCTAAAGTAGTATGTACCATAGATCCCAGTACCCTATCCTATAGTCAAATTGATCCTTGTGATTTCTCATCATTAAGCCTTTATTTGTGTCATTCCCCTTGCCTAGAATTCCTTTCTGTACATTTCCACATATTAAAAGTCTACCTCTACTGTTCAATTGCTTATTTTAGCCATAAAAATCCTCAACATTCACTCAGAAAAAATTTCTCCTTCACTGAACTCCCACAATGCTCCGCCTGTGCTATTCATATGGCTCTTATTTGTTCACTTATACCACATACTTATGGCATCTACTTACTGTTAGTTCCTTGGGAATGGGGTCATTTACATACCTACATCAAACCTAAGAAAAGGCTTGCCCACAATACAGTAAAAAGAATATAACCTTTGAGATAAATTGTTATTCAAATGTTGGCTCTGCCAGTGCTTAACGTTGGGCGTATTAAATTTCTCTAAATACTAAATCTGTCAAATACCATGCCTGATACCCCTGCAGCTTCTTAGGTATATTGACCCAAAACAGCCTCTACTGAAAGAGTATAAGAAGTTCCTTCCAAAAAGATTCCCCCTCACAGAAGGGGGGACTGTTTTCAAAATGAGCAAGTTAATCATGGTAAGTGAAGAGCACAGATATATAAATAGGCAAGTAGGGATCCCTGAGATAGGTCAATGGTAGACCACTCACAAAGACCCATAGACTGAGCTTCTAAGGTTCCTAAAACTCCCAAGAATTATGAATGACCATCTCATTCCAGGCTCTATCTCAGCTTGTCATGGTTCCCAGTCTTCCTGAGGCCTAGTAATTTAGCTTTTCCCAGACAACTATTAACTAAGATTCCTGTTTCCTATATTCACAAGCACACACACACACACACACACACACACACACACACACACTTCCTTTATTTGATATAATAATATTTGCATATCTTCTTATAGGTGTGCAAATATTACTATATTATTATACTAAACTATTAACATCATGAAATAATATGTTATTTTATTTTATATTAAAAAGTAGAGCTACAATTCCTCTTAGGAAGTCAACTGTATTACTCTAGTCTAAATACTCTGACAAGTGCTTGGGAAAAGAAAGTCTTACAGATTTGGGTGTGGAAAGAGCTATTCTGCCATGGGTAAAAGGTATTTTCCTATTATTCATGATAAAGTGAGAGAAAAGAGAAGGAGAAAGTAGAGACAGAAAAATGATAGAAGTCTGTCCAGTGCTTGATCTGACTCCTTTCTGTTCTCCCCTGAATATTCAACAAAGTTAGCTAAATAGTAAAAAGTCTTGGTGCAAAGGGATATTTTGTGGAAAGAAGACTTTATGGTCAAGACAGTATGAGACAAAACTTACATAATCTCAGAAATGTAGGGATAGAGGGTGACAGAAGCATGATAAAACATGACAAAGGAACAAGTAAGTACCAAAGAAAGGCCAATTTAACCAGATGTCTACTGCAAAGAAAGATCCCAACTAATCTAGGATTGCCCCCACAATAAAACTTCCACTACTTGTGGTAAGTTTTGGTTCCATAGAAAGAAGGGGGCCACGGCTTACATGCCAAATTCCTTGTATCTGTAAAATGGGTAACAACGACTACCTTTAAAGGTCAGATGTGAGGATTAAATGAAATATACATGTAAATTGTTTAGCATGGTGCTTGGCACATATTAAATGTGTAATAAAATTAGGCCTCTTTTTTTCCTCAAAAATTGTAAGAGATGAACAGGAAAAAAAATAGCAAAAAAAATGACTGTACAGAATAGACTTACTATTGATTCATGTTGTCTAATTATGGGCCTAGCAATCATTTCACATATTTCTTTTTGATTCCCTAGTAGCCATTCATCATTCTGTTGTGGACGATTTCTTCTTTTAAAATTTTCTTATTCCCCAGTATTTTACCAAGAAAGTTTACATAACCCAAAGTGAGTTCCCATTTACCCCAACATATACCTTCCATTTCATATTCATTTCTACTTCATGTCTGTGGGTACATGAAGCAATTCTTTAGGTTCTTACCTATCCAAACCCTATCTATTATTCAAAGAGCAGCTTTCCCTCCTACATGAAGACCCTCCTGACAACTGCAGCTGTCACTGATTTCCCTCTCCTCTAAAACCCTTCAACATTTATAGAGTAAAACATTCAGGAAATCCTAAACTATCTTGGATACTCAACACTTCATTATGGTTTTGTCTTGACAATCAAACTACAAGTGATTTACCAGGTGCAACTCCTGTGAGCCACAATACCTCTACCACACTGCCCCAGGAACATGCAACAGACATCAGGTACATAGAACTCTCTAGTCTAGTCTGCTACTCAAAATTTCCATCTTAAATGAATCACTGGGCCTGGTTATGTGATTAGGCTCTACCAATTACTGTAGACATTTCCTATTTCTGCCCACATTTCCAAGTTTATGTGTAAAACTTCCATGTTCTATGCACCCTTCCAAATTTATGTGCAATATTATAATCCAGGCCCCAACTCTGTCTCTTCGACATAATGTTGTTGCTTCACTACCCTGGATGCCCTACCTCAAATTCCCTTGGCATACAGTCCTCCTGGTTACACTCAATCTTGTGCCTGGGGCAAAATCCCACCTAACTGGTTTATCCCAATCTGATAGATAGGACTAAATCACAAGATTCTCATGGCATGCAAAAATATATATCTTATGCTTCTGTATATCCACATCATGTAAAACAGAGCAGCTAAGTTCTTCACAGGTACAGAGAAGATGTCAGTAAAAAGAGGGAGTAAGAACTTCTGAAAATTCTTTTCCATAAAAGCAAAAGGAAAACTAGCAAAAATGGTCGGAATCGGTTTCTGAACTCTGGAAATTAACTAAAGGTTTCCAGCAATCCAAGCAGCACTTTAAAAACAAACAAACAAACAACAACAAAAACCCTGAGTCTCAGTAAGAAGAGAGAGCTTTGTGGCATTTTAACTTGCCCTAGTCCAATCCCCCACTCTCCTGCTCTGAGGCAGCCTTGAAAACTAACAGACTGCAATCGCAGTGAAAACTAGCATCTGGCAGCCACTGATTGGGATAGAATCAGCTGGGGGCTTCTTCAAAGCCCAATTCAAAGAAGATTCTCATTATCTGGTCTGCCTAATGGCTTCCTGGAAGATAGCACTTACAAAGTTGTCTGTGTTTAACCTGACTTGGAGTTTGCCCAAATGCAAATACAAAAAGACTTTTCTTGAGGCATTTGTCAAAAACAATCTCTGGCAATTTTTTAACTTCACAGCTGCCTGAGGGGGTGTATAATATTTGGGGTAAACAACAGGGCAACCAAAAAGCTTAAAAGGAAAAGATGGAGAATGAGATGTTGTAGGGGCTTTGAAAAGCTCCAACATATTCCTAAAAATCTAGAAGACATCCACACATAAAGGGCTGTGTATATGCCCAAAGGTGTGCAATGCTCAGGAAATACCTGAGAAGACCCTAAGCTCTCACCTCTGGCTGATCATAAGATATTATACATGAAGTGAAGGCTAAGATAGAGTTGCCAATTGCCTGGCTGAGAGTTGAAAGTTTACCCCCAACACACACACACACACACACACATGCACGCACGCGCACACACACACACCTTCGGCAAAGACTGGAAGGCTTGTTGGTTATAAACAGTTAAATCTCCATCCAACAATTAGCTAACTGCTAAGCTAACTAGAGACTTCAGTGGCGACACACAACAAAGAATACAGACTTTACATAATTAATTAAGAAAACTCACTAGCTAAACAAGCTATAACAAAACAATAACAATAACAAGCCCTGGGAAAAAAGAAGAAAAACCAGATTCCTAGAGTTACTACATTACGTGATTTTAAATGTCCAGTTTTTGACAACAAAAAAACTGAGAGGCCAAGAAACAATGTATGACCAGCATACAAGAAAAAAAAAAAGCAACCAACAGAAACCGGCCCTGAGAAAGCCCAATGTCTGGACAAAGACTTAAGTCAGCAATTTTAAATATGTTCAAAGAACTAAAAAGCAAAAACAAAAAAACCCACACATATAAAGGACTAAAGGAAAGTATGAGAACAATGTCTCACTAATTAGAAAATAGCAACAAAAAGGAAAACTTTTAAAGAGCCAAGGAGAAATTCTGGAGTTGAAAATGTCAGTGACTGAAATGAAAAATTCACTAGACAATCTCAGGAAAAGATTTAAACAGAAAAAGAACATCAGGGAGCTTGAAGACAAGCCAATTGACAGTGTTCTGTATGGGAAACAACAAAAAAAGTAATTTTAAAAACTGAACACTGCCTCAAAGACATGTGGGACATGATCGAGCATACTAACATATGTGTAATGGAAGTCCCAAAAAGAAAAGAAAGATACAGACACATTTGAAGAAATAATGGCCGAAAACTTCCCAAATAGGATGTAAATATTAATTTACACATCCAAAAAGCTCAACAAATGCCTAGTGGGATAAATGCAGAAAGATCCACACCCAGACACATACATCACAGTCAAAAGTCAAAGACAAACAGAATCTTGGAAGCAATAAACAAAAAGCAACCCAACACTTAACACATGAGCCTCAGCAACATTAACAGCTGATTTCCCGTCAGAAACCATGTATACTAGCGGCGCCTAAGTGGCTCAATTGATTAGGTGACAAACTCCTCATTTTGGCTCAGGTCATGATCTTGCCCTTCGTGAGATTCAACGCTGCATCCAGCTCCGTGCTGACAGGGCAGAACCTGCTTGGGATTCTCACACGCTCTTTTCTCCTCCCCTACTCATGTGAGCACTCTCTCTCAAAATAAATAAATACACTTAAAAAAAAGAAACCATGTATACTAGAAATGGTGGGTGATATATTCAGGGTACCAAAAGAAAAAAAGTTATCAACCAAAAACTTTATCTCCAAAAATGAAGGTGAAATTAAGATACTCACAAATAAACAAAAACCTAGAAAATTCATTACTAACAGATCATCCTGAAAAGAAACATTAAAGAGAGTCCTTGAAAAGGAAATGAAAGTACTCAAATCCACAAGAAGAAACAGAGCACTGTAAAGGTAATTACATAGATAAATATAAAAGGCAGTAAAAATGCATTTCTTGTAACTCTTTTTTCTCCTATATGATTTAAAATGCAGCTGAATAAAGCAATAATCATCAATCTATGTTGACAAGAGGATAAAATGAGTTAATACAAGTAACACTCTTAGAAAAGTACCTGGCACCTAGTGAGTACTTAATGATGAAGTATCATTATTATTGTTATCAGTTATTATTCCTGTGTGTGAACTTCAGTGGAGATAACCACATAGCTAGAGAAGGCTAACCAAACCTGATGATCAATGAGATCATAGATTTCACAGTCAAATAGCCTTCACTTCTGTCTTGAGAATAGTAGAACTATTTATTGGTGGAAGCTGGCAGTTTGAAAGAAGTCATGGGTTCTAGGAATTCTATTTAGAAGACATTTAGCTTGAAGTGATGGTGGAATGGAACATTCAAACATCCCAAAGAAACCTGAAATAATTGGACTGGAGTTTGAAGAGGAAGTAAAAGCCTAGAAATTATCATCATAAAAGTGATGGTTGAAGTAAAGGGATAACAGTAGCTTCCTAAGTGAAATAGTATGTATACAGAATAGCAGAGGGCCAAGGATTGAGACTTCAAAGAAAACTGAAGAATGGGGGTGGGGGTGTGGGGGAACTGGGCAAAGTATAAACATTTTCTAGGAGGAAACTAGTCAATCATACAACAAAAAGAAAAACGATTCTTGAATTTCTAAGAATGATGTGGCTTTTGAAAATTGGTTCAATTTAACTGTTTCTATAAGAAGATTCTAAAGACAATGCTAAAATAAAAGATCCTCTACAGTATACCTAAGAGGTTTTTTCAAAGATTTTATTTTTAAGTAAGCTCTGCACCCAACATGGGGCTCAAACTTATAACCCCAAGATCAAGAGTTGCATGCTCTACTGACTGAGCCAGCCAAGTGTCCCTACCTAGAAGAGTTTATACATGCATACTTCACATGACTGTGCTCCTGAAATGTAATTTCACCAAGAAAAATAGCAAGCATACTTAAGTAATGCTTTAATGTCTTTATCTCAAAATTATTCTTGACAGGTAAAAATTTTGGAAATAAGCCTGTGTCATTTGGCTCACTTTGATAAAGAAGGGAATCTTATTTCCTATGTTAATTATGAAGAACTCTAACCTTTATTCTCAATAAAATATTAACTGAAGTCATCAAATGTAAGGACCAGTTTCTGAAAAGAGCCCTATTTAATGACTGAATGCTAGGTTATTCCAAGAAACATTTAATGAATCCTATTATGTGACATAGATTCTGTTCCTCATTCTCTGGAATATCAAAGTCTCTCTCTGCTACCTGATGCAAAAGACCATAACTAAGAAGCTAATAGGAAATTTTGGGGTGCCTGGGTGGCTCAGTCGGTTAAGCGTCCAACTCTTGATTTTGTCTCAGGTCATGATCTCATGGTTCGTGGGTTCAAGCCCCACATTGGGCTGTGCACTGATGGGTGGGTGCAGAGCCTTCTGGGGATTCTCTCTCTGCCCCTCTCCTGCTTGCACACACACTTTCACTCTCTCAAAATAAATGAACTTTAAAAAAAAAGGAACAGTATTCTTAAAAAAAAAGAGAATGTATACTTTTCTGTGTAAAGATATTGTACATCTTTTCATTGATCTATTCTCAGGGTATTCTTTTTTATACTACTGTAAATGATTGGATTTTTTATTTCATCTTATAACTGTTTCTGGCTGATATACAGAACTATAATTGATTTTTGCTTAGTGACCTTCTATCCTACATCTTGCTAAGCTTATTTATTAATCCTAATAATTTACTTGTACATGTTTTTGTTGTTGCTGTTGTTGTTGTTGTTTTCTAGAGACAAAGAGACAGTGTGCAAGTGAGAACAAGAGGAAGAGGGAAAGAGAGAATCTTAAGTAGGCTTCATGCCCAGTGTGGAGCCTGGGTGCAGGGCTCAATATCAATACCCTGAGATCATGACCCAAGCTGAAATCAAGAGTTGGATGCTTAACCAACTGAGCCACCCAGGAGCCCCAACTTGTACATGTTTTTGGATATTCTTGTACACAATTATCTGCAAATAATGACAGTTTATTTCTTCATTTTAACATATATTCTTTTTCTTATTTCACTAACTAGCACTTCTAGTACAATGCTGTAGAAAAGTACAGTAGGCATCCTTGTCTTTCACATAAGAATAATCCCTTTACTTTCAATTTTTAGGATTGTGTCTCTAGTAATATAGGTGGATTTTTTAAACCAGTATGAATATTCTAGTAGATAATTTTCATTCATTAAATTTTTGATTGGTAGTAAAATTAAACAAAAAGTCTCAGCATACCAGAAATACCCTTCCTCAAGCCAAACCCAAATACAAATAAAAGCTAATCAAAGAAAAATACAGGGGCACCTGGGTGGCTCAGTCAGTTAAGCATCCGACTTCAGTTCAGGTCATGATTTCACAGTCTGTGAGTTCAAGCCCCGCATTGGGCTTTGTGCTGACAGCGTAGAGCCTGGAGCCTGCTTCAGATTCTGTCTCCCTCTCTCTCTGCCCCTTCCCTGCTGATGCTCTGTCTCTCTCTCTCTCTCAAAAATAAATAAACATTTTTTTTAAGTTTAAAAAAAAAAAAGAAAAATGCAGATATAAAGCAAAAGCAATTCCTAACTCATTTGTGACTGCAAAATGAACAAAACTGGAAAATGGGCTTAACATGGGCTTAAAGGTTCAGGGCATGTGGTATAGTAGAATCACTCTGAGACAGTATTAGACAGGAAGAAAGGATAAAAATGGTTTTGGATTTTACAGAAATATGTAAATCCAAGCCTGATTCACAAGAATGCTGTGTCCCATTGCTTCTCACATTGACTCTGATCAGGACACTGTAGTTACTATGTTCATATTGATTCCTCTATTTTCATTATTCCCATCCCTAGGAGAAATCATGGCCTAGAGAAAGACAAATGGTCACTCTCCTGTTGGCCCAAATTAGAGGTGACTGGGACAAATTGTGCAGCCTGTTGCTTAGATTGTATGCCTGCCATTACCACTACCCAGGATAGCTGGGCTTGCCCAGATAAGGAAGTAACACAGGGAGTCAACACACTTGTAACTACTAACATTTTAAAATTTATTCCTGCCCTCTTATGTCAATTTTCTAACTTATAATTCTTTATTGTTATTTTCTCTTTCTGCCTTTATTCAGATTCATTTTCTTCTCCATTTTTCCCTCTAGCAATTTGGAACATATATAGTCTATTTTTATTCTCCTTATAACTACACTTAAATTTTGAAGGAACACATTTTCATTCAAATATTAGCTCCATGGCCAACATATTTCCATCAATATCAGTATCTATAGTCTTCCCTGCTGGTCACCATCCACCATTATCCCAATACATATGCTACCATCTGAGGGGATCATCTGAGAGCCCAGTTCCAGATTACTAAATTGTTTATCTTCACAAATCCAACTATTACTTAGACTTAACTATTTCATTTGGTCTTTTTCAACACTGTTTCATCTACCCATCTTTTTACTGCTCCTTGGTTCGATTGCAGGAGAAAGGTAGACAAATGGATTTATGGTAGTCTTCAAATCAAAATCAGTATGAAAGCCACCCAGATAAGAGTCAGAGGACAGAGCTGTGAAAAAAAAGATTCCTATGAAATAAGACGCTCAGGAACACAGGACACCACTGCTATCTCTTCACAAAGGAGGAAAGGTTGTGGTAATGCTGTCTTTTGTTTAAGAATCAAGAGAGCCAAGTATTGGCTCCCACTAATGGAAGCACATACATTATTTCTGATTGGTGATCTCAACCTCAAGAATAAATGGGCAAATACAGGAAGGCTTGAGTCTTTCCAGATCCAACAGAACTTTTCTCTGCCTGGATCTCCTCTCCAGCAGCTGCACATCCCATTAAGAACCTGAGGGCCATGAAAAGATGAACTAAGATGGTTGCACATCTGCTCTGTGCAACCATTTCATTGGTAACATCATGTGTATCCATAATTAATTAAATCATAAACTTAAAAAAAAGATTTTTGCATGAGCAAGAAAGAAAAGGATCCTTTTCTACAATCCACAAACCAACTGAAACACCCAAGTGGCAAACTTTGAGGCCTTACACATCTAAAAATTACCTTTATTTTTCCCCTCCCTCTTAAATGCTTTTGGGGCTAGGGATAGTACTCTGATCAGTTATAAACTCATTTTCCCTATCTTTGAAAGTGTTGTTTCACTGTCTTCAAAGATTGTTACAATAAGATCTGATTATTTCTTTGTAGATACCTCTTTTTTTTTTTTTTTTCTGTTTGAAAGCTTTTTAGAAACTTCTCTTTATCCTTTCTTTGTCTTCTCAGATTTCACCATAATGTATTTAGGTGTGGGCCTTTCATAATTTATCCTACTTGCACTTGATGCATTGTTGGAATGCGAAGATTTTGTCCTTTCAGGCTCTGGGAAAACTTGCTTCTTTGATTCCTACATTTCCTCCCTTTCGTTTTCTCTATTCTATCTGGAATTCCTATCAGACAGATACTGAATTCCTGAATCTATATTCCATGTGCTTTTTTTCTCACCGTTTCCAATCCCTTGACCTTTCCTCTACGAATTCCCTCCAAGAATGTCACAGCTTACTCTTGCAGCTATTTTGTGCTTTGTGTCACTCTGTTATTTAGGTCAGAGATTGCTCTTCACCTTCACAATCACATGTTTAATATCCAAGATCTGTTTGATAGTCAAGGATGCAACATTCTCAAATCTATGAGAATATAGTTGTTGTAAAATCTTTCTCTGCTTGCTGTATTAACTGATTTTTCAGTATTATTTTTTCTTTTTTTTTTTTTAATGTTTATTTTTGAGAGAGACAGAGACAGAGACAAAGCATCGGGGGGAGGGGCAGAAACAGAGAGACACAGAATCCGAAGCAGGCTCCAGGCTCTGAGCTGTCAGCACAGAGCTCGACATGGGCTTGAACCCACGAGCCATGAGATCATGACCTGAGCTGAAGTCGGACACTCAACCAACTAACCCACCCAAGCGCCCCTAGTTTTTCTATTTCTTAAAGTTAGTAATTCTTTCTCATGGCATTGATTTTTCTCAAGTATTTGGTGAAACTTGGTAGCCTAATTACTTCTGTACTTGAAAATTTTTATGCTTTTGTTTATTTTTACTGTGACCGGACTCTGGTAAAGAAAGGCGGAAAGACAGGGTATGTCTCATGTAGGGCCTGACAGTGATTGTAGAAGCTTTTCATCCTCTCTACAAGTCAGTAGCTACCTGCAGAAAATTCCAGTCTCTTTGGGCCCAGTGACCACGTTTACAATGTAGCAAGAAGTCAATGCCAGTCAATTGTATATATGTGAATTATATATCAACAAAGCCAATTTTTTAAGTCAATGACACAAATTGGTAGGGGAGGGGGCTGACATACTAAGCATCTAAGTGGAATTCCTCCCAAAAGACCCCTGAAGATTTTCCCAGACCCCTTTCCCACTCCTTATGTATGTTGAAACTGAGAATGGAATTCTCTACTACCAAAACATCCATCTATTGTGGTGTGTTTTTCTCCAGATTTATTTGCAGTTGGAACATATGTGCCCAGACCACCTTCTTTATCTAATCTTCTTCCACCTACAATAAATTTATTAAGAGAAAACTTAAATTACAATATGGATAACTCTCACATAACATTTAACTAATGAAGACAGAGGTAATATAGTGTGTTCTGTCTTATTCCATTTATATAAAGTTGAAATAGGCAAAACTAATCTATGCTGTTAGACACTGGCATAAGAGTTACCTCTAGGAACCTAATGACTGGAAGGAGTACAAAAAGGGCTTCTTGGATCTTGGTAATCTGTTTCTCAGTCAGAGTGCTGTTACATGGCTGTATTAACCTTGCAAAATCTATTGAGGCAGAGGAGGAGTCAACATGGCGAAGTGAGGGGAGGGGGCGCGAAGATCCCTCTCCCTCAAACACAGCAGTATTGAGGCCAGAAGACTTGGAATTCTAGGAACCTGGGCTACAGACTGACAGAAACATTCCCAGGGGCCCGCAGGGACAGCTTGGCCAGCCATAGGTGCATGAATGCAAATTGGTAGAGATAAAATGGGTCTCATAGGCACGGAGGGGAAGGATCCCCTTCTGTGGAGAGACAAAAGTAAGAGAAAGAGAAGCCATGGAAGTGTAGGATTGTATTTGGACAAGAGAAAAACATCTCTGGACCATGGACAGGGAACAGACAAAATGGAGAGAGAGCCAGTCTCTAACTTACAAATAGTCTTAGGAGTGATGATGCAGGGTTGCAGGACTCCCTCCAGACTGGGGCCTGCCACCCTGTACACAGGCCTGGAGGGGAGAAGGATCCGGCGTCAGGCTTGGTAGCTAGCTCAGAGGTTTGTTGGGAGAGCAGTCCCCTCCCTCAAGTGCTGTGGGAAGGTACATTGCCACTTCAAAGACAAAAGATCCTGCAGGGGCCCACCAGCCAGAGGCCCTTTGTCAGCTGGGCAGAGTGGCACTACCCTAGAACCAAGGCACACAAGCAGGATCCTTTGACAGCAGGGTCTGAATCCCAGCTGAGCACCCAAGAGGCCCATGACACTGTGGAACGAGACAAACTGGCCCGCTCCCGCCCTCATGGTACTGTGAGGACTGCTTGAACAGTGTGGCTTGAGACATCTGGTCAGGGGAGGAGAGACTGGGGTGTCACCATTTTTCTCCCCATCACCAAAAAGGTGGCGCTTCAGGGAACAGGGCAGTGGGCCCACAGTGGAGGCAGGGCTGCTTACACCAAACCCCACCCCTCCGTGCCTGGTAACTGCTCTGCCAGACCGAGATTGACACTGACCAAACCAGAGGGCCCCTCCTCCAGAACCAGCACAGCCACTGGTTCTGTCATCAGACATCCGTCCAGCGGTTTTGCATTTTCTGACTTGATTCTTGGTGAATTCTTATTTTATATTTATACATATTTTTTCTTTTCTTTCTCTTATTTCTTCCCTTCTCTATTCTGATTGTTGGTTTGTTTAAGCAGACATTTTTAACCTATTCTTTTTACGCCTCTTCTTTATCTCCTTCTTCCTTATTTTCCTCTCTCTCTCTCTCTCTCTCTCTCTCTCTGGATTAAGCTGTATAGTTTCTCTAATTCTCTGCCTGGTCAATTTCTTTTCCTTCTCCTTGCCCCTGTCATTTCTCTCTTTGTATGGGATAAGGCTTCTTCCACCACCACCCCCCTTTTAAATTTTTTCCAGAGTTACTTCAACAAACAAATCAAAGCACACCTGGTGGAAGGTCCAAACCACCATTACAAGTAGGGAGATAAAGCAACCAGAATCACAACAACAGACAGCACGCAACACACTCCCTTCCTCTGGAAAGGCCAGGCCATAGACAGTGTATGACCCCTTTTTAATACAGTAGTGTTCACAGGCGCAGGACACATAACAAGCTATTAAAACACATAAAGGACAGAAAACTGGGGCGCCTGGGTGGCGCAGTCGGTTAAGCGCCTGACTTCAGCCAGGTCATGATCTCGCGGTCCGGGAGTTCGAGCCCCGCGTCAGGCTCTGGACTGATGGCTCGGAGCCTGGAGCCTGTTTCCGATTCTGTGTCTCCCTCTCTCTGACCCTCCCCCGTTCATGCTCTGTCTCTCTCTGTCCCAAAAATAAATAAACGTTGAAAAAAAATTAAAAAAAAAAAAAGGACAGAAAACTAGCCAAAATGATGAAACCAAAAAATTCTCCTCAAAAGAAACTCCAGGAAGAAATGACAGCCAGAGAATTGCTCAAAATGTATATAAACAATATATCTGATCAAGAATTTAGAGTAATAGTCATAAGACTAATAGCTGGACTTGAAAAAAGCATAGAAGATAGCAGAGAATCTATTGCTACAGAGATCAAAGAACCAAGAGATACTCATGACAAATTAAGAAATGCCATAAATGGGGGCCGTCTGGGTGGCTCAGTCAGTTAAGCATCTGACTTCGGCTTAGGTCATGACCTTCACAGTTCACGAGTTCAAGCCCCACATCAGGCTCTGTGCTGACAGCTCAGAACATACAGCCTGCTTCAGATTCTGTGTATATGTGTCTCTCTCTCTCTGCTCCTCCCACACTCATGCTCTGTCTCTCTCTCAAAAATAAATAAACATTAAAAAAAATTCTTTTAGGGGCACCTGGGTGGCTCAGTCAGTTAAGCATCCAACTCTTGGTTTCAGCTCAGGTCATGATCTCACAGTTCATGAGAATTCTCTCTTCCTCTCTCTCTGCCCCTCCTCCACTCTGTCTCTCAAAATAAATAAACTTTAAGAAGAATTTTTTTTAATTTTTTTAAAAAGAAATGCTATAAATGAGATGCAAAATAAACTAGATGCAGTGACAGAAAGGATGTAGGAAGCAGAGGGGACAATAAGTGAAAGAGAAGATAAAATTATGGAAAATGATGAAGCCAAGAAAAGAAGATATAAGAAAATGCTACACCATGAGGGGTAAATTAGAGACCTAAGTGATTCAATGAAATGTAATAACATTTGTATCATAGAAGTTTCAGAAGAAGAAAGAAAGAAAGTTTATTTGAACAAATTATAGTTGAGAACTTCCCTATCTGGGGAAGGAAGCAGATATCCAAATCCAGGAGGCACAGAGAAGTACCTTTAGAAAAAACAAGAATAGGTCATCACTAAGGCCTATCATAGTGAAACTGGCAAAATACAAAGATAAAGATAGAATTCTGAAAGCATCTAGGAACAAACAGCCTTTAACTTACAAGGGTAAACACATAAGGGCAGTAGCAGACCTGTCTACTGAAACTTGGCAGGCCAGAAGGGAGTGGCAGGAAATATTCAATGTGCTGAATAGGAAAAATATGCAGCCAAGAATCCTTTATCCAGCAAGGCTATCATTCAGAATAGACAGAGAGATAAAGGCTTTCCCAGACAAACAAAAACTAAAGGAATTCATGATCACTAAACCAGTCCTGGAGGAGATCCTAAGGGGGACTCTGTGAGTGGAAGGCTACAAAGACTACAAAGGACCAGAGACATCACCACAAGCATGAAACCTACAGATAACACAGTGAAACTAAACCCATATCTTTCAATAATCACTCTGAATGTAAATGAACTAAATGCCCCAATCAAAAGACATGGAGTATCAGAATAGATAAAAAACCAAGATCCATCTATATGCTGCCTACAAGAGATTCATTTTACACCTGAGGACACCTGCAAATTTAAAGTGAGGAGATGGAGAACCATCTAGCATGCTACTGTAAGTCAAAAGAAAGCTGGAGTAGCCATACTTATATTAAGACAAACTAGATTATAAACTAAGATTGTAACAAGAGATGAATAAGGGCACTATATCATAATTCAGGGGTCCATTCATCAAGAAGAGCTAACAATTGTAAATGTTTATGCCCCCAAGTTGGAAGAGCCCAGACATATATATCAATTAATCACAAACATAAGCAATCTTATTGATAATAATATGGTAATTGTAAGTGACTTTAATACTCCACTTACAACAATGGACAGATCATATCAGCAGAAAATCAACAAAGAAACAATGGCTTTGAATGATACACTGGACCAGATGGACTTGACAGATATATTCAGACTTTTCATCCAAAAGTAGAATACACAGTCTTCTGGATTGTATGGAACATTCTCCAAAATAGAGATCACATACTGGGTCACAAAATGGCCCTCAATAAATATAAAAGAACGGAGATCATACCATGCATATTTTCAGGTCATAACGCTATGAAACTTGAAATCAACCACAAGAAAAAACTTGGAAAGCCTCCAAATACATGGAGATTAAAGAACATCCTACTAAAGAATGAATGGGTCAACCAGGCAATTAAAGGAGAAATTTTAAAATATATAGAAGCAAATGAAAATGAAACACGATGGTCTAAAACAGCAAAGGCACTCCTAAGAGGAAAATACATTGCAATCCAGCCTATCTCAAGAAATAAGAAAAATTCCAAATACAAAACCTAACCTCACACCTAAAGGAACTAGAAGCAGAGCAACAACAACAACAAAAACAAAAAACGAACAAACAAGCCTCAAAACCAGAAGAGAAATAATAAAGGTTAGAGCAGAAATAAACAATACAGAATTAAAAAGAAAAAAAAAACAGAACAGATCAATGAATCTAACAGCTGGTTTTTTGAAAGAATATACAAAACTGATAAACCCCTGGCCAGACTTCTCCAAAAAGAGAGAGAGAGAAGACCCAAATAGATAAAATCATGAATTAAAGAGGAGAGATTACAACCAACACCCCAGAAATAAAAACAATGATTAGAGAATATGACAAAAAATTATATACCAACAAACTGGACAACCTGGAAGAAATGGACAAATTCCTAGACACCCACACACTACCAAAACTCAAACAGGAAGAAATAGAAAATTTGAACAGACCCATAATCAGTGAGGAGATTGAATCAGTTATCAAAAATCTTCCAACAAATAAGAGTCCTGGGCCAGATGCCTTTGTAGGGGAATTCGACCAGACATTTAAAGCAGAGTTAATACCTGTACTTCTCACATTGTTCCAAAAAATAGAAATGGAAGGAAAGCTTCCAGACTCATTATATGAAGCCAGCATTACCTTGATTCCCAAACCAGACAGACACCCCACTAAAAAGGAGAATTACAGGCCAATATCCCTGATGAATATTGATGCAAAAATTCTCAATAAGATACTAGCAAATCAAATTCAACAGTATATTAAGACAATTACTCACCATGATCAAGTGGAATTCATTCCTGGGTTACAGAGCTGGTTCAGTATTTGCAAATCAATCAATGTGATACATCACATTAATAGAAGAAAGGATAAGAACATATGACCCTGTCAATAGATACAGAAAAAGCATTTGACAAAATACAGCATCCTTTGTTAATAAAAACTCTCAAGAAATCTGGGATAAAAGGAACATACCTTAACATCATAAAAGCCATATTTGAAAGGCCCACAGATAATATAATCCTCAACAGGGAAAAACTGAGAGCTTTCCCCCCGAGATCAGGAACATTGAGGGTTGTCCACTCTCACCACTGTTGTTTAACACAGTGTTGGAAGTCCTAGCCTCAGCAATCAGACAACAAAACGAAATAAAAAGCATCCAAATTGGCAAAGAAGAAGTCAAACTTTCACTCTTCATACATGACATGATACTCTACATGGAAAACCAAAATGCTCCACCAAAAAGCTGCTAGAACTGATAGATAAGTTCAGCAAAGTCACAGGATATAAAATCAATGTACAGAAATCGGTTGCATTTATGTACACCAATAATAAAGCAATAGAAAGAGAAATCAAGGAATTGATCCCAATTACAATTGCACCAAGAACCATAAAATACGTAGGAACAAATCTAACCAAAGATTATAAAAGATCTGTATGCTGAAAACTATAGAAAATTTATGAAAGAAATTGAAGAAGACACAAAAAAAATGGGAAAACATCCCTGCTCATGGATTGGAAGAACAAATATTGTTAAAATGTTAATACTATCCAACGCAATGAAAGAAATTGAAGAAGACACACAAAAAAATGGAAAAGCATTCTATGCTCATGAATTGAAAGAACAAATATTGTTAAAATGTCAATACTATCCAAAGCAATCTACACATTCAATGCAATCCAAATCAAAATTGCACCAGCATTCTTCGCAGAGCTAAAACAAATGATCCTAAAATTTGTATGGAACCACAAAAGACCCCAAATCGCCAAAATAATGTTGAAAAAGAAAACGAGAGCAGGAGGCATCACAATGCCAGACTTTAGCCTGTATTACAAAGCTGTAATCATCAAGACAGCATGGTATTGGCACAAAAACAGACACATAGACCAACGGAATAGAATAGAGAACCCAGAATTGGACCCATAAATGTATGGCCAACTAATCTTTGACAAAGCAGGAAAGAATATCCAATGGAAAAAAGACAGTCTCTTTAGCATATGTTGCTAGAAGAACTGGACAGCAATATGCAGAAGAATGAACTTGGACCACTTTCTTACACCATACACAAAAATAAGTTCAAAATGGATGAAAGACTTAAATGTGAAACAGGAAATCATCAAAACCCTAGAGTAGAAAACAGGCAACAATTTCTTTGGCCTCAGACGCAGCAACTTCTTACTTGACATGTCTCCGAAGGCAAGGGAAATAAATGCAAAAATGAACTATTGGGACCTCATCAAGATAAAAATCTTCTGCACAGCAAAGGAAACAATCAACAAAACTAAAAAGCAATCTATTGAATGGAAGAAGATATTTGAAAATGACATATTGGATAAAGGGTTAGTATCCAAAATCTATAAAGAAGTTATCAAACTCAACACCTGAAAAACAAATAACCAGTGAAGCAACGGGCAGAATATATGAATACACACTTTTCCAAAGAAGACATCCAGATGACAAACAGATGCCTGAAAAGATGCTTAAAGTCGCTCATCATGAGGGAAATAAATCAAAACCACATTAAGATACCACCTCACACCTGTCAGAGTAGCTAAAATTAACAACACAGGAAACAATAGATGTTCCAAGGATGTGGAGAAATGGGAACCCTCTTGCACTGTTGGCAGGAATGCAAACTGATGCAGCTGCTCTAGAAAACAATGTGGAGCTTCCTCAAAAAATTAAACATAGAATTACCCTACGACCCAGAAATTGTACTACTAGGAATTTATCCAAAGGACACAAAAATGCTGAATCAAAGGGGCACATGCACCCCAGTGTTTATAGCAGCACTATCAACAATAGCCAAATTACAATAGCCCAAATGTCCATGAACTGATGAATGGATAAAGGAGATATGGTACACACACACACGCACGCACACGTGCGCACGCACACACCACACACACAATATTACTCAGTGATCAAAAGGATGAAATCTTGCCATTTGCAACAACATGGCTGGAACTAGAATGTACTATGCTAAGCTAAATAAGTCAGTCAGAGAAAGACAAATATCATATGATTTCACTCATATGTGGAATTTAAGAAACAAAACAGATGTACATAAGGGAAAGGAAAGGAAAAATAAGATAAAAACAGAAAGGGAAGCAAACCATAAGAGACTCTTAAATATAGAGAATAATCTGAGGATTGCTGGAGGGGGTGAGTGGGGGGGATGGGCTAAATGGGTGATGGCCATTAAGGAGGGCACTTGTTGGGATGAGCATTGGGTGTTATATGTAAGTGATGAATCACTAAATTCTTCTGAAACCAATACTACACATATGTTAACTAACTTGAATTTAAATAAATACATATTTTTATATATGTTATTGAGAGTGTGTGTGTGTGTGTGTGTGCGTGTGTGCGCGTGGAAACGAAACAAAAATACATCAAGAATGGTTCCTATGTTTATTTCTGGTATAAGCAGCTGAAATAGAAACCATGGCATCTTAGTTTTGAGATTCAAGTATGATTCACTTCTAATCACATATCACTTTGATTCACTTATCACTTTGATAAGCTTAAATTACTTGTGTTATATTCCTAAAACTAGATCCTATCGCCTCCATGTTCAAAACCCTTAAATAGCTCTCTTGTACTTATAATAAAAAATGTTAAAATCTATAACATGAGGGGCGCCTGGGTGGCTCAGTCGGTTAAGCGTCCAACTTCGCCTCATGTCATGATCTCGCGGTCCCTGAGTTCAAGCCCCGCGTCGGGCTCTGTGCTGACAGCTCAGAGCCTGGAGCCTGTTTCAGATTCTGTGTCTCCCTCTCTCTCTGACCCTCCCCCATTCATGCTCTGTCTCTCTCCGTCTCAAAAATAAATAAACGTTAAAAAAAATCTATAACATGATCTATAGGCCATCTATGATTTGGCTCCCACCTATCCCGTATCATTTTCTCACAACACTCTGCCTCCTACCGACAACACATACAGTTGTATAGTTTTCTTTAGTTCTATAAAATGTCAAGATCTTAGCCACAAAGGGTCTCCTGCATGATGTTCCTTCTGTATAAAATTTTAATTTCCTTCCCCACTCTCCACTTCTTTATCTTTTAGTACTCAAATTATATATCATTGTAACAAACATATCTTCAATGACTCCCCATCCCCAACTTCCATTAGGTCCCCTGGTTAGTCTTCATATCTTACCTGTGATAATATATTTAAGTTTACATGTTTGTCTCTCTCCCACTCTAGACTGAGTTAGTCTAGATTAACTAGACTAACTAACAGTGATGTCATTTATTTAATTCCTAAGATATATCCAGTACCTAGTACAATGTATAGTGTACTCAAATACTGAATGAATGAATGAATGAATGAATGAATGCATACAGGAAGAAGAGCAGATGTGAGGGGAGAGAGATTTCAGGTTGGATATTTTTTTATGTTTATTTACATATTTTGATGGGGGGCCGGCCAGAGAGACAGGGAGATAAAGAATCTTAGGCAGGCTCCATGCTGTCAGTGCAGAGCCTCATGCAGGGCTCGATCTCACAACCCTGAGATCACGACCTAAGCCAAAATCAAGAGTTGGACACTCAACCGACTGAGCCACCCAGGAGCCCCAGGTTGGATATTTCTAATGTGAAATATCTATGCAATAGCCAAGGAGAAATGCTAGGCCAACAGATAGAACTATCTGGATTTCAGAAGAAAGATCTAGGATAGAAAGATTGATTTGGGAGTAATCAACAAGTCTATGGTAACTTAAGTCACCCAAAGGTATGAGAATATATAGACAGAATGAATTTTAAACATTTTTAAATGTTTATTCATTTTTGAGAGACAGAGAGAGAGAGAGACAGAGAGTGCGTGTGTGTGTGTGTGTAGCGTAGGGGCAGAGAGAGAGGGAGACACAGGACCAAAGCAGGCTCCAGGTTCTGAGCTTAGAAGAAATTTTAAACAGAAGGGGAAGGGAGGCTAAAACTAAAAGGACAATCAAACTTTTATTCAACATAGTACTGGAAGTCCTTACCAGACCAATTAGGCAGGAAAAAAAAAAATAAAAGCCATTCCAAATTGGGAAGGAAAAAATAAAACTGCTGCTATTTGCAGACAAATGATTTCATATATAGAAAACCCTAAAGACGCCATACACAAAAAACTATTAGAACGAATAAATGAATTCAGTAAAGTTACAAGGTATGAAACTAACATAAAAATCTGTTTCACTTTTATATACTAACAATAAACTATCAGAAAGAGAAATTAAGGATAATCCCATTTATAACTGCATCAAAAAGAATAAAATACTTAGGAATAAAATTAACAAAGCAGATGAAAGACCTGTACACTGAAAACTGTAAGATACTGATAAAAGACACTGAAGATATAACTAAATAGAAAGATATTCCTTTCCCATGGACTGGAAGAATTAATACTGTTAAAATGCCCTATATTACCAAAGCAATTTACAATTTCTTTTTTTTTTTTTAACGTTTATTTATTTTTGAGACAGAGAGAGACAGAGCATGAACAGGGGAGGGGCAGAGAGAGAGGGAGACACAGAATCGGAAGCAGGCTCCAGGCTCTGAGCCATCAGCCCAGAGCCCGACGTGGGGCTCGAACTCACGGACCGTGAGATTGTGACCTGAGCTGAAGTCGGACGCTCAACCGACTGAGCCACCCAGGCGCCCCGCAATCTACCATTTCAATGCAGTTTCTATCAAAACTCCAATGGCACTTTCCGCAGAAAAAGAACAATCCTAAAATTTGGATGGAAGCACAAAAGATCTCAAATACTCAAAGCAATATTGAGAATTGATAACAAAATTAGAGGTATCATGCTCCCTGATTTCAAACTTTATTACAAAGCTACAGTAATCAAAACACTGTGTTATTGGCATAAGAACAAACACATAGATCAATGGAACAGAATAGAGAGCCAAAAAATAAATCCATGCATATATGATCAATTAATTAAAGACAAAGGAGGCAAGAATATACAAAAGAGAAAGGACAGTTTTTTCCATAAATGGCATTGAGAAAACTGAACTGTTATACATAAAAGAACTTATACACCACTACCTTACAGTATACACAAAAATTAACTCAAAATGGATTAAAGACTTGAATGTAAGACCTGAACCCATAAAACTAGAAGAAAACATAGGCAGTAAACTCCCTAATATTGATTTTGGTGATGACTTTTTGGACCTGACTCCAAAGGCAAGGTCAACAAAAGCAAACAAATGGAACTACATCAAACTAAACAGCTTCTGCACAAAGCAAACCATCAAGAAAATGAAAAGCAAACCTACCTAATGGGAGAAGATAATTATAAACAATACTTCAAATTAGGGGTTAATATCCAAAATATATAAAGAATTCATCCAACTCGGGGCGCCTGGGTGGCGCAGTCGGTTAAGCGTCCGACTTCAGCCAGGTCACGATCTCGCGGTCCGTGAGTTCGAGCCCCGCGTCGGGCTCTGGGCTGATGGCTCAGAGCCTGGAGCCTGTTTCCGATTCTGTGTCTCCCTCTCTCTCTGCCCCTCCCCCGTTCATGCTCTGTCTCTCTCTGTCCCAAAAATAAATAAACGTTGAAAAAAAAAATTTAAAAAAAAGAATTCATCCAACTCAATAACAATAATAACAACAAACAATCCAATTAAAAAACTATGGAGGATCTGAATGAACATTTTTTCAAAGAAGACATACAGATGGCCAACACTTACATGAAAAGATGCCCAATATCTAATCAGGTAAAAGCAAATCAACACGACAATGAGATATTACCTCATACCTGTCAGAATGGCTATTATCAAAACAAAACAAAACAAAACAAAAAATAACAAACATTGGCCAGGATGTGAAGAAAAGGAACCCTCGTGCACTATTGATGGGAATGTAAATTGGTGCGGCCACTATGGAAAATAGCATGGCAGTTCCTCAAAAAATTACAAATAAAACTACCATATGATCCAGCAATTCCACTTCTAAGCATTTATCTGAGGAAAATGAAAACACTATGTCAAGAAATAAAGGAGTAAACATGAATTCCCATGTTTATTGCAGCATTATTTACAATAGCCAAGATAGGGAAACAACCTAAGTGTCCACTGATGAATGAATGAATAAAGAAGATATGGTATATATACTTATGAGATGTGGTTACAATATAATACATAGTATGTATGTATATATATATATATATATATATATATATATATATATAATGAAATACTACTCACCCATTTTAAAAAAACGTGAAATCTTGCTATTTGCATGTGACAACATAGATGGACTTTAAGGGTTGAAGGTATTATGCTAAGTTAAGTCAGACAAAAACAAATACTGATTGATTTCACTTATATGTGAAATATAAAAACAAATGAAACAAACTCATAGACACAGAGAACGGATTGGCAGTTGCAGGGATGTGCAAAGAGGATCAAAGTACAAAATTCCAGCTGTAAATAAGTCTTGAAGATATTATGTATAGCATGGTGACCATAGTCAATAATATTGTATTGCATATTTGAAAGTTGCTAAGAAAGTAGACCTTCAGGGGCGCCTGGGTGGCTCAGTCGGTTAAGCATCCGACTTCAGCTCAGGTCACGATCTCGCAGTCCGTGAGTTCGAGCCCCGCGTCGGGCTCTGGGCTGATGGCTCAGAGCCTGGAGCCTGCTTCCAATTCTGTGTCTCCCTCTCTCTCTGCCCCTCCCCCGTTCATGCTCTGTCTCTCTCTGTCCCAAAAATAAATAAAATGTCAAAAAAAATATTTTAAAAAAAGAAAGTAGACCTTCAAACTTCTCATCATAAGAAAAAAAATGTATGACTCTTACGGTGATAAATGGTACCATTGGATGGTTCCATCCATTGGCTTCCATCCAAATGGTACCATTACTGTGGTATCATTTCACAAAGTATACAATATTAAATCATTATGTTGTACAACTAAAACTAATATGTTATAGGTCAATTAGATTTCAATTAAAAAAGGAACATCAAATTGATAGGAGATAAATAAAAAGTGTGTGTTACTATAACTGTGTGATACCATTGAGGAGATTATAGGCACATCTCATTTTACTGTGCTTCAAGTTATTTTGCTTTCTCAGATACTGCATTTTTTTATAAACTGAAGGTTTGTGGCAACCCTGCATCAAGCAAGTCTATCAGCACCATTTTTCCAAAAGCATTTGCTCACTTCATGTTTCTGTGCCATATTTTGGTAATCCTCACAACATTTGAAACTTTTTCATTATTATCACATCTGTTATGGTCATCTATGATCAGTGATCTTTGATGTTACTATTGTAATTGTTCTGGGGTGCCATGAACCATATCCATATAAGATGGAAAAGTTAATCGATAAATGTTGTGTGCTCCACTGATTAGCTTTTCCCCCATTTCTCTTCCCCATTCTCTTGGTCCTCCCTATTTTCTGACACACAACAGTATTTAAATCAGGCCAGTTAATAACCCTAAAATGGGTTCTAAGTGTTCAAGTGAAAGGAAGAGTTGCACATCTCTCATTTCATATCAAAAGCTAGAAATGATTTAACTTAGTGAGGAAGGCATATTGAAAGCTGAGATAGGCCAAAAGCTATGCTTCTTGCACCAGGTAGCCAAGTTACAAATGCAAAGGAAAAGTTTTTGAAGAAAATTAACAGTGCTACTTCAGTAAACACACAAATGATGAGAAAGCAAAACAGCCTTATTGCTGATACAGAGAAAGGTTTTTTGTTTTGTTTTGTTTGGGGCTTTTTTTTCTTTCCTAATTTTTATTTAAATTCTAGTTAGTTAACATATAGTATAATATTATTTGCAAGAGTAGAATTTAGTGATTCATCACTTACATATTACACCCTGTACTCAACACAAGTGCCCTCCTTAATACCCATCACCCATTTAGCCCATCCCACACCCAACTCCCTCCATCAACCCTCATTTTGTTCTCCATCATAAAAAGTCTCTTATGGGTTGATTTCCTCTCTCTTTTCCCTCCTTCTTGTATGTTCATGAGTTTTATTTCTTAAAACTCCACTTATAAGTGAAATCATATGGTATTTGTCTTTCTCTGCCTGACTTATTTGCTCAGTATAATACTATCTAGCTCCATCCACATCATTGCAAATGGTAAGATTTCATTCCTTTTGATGGCTGAGTAATATCCCATTGTATATACATACGACATCTTCTTTATCTATTCATCAGTTGATGGACATTTGGGTTCTTCCCATAGTTTGGCTATTGCTGATAATGCTACTATAAACATCAGAGAACATGTGACCCCTTCAAATCTGTATTTTTGTATCTGTTGGGTAAATACCTAATAGTGCAATTGTTGGATGGTAGGGTAGTTCTCTTTTTAACTTTTTTAAGAACCTTCATCATACTGTACTCCAGAGTGGGTGCACCAGTGTGCATTCCCACCACCAGTACAAGAGGGCTTCCCTTTCTCCACATCCTCACCAACACTTGTTTCTTGCATTGTTAATTGTAGCCATTCTAACAGGTGTGAGGTAATATCTCATCATGGTTTTGATTTGTATTTCCCTGATGATGAATGATGTTGAGCATCTGTTCATGTGTTTGTTAGCCATCTGGATGTTTTCCAAAAAATGTCTATTCATGTCTTCTGCCCATTTCTTCACTAGATTATTTGTTTTTTAGGTGTTGAGTTTGGTAAGTTCTTTATAGATTTTGGATACTAATGTTTTATCAGATATGTCATTTGCAAATATATTCTCCCAATCCATAGGCTGCCTTTTAGTTTTGTTGATTGTTCCTTTCATTATGCAGAAACTTGATAAAGTCCCAATAGTTCATTTTTCCTTTTGTTTCCCTTGCCTCCAGAAATGTGTATAGTAAGAAGTTGCTATGGCCAAGGTCAGAAATTGCTGCCAATGTTCTCTTGATGGTTTTCTGTCTCACATTTAGGTATTTCATCTATTTTGAGGTTATTTTTGTGTATGGTGTAAGGAAGTGGTCCAGTTTCATTCTTCTTCTGCATGTTGCCGTCCAGTTTTCCCAACACCATTTGTTAAAGAGACTGCCTTTTGTCCATTGGATTTTTTCCCATGTTTTGTGAAAGACTAATTGACCATATAGTTGAAGCTCCATTTCTGGGTTTTCTACTCCATTACATTGATCTGTATGTCTGTTTTTCTGTCGCCAGTACTATACCGTCTTGATGACTACAGCTTTGTAATATAGCTTGAAGTGTGAAATTGTGATGCCTCTAGCTTTGCTTTTCAAGACTGCTTTGGCTACTTGGGGACTTTTGTGGTTCCTTACAAATTTTAGGATTGTTTGAGCTCTGTGAAAAACGCTGGTGGTGTTTTAATAGAGATTGCATTAAATGTGTAGATTGCTTTTGTAGTATAGACATTTTTTTAATTTTTTTTCAACGTTTATTTATTTTTTTTTTCAACGTTTATTTATTTTTGGGACAGAGAGAGAGCATGAACGGGGGAGGGGCAGAGAGAGAGGGAGACACAGAATCGGAAACAGGCTCCAGGCTCTGAGCCATCAGCCCAGAGCCTGACGCGGGGCTCGAACTCACGGACCGCAAGATCGTGACCTGGTCGAAGTTGGACACTTAACCGACTGCGCCAGCCAGGCGCCCCAACGTTTATTTATTTTTGGGACAGAGAGAGACAGAGCATGAACAGGGGAGGGGCAGAGAGATTTTTCTGTATCTATTGAGAGGATCATATAGTTATGTTCCTTTCTTTTATTAATGTGGTGTATCACATTGACTGATTTGTGAATATTGAACCACCCTTGCAGCTCAGGAATAAATACCACTTGATTGTGGTGAATGATTCTTTTAATGCACTGTTGGATTTGATTTGCTAGTATCTTGGTGAGAATTGTTGCATCCATGTTCATCAGGGATATTGGCCTGTAATTCTCCTTTTTATAGTGGGGTCTTTGTCTGGTTTTGGAATCAAGGTAATGCTGGTCTCATAGAAGGAATTTTGAAGTTTTCCTTCCATTTCTATTTTTTGGAACAGTTTGAGAAGAATCAGTGTTATTTCTTCTTCTTTAAATGTCTGGGAGAATTCCCCTTGGAAGCCATCTAACCCTGGACTTTTGTTTGTTGGGAGATGTTTGATGATTGAGTCAATCTCTTTGCTGGTTATGTGTTTGTTCAAATTATCTATTTCTTCCTGTTTGTTTTGGTAGTTTGTGAGTTTGCAGGAATTCATCCACTTCTTCCTGATTTCCCATTTTTTTGGCATATAATTTTTCACAATATTCACTTGTAATTGTTTGTATTTCTTTGGTGTTGGTTGTGATCTTTCTTTCATTCGTGATTTTATTTTGGGGGTCCTTTCTCTTTTCTTTTTGATAAGTCTGGCGAGAGGGTTATCAAATTTATTCTTTTAAAAAAATCTCTTAGTCTCATTGATCTGTCTTAATGTGGTTTGTTTGTTTCTGTATTACTTCTGGTGTTATCTTTATTATTTCCCTTCTTCTCTTGGCTTCAGGTTTTATTTGCTGTTCCTTTTCTAGCTCTACTAGGTATAAGGTTGAGTTGTATATTTGAGACTTTTCTTATTTCTTCATGTAGACTTGTATTGCAATATACTTGCCTCTTAGGACTGCCTTTGCTGCACCTGAAAGGTTTTGGACTATTGTGTTTTTATTTGCTTCCATGTATTTTTTTTTAAATTTCTTCTTTAATTTCCTGGTTAACTCATTCATTTTTTAGATGTTCTTTAACCTCCATGTATTTATGGTTTTGCTAATCTTTTCTTGTGGTTGTCTTCAAGTTTTATAGTGTTGTAGTTCTGAAAATAAACATGGTATGATCCCAATCTTTTTGTATTTGTTGAGGCTGATTTGTGACCCAGTATGTAATTTATTCTGGAAAATGTTCCATGTGCACTTGAGAAGAATGTGTATTCTGCTGCTTTAGGATGAAATGTTCTGAATAGATCTGTTAAATCCATCCAGTCTAGGGTGTCATTCAAAGCCATTGTTTCCTTGTTGATTTCCTGTGTTGATGATCTGTCCAATGCTGTAATTGGGGTGTTAAAGTCCCAAACTATTATTGTATTATTATCAATGAGTTTCTTTATGTTTGTGATTAATTGGTTTATATATTTGCATGCTCTTGTATTGGGGGCATAAATATTTACAATTGTTAGCTCCTTAATGGATAGACCCCTTAATTGTGATGTAATGCCCTTTTTCAACTCTTGTTACAGTCTTTGGTTTAAAAATCTAGTTTGTCTGATGTAAGTATGGCTTCTTTGACTTTCTTTTGACGTCCTGGCATGATAGATGGTTCACCATTCCTTCACTTTCAATATGCAGGTGTCTTTAGCTCTAAAATGAATCTCTTGTAGGAGTATATAGATAGGTCTTGGTTTTTTATCCATTCTGATAGCCTATAACTTTGGATTGGAGCATTCAGTCCATTCACATTCAGTGTGATTATTGATTGATAGATATTAATTTAGTGCCTTTGTGTTACCTACAAAATTGGTGTTTCTGGTGATGTTCTCTGTTCCTTTCTAGTCTTTGCTGGTTTTCGTCCTTTTTTCCCCAAAAAGTATCCTTTAGTATTTCTTGCAGAGCTAGTATAGTGGTCATGAACTCCTTTAATTTTTGTTTGTCTGGGAAACTCTTTATCTTTCCTTCTATTCTGAATGATAGATCCCAAAGATCTAGCTAACATAATTTATGAAGGTGACTACACTAAACAAGATTCTCAAGGTAGACTAAATAGCTTTCTATTGGAGAACATGCCATCTGGAATTTTCACAGCTTTCAAAGCTTCAAAGGATAGGCTGACTCTTCCCTTGTTAGGGACTAATAGACCTGGTGACTTTAAATTGAAGCCAAGGCTCATTTACCATTCTCAAAATCCTAGGGCACTTAAGAATTATGCTAAACCCACTCTGTCCATGCTCTATTCTATAAATGAAACAAACCCTGTATGACGGTACATTTGTTTACAAGATGGTTTATTTTACTAAATATTTTAAGCCCACTGTTGAGCTCTACCACTCAGTAATATTTCAAAATATTACTACTCATTGCATGCTACAGAGAAATCACTTGTGAAAGAGTCAATCAGTGAGGCAAACTTCCCTGTTGTCTTATTTTAAGAAATTGCCACAGCCACCCTAACCTTCATCAATCACTACTCTGATCATTCAGCAGCCATTGATATTGAAGCAAGACCCTCCACAAACAAAAGATTATGACTCACTCAAAGCTTAAATGATGGTTAGTATTTTTTAACAATCACGTATCTTTTAATTAAGGCTTATAAACTGTATTTTTAGACATAATGCTATAGCACACTTAACAGACTACAGTGTAATGTTAACATAACTTTTACATGCACTAGGAAACCAAAAAAAATGACTCTCTTTATTGTAGTGGTCTGGAACCAAAACCCACAATATCTCCAAGGTATGCTTATACACTTAGCTATAATCAAAACACATTGTGTCTATGAATCAAAATTTGGCAGCAGATCTAGAAGCCATTAAGGGGAACCAGTGAACAGTGAGTAAGTTGAGAACTACTTGTCTCTGAGAGTTAGACTCACCTCAGAGCATACCATATTCTTCTGATTCCCTCTTAATTCATAATTAATGGAGAGTTAACCACATTTTGGCTTTCTATCTCAGGCCCACTCTGCCTATGCTCAACAAAGCCTGCATGATAGCATGGTTTACTGAGTATTTTAAGCCCACTGTTAAGAATTATTGCTCAGAAAAAAATTCCTTTCAAAATATTACAGCTCATTGACAATGCCGCTGGTCACCCACAGCTTGGATGGAGATGTACAAGGAGATTACTGCTTTTATGCCTGCTAACAGAATATCCCATCCATACTGCAGCCCATGGATCAAGGAGTAATTTTGACTTTCAAGTCATTATTTAATAAATACACAACACAAGGCTACAGTTGCAATAGATAGTGATTCCTCTGATGAATCTGGGCAAAGTAAATGAAAACCTTCTGGAAGGTATTCACTATTCTAGATGCCATTAACAACATTCATGATTCACAGGAAGAGGTCAAATATCAACATTCACAGGAGTTGTGAAGTTGATTCCAACCCTAATGGATGACTTTGAGGGGTGCAAGACTTCAGTGGAGCAAGAAACTGAAGATGTGGTGGAAATAGCAAGAGAACTAGCATTAAAAGTAGAACCTGAAGATGTGACTGAATTGCTACAACTCTCGATGACGTTTTAACAGATGAGGAGTTGTTTCTTACGGAGAGGCAAAGAAAGTAGTTTCTTGAGATGGAATCTACTGCGGGTGAAGATGCTGTGAAAACTGTTAAAAAGACAACAACAACAAGACTATTACATAAACTTCACTGATAAAGCAGTGGCAGGGTTAGAGAAGAATGACTCCAATTTTGAAAGAAGTTCCACTGTGAGCAAAATGCTGTCAAACAGCATCACATACTACAGAGAAATCATGAAAGAAAGTGCCAATCATTGGGGCAAACTGCAGTGTTGTCTTTTTAGAAACTGCTCCTGCCACTGTAAACTTCAGCAACCAGCACCCTGGTCAGCAGCCATTCAATACCTGAGGCAAGATCCTCCTCGCCAACAGATTTTGACTTGCTGAGAGTGGAGATGATAGTTAGCTTTTTTTTTCTGCAGTATTTTTTAAATTATGTACACTGTTTTTTAAGATGTAATACTATTGAACACTTAATAAACTACAGTGAAGTGTAAACATAAATTTTATATGAGCCAGGAAATCAGAAAATTCATTTGACTCACTTTATTGTGATGGTCTGGAACCAAACCCCTAGTATCTATCTCTGATGTATGCCTGTATTTCAAAAACAGACTAAATAATATCAAATACTGCAAAAAGATAAGGACTAAAAACTGTCTACGAGATTTAGTGACAAAACCACTGACTTACGATAGCAGTATCAATGGAATGATAGGAACAGAAATAGATTTTCAATTACAGGCTAACATCAGTATATTTTGGGTTTAATTCCAGACCACCACAATAAAGCAAGTATCAGAATGAAGCTACCAAAAACTTGGACACTTATGTTAAAAGAGGGATGTTAGGGCCTTTTCTTCTTTTTTTAAAGGCTGGAAGCTGAGCATATTTAAATTATCTGAGATAGAATCAATAGAGTAAGAAATCAAATTTAGACAACTTCTAGAGCTTTATATCCCAGAGGAAGGATGTAGGACCCAAAGCACAGGCAAAGGGATTCAGCCTTAGAATGGTAATTCCCCTTCTCTGCACTAAGAGGAAAGATGGGGAGAATTCTGTTACATTTGTAGATGGAGGGGGGGCAACAATTAAGGAACAGTTTCAACTTTCTCTGTGAATTAGAAAATGAGGTAGTCTGCTAAAATTGGGTAGAGAGCTAATAGAATAAAAAGTTCACATATACGAGATTTAAATTAGTCACTACCCTGAAAAGTAAAGGAAAAGAGAAAAAAATTTTAGGAAGCATTGTGGGATTATGAGTATGGAAACAATGAATTTCTAATAGCACTAACCGTGTGATTCTATGATTTCCTCTGCAGCACTTGCCCAAGCCAAAATTGAGGGACTATGACTGATCCATGGTTTGTATTTTGAAGAGTACAATGAACTAAAATAAAATAAAATAATAAAATAAAATAAAATAAAATAAAATAAAATAAAATAAAATGGCAAATAAGTTAAAGGTATTGGCAATAGAACACTTAAATGAAAGTAGACAAGGTGGAAAGGCTGGGTAAGTAAAAAAGAAAAAAATTGCAAGGTCCTAATGGAGAAGAATCGAGTGGAAATCTAACTAATGCCAAGTAAAGGTGTGGTGGGAACAATGTAGTGATAAAGCTGAGTAGAGTGAAGGCTGACATAATGTAGATGACATTTGAGAAGTGATTTTCCCCATTGAAAGGCCTGCCCAAATACCATATTGTATGCACTTGTTTATGGATAAATTATAAATAGGATCAACTTTATATACTTATTATTAAATCTTAAATACTTTTAAATAATACTTGATTTATAAAATTTAATTCTTATTAACTCAGGTTACCATTAAAAAATCCAAATGCCCTGTTCACATGGTAAGTCACAAAATACTTCAATAATTACGTATTGATTTGAATAAAGCAAAAAGCTAAAAATTCCTGGTCTAGGTCAACCTGTTAATTTTACAGAAAAGGAAACAGGATTCTAGAAGTGAAGTGATTTACCCAAATTCAGCAACTTGCCATAGCAACAGAACTTTAAAAATAAATGGAACTTTTCAGAAAAATGTTTCCTGTATTGAAAAATAACTCACTCCTTATCCTTCTAAATAGAAATATTTCATAATTATCAACCTTTCTTTTAAGAATCTCAGAATATTTGTCACATTTTATCATGCTTAAAAATTACTGTGTTCATCATGCTTATAAATTAAAATATTACACAATTCATAAGCCCTTGCCTAATACACAATTTCTATGAATTTCTTTGCCAAAAATTATCAAGGAAAAATTGATCTGCTCAGTCAACATAAATGATACATTTTATTTACACTGCTGATTGAAGTTATTTCATTTCTTTTATAATCTTCCTCAACATAGCACTACAGCCATTACTAGAAAAGATGAATTTGGCAAGTGAGATGAACCTATTTGTCTTACCAGCAGTTTAACCACTCAATTGGTATACAAAAAACAAACAAACAAACAAACAAAAAGCTCAGAATATGTGCCAGGCATTGAGTTATGCACTGGAAAAAACAAGATAGGAACTATCTTCCATACATAATAGAGGCTCACTAAGTACCTGGTTATAGGAAGGAGCAATTTCAGTCTTCTGATTAAATATTTTGACTTATCCACTATGCTACACCTAAGGATTAAAAATATTATATGTCACTCTACCTCAAGGAATTTTAAATCTGGTGGTGGAGATGAGACAGACAGGCATTATACATACCCATTAATGAGTTAACTGTATCAGATGCCAGAATTTTATATCCAACTGGATGTTGGCCAATAGAGTATTCATCTGGGAAATGGACAGTGAAAGTTCTAATCCACCAATGATATCACTATCAAAATATTTTATAATTTTTGCAGTTTTCCCTGTCAGTTTCACGAAGATCATTACTTTATTATCAAATCTCATTTTAAGTGAAGAAGTGCACTACTTCATTTATTCCAAGTCAAACCCACATTTTTTAAGCTATTCCACAAAAATCCAACCTCAAGGGATGGTTTCTCCAGCCTTACTTCTTCCCAAAAGAACATCCTGCAAATTCTTAAAATTACAAAATAAGAATTTCCAAAATGATTCATAAATGAGAGCAAGACCTCCTCTTAAGAATAATACTTAATCCCCATTATTTGTAGATTCCATGTCTGCAAATTCTCCTACTCACTAAAATTATTTTCAAACTCAAAATCAATGCAACACTTTCACATCATTCACAGACAGAGTGGCAAGAAATTTGAATCATGCAGTGCTGAGGTCGAACAATGACAAGTTCTGCCTTCTTGTTCCAGCTCTCATTCTGGAATACTGTAAATTAATGTCCTTCCCATAGCCTATTTGGTCTCACTTTTTTATAATTTTGTCCTTTTTTGTAGATGAATTCCCTGTTTAAAATGGACCCCATACATAGTGTTTAAATGTTGTGACAAGGCTCACAGGAACCTAATGTGTTATTTCTCCTAGGAGCATTGGTTCCAGATTCACTAATTCAGTGTTCATGGTGACTATTATAGAGTATAACTACCCCAAATAACAAATGTGACACTTTCATGCATTGAAAGTTAAATAACGTGACTGGGCAATAGAGTTCACTCATCAAAATGAGCTACCACTTCCCAATACTGAGCATTATTCCATGAGAATAATGTCAAATAAATGGTTCAGAAAATAGGTGCTAGGGTTCTAGAGAAGAGACTCCTTTTTTTTTTTTTAATGAAGTTTATTTTGAGAGAAGTTTATTTTTTTTCTAATGAAGTTTATTTTGAGCACACATGGGGGAGGGGCAGAGAGAGAAAAAGAGAATCCTAAGCAGGTGCTGCAATTTAAGCACAGAGCCAGATGCAGAGCTCAAACTCACGAACCACGAGATCACGACCTGAGCTGAAGCTGGATGCTTAACCAACTAAGCCACCCCAGTGCCCCTAGGGAAAAGACTGTTATTCCTATAGTTCAATAGTTTCCCCAGCCAGGACAAAGGTAGACCAGTCTTCTGTCATTAGCTGTAACGTATACAGGCAAGTATCAGAAGCTTAAGCACAAAATCATCAGAGTCAGAAAAGAAAAAAGTAAGTTCAAAATAGGCAGCAAGTTCAAACATGGTCTTGGTGAATACAAGAAACCGAAATAGAGCCTGTGTCCTGATGGGTCAGAGTTCTTTAAAGGGCCTAAGACTGTCCCAAAAATAAATAAACGTTGAAAAAAAAAAAATTTTTAAAAAAAAGGGGCGCCTGGGTGGCGCAGTCGGTTAAGCGTCCGACTTCAGCCAGGTCACGATCTCGCGGTCCGTGAGTTCGAGCCCCGCGTCAGGCTCTGGGTTGATGGCTCAGAGCCTGGAGCCTGTTTCCGATTCTGTGTCTCCCTCTCTCTCTGCCCCTCCCCTGTTCATGCTCTGTCTCTCTCTGTCCCAAAAAATAAATAAACGTTGAAAAAAAAAAAAAATTTTTAAAGGGCCTAAGAGTGGGTTTGACAAGAGTGAAGAGAGAATGTAAACTTAAGTGGGTAAGATTTCAATAAGCCACTGTACTCATACCTTTAAATTTTAAAAGTATCACACCCTTTTCATGGTTTGCTCTGAAAATTTATTTTACCCAATTGTGACAGTTTAATTTTGTGTTAGCTAGGCCACAGTACCCAGATATTTGGCCAAATGCTATTCTCGATGTTTCTGTGAAGGTAATTTTCGGACAGGATTAACATGTAGCTCAGTAGACGCTGACTAAAGCAGATTGCCCTCTATAATGTGTGTAAGCCACATCCAAGCAATTGAAGGCCTTAAGACAAATACTGACTTTTCCTGAGAGTTCAATTTCACCAGCGACTGACTGCAGACTCAAACTGCAACTCTTTCCTGAGTCTCCAGCTTGCCAGAGACTCTCTACCCTGCAGATTTTGGACTTGCTAGCTTCCACAGCTGTGAACCAATTCCTTCAAATCAATTAATCAATCTCTCACCCTCTCCCTATATATATATATATATATATATATATATACACACACACACACACACACACACACACACACACACAAATTGTCGCAGTTTCTCTGGAGAAATCTCACACACCAATATAAATTTCAAAATGCGAGTACAATATTGAAGTAATTAGAATGCAAGTCCTCCATGTCCTACAAAGGCAGAGATCTATTTTCGGTTCATTGACCTTGGACAA
This sequence comes from Prionailurus bengalensis, assembly GCF_016509475.1. Taxonomy (NCBI): domain Eukaryota; kingdom Metazoa; phylum Chordata; class Mammalia; order Carnivora; family Felidae; genus Prionailurus; species Prionailurus bengalensis. The sequence continues at coordinate 137,018,136 of NC_057355.1, read as the reverse complement.
TACCTGGCACATCAACAAATGCAATACTTGCTGAATGAATATTAGTAAACATATATTCTCTTAATAACTTCTATCTATTGATTACTCTGTTTCAGGCACTATGCTAGAAAGTGTCTTATCTTTGTTCAGCGTTTTATTCTCCCACAATATCCCTTCAAGAGACCAATTTTAAGTTCCCATTACATACATAGACAAGGAAACAGTCTCAGAGTTTAGGTCTGTTGCCCACAGTCACAATAATTGGCAAAGTGAGCTAAAATTCAAACAAATGTATATATGATTCTTCAAACCTGACTTACAGAAAATAACAAAATCCATAAATAAGGAGAGGTACAAATAAAGTACAAAGATAATTACTAAATCCCAGGCTGTAGAGGCAAACTTAAGACAAATTAACAAAAAGTTGTATTTATCCCAGTGGAAAGTAAAGTCTGGATCTCACTACTAAAAGGGGCAGTACCAGGGCTGGGTGGCTCAGTGGGTTGAGTATCCTACACTTGATTTTGGTTCATGTCAGGATCCCACGGTTGTGGGATCCAGCCCCATGTCAAACTCCATGCTGAGCATGGAGCCTGCCTAAGATTCTCTCTCTCTTCCTCTGCTCCTTTCCCCCTGCTCATGCTGTCTAAATAAAAATAAAATCAGGGTGCATGGCTCAGTCAGTTGAGCATCCGATTCTTAATTTCACTCAGGTCATGATCTCACTGTTCACAAGAAGATACTCCATGAGGAGCCAGGAGCCTGGAGCCTGCTCAGGATTCTCTCTCTCCCTCTCTCTGCCCCTCCCCCACTCTCTCTCTTTTAAAACATTTTAAAAACAAGTAAAAATTAAAATAAATAAATGAAGGGGCGCCTGGGTGGCGCAGTCGGTTAAGCGTCCGACTTCAGCCAGGTCACGATCTCGCGGTCAGTGAGTTCGAGCCCTGAGTCAGGCTCTGGGCTGATGGCTCAGAGCCTGGAGCCTGTTTCCGATTCTGTGTCTCCCTCTCTCTCTGCCCCTCCCCCATTCGTGCTCTGTCTCTCTCTGTCCCAAAAATAAATAAACGTTGAAAAAAAAATTAAAAAAAAATAAATAAATAAATGAAGGGGGAAGTACCTATGGAACATTAAAAATAGTAAGAAGAATCATTTAACTTACATTACTTACTGCTACATTATCTAATCTTTTAATGTTGATGCCGCTAGATACGTGCATTCACTCCCATAAAATACACTTGATGGCGTGACCGCCGCCATCCCTGACCTTGTGTTGCCGTTCTTCTAATTCTATTTTTCATCATGAAATTCTCATCAGCTTTCACTGTCAAGAAAATAATCTGAGATCACATACCGTGCATGAATGCTTCAACTTTATTCAACATTTGGAAATGAGTCTACAAACTCATCTGCATGTTACGCACAGTACTAAAAAACTGCAAAATATTTACCAAAAACACACGGTTGTGACCTGAATACCCACAATGGCTGCAGCGTCAGCCCAGCTAAACGCTTTTCCTCCTGTAAGCAAGCCACCGCTTTTTCTGAAAGCTCCTCGGGTGTTAACGCAGCTCCACAGCTTCTTCCACCTACGCTCTTCTGAGGTCGCTCAGACTGCTCAGCACATACCCGCTCGGTGCTAAGAAGGTCGCAAAAACCATCACGAGCGCAACGGCTCTGCCCTGGGAGAGAAGACGAAAAGCGCTGTTAATGCCTGCGGCTCCGCGGGCCAGTCCCTCGCGGCCGAGCAAGATCCGCGTCCACCTGCCGACGAGTGTGGCTGTTCTGTGACGCGGGCCTGACGAGGCCTGAAACAGGACTTCCTTTCCTAGATGACCCAGCTTCAACCTGAGAAGCAAACACCTCTTTCTTCTTCCGCCCCCCCTCGCCCCCCCACCCCCCCCCCCCCCCCCCCCCCCCCCCCCCACCCCCCCCCCAACTTCCCCACCTCCCCACCTTTCCGACCGCTGCACCCAGAATCGCAGGTGCTGCCCAGGATTCCCCGCGTTGGCGGGCAAGCAGCCGGCGAGACGACGTTCGACGGCGACGGACACCGCGCGGCGCAACGACGGCTCTGCCCGTGCCCTCTGCGCACTCCCCGAGGCCTCCCCCGACCGCCAACGGCCGCCCGTCACCGACGTCCCCCGCTCATCCCCGTCCGTCGCGGCGCTCCCGCCCCGGCTGCGCGCCCCTCGCCCGCCCCCGCCGCCGTGAGGCGTGGGCCGCCACTCACCACAGACGACTTGGGGTGCTGGCGGCGGCGGGACTCCGAGCGGGCCAGGCGGCGGCCGGGTTGGAGCCCCAATTGGGTCACACGGCGGCGGGGAAGTAGGCGAAGAACGAGCAGGCGGGGCATGGCGTCCGGTGAAGCGAAGCGACTGGAGGCTGAGGAGACAGCAAGCGCGAGAAGACGTGAAGCGCAACCCGACGGCTGGAGCTTCCAGAGGGCTGATTTGCGCAGGCGCCCGGGGCCACAGGGGAGACCTCCCCACCGGCTCCGCCCCGCCCCTGCCCCGCCCCTTCCGCGCAGTACTCTACTAGTACTCTACTAGGCTCCGCCCATACGCCCACTCTTTACGCTCAGCCAGTTCTGCTCAACCCCCACCCCCCCACACACACACGTTCGCTTCAGTCCCCAACTGTTTTCCCGGGCGTTCCACCCGGATTCCCCCTCATCCCTGTGCCCGTGGGCTCAATGTCTCTCACCTGTTCGCCCTGCTCAGCCCCTCCAGCCCCACGTTCAGTGTTTCTCAGTGTTCTTCTGGGTAAGGCGAGACACTCAACCCCCTTCACTTACTTCCCTTTGTTTTTCTGCCCTCTCAATGGGCATTACTTCTCATTGGCAGAGGTTATAACATACTCTGTTCTCTAATGTTAGTTATGTTTTCCATTTATTGTCTGTAAATTAATTCTCAAGAATTATCTCCCTTGTGCTGATAATACAACAAATATTCATGATAGGCTCAAATAGAGCCATCCCAGTAGCAAAGGTGATGTCGTCACTAAACTTGTAGCTCTTGAAGGAAAAATAGAACTTTTTTTTTAATGTAATGCTGTAATAAACCTTTACCCATTCTAAAACGATGCAGTTTCTTCACATATTTTAAGTCTATTACACAACTAGCGTTCAAGGATTTCCTTTAATTGCCCAATTCCTGCAAACTGATTATCTTCCTATTTCTTAGATTCCTATTTCATTTTGCTGTAACACCTCCTTAGGCAGTTCTTCTAGGAGTGGTCTGTAGGTGATAAATTTCTTAAGTCCTTGGACATAAAAAAAAAAAAAAATCTTTGCTTTGCTCCCCACTTACATGTTAATTTGGCTGGCTATAAAACTCTAAGCTCAAAATCATTGTCCCTCAGAATTTTTAAAGCATTATTCCTTGTGTTCTAGTATAAAGCATAACTGATGAGAAGTGTGATGCCAGTACATTTCTCAACTCTTCATTTTTTTTTTCCTTTGAAATCTTTTTAAGAGTCTTGTCTTTGGGCTTGTGAAGTTTCTCCAAGATATGACTAGATACAGGTCTCTCTTCATTCATATGGATTAGTACTGGGTGAAGACATGGATCTTTGGCTCTCGGAGATCTACTTTTTCTTTACTTTTAATCTGAAACACCTATTAGATGTATGTTGGCTCTTCTTTATGGGTCATCTCTGTCTCAACTTTTCTCTTTTGTTCTCTTGTTTTACATTCTGGGAGAGTCCTTTGATGTTTTTCCTCTAGCTTTTCTGTTGAGATTTTCATTTTAGAGTTACATTTCTAACACTTATTAAATATTTGGGATTGTTAGAGTCATCTATTAATATTTTATAGATGCACTGTCTCCTCAAATTTCTCTGAGAATATTAATTTCAACTTTTTTTAAAGTTCACTGCTATCCCATGAACAATTTCTGTTTCTTCTAGGGTGAATTCTTATTCATTTTGGTCCTGAGATTTTGCACAACTCTCTTCTGGCCCATGGTTGTCCTTTTGTGTTGACGAATATGAGGAGCCAGATGAATTACTTGGGTTGTTTTCTATCACCAGTCCCTTTCCAAAATGAAAATGCTGATTACATGATCTATGTGTGCAAGCTGAGTGTCAACTGGTGGGAAGGAAGACTTCCTCTCTCACCCCCATGCCAAAGGAAGGTTCTGCTCTAGGCTTTCCAACTGCTCCTATCCAAGGACATAACATGATTTCTTTAGAAGAATTTCTCTATAGCCACTACCTAGGACACTGCCAAAATATGCACAAAGTTGGGGGAGAAGAAGAGGAACAGCAAACCCACACATCCTTTCCACTCACTGTTTTCCATCAGTTCCCTTGAACTTGTGCCTTTCCTCCCACTCCGGGTCTTTGTAGCTCATCATTTAAGTAGCTGAGATGCTATGGAAAGCATCTCTGTTGTTCCCTGCAGCCTCTTGTGTGCTAAGAGCTATGGCTCCTTCTTCTCTGCTTTACCAATCGATAAGATCACATTTACCTTCAATCTTAGGGAAATTCACCAAAACTACATTGCTGATACAGCCCTGCTCCTCCACCTCTTATTTCACTCATGGATTCATTTCCTCTTGTACTTCTTTACTGTCATTGTAATGGGATTTCAAGAAGAAGGATTGATAGATACAGAAGCTCTTCATCTGCCTCAAAGTGGATGCCCCACTTGAGTCATTGGGATTTACTAAATGTCATAGGAAGCCACTAGAGTTTCTAAGCAGGGACAATGTGAACTGATTTCCATTTTTCAATGATCACTCTGGCTGCTCTGTGGAGAAATATGGAGTGAGAGGTCATTGCAGTCATTGATGCCCGCTAACCACATGTGTTATCCAATATGACATCTATCAGGCTTATGTGGCTTCTGAGCCCTTGGAATGTGGCAAACACTGCTGAAGAACTGAATTTTTGGTATTATTTAATTTAATTTTAATTTGAAAACTTGATGACTGATTCAGTTATTGAAGAACTTCTATATTGGGAAAAACTTGGATATTTCAATCTACTTTTTCAGCTATACTTTTTATGAAGTCTAAATATAGATGAAGTGTTTTGGATGAAAACTTAGCATCCAAATTGAATTGTGACTGTAACTGCTAAATACAAAAATTTAGTGCCTTAGTCTGTTCAGGCTGCTATAGCAAAGTACCACAGACTGGGGGGCATTTCTTCCTCATAGTTCTGGAGGCTGGGAAGGCCAGTATCAAGGTATAGGCAGATTTGGTGTCTGGTGAAAAGTCACTTCCTGGTTCAAAGACAGCTGTCTTAACGTGTCCACACATGGTAGAAGGGGCATGGGAGCTCTCTGAGACCTCTTTTAGAAGGACACTAATCCCAAGGAGCTGGGGTGGCTCACTGGTTAAGCATCCAACTCTTGGTTTCAGCTCAGGTCACAATCTCACAGTGGTGAGATGGAGCTCTGCATCAGGCTAAGCACTGGACGGGGACCCTGCTGAAGATTCTCCCTCTCCCTTTACCCCTCCCCCGCCCACATGCCTGTGTGTGCCCTCACATGTGCTCTCTCTCTGTCTCTCTCTCTCTCAAAAATAATAAATAAATAAAAATAAAATAGGGGCACTAGTCCCATTGGTGGGGGCTCCACCCTTATAAGCTAATCACCTCCCAGAGGCCCCACCCCAAATACCATCTCGTTAAGAGTCAGAATTTCAACATATGAATTTGGGGGAGGGGAATACAAGCACTGAGTCCATTGCATTTAGTAAGAAAAAAGAATGCAGAATATCTCAGGGCACTTTCAGTGGCTCAGTTGGCTAGGCATCCAACTCTTGATTTAGGCTCAGGTCAAGATCTTATAGTTTTGTGAGTCTGAGCCCCATGTATGTAGGCTGACCATTCAGAGCCTGCTTGGGATCCGCCCCCCCCGCACCCCTCCCCTGTTCAAGCTTTCTCTGTCTCTCTCAAAATAAACAAATAAACTTAAAAAAAAAAAGAATGCATAATATCTCAGTAATAAAGTTTTTATATTGATTACATATTTTATATGATTTAATTTTAGGTATATTTGGTTTAGAAATACACTATGAATATTAATTACACCCATTTCATTTTATTTCTTTTAACATGGCTATTAGACAGCTTAAAATTACACATATAGTTCACACATGTCTTGGACAGCTCTGCTCTAGAATTTTGTCCTGATCAATTCAGGTCCTGAATGAAAGTGCCTGGCCACTTCCCTAACCTCATCTCGCTATCTCCACTCTCCCCTTTGCTGATAGTGCCCAAGTCACCCTAGCCTCTTATATCCACCTAGCTGTTTCTACCTCGCTTGCTTGTCCCTGCCCAGAAAAATCTCCCCCACACATTCTCACAGCTCACTCCCTTACATCATTCAGTCCTTGGACTGCCCTGCAAAAAACAGCTCTGACCCTGCCGCCAACTGCTCTCTTTCCCCTTCTCTGCTTGATTTTCTTCCTGGCCCATAAGGATCATCTGAACGTATACGTTTTGTTTGTTAATTGTGTGTCTCTTTTGCTAGGAGGTGAGTATCACAAGGGCAGGCGTCTTGTCTGACTTGCTTACCAGAACACACTCCAAAGAGCACCTCACACATAGTAGGTACTCAGTAAATCTTTGTTGAATGAATGAATGAATGCTCATACCTCTGTGCTCTCTTTTCCTTTCCCTACTAAAGACACTGTCTGGAGAGAGTGGAGGATTAAATGCTGAGGGGTATTATACCCTCTCCCACACAGCAGAGGCTGACAAAATAGGCAAGGAAGGGACTGGATTGTGAAAAGAGAGAATGAACGCACGTGGGAAATTTAGATAGTGGTCATCTCTTTGTAGCCATGAGACTAACCATGGGAGAGCACGGCTAGACAAAATATATTGATGTATGACTGTTCCCAGATGTTTCTTTCCTTCTACGGACCAAAGAGGACTCTGGTTTTGCCCACTCAATTTCGTCCTCTACTTTACCCTCCAAGAAAGGTGTCAGAAATACCTTTTGAAGATACCTTTTGAAGATACTTTTAGGAACAATCTTCCGAAGAGTCGAAAAGAAAGAAGTGTGAAGAGTCCTACTTTGTGAGGAAAGTAGAAAGAAAAATGAAGGAAAATTTTGAGAAGGATTGCTGTAGTCTGTGTGTCCCCCTTAGGATAGCTGAAAAAATTGAAATGGAAACTTGTAATTTTGAAATTGTTTCTGGGTCACAAATTCTAGGTCTCAACTGACATATCTGAACCTAGACCACATGGTTGATAACTATAAAAGTTACATACATTTAGATCATTTATATTAAACATAAATAAATGTAATTGATAAAAAGCAAAAGTTGTCAGATTGGATTTTTTTAAAAAAGATCCAACTATATACTGTCTAAAAGAAAAAACCATTTTAGTTTTTAATTTTATTTATTTCGAAGGAGAAAGCGAGCACAAGGGGGGAGAGGCAGAGACAGAGAGAGAGAGAGAGATTATCCCAAGCAGGCTCCACGTTGTCAGTGAGGAGCCCGACGTGGGGCTCAATCTCACAAACCGTGAGATCATGACCTGAGCTGAAATCAAGAGCCACACTCTTAACCAACTGAGCCACCCAGGCACCTCAGAAACCCATTTTAAAGATGAAGATAGAGAGAGACTTAAAGTACAATGGTGGAAAGAGATATTGCATGCAAATAGTGCTTACAGAAAACTGGAGTGGCTATACTGTCAAAGTAAATATCAGAGCAGGGGATATAGCACAGATGAAGGGAGAACAATTCATGAGCCCCACATTGGATGCAGAAATTACTTAAAAATAAAATCTTTAAAAAGGAACAATGAGCTATCTCCTTACACCTGTTAAAATGGCTATCATTAAGCACCTATGCAGCTCGGTCAGTTAAACGTCTGACTCTTGATTTTGGCTTAGGTCATGATATCCAGGTCATAGGATCAATCTCTGAGCTGGGTGTGGAACCTGCTTAGGATTTTCTCTCTCCCTTTCCCTCTGCCACCACAGCTCACATGTGTATGCTCTCTCTCCCTCTTTCTCTCAAAAAATAATAATAATTTTAAAAATGGCTACCATCAAAAAGACAAAAGAAAATAAGCATTGGTGATAATGTGAAGAAAAGAGAGCCCTTGTGCACTGGTGGTGGGAATGTGAACTGTTGCAGCCACCATGGAAAACAGTATGGAGGTTCCTGAAAAAAATTAAAACTACAACTACCACATGATCCAGCAATTCTGGGTATTTACCCAAAGGAAATGAGAACAGCAATTTGTAAAGGTCTTTATCTGCACTTCCATTTATTGAAGCATTATTTATAGCAGGCAAAATATGAAAACAACCTAAGTGACTATCAAAGAATGAATGGATAAAGAAGATATGATACACACACACACACACACACACACACGTACACACGTACACAATGGAACATTATTCAGCCAATAGAAAGGAGGAAATCCTGCCATTCAGAACAACATGGATTGAGCTGGAGGACATTATGCTTAGTGAGATAAACCAGACAAAGGAAGACAGATACTGTATGATATCACTTACACCTGGAACCTAAAAAAGCTGAACTGGTAGAAACGTAGAATAAAATGGGGGTTACCAGGGGATGAGAGGTAGGGGGGAAAAATTATCCACCACAGTTAAGTGGGATTCATCCCTGGGCTGCATGGCTGGTTCAATATCTGCAAATCAATGTGATACATCCCATTAATAAAAGAAAGGATAAGAACTACATGATCCTCACAATAGATGCAGAAAAAGACATTTGACAAAATACAACATACTCTCTGGATAAAAACCCTCCAGAAAGTAGGGATAGAAGGATCATACCTCAAGATTATAAAGGCCATATTCGAAAGACCCACATATAATATCATCCTCAATGGAAAAAAACCTGAATTCTTTCTCCCTAAGGTCAGGAACACAAGGATGTCCACTCTCACCACTGTTATTCAACATTCTGTTGGAAGTCCTAGCCTCAACAATCAGACAACACAAAGGAATAAGAGGCATCCAAATCAGTAAGGGTGAAGTCAAACTTTCACTCTTTGCAGACATGATACTCTGTGGAAACCCCAAAAGACTCCACCAAAAACTGAGCTAGAACTGATCCATGAATTCAGCCATGTCGCAAGACATAAAATCAGTGTATATAAATCAGTTGCATTTCTACACACCAATAATGAAGGGACAGAAAGAGAAATCAAGGAATCAATCCTATTTACAACTGCACGAAAACCATAAGATACCTAGGAATAAACCTAATCAAAGAGGTGAAAAATCTATATACTGAAAACTATGGAAAGTTTATGAAAGAAATTGAAGAAGACACAAAGAAATGGAAAAACATTCCATGCTCATGGATTGGAAGAACAAATATTGTTAAAATGCCAATACTATCCAAAGCAATCTATACATTCAATATAATCCCAATCAAAATTGTACCAGTATTCTTCCCAGAGCTAGAACAACTCTAAAATTTGTATGGAACCAGAAAAGACCCCAAATAGCCAAAGCAATCCTGAAAAAGAAAACCAAAGCTGGAGGCATCACAATCCCAGACTTTAGCCTGTATTACAAAGCTGTGGTCATCAAGACAGTATGTTATTGACATAAAAATAGACACATAGATCAATGGAACAGAATAGAGAACCCAGAAGTGGACCCGCAAATGAATTGTCAACTAGTCTTTGACAAAGCAAAAAGAATATTGATAGTCTCTTTAGCATATGGTGATGGGAGAACTGGACAGTAACATCCAGAAGAATAAACCTGGACCACTTTCTTACCCCATACACAAAAATAAACTCAAAATGGATGAAAGACCTAAATGTAAGACAAGAAGCCATCAAAATCCTACAGGAGAAAACAGGCAACAACCTTTCTGACCTTGGCTGCAGCAACTTCTTACTTGACATGTCTCCAGTGGCAAAGGAAACAAAAGCAAAAATGAACTATTGGGACCTCATCAAGATAAAAAGCTTCTGCACAGCAAAAGAAACAATCAGCAAAACTAAAAGGCAGCTGACAGAATGGGAGAAGAAATTTGTAAATGATATTTCAGATAAAGGGTTAGTATCCAAATCTATAAAGAACTTATAAAATTCAACACCCAAAAAAACAAATAATTCAGTGAAGAAATGGGCAGAAGACATGAACATATACTTTTCCAAAGAAGACTTACAGATGGCTAACAGACACGTGAAAAAATGCTCGACATCACTCCTCATCAGGGAAATACAAATCAAAACCACGATGAGATATCACCTCACATCTGTCAGAATGGCTAAAATTAACAACTCAGGCAACAACAGATGTTGGCGAGGATGCAGAGAAAGAGGAACCCTTTTGTACTGCTGGTGGGAATGCAAACTAGTGCAGCCAGTCTGGAAAAAAGTATCGAAGTTCCTCAAAAAATTAAAAATAGAACTATCCTACGACTTAGCAATTGCACTACTAGGCAATTGCTAGTAGTATCCAAAGGATATAGGAATGCTGATTCGAAGGGGCACATGCACCCCAATATTTACAGCAGCACCATCAACAATAGCCAAGTATGGAAAGAGCCTAAATGTCCATCAACTGATGAATGGATAAAGAAGATGTGATATATATACATACAATGGAATATTTCTTGGAGATGAAAAAGAATGAAATATTGCCATTTGCAACAAAGTGGATGGAACGGGAGTGTATTATACTAAGCAAAATAAGTCAGAGAAAGACAGACATCATATGATTTCACTCATATGTGGAATTTAAAAAACAAAACAGATGAACATAACGGAAGGGAAGCAAAAGTAATATAAAAACAGAGAGGGAGACAAACCATAAGAGACCCTTTTTTTTTTAATGTTTATTTTTTTTTGAGAGACAAAGAGACAGAGCACGAGTGGGGGAGGGGCAGAGAGAGAAGGAGACAAAGAATCCGAAGCAGGCTCCAGGCTCTGAGTTGTCAGCACAGAGCCTGATGCGGGGCTCAAACTCCCAAGCCATGAGATCAAGATCTGAGCTGAAGTTGGACGCTTAACCAACTGAGCCACTCAGGTGCTCCAAGAGACTCTTAAATACAGAGAACAAACAGGATTTCTGGCAGGGTATTGGGTGGGGGGATGGGCTAAATGGGTGAGGGGCATTAAGGACACTTGTTGGGATGAGCACTGGGTGCTATATGCAAGTGATGAGTCACTAAATTTTATTCCTGAAATCATTATTACACTTTACGTTACTAACTTGGATTTAAATCAAAAAACTAAACTAAACTAAACTAAAATAAAATAAAGAAATGTTTAAACATTTATTCACTTAAAAATAACAGTAATAAAAAAAATAAATAACAGTAACAGTTGCCTGACTGGCTTAGTTGGAAGAGCATGCAACTCTTGATCTCGGGCTCCTGAGTTCAAGCCCCATGTTGGGTGTTGCAATTACTTAAATAAATAAAACTTAAAAACAACAACAACAACAACAGTAGGGGCACCGGGGTGGCTCAATCGGTTAAGCGGCCGACTTTGGCTCAGGTCATGACCTCACAGCTCATGGGTTTGAGCCCCATGTTGGGCTCTGTGCTGACAGGTCAGAGCCTGGAGCCTGCTTTGGATTCTGCGCCTGCCTCTCCCTCTGCCACTCCCCTGCTCGCTCACAATCTCTCTCTCTCCCTCTCTCTCAAAAATGAATAAACATTTAAAAAATTTAAAAACAGGGGCGCCTGGGTGGCTCAGCTGGTTAAGCATCCAACTTTGGCTCAGGTCATGATCTCGCGGTTTGTGGGTTCGAGCCCCACTTCGGGCTCTGTGCTGACAGCTTGCTCAGAGCCTGGAGCCTGTTCTGTATTCTGTCTCCCTTTCTGTCTGCCCTTGCCCCGCTCGCACTCTGTCTCTGTCTCTCTTAAAAATAAATAAACATTTGGGGCGCCTGGGTGGCGCAGTCGGTTAAGCGTCCGACTTCAGCCAGGTCACGATCTCGCGGTCCGTGAGTTCGAGCCCCGCGTCGGGCTCTGGGCTGATAGCTCAGAGCCTGGAGCCTGTTTCCGATTCTGTGTCTCCCTCTCTCTCTGCCTCTCCCCCGTTCATGCTCTGTCTCTCTCTGTCCCAAAAATAAATAAACGTTGAAAAAAAAAATAAATAAACATTAAAAAAAATAATAATAAACAAAAAAAAAACAGTAACAGCGGCGCCTGCCTGGCTGGCTTATTCAATACAGCATGAGACTCTTGATCTAGGGCTTGTAAATTCGAGCTGCACACTGGTGTAGAGATCACTTAAAAATGAAATATTAAAAAAAAAAAAGCAACAAACCCAGCACATACTAACATAAATAACATTATGAAATACAATTTTTTAAATAATGATAAAGGAAATGTTCTACTTAAAAAAATTTTTTTTAATGTTTATTTTTGAGAGGGCGAGAGAGAGAGAGAGAGAGAGAGAGAGCATCAGCAGCGTAGAGGCAGAAAGAGAGGGGGACACAGAATGTGCAGCATGCTCCAGGCTCTGAGCTGTCAGCACAGAGCCCAACGCTGGGCTCAAACCCACAAACCGCAAGATCATGACTTGAGCCGAAATCAGACACTTAACCGACTGAGTCACCAAGGCACCCTGGAAATTATCAATTTTTAATGTTTGCGGGCCCTTCTCCTGGCCCCCAGGGAAACTATAGTTTAACTTTTACTACAGTCAGAATGACTTCAAAGCTTGAGCTCTGTTTCTGCCCCAAGCACACATTGTACATCTGCTTCGTTAGCAAATAACCTAAAAGAAACATTTCAAACTAAAGATAAGAGTAAAAAATCCCCCTAAGTTCCGTTCCCATACCTCCGAAGCCTGTAACCTTGTACAAACTAAAAGCATAAGATAAAGCCTGTAATTTTCTGGAATGTCCTTCATCATGATGATTTGTAACTCTTGATGTAACAAAAAACATATACAACCCTGTATTAAACATCCCTTCTCTGGAACACTCTCTTCCTTGTGAAGATTGTATATCCTGGGCAGCTGTCCTTACTCCACTCTAAGAAAACTCTCCTCCTCTTGGCACCTGGGTGGCTCAGTCGCTTAAGCGTCCGACTTCAGCTCAGATCATGATCTCACGGGTTCGTGGGTTTGAGCCCCGCATTGGGCTCTGTGCTGACAGCTCAGAGCCTGCAACCTGTTTCAGATTCTGTCTTTGGCTCTCTGACCCTCCCCTGCTTGTGCTCTGTCTCTCTGTCTCTAAAATAAATAAACATTTAAAAAAAAAGGAAAACTCTCTTCTTTTTTTTTTAAAGAAATTCTAAAAGGTTTGTTCATCTTGCATCAACGATAGTGACAGAAGAGTGGCATTCTTTTACTTTTTAAAATTTCTTTAAAGTATGACCTAATAGAAGATTTGGCCACATGAATTTTCACATCTGCTTTTGCATTCAGTCTATGCTGATATCCCATGTCACGCAGCCTCTGGAAAATTCCACCATACCCTCTGCAGAGAATGAGTGAAAAGGTCAAATATCTTAGCTTTATTACAAAAATAATTTTTGTTTAATTGGTTTTCATGAAAATTAATTTTGACATCGCAAGACCCCTAAAATGATCCAGGGGACTTCTAAATCCCCATAGTTTGAACACCTGGTTACATAATGAATCCCGTGAGAGCTGATGTAATACAGCCTTGACCCATTTCCTGGTCCCAGTTGATTAGTTTAAAGTTGGGTTCCTGACAAATACCAGGCCAAAGAGACCTTCTGTAGGGATGTTATGCTTGGGAGCAGCATCCTGGAACTCAGACTGCTTTATGTGATGAACAGTCTAAGGAGCCATATTTTGTTTTGTTTTTTTCTACCTACAGAAAAAGCCCTTCCATGGTGAGTTAATAATGAAAGCAGGCCACTGAAAAAGCAGAGAAAAGGGACAGAAGGAACATCCAGACCATATTCAAATTCCTGTTTCTTATTGTTCTTAAAGCTTGGGTGAATGTCTTGTCCTTGAGTTTGGGGCCACTTTATTATTTTTTTTAATGATAAATCCTGTTTTTTTTTATTTTATTATTTTTTTTATTTTTTATTTATTTATTTTTCAACGTTTATTTATTTTGGGGACAGAGAGAGACAGAGCATGGATGGGGGAGGGGCAGAGAGAGAGGGAGACACAGAATCGGAAACAGGCTCCAGGCTCTGAGCCATCAGCCCAGAGCCTGACGCGGGGCTCAAACTCACGGGCCGCGAGATCGTGACCTGGCTGAAGTCGGACGCTTAACCGACTGCGCCACCCAGGCGCCCCAATCCTGTTTTTTTTTAAAGTTATCTCTTCACCCCATGTGGGACTTGAACTCACAACCCCAAGATCAAGAGTCACATGGTCTACCAACTGAGTCAGCCAAGGCTGAATGCTGCTTTTTGGTTCAGATTAGTGGTAGCTGGATTTCTATCACTTGCAACAAAAGAGTCTTTTTTTTTTTTTTTTTAATTTTTTTTTTCAACGTTTATTTATTTTTGGGACAGAGAGAGACAGAGCATGAACGGGGGAGGGGCAGAGAGAGAGGGAGACACAGAATCGGAAACAGGCTCCAGGCTCTGAGCCATCAGCCCAGAGCCCGACGCGGGGCTCGAACTCACGGACCGCGAGATCGTGACCTGGCTGAAGTCGGACGCTTAACCGACTGCGCCACCCAGGTGCCCCCAAAAGAGTCTTAATGAAGGCAATATTACTCAAGTTTTGTCTTCTTGAGGTTCCCCCCCACCCGCCTTTTTTTTTTTTTTATTAAAACAGAGTAACAAAAAATGCTGAAGTAAGTTAAAAACGATCTCAATGAACGACAACCCTGACTGAACTAATCCCAATCTTAAAAGTTTAGGCTACAGACAGTGCTGTTGATGTGAGAATCAAGCATTTTAGGTCTTCCTCTGTGACAAAAACTTTAAATTACTTCTGACCTTGTCAGTAAATCTGACTCCAAATTCAGCCACGACACAATTAAGCTCCCCGCCTACCCCTACCCCAGGAGGTGGCACTTTTAGCTTCTCAAATTACAGGTACAAACAACCTTCCTCCGTTTAAATTCTCCAAGTCACAAAAGACTAGCTCTGTTAACTCAAACCTCTACAATTTTCAGGAAAGGCCTTAGCGGGCCCTGGATTCAATATATTCTCGGTGACCTACAATATGGGACATTCCTGCTGCAGTTGTATAAAAGGGCATAATTAGAGCCATAGCCTAGAGATCAGGTTTTTTGATTTGTGAGCTCTACATACAATGGACAAGTAATGCACACTCGCCCACTGGCTTCTTTTTAGTGTGATTTTTATAAATGTTCATGCTCTAAAGAAATTGGTGTTAGGGTTCTAGAAAAGTATATAATGAATGAAGGCTGCACCACCTCTGGCCCAAACACCTTGACTTCTTCTCCTTTCTAGAAAAACACATTTAATTGCTATTCAAGGACCAAAGGTCTTCGCAGAATGCAGGGCGTCTCTCGATCTATTTGTGACTGTCTTTACAATTGCATGACCTCAAAGACAGAGAAACTCAAGTAAGCAAGAAGCAAAAGCAGAAGAGTTACAGAGGTAGGAAAAACATTCCAGAGTGATGCAATTGGTAACATTAGTAACACACTTTTGAATTGCCAGCACAACTGTAATGAGAGATCCAGTAAAAGCCTTGGTCCATTATGATAAAGAGCCCCGAGAAAGAACTGCTGGATTCTTTTTTCAAAAAAATTACATGTGATGAAAACTATTTTAGTTTTCTTCTCCCACCTTTTAGTTCTTAAATTTGACATTCCTCTTCCTCTCCTGAACCACATCCAGAAATTCTTCAATGGATTTCTGTTATGCTAGAATGGAAAGGCATTGGTAATTGAAGACAAAATATCAAAGGTCAGACCTTCATGCTATCATTTACTAGCCGCAAAGCCCCAAAGTTGGTATAATAATATCTCCCTTAAAATGCTGATGTGGAGATTAAATGAGGTCATGTATATATTAAGGCTACTTTGAATGAGGGGCACCTGGATAGCATCCGACCCTTGATTTTGGCCCAGGTCCTCGTTCATGGGATTGAGCCCCGTGTCAGGTTCTGTGCTGACCGTGTGGAGCCTGCTCTGGCATTCTCTCTCCCTCTCTCTCTTCCCCTCCCCACTCACACTCTCTGCTTCTCTCTCAAAATAAATAAAAATTTTAAAAAAGACTACTTTGAATGAATGTTACAGAAAACCTAATAATAAAATGGATTGGCTCACATAAGTGGAAAGGCCAGAAGAAGGACTAGTTTCAAATAAAGCCTGATTAAGTGTGTCTAATGATGTCACCAGGGTGTCAGTTTTTCTTAAGGAACAAGTTAATATTACCTTAAGGCAGATTTCCCTCAGTTAGCAACATGGTTGTGAACAAATACTGGGACTACATCGTCTTTCAGTCATATTCAATGGAAGAGGGAAAGACCCTTCCAGCATCTTCTGTGGAAGAAGAGATTTTTCTCTTCCAGAAGTCCTAGTGAACATTTCACCACATCCTGGTTCTTGATGGGGTTCCATATCCTCCCTGAACTAATCTTTAAAGTCAGGGGAATAGGGGCGCCTGGGTGGCGCAGTCGGTTAAGCGTCCGACTTCAGCCAGGTCACGATCTCGCGGTCCGTGAGTTCGAGCCCCACGTCAGGCTCTGGGCTGATGGCTCAGAGCCTGGAGCCTGCTTCCAATTCTGTGTCTCCCTCTCTCTCTGCCCCTCCCCCATCCATGCTCTGTCTCTCTCTGTCCCCAAAATAAATAAACGTTGAAAAAAAAAAATTAAAGTCAGGGGAATAGCATTTGCTAAAAAAATTTAAATCAGGCAACCAGGTACAAAACATGGGATCAATCCAACTCAAACCACTTAATTGGGAAAAATGAGGAATTATGAAGAAGGAGAGTGGGAAATGGATGCAGGGCCGTGACAATGTGGGAGGATGATCCTGGAAGTAAGATGCTGAAGAAACTGAGGCAAATTACATCTCTAGGTTTCATGGGGGAAACATATCCTTCCAAAGGATTAAGAACTGGCTGGCATCCTTGCCAATTAGACCTCCAGAATGTTCCATAGCATCTTAAATACTTGAGATTGTATCACCATTACTCATCCTTGCCTTTCCCTAGAGTTTAGGGTTTCTATATCTATAAACCAAATGGTTTAGCTTTGCCCCCCGCCTTTTTTTTAACACAATGTTAAAAAATGTTTTAGATTTATTTATTTATTCATCTCAAACTATACCCAACATGGGGCTCAAACTCATGACCCTGAAATCAAGAGTTGCCTGCTCTTCCATTTCAGCCAGCCAGGTACCCCAAGATTTGCCCGTTTTTTAATTTTATAAAATTTAAGATGCCATTATTTAATGTCTCACTAAGAAAAATATATACATTGAACTAAATCATGAGCCAGTGCTAAGAAGTTATACATTGTAAGATGGGGTGCCTGGCTGGCTTGGTCAGTAGAGCATACAACTCTTGATCTCAGGATTGTGAGTTCAAGCCCTGTTGGGTATAGAAATTACTTAAAAACAAAATCTTTAAAAAAAAAAATGTAGGGGCACCTGGGTGGCTCAGCCGGTTAAGTGTCCAACTTCAGGTCAGGTCATGATTTCATGGTTTGTGTGTTCAAGCCCCCACATTGGGCTCTGTCCTGACAGCTTGGAGCCTGCTTCAGATTCCGTGTATCCCTCTCTCTGCCCCTCCCCTGCTCACACTCTGTCTCTCTCTCAAAAATAAATAAACATTAAAAAAAATGTAAGACGGGATGCCTGGGTGGCTCAGTCAGTAAAGCATCCGACTTCAGCTCAGGTTATGATCTCATGGTTTGTAGGTTCAGACCCCATGTCAGGCTCTGCACTGTCAGTGTAGAGCCTCCTCGGGATTCTCTCTCTCTCTCTCCCTCTCTCCATTTCCATCTCCCACCGCTTTCAAAATTAATAAATAACCTTTCTTAAAAAATTGTAAGACAACAAATTTCAGCATTGTTAAAAAATGTAAAAAAAAAAGGGGGGGCATCTTAGAAAGGATACAATATATGGTATTATCTTGTATGGTTACTTTGTCTCACTTCTTTTCCCCTAATCTTTAAGTCTCTGATTCTCTATTTCTGGTGATAAGAATTTTTTTTTTTCTTCCTGGGATCGGGAAGACATCTTTCACATCTTTCAAAGTACCAGTCATTCTCCTGGGCACTTTGACACTTGTGTTTTCATTTCACTTAATATTTTAGACTCTAAGAGATCCAGAAAAACATTTGGAAACAGAATCATTATGAGCAAAGCATAAGAAGAAATAGAATTTTCCCTTTTTTCATTTCAAAAACCTGGCTTCCATACTGTATTCCAGAATGGAGCCTAGGAAGGGTCTTCAATGAATGGTTATGTATGGTAGAAGAAGGAAGGAACAGACTGGAGTAGCAGAAAATAGAAGACAAAGTTTTCAGCATAGGTGTCCAGGTGGTTGGGGTACCATTTGCTGATGGAGGGAACAGGAAGAGGAACAGAACATAAATTCAGGACTCTTGATTCCAAGTGACAGAAACCCACTGTTCTTACCCACACCCAACAAGTTTAAGATGTTTAAAAAGGAAAGTAAGGGGCACCTGGTTGGCTCAGTTGTTAGAGCATGGGACCCTTGATCTCAGGGTTGTGAGTTGGAGCCCCAGTTGGGTGTAGAAATTACTTAAAAACAAAATTCCAAGAGTTCAAATGATGTCATGACTCCCCTTTCTGTTAAGTTCTCTGTTTCTTTCTGCATGTGATCTTCCTTCTCTCCTATTCCTCATGGCTTTCTCCTCACAGGTAAAAAAGAAAATCAACATTGTCCTTTAAGGTCATAATCCCAGAGAAACAGATTAAGAGGAAACATATCCTAGGATAGCCTGGCAGAAATTTCCAGAAAGGATTTTGACTGTCCTGGCTTGTAGTCACATACCCACTCAGATCTGTATAAGTCTAGGACTTGTGCTGTTCACCACTACTGAATTATCTCAGCACTAGCCTTCCCCCCTCCAGTCTGTCTTCCTGTTTAGACTCTAAGCTTCTCAAGGGCAAAGAATGATTTATTTTTTTTTAGCCTGAGCACTGGCACTGTGCTTGGCACATGGTATTGAATGCTTTAAAAAAAAAAAACCTGTTGGACTAAATTGAACTAGACACATCTAGACACAACTAGACACATACAAGGTAGATGAATTATAGGGTGGAAAAAATCGTGGAACACCAATGCTTAGTTTCTGTGAAAGCAAATCATACCCAACTCTAGTCTACTAGAGTTCTCTGAATATGCAGATGGACCAAAGGACAAGGTAGAACCAGCAGACCTTATCTGGTATTTGCAAAAGCCTTTGATAGATTTCCACATCAAAGGCTTTTAGGAAAACTACATTACCCTGGAATTTTAGAGTCCTATTGTTGTTGGTTTTATTTTCATTTGTTTTCAAAATTGTGTCTAGGAAACAGAACCAAAGTCAAAAAAGGACGGTTGGGAATAAGTGAGAAAGTGTAAATGACAGGGACTTAATTTTTTTAAAAAAATGTTTAATATTTATTTATTTTTGAGAGAGACAGAGAGACAGAGAGAGAGCTGGGGAGGGGCAGAGAGAGAGGGAGACACAGAATCCGAGGCAGGCTCCAGGCTCTGAGCTGTCAGCACAGAGCCCCACACAGGGATCGAACTCATGAACAGCACAATCATGACCTGAGCTGAAGCCGGAGGCTTAACTGACTGAACCTCAGGGCCTGTGATGGGGACTTATCTTATTTAATATTTTAATAAATTATCAAGAAGTGGTATGGACAATGCAATTTTTAGTACAATATTAATATTTTAATATTAATGCAATATTTAGCTGATTAAGACAAAAATAAACTAATGGAATATACCTTGCAGCACAGCCACTGGCCTTAGCAGTCTTGAGTCAGAAGAACTCAGCCAGGTGGGGTGTTTTGGAGGTCTGAAGGTCTGCAGGCCCCCCATTCCTTTTTTTCTTCAGTGATGAGCACTCTAGCCATCCCAACTCTTTCACCTCCAAGGTTAAAGAAAAGGATAATGTGGAGCACGCATGGACTTTGACCATGCTTTGCCTCACTGAGGGGGCCAAAGATAAGTGTAATGTGGTAGAAATCGTGGCCTGGTGGGGGTGGGGGAGAGGGGAAAGTGGGTGATGGGCATTGAGGAGGGCACCTGTTGGGATAAGCACTGGGTGTTGTATGGAAACCAATTTGACAATAAATTATACGTAATTTAAAAATAAATAAATAAAATAAAACACATTACTGTATTTACTTCACCACAAAAAAGAAATAAATATTTGAATCCCCCCCCCCCCCAAAAAAAATGGTGGCCTGGAACCATGACCACCAGGAGACTGCAGTCCTTGTGACCAACCTCAAATTGTCCTGCCAACTCAGTTGGCTGACATCCGGCTCCAATTACCTGTAACCTTCTGCCTGAAGTCAGGTTCTGGTCCTGTCCGGATCACCTGGTGGTACCAGATTATTTTTGTGAGCCATGACATTTCTGAAAAAGAGAGAGAAGAGAGGAGTGAGGAGGTGGAAGCTGAGTTGTGCCCAATTTTACCTGCCAAGAAGCAGGGGGCGGGCCCTAAGCCCTTTTTGGTCAGCTAGCTGCCTGCCACATATGCTATGGACCAGATTCCTGTACAAGTGTCAAGAATTTTAAATGGGTCTTCACTGTTGAAGAGGAGGGTTGCAGGTAGGGGAGGTCTTAGGAGAGAAAGGGTCTCATTTTCCAAAGGACCCTAGTGTTCTTCTAATCCTATACCATGCCTGTGGCTTCCCTTTTCTCCAGGAGTGGAGAACTTCTATCCAGTGAACTTCTTAATTCTTTTTAAAGTTTATTTTTGAGAGAGAAAGAGAGAGAGAGAGAGAGAAAACAAGTGGGGGAGGCGCAGAGAGAGAGGGAGACACAGGATCCAAAGCTGACTTCAGGCTCCAAGCTGTCAGCACAGAGCCCGATGAGGGGCTTGAACCTACGAACTGTGAGATCATGACCTGAGCCAAAGTTGGACACTCAACTGACCAACCATCGAGGTGCCCCTATCCAGTGAACTTCTACCCTGACCCTCTCTTTCCATTTGCTATGAGGTTGGAGGTCAGCATCTGAAGCTCATTTTCAACACTTCTCACATTTTTGGATAAAGGTTGGAATAAAGTGGTATGGGGGTATTTTGTTTTGTGGGACTTTTTTATTTTTGCCAAAAAAAAAAAAAGAAAAAGAAAAAGGAAGGAAAAATAATGGTAGGTGGCTTGAATTTAGATAAGGTTCAATTATGCCTTTAGGGTTAAGTATTATAACAGCGTAGGTAATAGGAAGTGGCTGTCAGAGTCTTTGCTTCAATTGGATAGGCCTATTTCCTCTGTATTTTCTCACTTTTCTATGTACTTCTTGTCCATTGCCCACACTTGTATGCTCAGTTGAAGAGAACTTTACCAGCTAAAGGAGAATCTGTTTCAGACGAGGGAATACTACAATCTCCAAACCTTCAAGGATTGGGGTAGGAGAGATATACGGAGTGAGTGGGGGGGAAAATGAAGTAATACAGACTGGAAAGAAATATCTTTTCAAGGAAGTAAAGAGGGGATCAATGAGCACAAGAAAGATATAACAAATCTGAAGAAAGTTCAGAGAAAAGCAACTATAATATTCACAGAGATAAAGTCCTTCCATTGAAGGATGTCAAAAAAACTTAAATCCTACAATCACATATGAAATGTTTGGATAAAATAATAAAGGACCAAGAGACTAATTTAAAACACCACAAAATTCAAAACTGCTCTTACTTTTCGAAGCTTAGAGGTGGTTTGAGAACAAAAAGACTGGATGTGACTTAGAGAACTTGTTTTTCAAAGCGTGGGTAGAGATTGAAAATGCAAATACCTTGGGGATCCTGGGCGGCTCAGTCAGTTTAGCATCCTACTTGGGCTCAAGTCACAATCATGGTTGGTGGGTTTGAACCCCACATGGAGCTCTATGGTATGGACATGGAGGCCACTTCAGATCCTCTGTTGCCCCCCCTCCTGCTGATACTCCCACCCCACCAAAGTAAATCAATAAACTATAAAAAATTATAATAAACTTTAGGGGCACCTGGGTGGCTCAGTCCATTAAGCGACCAACTTGGGCTCAGGTCATGAACTCAAGTGAGTTCTTGAGTTTGAGCCCCACAGGTGGCTCTGTGCTGACAGCTCAGAGCCTGGAGCCTGCTTCAGATTCTATGTCTCCCTCTCTCCCTGCCCTTCTGATCACACTCTGTCTCTCTGTCTCTCTCAAAAATAAATAAATATTAAAAAAATTTTTTATAGAAAAATGCAAATACTTTAAGAGGGTTTTAAATAAATTCCCAGAGGACAAATACATCAGGTATTGCTAAGCTCTACTTGGGAACTGTGAGGAGTGATATACCTGGCGACCAGGGTCAAAGTGTCTGGACTTCTAGTCTGGGCTTGCCCACGTCTACTTATTAATGCTGTCTACTTACTAATGTTGCATGTGTGCCTGGGGGCAAACGACTGAGTATTGCTGAGCCTATTTCTTAGCTATAAAACGGCTATAACCTAATACCTGTCCCGACTACTTCAAAGGGTGGATCGGTGTTCAAACGAAGCCACGTATTTAACGGTGTTTTAAGTACTATAAGATGGTGCAGAAACATAAGGTGTGGTTTTTTGTTTTTGTTTTTTCTTTGTTTGTTTTTTTGTTACTGCATCGCTGGAATTATTGCAAACTCCCAGACAAGGGGCATCTAGGAAAGGGCGATTTGGCTCATCCACGTAGCGATCGTGCGCTTTCATCAGTTCTCGTCCCTCATTCACGGACGTATTTTGTTGAGGAAAACTTTTTTTTTTTAACCTGATATAGCAAGTATCAAAGTGCTGTCTGTAAAAGTACCATGCAGCAGTAGTTAAGATGAAGTGCCAAGAAGCCACCGAAACGCCAAGACTGTCAGAAAGGAGTTTTCCGCGGAAGCGCTGTCTTCTTTCTCTTGGACGCGCATGCAAGATGTGCGATCCGTGGATGCCGGCCACCGAATAGCAACAGGAATTGGTAGACCTGGTCGTCCAGTAACGTAGTTATTATAATTCCATTCTGATATATTTAATGATTTGTCACAATTCCCCAGGGTAAGCAGGATGCTGCAACGAGCTTCAAACTCCGAGCGTCCCGCTCTGTGCTCCGAGGCGTGGAGCGGGAATAATGCGCGCGCACTCGGCTTCGACCGCTCCCGGGGCTCGCGAACGCGCCTCCCTTGCCCGGCCCGGCCTGGCGCTCGCGCGCGCCCGCCGCCGGCCCACGTGACTCTAGGCGCGGCGACGGCGGGGGCGGGTGGGGGCTCGGGCCGGCTCCGCAGCGCCGCGCAGGCGCCCCAGGGCCGCGCCGAGCCGAGCCCCTCCTGCTCCCTCTAGGAGTCAAAATGGCGGCGAGGGAAACCTGGAGCAGCCCCGGAGCCTGAGCCACTGACAGGAGCGGAGAGGGCGGCGGTGGCGGAAGGAGGAGAATGGCCGGGGGTGCTGGCGCCGGTGCGGACGGCGGTGCTGGTGGCGGCGGCGGGGGCGACGGCCGCGGTCCCAGCGGCGGCAGCAGCAGCGGCGGGAGGAGCCTCCGGGGTGAGTGTCCCTTGGTGTCTCTGAGACTGGGAGCCGAGGCTGTGCCCGGCGCAGCGCGGGGCGTCCCGGCAAGGAAGGGGCTGTGTCTAAGAGGTGGGGGCGCCGGGCTGGGGCCCGGCCGCCGCGGGAGGCGCCGCCGGCGGGGAGAGGAGAGGGCAGTCGTCCGTCTGGAGCTGAGGCGGCGGCGGCGGCGGACTGGCCGGTCCCCGTGCGCTCCCAGGGGCGGACTGGGCTGTGCGCCGTCGTCCCGGGGACAGAGGCGCGAGGTGTGGCACTCGGGACGGAGAGAGCGACCCGAGGTGGCCGCGACGACGGCCCGACCAGCTCCGGGCTCCAAGGGGCGGGACCCGCCGCTCCCAGGACGCCGGGAAACCGCTCCCGATACTCGGGCGCGTGTTTACCCGACTGCGGGGCTGCGACCGCCCCGGGGTGGGCGTGAGAGCGGCCGGCCGGAATTGGGGAAGGAGCAGGCCTGCCGACGGCTGCCCCAGGGCGGAGAGAAGTTAGATTGCCCGGGTAAGTTACTGTTCCGGGCTCCAACTGGAATCGTGTTTTGACAGGTTGGGAGGGAGACAATACCGACTGTTTGATAAAGGAGTCTGTGCTTGGAGTACTTGAATGGCCCAAAGCGTGCATTTTCAGTGCCTTATCATTTGCACAGCTGTTCACTAGCCTTACCCCGAGGATGAGAACTTTCTCGCCGTCTTTTTGGAGAAGCTCTGAGGAGTGTTGCTTCCGCTTTGAACCATGATAGCACCTCCTTACATGCCAGCACGGATAATGAGTACTCTGGATTAGGCCTGATGCACAGCAGTCTTGGTTATCTTTACCAGAGAACTGTTCCCTCTGCCAAAACATCTTACTGTAATGAGGAAATAGGCATTTTTACAGAATTACTTAGTTTTTTCCAACGGACAGAATCTTTGGTCTCTGAATAGCATCCATTTCTTTCAGGTTGCTGAAATACTTGACTTTCTTCTGGAAATGTGGAAGAAGGAGTTGAAATAGCAAGAATTATACATGTTAATGGGATCTGTGATTAAACTTGTCCTGGAATTTTTGGAGTCAGAAAAACCTTGAGAGCTCTGGTGTGTGACTTGTTTTAGAGCGGAGAATCTAGGCCCAGGGAGATGACTGACTTGCCGTGGGTCTTACAGCTGGCCAGGGCTTGGGCCACAACTGGGATCTGAGCCTCGCCGCGCCCCCATTTAGAGAGCTCTTTTGGCTGCACTCCTGAGCCTCTTATTCTTCATTGAGAAATGCATTCTTAACCACCAATACTGGTGCCCATGTCTAGGTCCTTGTGCAATAAAGTTGAAAGCAGAAATGATAGAGAGTGCCTCACTCTGATCTGACATTTCATTTAGAGTTTTCATAGGCCTGTAACTATATTTTCACCCAGTTACAGGCATGGTCCATTCTTGCACGCAGTCAGTAAAACCCATAGGTCAATGTTCTGTCCCACAAAGCCAAACTAGTGTTCTGTGCCCCAACACCAGCATTTAAACAAGTTCTTTATATCAGACTCTCGTTTTAAGATTTAAAACACCGGTGTTGCATTTGCTAGATTAATACTGCCTAGTTTCCATCTATTTTCTTGTTGAATTACAAGAGTCTTCTTTGCTGTGTGTCATGGGGTAACCTTCAGAAATGCAACCTCAAATGATTCTGATCACATTCTAGTCAGTGAAACTCAACATATCAAAGTTGTACCTTGTGTTCAATGAATTACACTGTAATTAATTGTAATTATTGAAAGTCTGCTTTGCATTTTGCATTATATTAGTTGCTATAGTAGAAAAGAAAGAAGTGTAGTATATAAACTTTGCCCTCAGGAAAGATAAGGTGTACCCTTACGACTCTAGAAGACAATCTAGTACATTCTATGAATACAGAGAATGCTGTAGGTGTTCTGGTTAGAGGGAGACGAGTGAGACTTAGGAGTCTAAAGAACTTCCTGGAACACTTGGGACTTGAGCTAGCCTGTGAGGGTTTAGATTTACAGAGATACTGGAGCAGTTACTCTGTGAGAGAAAAGCGAGAATATGATGTGGAGATTAGCTGTGGGGGGAGGGGAATAGAGGGAAACTAGGATGAGCTGACAACTGAATTTGGGAGGCTAAAAGGAAAAAAAAAATCACGCAGTTGGAAGGATATGTGTAGAAGGGTTTGAGTACTAGTTTGAGGAGATTTGGATTTTTATCCTCTTGCACAAGATACGGGGAGCCTTTGAAAGGTTGGAAGTCCCATATTAATGCGATAAACCAGCAAGATGGACCTGTCTGTGATCTACAGGTTGAGCTTGAATGAGGACAGAATGGAATGAGCCAGCAATGACAGTAGCTGTTGCAGTTACCCAAATATGAAGAGATGAGACCCCAGACTAGGATAGAGTCAACAGGAAGGATGTGTGGCAGGTGTTTTTGTTTTTATTGTGGTAAAATATACATAAACATAAAACTTGACATTTTAACCGGTTTTAAGTATACAGTTCTCACGATCTCGCGGTCCGGGAGTTCGAGCCCCGCGTCAGGCTCTGGGCTGACGGCTCGGAGCCTGGAGCCTGTTTCCGATTCTGTGTCTCCCTCTCTCTCTGCCCCTCCCCCGTTCATGCTCTGTCTGTCTCTGTCCCAAAAATAAATAAAAAACGTTGAAAAAAATTTAAAAAAAAAAGTATACAGTTCTGTGGCATTCAGTACATCCACATTGTTGTGGAGCCATCACCACCATCCATCTCCAGAACCTTTTCATCATCCCCTACTGAAACCTTTTACCTATTAAACACTAACTCCTATTTCATTTCCCTTTACTCCCAACCCCCTGGCAACCATCATTCTACTTTTTGTCTCTATGAATTTGATTACTCTATGTACCTCATTTTAGTGGAATCCTATAAAATTTGTCCTTTTGTGACTGGCTTATTTCATTTACATTTTTTTTTTTTAACGTTTATTTATTTTTGAGACAGAGACAGAGCATGAATGAGGGAGGGTCAGAGAGAGGGAGACACAGAATCTGAAACAGGCTCCAGGCTCTGAGCTGTCAGCACAGAGCCCGACACGGGGCTCAAACCCACGAACTGCGAGATCGTGACCTGAGCCGAAGTCGGACGCTTACCCAAATGAGCCACCCAGGTGCCCCTCATTTAGCATGTTTTTAAGATTCGTTCATGTTGGAGAATTTTTCAGAATTTCCTTCCTTTTTAAGGCTGAATACTATTTCATTGTATGTATGTACAGTATCTGTTTGAGTCCACGCTTTCATTTCTTTGGGGTATAACCCAGAAAATTTCACATTCCCACCAGCAGTGCACAAGGGCTCCAATTTCTCCAATTCTCACCAACACTGGTTGTTTTCTGTTTGATACTAGTCATCCTAATGGGTATGAAGTGATTTGTTATTTTAGGCTTTTTAATTATGATTATTTTTATTTATTTATTTATTTATTTATTTTTAAGTAATCTCTACACCCATCATGGGGCTTGAACTCACAACTCGGAGACCCAGAGTCACATGCTCTACTGACTGAGCCAGTTTGGTGCCCCTATTGTGGTTTTGATTCCTATTTCTCTAATAATGATTTCTTCTTGTGCTTCTCAGTCTTTTGTATATCTTCTTTGGAGAAACATCTAGTAAATTCTTTTACCATTTTTTAATCTAGTTGTTTGCTTTTTTGTTGTTGAGTTGTAAGAGTTCTTTATATATTCCAGATACCAATTCCTTATCAGACATATGATTTGAAAATATCATCTGCTATTCCGTGGATTACCTTTTCACTCTGTTGAGTGTTCTTTGATGCTCAAAAGTTAAAAAAAATTTTTTTAACGTTTTATTTGTTTTTGAGAGAGCAAGAGAGCATGAGCGGGGGAGGAGCAGAGAGCAAGGGAGACACAGAATCTGAAGCAGGCTCCAGGCTGTCAGCACAGAGCCTGACCCTGGGCTCAAACCCACAAACTGTGAGATCATGACCTGAGCCAAAGTTGGACACTTAACCTACTGAGCCACCCAGGTGCCCCGACGCACAAAAGTTTTTAATTTTGATGAAGCCCAGTTTATATATTTTTTCTTTGTTGCTTATGCTTTTGGTCTTATATGCAAGAAATCATTGTCAGATCCAAAGTTATGAAGCTTTCCCCCTGGAAAAGCCATACATTTAGATCTTTGCATGTGGGTATCCAGTTTTTCTCAGCACCATTTGTTGAAAAGACTGTCTTTTTTCCACTGAATGATTTTGGCACCCTTACTGAAAATGACTTGATTATACTGTGCTTGGCTTTATTTCTGAACTCTCTATTCTGTTGGTCTGTGAGTCTGTCTGTATGCCAATACCACATTGTTTTGATTACCGTAGCTTTATAGTAATTTTGAAATCAGGAAGTGTGAGACCTCCAACATTGTTCTAATTCAAGATTGTTTTGGCTGTTTGTGGTCCCTTGAGATTCCATATGAATTCTAGGATGGGTTTTTTTATTTCTCCAAAATTAAAAAAAAATATGCCATTGAGATTTTTTTGATAGGGACTGCACTGAATCTATAGATTGGAGCAATATTGACATATTGATATTAAATCTTACAGTCCATAAACTCCAGATGTCTTTCAATTTATATGTATCTTTAACTTCTTCCCACAACACTTTGTAGTTTTAAGTGTAAAACTTTTAAGTGTAAAAGTCTTTCATCTCCTTGGTTAAGGTTATTCCTTAGTATTTTATTCTTTTTGAAACTATCATAAATAGGATTGATATTTTAATTTCCTCTTTGGATTGTTCATTATCGGGGGCGCTTGGGTGGCGCAGTCGGTTAAGCATCCGACTTCAGCCAGGTCACGATCTCGCGGTCCGGGAGTTCGAGCCCCGCGTCGGGCTCTGGGCTGATGGCTCAGAGCCTGGAGCCTGTTTCCGATTCTGTGTCTCCCTCTCTCTCTGCCCCTCCCCCGTTCATGCTCTGTCTCTCTCTGTCCCAAAAATAAATAAACGTTGGAAAAAAAAAAAAAGAAATGGATTGTTCATTATTGATGTTTAGAACACAGCTCATTTTTGTATGTTAATCTTTGCATCCTGCAGCTGTATTGAAAGCATTCATTAGTTCTAACAGGCTTGTGTGTGTGTGTGTAATCTGGTTTTCTACACGTAAGATAGTGTCTTCAACAAAGATAATTTTATTTCTTCCTTCCAATTTGAATGCCTATTATTTCTTTTTCTTGCCTAATTGTTCTGGCTAGGACTTCCAGCACTATGTATATTGAATAGAAGTGGTGAAAATGTACATCCTTGTCCTGATCTTAGAGAAAAAATGTTCAGTGTTTGACCAATGAGTATGTTGTTAGCTGTGGGTTTTCCTTTATTATGACCTTTATTATGTTGAAATGGTTTCCTTATGTTCCTGGTTTGCTAGAGTGTTTTAGCAGGTATGTTTTAATGAAAAAAAGATTCAGTTATAGGTGCTGAGAGCATCTCTAGCCTGGTGAAAGGGAAAATTCTGCTGTCATTGGCAAAGTAACATATTAATGCCCAGTTGGTGTTTTAGGCATTGTCTCTCTACATTTGCAGTCATGTTTTGGCTTAATTCAGTAGGGAAAAGTGACACTAATCAAATAATCATACAAATATATTCCTGAATATAACTATAGTATAATTTTGCTCACAGCTGTATTCCCAGCATCTAGCATAGTGCCAGGACATAGGTGCTCATTGAAGTTATTAATTGATATAAGCAGAAGACTTAAAATTTAACCACATAAGCTAAAAACTATTTGCTTATAATTTTTTTTTTTTAAAGGCAGAGGAGTGAGAGACAAACCAAGAAATAGACTTTTTTTTTTTTATTATTTATTTTTTTGAGATAGAGAGAGACAGAGCATGAACGAAGGAGGGTCAGAGAGAGGAAGACACATTTTCCGAAACAGGCTCCAGGCTCTGAGCTGTCAGCACAGAGCCCGATGCGGGGCTCGAACTCACGGACCGCAAGATCATGACCTGAGCTGAAGTCGGCCGCCCAACCGACTGAGCCACCCAGGTGCCCCTGCTTATAATTTTTAATGACAAAGTATTTTTATTTTATCTTATTTTATTTTATTTTATTTTATTTTATTTTATTTTATTTTATTTTAAGCCATCTTCCCTGAACCCAGTCTTGGTACAATGGTAACAAAACAAAATCAGACTTCTCTGCTATGAAAAGAAATAGGCGGGGCGCCTGGGTGGCGCAGTCCGTTAAGCGTCCGACTTCAGCCAGATCACGATCTCGCGGTCCGTGAGTTCGAGCCCCGCGTCAGGCTCTGGGCTGATGGCTCAGAGCCTGGAGCCTGTTTCCGATTCTGTGTCTCCCTCTCTCTCTGCCCCTCCCCCGTTCATGCTCTGTCTTTCTCTGTCCCAAAAATAAATAAACGTTGAAAAAAAAAAATTAAAAAAAAAAAAAAAAAGAAATAGGCAAGTGACTTTTTCTAAAACAAGTGTCTTTAAGAGTGAGGCCAGGGGTGCCTGATTGGCTCAGTTGGTTAAGCGTTTGACTTCAGCTCAGGTCATGATCTCATGGTCTGTGAGTTCGAGCCCTGAGTCGGGCTCTATGCTGACAGCTCAGAGCCTGGAGCCTGCTTTGGATTCTGTGTCTCCCTCTTTCTGCCCCTCCCCTGCTCACACCTTTGCTTCTCTCTCTCTTTCTCTCAAAAGTACATGAACACTTTAAAAAAAAAAAAAAAAGGCAACATTTTTCTTTTTAAGTTGATGATAGTGGAAATTGCTTATCAGAATCCAAAGTTTCAAAGGGATGCATAACTTAGAAGAAACTTTTCAGGTGCGTGTTGACTCCAGATTTATAATGAAATTCAAATATTCAGTACCTAGTTTATTTGCAAAACAAGTTCAAAATTCTTTTAATGCAAGCTTCAGTGGTTTTTAGTATCCTTTATTTTTTAATTTTTAAAAATTAATTTAAATTTTAAAATTTGACAGTTTTGGGGCACCTGGGTGGCTCAGTAGGTTAAGTGTCCTACTTTGGCTCAGGTCATGATCTCACGGTTTGTGAGTTTGAGCCCCACGTTGGAATCTGTGCTGACAGCTCAGAGCCTGGAGCCTGCTTTGGATTCTGTGTCTCCCTCTCTCTCTGACCCTCCCCCGCTTGTGCTCTTTCTCTCTTTCAAAAATGAATAAACATTAAAATAATTTTTTATAAAAGATTTTATAATTTTTTATAAAAAATTTATGAAAAATATTTCTTAATATAGAAATTTCAAAAATATATAATGTACTAAGTTATGTAAATTGATACTGAATATGTGTAGTGAACCTTATGTTAAGGTTGGAATAAATAGGAATCACTTTAATGCAGAACATAGAGCATCCTTTACATCACAGGATTCAAAAAAGTCTTTTGAGCATTGTTGGAGTTTTTAGATATAGTTGTTATGTAAAAGAATATTGGACTAGGAATCAAACCTCCAGTCCGATTCTGACTACTGTTTATAGGTTTGTGATCTTAAGCAAGCCCTTTAACCTGTCTGAGGCTTCATTTTCCTCAAGAGTCTGTGTGTGTGTGTATACACTCACACACGTGCACACATGTACGTCACAGTGTTTCACAAAGCAGCTTTGCCACCTTATGTTTGCTCTTCAGTTGTTTCCCTCCCTGTTACTAGTCTGAACTATTTATTGAACATCTACCAACCAAGTCTCTGCCATTTGTTTTCCCACTGTCCCCCTAATTCTCTATTCTCTATATTGCTACCACACTTATGTTTCTAAAAAACCCAATTGGGGCATGTTACTTCCCTACTTAAAAAACCTGTGTTAACCTCCCATTGCTTATAGGATAAAGTCCAAACTCACAGAGTTTGTGGACTGTGTCCAACCTTCCGTTTCCCATCACTCCAGCCTTACCAAGCTGTTTCTTGTTCCTGTGCTTCTGTATCTCATGTGTTTATCCCAGTGCTTGGAGTTCTTTTTCTTTGTCATCCAGGAAACTCTGAGAAGGTGATTCATCATCCACTGCAGGGGTAGATTTTGATTACTCCAAGCCAGGTCATTTCCCTGTAAACTGTTGATTGAAAGGAAGGAGACATTCTTTTTCTGGGGGACAGGACTTTTTCTCCTGTTGTGTATGAACAAGAGAACATGTGACTCCAGTTGCCACTGGCAGCTGTCTTACAACCCCAAGGGATGATGAAGCGTGCCTGGAAGATGATAGAGCAGAGAGAATGAATGTAGGTCCAAGATAACATAATTTTAGACACATACTGTACTGGGGGTCTGGGCCTTTCCCTGCCATGGGACCTCTCCACCTAACAGATTAATTCCTTATTGTTGAAGCCATTTCTTTGGAGTTAGTTGCCATCAAAAATCTCTTGATTGATACAGTTGTGTTTATTCTTCAAGACCCAGTTCAAATATGACCTTGACCAGTAGTCATACACTCATTCCCTGAGTACTTTGGCCCACTCTTCCAGCCCTGTTGCAACTGTACTATAATCATTTGCTTGTATGTCTGACTCCTTCATGTAACTCTGTGTACTTTGAGCCTTGGCTTACAGGATGCAGCACAGTGTCTGCTACATTATAGATATTCGGCAATGCATTGTCAGGATGAAAAAGCGTTTTGTAAACAATTTTTAAATAAACATGAGGTATGTTATTATCT
Organism: Prionailurus bengalensis; assembly: GCF_016509475.1. NCBI lineage: Eukaryota > Metazoa > Chordata > Mammalia > Carnivora > Felidae > Prionailurus > Prionailurus bengalensis. Next base: position 136,985,975 of record NC_057355.1, on the reverse strand, counting down.
TTAAAGTGAAATGGAGAAATCAATTAGACTAGACATGCAAAATGTTCTTTGCTTGCCTTTAATTATTTTCTAAAAATGTTCACTTAAATAAAAAATTTGACAGCCTCTCTGGCCACAGTGCCTTGAATTTTATGAAAAATCTAACTTAAAGTAGGAGTCCTGGAAGGAGCAATAATGAATTGTGTTTTTACCCTGCAACTTCCTTCCTTCCTTCCTTCCTTCTTTAGGAGGAGACTTGAATGCCAGAACTAACTTCAAGCATAATATGTGTATTTGTTCCCTATATTTTGAAATTATATTCAGGTCTGTTTTTTCTGGGATTTGTGAATTGTTCTTTAGAGAAAAATTCCATAATATACCTCATAAGAAGACCTAATTATTCTTGCCTTCAGACTTTCCAAAAATATTTCTTGCTTGCTTGAGTATACACCGAACTTTTCTGGTAAGAAGAAAAAAAAAAGCTTTGTGGCAGAACTAGATGAGTTATAGCAAATTTTAGTAATGTCTTATGACAGAGAAATTTCTTTTTTTTTTTTTTCAGAGAAATTTCATTATAACCTTAATTACAGAGTCATAGTTCTGTCACATGCTTCAACAATAAAGTCTGACAGAAGAGGAAGGGTGGAAAAGGAGAGTTAAAATTCCTGATTTGGTATACTTCACCATTTGTTGGCTTGAGTCAAATAAATGATAGTTCAACATAGTAAATTGTAGTCACAGTAGCCCTCCTCCCTTATCCATGGGGGGGGGGGGGGGGATATGTTCCCAGACTCTTAGTGGATTCCTGAAAGTGCAGATAGTACTGAACCCTGTATATACTAAGATCTTTCCTATATGTACATACCTGGGATGAAGTTTAATTTATAGATTAGGTGCACTAAGAGATTAACAACAATAATAACAAAATAGAAGAATTATAACAATATACTGTACTAAAAGTTATGTGAATGTGGTCTCTCCCTCTCTCAAAATATCTTACTGTGCTGTAAAGTACTTACTGTTATACTGCGTATGTGATGAGGTGAAGTGAAGTCAGTGACCATAGACGCTGTAACACAGCATTAGGCTGCTGTTGACCTTCTGACTGACAATACGCTGCAGAAAGTGAACCCATGGATAAGGGAGACTGCTATAACTATGCTTAAAAATTGTCTCTAATAACTGAATATCTCTTTTAATTATTCTTTTATTGGTTTTGATTTTCTTAACTTATTTAGAATGGTGATCTACAAAATATCTGTAGTGACTGTTCCTAGGTTGTTCATGACTCCTTAGAGATTATCCTTTTAAAATCATTTAAATAGCTAAAAGATAACAAATTTCAGACCATGTGAAATATACATTTTTTTAAATGTTTATTTATTTCTGAGAGAGAGAGGGTGAGAAAGACAGAGTGTGAGTAGGGGAGGGGCCGAGAGACGGTGAAGAAGACACAGAACCTGAAGCAGGCTCCAGGCTCTGAGCTGTCAGCCCAGAGCCCAACACAGAGCTTGAACTCGGGAACAGAGAGATCATGACCTAGGCCGAAGTCAGACGCTCAATCAACTGAGCCACCCAGGCTCCCCAAGATGTACATTTATAAAGTGGTCATTTTATTTAAGAAGTATTTTTCATAACTAGAAATGTTAAGAGAACACTAAGAATATAATAAATTTGGGGTGCCTGGGTGGCAGAGTCGGTTAAGTGGCTGACTCTTGATCTCTGCTCAGATCATGATCTCAGTTTGTGAGTTTGAGCCCCACATCAGGCTCTGCCCTGGGATTCTGTCTCTCCTTCTCTCTGCCCCTTCCCCACTTGTGTTCTCTCTCTCTCTCTCTCTCTCTCTCTCTCCCCCTCCCTCCCCCCCATAAACTTAAAAAAATTTTATATAATTTTAATTTTATTATCAAAAACTCAGATACCTCCCATCCTAAAATTAAGCTATGACTCTCTGTGGTAGAGCCAGAGTTGTAAGAGCCAGGCTCATCTCTCTGCATTCTTTCCCTCAATTTCTAATTTTAAAAATTCTAATGGTTACACTTAAAAGGATGTTGTATAGATTAGTGGAATGTGATGTACTTTTATATTCTTTTAAGAATGCATTTTTAATAGGAAATAAAAGTATCAGCAGGGGACTGACAGCTGCTTTGAATTACAATAGGTTATATTAGAAAAAACCCACATGGGCTTAATAAGATTTTCCTAAGCAAAACTCTAACAAGTAATCTCTATTTTTGGTAATGCAATGGAATTTTATAGAAAAATGGCATTTTAAAAGATATCTTCATGGTAGCTACACTTATCATGGTGAACATTGGGTAATGAACGTGTAGAAATGTTGACTCACTATGTTGTGCACCTGAAATTTATATTACATTGTATGTCAACCATACAAAAAAAGATACCTCCATTTAACATAAATAAAGATGTTTTCTGACTTGACTTTTTTGGTTGGATTGGGGAAATACTGTTTTTATTTACTTATTTTAAAGTTTGTTGGGGTGCCTGGGTGGCTCAGTTGGTTGAGCATCTGACTTCAGCTCAGGTCACGATCTCACACACTGTGGGTTCGAGCCCTGCATTGGCTCTCTACGTCAGCAAGAGCCTGATTCAGATCCTCTGTCTCCCTCTCTCTCTGCCCCTCCCTCTCTCTCAAAAATAAATAAACATGAAAAAAATTAATAAAGTTTGTTTTGAGAGAGAGAGAGAGAGCATGCATGTGCGCGCGCGCACACACACGCGCGCGCGCGCGCACACACACACACACACACACACACACACACACACACACGGTAGTGGGGAGGAGGGGCAGAGAGAGAGAGATAGAGAGAGAATCCCAAACAGGCTCCATGTTGTCAGTGCAGAACTCAACACGGGGCTTGATCTCATGAACCATGAGATCATGACCTGAGCTGAAACCAAGAGTTGGACACTTAACTGACTGAGCCACCCAAGCGCCCTGGGAAATACTATTTTTAATATATGATCTTAAGCTACTAACTACACAGGTCGATACTCTGTTATTTATAACTTGAATTTCCAGAAGTTCTGAAAACCATTTCTTAGGGAGACTCCTTTGATGGCAAACAGCGATATGACATGGATTCATTTCATGACAAAACCTGATCTAAACTAACATAGCTTAGTTTAAATATTTAATATACTTTACTATAAAATACTAATTTGATTATGGGGTGCTATGTTAAATATAACTGAGGTATTTACATAATATACAGTAAATAATCCACATACTCTGTTATCTTCTTCAAAAATAAAGAAAGAAGGGGCGCCTGGGTGGCGCAGTCGGTTAAGCGTCCGACTTCAGCCAGGTCACGATCTCGCGGTCCGTGAGTTCGAGCCCCGCGTCAGGCTCTGGGCTGATGGCTCGGAGCCTGGAGCCTGTTTCCGATTCTGTGTCTCCCTCTCTCTCTGCCCCTCCCCCGTTCATGCTCTGTCTCTCTCTGTCCCAAAAATAAATAAAAACGTGGAAAAAAAAATTTATTAAAAAAAAAAAAAAAGAAAGAAAAAAGGCTGAATTTTAGAACATATCTAGCTCCAGAGGTTTCTGTCTGATAAGGGATTGTGGACCTGTATTCTGAATAACACTTTTAAACTGGTAATGAACATTAAATACATTTTTTAATGGTGGAACTAAGATCGAAAAGACAGTATAGTATGTAACACGCAATAGTTTAATTCTGTAGATAAAGTTTATCAAAAATGTGGGGAAAATCTATAAAAAGTAGAGTAAGTTCACTGAGTACCTCTTAGGTATTAACTGTAAATAAAAATATATTATTAGGGGCACCTGGGTGGCTCAGTCGGTTGAGCCTCTGACTTTGGTTCAGGTTGTGATCTCACGGTTTGTGGGTTTGAGCCCTGCGTCAGGCTCTGTGCTGACAGCTCAGAGCCTGGAGCCTGCTTCCAATTCTATGTTTCCCTCTCTCTGCCCCTCCCCTGCTCATGATCTGTCTGTCTCTGTCTCTCAAAAATAAATAAACGTTAAAAAAATTTTTTTAATATATTATTTAAAATTAGATGCCAGAGTAGAGAGAAGAAAGAACTTACTAGCTAATTTCATTATTGCTTGTAGTAGGGAGGTAGAACACAGTAACCAAAAAAGAGGGAATTTGAGGTATTAAATAGAAGTATTAGTAAAGGTGACTTTTTATATGCCCTTTTGGTCCCAAGATTATGGCCAGAGGGATGTCAAGGTCACCAAGAATAACTTGGAGGTTGCCATGGACTTGTTTTAAAGTGTTTTCAAGTCTGACCGAGAGCTCTGACATGTGGGGTAGAAAAAAAGAATAAAGTTACCTATGGGGCAGGGAGGAATGAAATTAGAGTAGACAGGGAGAGCAACTAGTGGTTTTTGAACATATCTTGTTGTGTGGCTTTGACTTTAAACCCATCTAAATATTTTATGTAGCAGCTAAATTAAAAACTCAATGCCTAAAAATCAAAAGTAACATAAATTTACAAAGTGTCTTACTGTTAGTGATATAATCACACAGTAAACTATTCTAAGTGACCCACATACACAGTAATTTGTAGGATATCTTGAGTTAGGTAATATCCTAAGGGTAGAAAGAATTGTAATAAATAAACATAAAGTGATTTTCATTTATCATATTGTTGGTGGTAGATAGTATTGATGTATATGTATTTTTAATGTTTATTATTTTGAGAGAGAGAATGAGCTTGAGCGGAGGAGGGTCAGAGACCAAGGTAGTAGGAGAATCCCAAGCAGTCCCCGTGCTCAGTGTGGAGTCCTGAGCCAGTATGAAGAGTCAGACACTTAACCAACTGAGCCACTCAGATGCCCCAGTACTGACATTTTAATTCTCAGCTGTTTCATGTATACTGTAGGATGAAGTAAAGGAATGGTTATGTAGGCAGCATTGGGAATAGGGTTTTGGCACGTAAGAAGGGAGAAAAAAATGAAAGATTCATGAGATTAAGTAAAAACCCTATAAATCTGAATTTGAGTTGGAAGCATCAGTATAAACTCATGATATATGTGTGTCTGTATCTATGTACGTGCTTATATAGATATGTGTGTATAAAATTACCTATCTGTATACTTAACAGGCACTTAGCTCCCCTAGCACCCAGATTGTGGTTTCTAAATACCGTTTCCCACCGAAAGAAATGAGAACTTCTTTAAAGAAATGACTGATTCCAGGTTTAAGGATAGAAAAATACAAGATATGTCTGGAATAAGATGTAATCCCAGAAAACAAAGAAGTTATCAGAGACAAGTAGTATTGTGTTATAAGATCTCAAGAGCCAATTTAAGTAAGCTTCCACTATCTAAATATGGGGCAATTTGAGCATCAGTAAGGATAACTACAGAGGATTGAAATACATTAAATATATTTAAATTTACAAATACATAAAAATCTTTTAAACTTGCTGATCATCTTTAGAGAATGCTGGAAAGTTCATTGTTTTTGAAAATTAGTAAATACAGGTAAGGAATCATTTATTTTTTCTGCCTTTTTTGTGTAAACCGTAGATCAGACAACTGAATAATGAATTTCTCCTGCAGAAGTATTCCAGCTAATGAATAAAGAGATGATAGAACATCACCATGTTGCAACTCCTAATTAATTAATAATTCTAATTGGTGATCATTGATAATTTTTAATATCATAGACTGAGAAGTAGACCCTTTGTACCTATTGTTGGAATTACACATCACCACCTGTGAAGCAGTCTTGGCAAAATAAACTTTAAAAGTACAAAAATGATCCTGAATCTGATCAAATCACTAGTTCTATCAATTACAGTATTTGCCAGAGAAATACATTAAACTACATCCTGGTGATGCATTTGGCAAAATCTATACTGTGGGAAACTACCAGATAATCTGATATTTTTAACAACAACAACAACAACAAAATTGCAAGGGGGAAAAAGAGTGAGAGGGGAAGGAACATATTTAAGAGACATGGTCATGGAGTCACAGTGTATAGACCTTATTTGGATCCACAGTCACACTAAGAAAAAATAAAGCAGTTGTGGAAATATGAACACTACCTGGGAAATTCATATTAAGGAATTATTGTTCATTGCTTTAGATGTAATAGTACTGTAGTTGTTCTTTTACATCCTCCTCTTAGAGATGTATAAAGAAATATTTATAGATGAAATAATATATGCTGTCTGGAATTTGTTTCAAATAATACAGAGGGGTTGGGTAGAGAATGGATTGGGATATAATGATACAAGACTGTTCACAGATTGATAATTATTGATGGGCAGAGATTGTTTTAGTATTTTCTCTATTTTTGTACACTTTTTCTCATTACAGAAATTGCAAAGGTACCTTCTGCAAAGGATGAAAAAAGTAATAGGAAGGAATGAAAATAGAGAAGTGTAGTCACTAGGGAGGGTTGATATTTATAGAGTATAACCTACAATCTGGAAACTTTTTTTTTTGTTTACCAACAAGGTACAACACTAGAGATTAAGATTTATCCCTTAACCGTAATTGAGTGATTAAGTAGAAACTAGCAATTTGAGACTTGAATAACAAGAACAGCAGTCAGTAGACATAGAGAAGCATAAAGAAGACTTTGCTCTTCTGTTCAGAAAGATTGGTATAGGACTGAAGACTTGAGGTGCTTTCTTGTTCAGGAGACAAAACACTAGATTAGAGATCAGAATGCCTGGGATCTAGTTTTGGCTTTGCCATTTTACAATATATTTACTTTGGATAAGTCACTTTTTGCATTCCTTGCCTTATTCAGGGATTAGAGAATGAAGCTTGTCTACATGGAAGACTTGATGTGAGAATAAAATGAATTACTGTGTGAAAAGCACTTTGTAAACTCTGAGACCCTCTTATAAGATACTCTCACTGTATTCACAAAAAGAATATTGAAAAGGGAAAGACATTGTTTTTCTGTTTTAATGGAGATTTTTTCCATTTACTTTTTAAATTATGGTTAAAAATATATATATAACATAGCATTTATCATTTTAACCAGCTTTAAGTGTACAGTCTGTGGCTTTAAGTACATTCACATTTTATTCAACCATCACCACCATCCGTCTTTGGAACTTTTTTCTTTCCCACTGAAACTCTATAGCCATTAAATGCTAACTTCCTAGCCCCTGGTAACCACCATTCTACCTTCTGTCTCTATGATTTTGACTACCCTGAGTACCTCATGTAAAATAGGATCATACAATATTTGTCCTCCATTGACTGAAATATCACTTAACATAATGTCCTCAAGGTTTACCCATGATGTAGCATGTTGTCAGAATTTCCTTCCTTTTAAAGGCTGAATAATACTCCATTATATGTTATATACCATTTTGTTCATTCATCTGCCGATGGATACTTAATTTGCTTCCACCGTTTGGCTATCGTGAATAATGTTGCTATGAACATGGGTGGACAAATAGCTGCTCGAGTGGCTGTTTTCATTTTCTCATTTTTTCAATACTCAGAAGTATAATTGCTGGATCATATGGTAATTCCATGTTTAATTTCTTGAGGAACCAGTATGGGTTTTTTAGCTAATTATTTCATTGTGCATTTTGCAACATCCCAACAGAGTGCCCTATTTAAGGCCGTATGTACCCTGGGATTCAGGGGTCTTTTTTCTAGGAAGTTTTTTTTTTTCTCCCCTTCCCAAATACTAGTGCAGTTTTTAAATCACAGTCTTCTAAAGGCTTCGACTATATCCAGTGGATCTTCAGAAACAATTTTTGGATTGAAAAGCTTAAAGAATAATTATAAACAGGTCTTTCCTTTTGTAATGTTTATTTTTAAAAAATTACTTTCATTCAGCAGTTTTCAACTCAGTACCTCATATTTGCCAGGCACTGTTATATTTGCTAAGGATTTAATGTTGAATACATGAAGTTCTGGCTCTCATGAAGCTTACATTGTAGTGTGAGACTGTTAACAAGAAACAAGTATATAATTTCAAGTGCTGAAAAGTGCTGTAGAGAAAAATAAACTGAAGAAAGGGGATAGAGAATGATGGGATAAGATGGCATGTTGTTTTCTAGAGGATAATTAGGGAAAGCCTCTTTGAGGGCATGGCACTTGAGCAAAGATCTGACTAAAACGAGAGAGTGATCCATGTGAGGACTTTGTGGAAAAGCGTCCCAGGCAAAGGTAATAACAGGCCTGAGGTAGGGGCAGGCAGTGCTTTTTAATGAGATGACTCAGGAGTCAAATGAAGACCTGTCTATCTCAATCAGTACCCAGTATCCATATAAAGGACTGAATTGGTTTAAGATAGCTCATTAGAAAGAAAGTAAGGGAAAACTTAAGATGGAAAAAACGTGAAGGAAATTTATTGGTATATTCTGTTAATGATTCTAGAAAATATCATACATCTATTCACTTGTGGAGTGGAAGATGCTGGCAAAATATTTCTGCTGACAAGACATTCCAATAATGATTACCACATGGAAGACATATCTTCTTCCTCTAAGGTATAATTTTCTTGGCACAGTGAACCCAGAGGGTATTATCTTCTGTTCAGAGAAGGCATAAATGAGACAACTGATAAAGAGAATCTGTTTCAAGAAGCCTAAAAGTCTTAGTTAATAAAATGCTTTAATATCCAGCATATCTTACTGATAGTATATATGACAGTACTACAGATACTGTTAGAGCACATGGACTCAAACATGTTAAGGATTGGAGGAAAGCTTCAATATCACCTTTGTTTCACCGGGCACTATGCAGTAATGAAGTTATGCCAGAGATGGCTTTAGGCCTCAAAAAATGAACAGTGTCAGGGAGCTTGTCTGGCTCAGTCAGTAGAATATGTGACTCTTGATCTCGGGGTTATGGGTTCAAGCCCCACATGGGCATAGAGCTTACTTTAAAAAAAAAAAAAAAAAAAGAAAAGGAACATTGTCACTTCTTAAACTCTCTATCTTTTGCAAACATTGATAGGACATTTAGAAATCATTTTCTCAAAAGTAAATGATCATATTGAAAGAATGCTGTATTGTAATAAATATCTGAGGGTTCCCTCTAGAATCGAAAGCTAGGAATATCTTGTTTTTAGACTTCTTCCTTTATGTATGGTGTTTGTATTATTTCTTCCTTAGTATGTCTCTTTGTGTCACAGACTGTGAGTCTGGAATTCTCTCTTGTCCAGCAAGAGAGCAGATGCAGAATTGAATACGAGAGAGGCTAATGTTCTAGAGGAGACAAGAGCCCCGAACCGGAGTTTCATCTCCATATTTATTGAGCACTCAACATCTTACACACATGGTGAATGTGAAGAAAACAATCAGATAGTAATCATTAACTTCTGTGAGTAAGAAGCAAAGGGTCAGCGGGTGAGTGGTATTTGTGATCAACGTACATTGGTACCAATGGAAAGTAATTTCCTGCAGGTGATATAACAAGTTTCTCATTATCCCATTACAATATCTCACTAATCTTGGGCACTTTCACCCCATGATGGTGGCTTTCCACCCTAAGCTTTTTTTTTCTAAACCACTTATGTAAGTATAAGGAATTCTTGAACCTATTTCCCCACATTTTTGGAATGTGTAGCCACATCGGTCCTTTATCCATCTCTTTCTGGGAATTGGCCTCAGCTTTAAATGTCTAAACCCATTTTCCTTGTTACTCCTAGTTTACCGACATGTTGTATGCCCTGTGTTTCTTCTAGGTTCATAGCATTGCTGACCAACCGGTCATGCAAGGTAGAGACATCATTATTCCCTTCTTCCTTTCATCATCCCCTCACTGATTTGAGATGTTCTGTGGTAAGGACTTCATAGGGATTATCTCAGTTTTTTATTACTAGATATCCTAAACAAATGCAAAATAGTGTTTTAAGATGCAGACTTACATTGCATAAACAGGGCCTAGAATATCTGTTTCAGTCTTATATATCTGGACTGTAATATCCTCTTCCTGTGTTTCTTCTGCAGCAAGTGGGTAGCACAGGATGAGCAGTGGAGTCAAGGGAGGGGAGAGGAAAAAATTTTACCATAGTTCCAAGAAAGGCCTCAAATAATCATTATGAGGGTAAGAGTTTTGTCTGATTTTCTACTTCTTGTTTTACCGAAGAGTCCTTGTTGGTGCCTCTGCTAGAGGTCTTTTCTAGCTGACGTTTCTCAAAACTTGTTCATCATCAAACCAGTTTCTTTTACTAGCACCTCTGTATACAAAATTCTTTCTTTCTAACTACAGACTTCAGAAGAAAATTAAGAGGAACACTCTTCATTTGATATGTCAACAAAAATTCTACAAGTTTCAGAATGAGTGGCCCTTATTAAGGCTAATGCCCCATTATAGGTAGCTTGCCATCCCTTTTCACTGAAAATTTAAGTGGGGTTTTCTCCCGTATCTATTTGGACTCTTCTAGTCTGATGGATGTGAGGAAAAATAAAATTTTAGTACAGAATTCTTTCTAACTTCTAAATTGTTATTATTTTCCCATTTATAACAACTTAAATAATTCATGGAACCATTCACATGACTATTCCCTTGATGTTCCAGTAGTTTGGAATTTGATGTCCTTAAGAAGACTGCCTTGGATGAGGATACCTTTGAGTGTTTGTATTCATGTTTCTGTTTTTTTTAATTTTTTTTTTCAACGTTTATTTATTTTTGGGACAGAGAGAGACAGAGCATGAACGGGGGAGGGGCAGAGAGAGAGGGAGACACAGAATCGGAAACAGGCTCCAGGCTCTGAGCCATCAGCCCAGAGCCTGACCCGGGGCTCGAACCCACGGACCGCGAGATCGTGACCTGGCTGAAGTCGGACGCCCAACCGACTGCGCCACCCAGGCGCCCCTCATGTTTCTGTTTTGTTCTGTTTTCTGCTCTTCTCCGTGCGCAGCCATTGTCTCAGGCTTACTATCAGGCTCACCCAGCATGTTTATTGTTGTTGTTGTTGTTGTTTTTTTATCTCTCCATCTCTACCACTAGAGTCCACAGAAACTCATCAACAAGAAATATGTCCTTGTATTTTTTTTTAACATTTTCATAAGTTTTTTTCAGAAAATGTGAGGGTTTTTTTTAGCTTTGAATGGAGTTTATGAGAAATTCCATGTTTTTTCTTTTAAATTCAGTTGCTTCGAGTATATTGTCTGGTTTCAGCTCTCTTTCTCTCTGTAAATCATTTACAAACTCAAATCTAGACTGAGATTTCTTATTGCCTTCTCTGAATCATTCAGAGCTGCTTTTTTATATACCACTAAGCCAACAGTAAAAACAGTTGTCCCTGATTAGAACAGCAATTTTATTTATTCACTCAAATATTGTGCGCTTGGCTCAAAACTCGTCTTCCTATCATGAACACAAAAGCACTAAATGACACCATTATCTTATAAGACAGTTGATTGGGCAGTTCTATAATCTGTCTTGGAGGGCCTCATAATCATTTCCACCCTTGGCTTACAGGATCTTTTTCCTAGCTATTGGAGAACATTTTCCCCATTCCTGAAGAGCTACCTCAGCTTGGGGGATATAGCTGCTAGAAGACAGCAAAGACTTGGGGGTCGGGGATGGCTGGGCCAAGCAGCTCCTGCTCTGGTTGCTGTTCACGTCACTGTTCTGGCCCCTGCAGCCTCACCAGATCTCAGTTACCACTGCCAGAGGCCCAGACAAGGGGGATAGATAAGAGCCCCCAGGAGCTGAGAGTCAGACTTCCAAACCTTTTCAACCCTGTATTCCCATTTTCCACCAGTTACTTGGGGAGTATCTTATTCTGAGGTTCTAGGTCTGCGTGAAACATTTTGAATGTGAGCTCTGAGATAAAGGTTGCAAAGTAAGAGGCTTATTCACATCTTCACTGTGTAGCCGCATCGGTCCTTTATCCACCTCTTTCTGGGAATTGGCCTCAGCTTTAAATGTCTAGAAACCGACGGACAGCTATTTCAGAATACCTCAACATCTCTAAGATATCTCTCATTCAGGCCAGGTCAGACCTGGCACAAGACCAGGCCAGGCCCCTTATGAAAACCCTTATCGTGGGCTGTTTCTGCTTTTCACAGTCCATATTACTTTACTTTTAACATTGTGAAGTAGGCAATAGTGTCCTCATTTGGGGGATTAGGAAAGCCAGGTCCTTATTAACGATTTCTTGGAGTATAGCAAGAATCCTCCAATAAGTCTTCTTGCATCGAGTATCTTCTGCATTCAGACCATCTAGTGGTCTTTTAAAACAAATGTAAGGGTGCTTCCCTCGCACTGTTCTGTGCTTTGCATCGGTGGTTCCCCTGTTGTGTTCTGAGTAAAGGCTCAACACTTTAGTGTGGGATTTGAGGGTTTTTGACCCAGCCCCTGCCCATACACTTAAACATAGGTACTCCTTAGGCCCTAGACACGTTATTTATCAATGTTGATAGATAATCGCTAACATTTATTCACTCGAATGTTGTGTCTACTTTGTGTTCTGGGGTAGTCGGTAAGAAAGTTGAGCTCAGTGCATACCCTTAGGAAGTGTACAGTTTGGTAGAAATACAATCACACTGCAGTGTTAGTGGATAATAGAGGTACAGGGTTGTGAGAACTGGGACAGGGACGCTGACTGGGACTGGACTTTTTCCCATCTATTCATCTTGTTTCTTCTAACGGTGAATGAGCTTTCCTTTTTTGCTTGATGCACTCCTATTAATTCTTGAAGGTCTGGCTCTAAACTACGAAGGTCTGGCTTCTAAACTACGAAGCCAGAAGTACGAAGCCAGAAGCCAAAAGTAGCCTTTTCTTAAATTTAATGAGAAATCCTGTTCAGGGTATAATCACCCCTGTATTCCTAGGGCCTGTCAGAATACCTTGCACATGGCACGTGCTCAGAGGTGGGTGGGTGGGTGGGTGGGTATATATGGATGGATGGATGGATGATCAGACATAAACAAGTGTCGTCCTGCCATCAAGGAGCACATATTTATTTTTGAGAGAGAGGGAGAGAACACAAGTGGGGTAGGGGCAGAGAGAGAGGGAGAGACACAGAATCTGAAGCAGGTTCCAGGCTCTGAGCAGAGCCAGACATGGGGCTCAAACTCACAAGCTGTGAGATCATGACCTGAGCTGAAGTTGGCCACTTAACCAACTGAGCCACACAGGTGCTGCCAGAAAGATGCTTTTGCTTTGATTTCATAAGCTACCCTTCCAGTTAAGTCATTTTTTGCTTTATATGAGAGAGCCTTTTAAGCACCAGAAGTAACACTGTCAGGTGTGTGCTCACTTCCCACTTCTGGAATGGAACTATGTTTGTCTGCTCTGGAAACTTTGCCTTCAAACATTTTGGGGAAAAAACTACAAAGATAATATTGTCCATAGATACAAGAGCCTTAAGGCCAAGCCTGGTTCTGCAACTTACCAGCTCTGTGACGTTGGGTAAGTAACTAAACCTTCCATGCCTCATTTTCCTAACCTCCCTGTCTTTTTCTTGTGCAAAGTGGGGATAGCAGTAGACCTGATTAAAAAAAACTAAAGAAATTAATTCATGTTCAATGATTAAGAATGGCTGGCTCATAGTTATTGATCAGTATTATAATTATAATATGCATATATTTCTTCAGGTTTTTTTTTTAATGTAAGAAGCTAATAACAAACATTTAAATTCTAGCCGTAAGCTTTATACATCAAATTTAAACATTAAATATAAGCCAAAACAATTTTGACAGTTCTGAGATCTGGATGATACCGGCTTGAAGGCTCAGTATACTACCTTTTGTGTATTTTTGAAATTTTTCATTATACAATTTAAAATCAGAAATGTATAAATATAAAAGTTTGCAAATAACATTTTTTTCTAAATATAAAAATTAGTTTAAAGTGTACTACATTATTTCTGGCAAATATTATAATTTTATGAAATACTCTTTATTTAATTGACATTGAAATCTTTGTATATATTTTATTAATGGTTGATACAATGAGACTTTCCTGAAATGGAAAGATTTTGCCTGTCTAGATTTTTTTCAGATGAAGTCTCTGATGCTTAAAGAGAAATCCAATAATAACTATTTTACTTTACCTGGAAAAGAATTTCCTTAGATAAGTCAATTTTGAACCTTAGCCATAAAGCTTCAAAAGTGTATGTTTCTTGATGACAATAGTTTTTTGATAGCAATGTTTATAATTCTTTTTTTTAAATTGTGGTACAATATATATAACACAATTTACCATCTTGACCATTTTTAACTGTACAGTTTAGTGGTATTACGTGTATTCATATTCTTGTATAACTGTCACCACCATCTGTCTCCAGAACTCTTTCATCTTCCTCAACTGAAACTCTATACCCATTAAACAATAACTCCTCATACTCTCCCTTTTCCCTGCTCCTGACAACTACCATTCTACTTAGGTCTCTACAATTTTGACTATTCTATGTGCCTCATATAAAGGGAATCATACAATACTTGTCTATTTGTAACTGGCTTATTTCACTTAGCATGTCTTCAAGATTCCTATGTGCTGTAGTGTGTATCAGAATCTTTGTCCTTTTTAACTTAAGGCTGAATAATACTCCATTGTATGTACATACCACTCATGCTTATTCATCCATTCGTTGATAGATACTTGGGTTGCTTCTGCATTTTAGCTACTGGGAATAGTGCTGCTATGAACATGGGAGCACATGTCTTAAAACCCTGCTGTCAGTTCTTTTGGGTGTATAGCCAGAAGTGAAATTGCTGTATCACATGGTGAATCTGATTTTAATTTTTTGAGGAACCTCCATGCTATTTCTTACAGTAGCCATTTCCACAACATACCATTTTATGTTCCCACCAACAGTAACAGAAGTTTCAATTTCTCCATCCTTGCCAACACTTATTTTCTGTTTTATTGATAATAGCAATCCTAATAGGAGTGAAGTGGTATCTCATTGTGGTTTTGATTTGCATTTCCCTATTGATTAGTAATGGTGTTTTTCATGTGCCTAATTAGGTATCCATATACCTTCTTTGGAGAAATGTGTTTAAGACCTTTTCCCATTTTTTATTTAAAAAAAAATTTTTTTTCAACGTTTATTTATTTTTGGGACAGAGAGAGACAGAGCATGAACGGGGGAGGGGCAAAGAGAGAGGGAGACACAGAATCTGAAACAGGCTCCAGGCTCCGAGCCATCAGCCCAGAGCCTGACGCGGGGCTCGAACTCCTGGACCGCGAGATCGTGACCTGGCTGAAGTCAGACGCTTAACCGACTGCGCCACCCAGGCGCCCCAACCATTTTTTAATCAGTTTGTTTGTTTGTTTGTTTTGGTTGTTGAGTTATAGGAGTTCTCTATGTATTTTGGATATTAATTCCTTATCAGATATATGATAGGCAAATATTTTCTCCCATTCCATGAGGTTATAATTGACTTCAAAAACAAGGTTGACCAAAAGAAAATTGAAGGCCCTTTCCAGCTCCATCACTGTGGCTTCCCTGCCTTAATAAATGTTTAATGGAACAGAATTTTGTCTTTCTTTAATAAGCTGCTACTATCATAAACGCTGTTATGTGTCATTGGAATGTGTCATTGGAATGAGTGGGGTTTGCGGTGCTGGGTGAAGGTCCTCTGCCTCTGTATTAGATGGCCTCAGAAGAGACATATGAGCCTAGTTGGTGGCTTTCTGAACTCCCTTCCAATCTGGTCTCACGTTTTTGAAGAGATCTTCTAACAGCAAGGGTCTACTGCTGACTCTTGCTTCTGACTTAACCGTTCACAGCGTCTCTTTGTTTTGTTGTTTTTAGAATGTATCCAAGGATAGAATTGAAGGTTACAAAGTAATCCTGGCTTTTTCACTTAGTATCTCTGAAATCTTAGGCAAGTTGCTAACCTCTCAGCCTCATCAGAAGTTACTGGGAAAATCAAGTGGGTTAATTCATGTGAAGTTCTAAGAACAGAGTCTGGCATTTTGTAAAACCTCAATAAATGTGAGTTGTTATGTTAAAACATGCTTGGGGAATGAGATGGATGTAGGAAGTCTTATTCCTCTAACTTGGGTTTTAGGAAGATTTTTCTTTTCTTTTTCTTTTTTAAGTTTATTTTTTTTTTGAGAGAGAGCACGTGTGCACAAGTGAGGGGCAGAGAGAGAGGGAGACAAAGAATCCTAAGCAGGCTGCAAGCTGTCAGCACAGCCCAATGCAGGGCTGAAACCCACAGACTGTGAGATCATGACCTGAGCTGAAACCAAGAGTTGGATGCTTAACCAACTGGAGGCACCCCAGCAGGGTTTTTTTGGTTTTTTGTTTGTTTGTTTAAACTTTGTCTTATTTCTAGCTCTGGAAGTGTGAGATTTAGCTGTAGGGGGTTGGCCTTCTTCCCACTTGGCCCCATTAGACCTGGGCTGTACATATTCTGGCATCTCGTCTGGTTTGTACCCCTTTTCACTCTCAAGTATACTGGTGTGATGGTACATTATATGGTTACCTTAAATTTGACAGGAGTGTGGGATTATCATAGTTTAGCATTTCTCTTTTATTAATTGCTTTTCATGAATATTCACAGGTGCCCCACATTCCTATTCTTCTATATCCTTCTATAGTTCTATAACTATAGCTAATAATCAGAGTAAGGAGAAAACATGTGTTTAAAAAACTTTTTTTAAATGTTTCTTTGTTTTTGAGAGAAAGAGAGAGCACGAGCAGGGGAAGAGCAGAGAGAGAGGGAGACACGGAATCTAAAGCAGGCTCCGGGCCCGGGGCTCAAACCCACGAACTGAGATCATAACCTGAGCCAAAGTTGGATACTTAACCGACTGAACCACTCAGACGACCCAAGAAAACATGTTTTTAAAACCCAAAATCCACTTGCCTTTTTCCCCCCTTCGTACACTAACATTTAGTATAAAAATAACCCCCTGCCCCATCCTCATTTTTCAAGCCAGTGTCATACAACTTCACTGGATTTTGGGAACCCTGTATCAGCTTTTTTATTTTACAGATGCTGAGACTCATACATCTCAGTTTCAGTTTATAAAAATTGAGATTCATGGAAGTTAAACATGATTTAGCCCATGTAAGTGGTAAGTTAGTGACGACAGTACTCTATCCCAGGTAACTTGATGCCCATTGTTCCCTCTACTGTGTAAAGCAGTAAAAAGTGTTTTTATGGCAAAGGTCAAGGTTTTCTGAAGTGTATCATCCAAGTGCATTATGCTGTATGGGGGCAAAGGCTCCTTTGGATCGTGCAGAATATCTCTTCTTGGAGGGTCACAGTGCACCTTCGCACTTTAAAAATGCTGAATCCTGGGGCGCCTGGGTGGCGCAGTTGGTTAAGCGTCCGACTTCAGCCAGGTCACGATCTCGCGGTCCGTGAGTTCAAGCCCCGCATCAGGCTCTGGGCTGATGGCTCGGAGCCTGGAGCCTGTTTCCGATTCTGTGTCTCCCTCTCTCTCTGCCCCTCCCCCGTTCATACTCTGTCTCTCTCTGTCCCAAAAATAAATAAAAACGTTGAAAAAAAAAAATTTTAAAAAAATGCTGAATCCTGAGAAACTTAACAGAAACCCATGGGAGAGGGGAAGGAAAAAGAAAGAGGTTAGAGTGGGAGAGAGCTAAAGCATATAAGAGACTCTTAACAACTGAGAACAAACTGAGGGCTGATGGAGGGCGGGAGGGAGGGGAAGGTAGGTAATGGGTATTGAGGAGGGCACCTTTTGGGATGAGCACTGGGTGTTGTATGGAAACCAATTTGACAGTAAATCTCATAAATAAAAATAAATAAATAAATAAGCTGGAGATTTCTGAAGTAAAGAAATCTATCAGTTTTGTTTAGTCCTGTATTTTCCAAGCTTTGGAAAAACTCGTTGGAAATGCTGGTCTAGGTTTTTTTGGAAGGCAGAGAGTTGATTTTTTTTCCTGAAAATATTCTCCCAAGATTAATTCTGTTGCCCTCAGTATCATTTTTCCCCTCAGTTGGGTCAGCTACAATCCCTGGCTTATTGTAAGCCAGTTTGATTTTGATTGAGATTTGATTGAGATTGGTCATATTGACTGTTAACAGAGGGAGCTCTCCCAGAATGGTGATTCTAGAAAAAGGATTTATCAGCTTTCTAGGGCCATTTGCATCCTGTGGGCCTCTCCCAGTCCCGTAAGCCTTCTCTTTTGCTTTCCTTTCCTTTCCTGCTGTATCATTCAAACGTTGGATTTCATCCTATTTTATGTAGGAGACAGACGAAGCTTGCCTAGAGTGAAAATAACCCTGGAGAGATTAAACTGTGACTTATTCTCATTTCCAGCATCTAAAGACAGTGGATTAGATTAAGAACTAAATAACATACTACCCTGTTCCATATGGCATAGGCTTTTGGTTACTTACTTACTAAATAAATAAATAGATAAAAAATAAACAAAATTGTTCTCTGAGAATTTTGAGAAATGTGGCTTTAGTACTATAATTGCACAGTCAGGGTTACCCCCAGGATTTGGAATTGGGGACACGAGATAGACTTAAGGTTTATATCTGATCCAGAAAAATCTCTCCCACTAAATCTTTCCAAGACCCTATGTTTATTTTAGTATTAGAGCTCCAGTAGGAAGTATGAATGTTGCCCCAAATCAGTTCATCTTGAAGGAGATCCCTATTGACTAGGAACTACGAGGAAGAAAGATTCTGTCCCTAAGTCCCAACGAGACTTTTATTTCAAGTCACTTCTCCAGGGTTAGACCCCAGCTGTCCCTGTGGTGCTAATTACAGTGGCAATTGGCCAAGCATCCTTATCTCAGCTTGTGACTTCCCTAGTGCTTGCTGGGTGGTCTTATGTCTCCATTGGGGTGGATGATGTCTTGCAACCTTTGGACGGTTGCTCTAGAATATCTAATTACACTCATTGTAAAATTAACCTTTAAAAAAAAAGGAAAAAGAAAAAAGACATTTTTGACATGGTTTAAATTTCAGACAGGCCAGTGCAAGAGTATTTTGTGTCCCCACAAACCTTACAGAATTCTCATTGGAAATAATTCTCCTGTGTGTATTTGCACACTTTGTTACAGTGTGACAAAGTGAGAGTAGGAACTGTCCACTACTATGGACATGCTGATTTTTCTTCATCTAGAAGCATGGTGCCATTCTTCCTTGTTTTGTTTCAGCAGCATACTTTGTGCCATGTTTGCAAGTTTGCTCTGCAGTCATTAAAAATGAAAAACCAGGGGCTCCTGGATGGCTCAGTTGATTTTGGCTCAGGTCATGATTTCACGGTTCATGAGGTAGAGCCCCACATTGGGCTTGGAGCCTGCTTCGGATCCTCTGTCTCCCTCTCTCTGCCCCTACCCCACTTGTGCACATGCGCTCACTATCACTCTCTCTCTCTCTCAAAAATAAATAAATGTTAAAAAAAAATTTTTAAGCAGACAAAAAAAAAAAAAAAAAACAAAAACAAACGAAGCAATATGTAACTTCAAGAATGAGTGAAGAAGGAAGTGAGAAGAGACCTACTGGAGTAGGGACACTTTACCAGCACTTTTTACCATCTGTTACTTCCACATTCAAAGCTTATCTTTTTGGTAAAGCTCTCTCATTTTGCTAAGGCTTTTATTTTGCGTAATGTTTTTATTCTAGATTTTTTTTTAAGATTTTATTTTGGGGGTGCCAGGGTGCCTCTGTCAGTTGAGCATCCAGCTTAGGTCATGATTCCAGGGTTATGGGATCAAGCCTGTGTTAGTCTCCATGCTGAGCGTGGAGCCTGCTTGGGATTCTGTCTCTCCCTCTCCCCTGCTCACATGTGCGCGCGCTCTCTCTCTCTCTCTCTCTCTCTCTCTCTCAAGACAAAACAAAACCAAACAAAGATTTTATTTTTAAGTAATCACTACACCTAATGTGGGGCTTGAGCTCAACCCCGAGGTCAAGAGCCACAGGCTCTTTCTGTTGAACCAGCCAAGTGACCCTGGATTTTTCTTAATATATTATTTCAAATTTGAGAAAGAATTCTCTGTGCTATTTTTGTGGGTTTTTAAAAATATTTATCTTGGCGGGGGGGGGGGGGGGGGGGGGGGGGGGGAGAGCGGGAGAGAGAAAAGAAAAGAGAATCCCAAGCAGGCTCCACACTGTCATTGCAGAGCCCCATGCAGGGCTGGATCTCACCAACAGTGAGATCACGACCAGAGACGAAATCAGGAGTCTGATGCTTAAAAAGGCCTGAGCCACCCAGGCACCCCTATTTTTGTGTTTTAACTAGAAATCTTCAGTGAGAAAAGGACTTAGCCTGTAAATGAGGACACAAACTTGGCTTCTAGGACCCTAATTTCTTTTAATGAATTGCTAAAAGTACCTAATAGAAACTTAAAGCTTTTGAGGAGCTCAATTTGAAAACTAAGATTTATTAGACTTAACTGTTTCTGAAGTTTAAACTAAAGTTAACACAGGCAGATTTAATTTCTGTTTTATAAGAATTGACAACATTTAATGTCAACTGTACTTCAATGATAAAAAAATTTTTTTTTTTAATTTTTTTTTTTTTAATGTTTTTTATTTATTTTTGAGACAGAGAGAGACAGAGCATGAACGGGGGAGGGGCAGAGAGAGAGGGAGACACAGAATGGGAAGCAGGCTCCAGGCTCTGAGCCATCAGCGCAGAGCCCGACGCGGGGCTCGAACTCACGGACTGCGAGATCGTGACCTGAGCCGAAGTCGGCCGCTTAACCGACTGAGCCACCCAGGCGCCCCTAAAAAATTTTTTTAATTGACAGTGTTAAAAATTACCTAAAACAGCCCCTTCTATAACATTGCTAATATTTAAGAATAGAAAACCGTGAATTTAACTTACACTAAGCATCAGACTTTAAGAAGACAGACTTTGCTGGAAGAAGTAGTTTTCTGTACCATTTAGTGTTTACAAAATAGTGTGTGAAACTCTGGATTCTTTGCTAGGTAGTTCTTCTTACAGAATGCACTGTCACGTCTCTGGCTACCCATAGCATCTGACTTCAGTAGCATGCACCAGAGTAAAAAGTCTAACATACTGTGTTTTCCTTGGTAGGTAGGTGAATTTCAAATAGTAATTTGCTTGTGTGAGTATATGATTTGATTGAAGTTACTGCCACTGTGCATAATATCTACTTTGTAGAAGGATTCCCAGTCTTGAACACTATAGGTAGATCATTCTATGCTTAAATTCTCATATATATACATGTATACATATACACATAAATATATACATATACATACATATACATACATATATATATATATACATATACATACATATACATACATATATATATATAGTGGGAAAAGATTGAAGGAAGCACAGATGTTAACAGTGATTTTCTTAACCTTGTTTTCCTAAGGTTATGCTGTGTCAGTAGCAGAGATGAAAATAAATTCTAGGAATCTTGACAAAGTTCTTTTTCTAGCAGGTTTTTTGTGATTTTGCATGTGTGTATTTAACTGTATTTGTTAAAACTTCATCCTTCATTATGAGGCTAGATTAACTATTTCCTGGTTGGCTTCCTAATAATTCCAATAATAGGTGTTAAATTGTGTGTTCTCTTAAACCATTATCCCTTTCAGTCAGATAAATTTAATATATCCAGATGCTATACAGATATAGTATTCCTATTAACCCTATTCTCTAATATTAGAGCTTTATATCTTAATGCATATATCTTCTGCTGGCAGCTCTGAGAGTTAAGCTTCCATAGTATGGAATTTACTCTGTAATTGTTAAAATTACCTCTTACTGGTACTGCCTCAGTTAAGTCATCATATCAGGTAATAGCAAGCCATGTATTTAAGTTTATTTATTTATTTTGAGAGAGAGCGTGCACAGGAGAGAGGCAGAAAGAGAAAAAGAGAGATTCCCAAGCAGGCTCTGCCTTGTCAGCACAGACCCTGATGTGAGGCTTGATCCCACAAACCGTGCATAAGATCATGACTTAAGCCAAAATCAAGAGTCGGATGCTTAACCGACTAAGCCACTTAGCCGCCCCCAAAGTAGTATTTTTATTTCAGGACTTCACAAGGAGGATCAACTTCTGGTATCAACCTCTTCAATGTTTATAAATTGCTTAAAATGTTAGATTATAATAACTGGTGGTTGCCTCTAAAGAGTAAAAAAAAATAAATAATTTTTTTCAATTTTTTAGTCTCTACTTTTCCCTATGATTTGAAATACTCTTTCCATAATTATATATTTAAATTAGTCTGATTTGTTACTTTTCATTGCCTTAGAAAGTACATAATTGGTACATTTTATGGCTCAAAATTGCAGCTAACACTGATTCATAATTCAAGTTTAACTATGTGTTTACATTTTCTGAAATTTTTACATGTGAATTTGACAGCATGTCATTTGCAAATAAAAGCAGTTTTCAGTAGCTTGCTTTTTTTTTTAAACTGTGCAATTTGAGATACATTTGAAAAAATGAATAAAATTATTTTTGTTTCATATAAAGAAATGGATGAAAAGAGGCTGCTGGATCCAGGGTTGAAAGTTCGTAAAGGCCTCTGGGATTACACTCTGAAGAACCAGCAGATGGAATGCCTGAGTGACTGAAGAAAATGGGTGCTAATGCATCTAACTATCCTCATTCATGTTCCCCGAGGGTAGGGGGAAATCCTCAAGCCCAACAGACTTTTATAGGTAATGGTTTCAGTTTTTCTGATTTCATTTTCTTTTGTGAATATAAGTAGAATTGTGTCTTCAGTGGTCTTTTTGGATGACAAGAGAATTGAATTGTGAAGAAGTTATTATAGATAATGATTCTGTAGCATCCAGATTTTTCCCCCAACAAATGTGAATCTGGCTTGTATGATTTTTATCCTAACCAAGCTGCTGTAGCACCATTGATCTTTTCTTTGGTGTCTTAACCATAATTGCCATCTGCCCCCGGAAAGCTAGCAATCTCCACTGTTGGGAAAATAATGAAATACATGCTTCTTGTGCCCTGGTCCATTTATTTTCCCCAGTGCAAAGCAGCCTTGGTGTAGTTAAGGAAAAAAAAAAAACAAAACATTTCACAATTATATATAAGTAGTATTCTGAATTTACAAATCCAGTTAACTCTCATTTCCTAAAATTCCATCATTAAAATCTATGATATTTGGGTTTTGATAGCCAGAGAACCAAAAGCATGTTTTCAAGTAAAGAATAATCTGCTCTGTTAGTCTCTGTTCCTTATTTAATATGAAAATGAATGATTTGATCTTTTAAATTTCTTTATAGAAACAAAAGTCAACTTTATTTGAATGGTTCAGGAATGTCTTTAAAAATTTCTAGCGTGAAATATGTGTTAAAAGGAATATTGAAAATGAACGTTAAGAACAAAGAAATACATTTTCATTTGTTTGATTTCCTTTTTAGGGACATCATCCTATTCTCAGCAAGGCTATGGTTGTGAATCGAAATTATATAGCCTTGACCATGGCCATGAGAAACCACAAGACAAAAAAAAGAGAACCTCTGGCCTTGCCACCCTCAAAAAGAAGTTTATTAAGCGTCGAAAATCTAATAGGTCTGCCGATCATGCCAAGCAGATGCGAGAACTCCTCTCTGGGTGGGATGTTAGAGATGTTAATGCTTTAGTGGAGGAATATGAGGGAACTTCAGCCTTAAAGGAGCTTTCTCTACAAGCCAGTTTGGCTAGACCAGAAGCTCGGACATTACAGAAAGATATGGCCGATCTTTATGAGTACAAGTATTGTACTGATGTAGACTTAATATTTCAAGAAACTTGTTTTCCTGTTCATCGTGCCATTTTGGCAGCAAGGTGTCCATTTTTTAAAACGCTGCTTTCTTCTTCACCGGAGTATGGGGCAGAGATCATTATGGACATCAGTACGGCTGGTATAGATATGCCCATGTTTTCTGCTTTGCTACACTACCTTTATACAGGAGAGTTTGGAATGGAGGACTCAAGGTTTCAAAATGTTGATATTCTCGTCCAGCTTAGTGAAGAATTTGGAACACCAAATTCCCTTGATGTAGATATGCGTGGACTTTTTGATTACATGTGTTATTATGATGTCGTCCTTAGTTTTTCTTCAGACTCTGAACTGGTTGAAGCTTTTGGTGGAAATCAGAACTGTTTAGATGAAGAGCTCAAAGCTCACAAGGCTATTATTTCAGCACGGTCCCCATTTTTTCGGAATTTATTACAAAGGAGGATACGGACTGGTGAAGAAATCACAGACCGAACTTTGAGGACTCCCACAAGAATTATATTAGACGAGTCCATTATACCCAAAAAGTATGCGAAAGTTATATTACACTGTATGTATACTGATGTGGTGGACCTCTCCGGTTTGCACTGTAGCCCCTCTGTGGGGAGTCTCAGTGAAGTTCAGGCTCTCGTCGCAGGGAAGCCAAACATGACCAGGGCAGAAGAAGCCATGGAACTTTACCACATAGCACTGTTCTTGGAATTTAACATGCTTGCACAAGGTAAGAAATTCTAATTTTTAATTTTGATTTCTAGAATTACATATTTGTCTTCCACATTGAAAACACAGCCAGTATGTTCTATGATTTCACTGTTTGGGATATGAGGGGGTCAGTTTTTTCAAATGTATAGTTATGAAATTTGAGAAAGAATCGAAGGTTAGTATTAATGTGGCTGTTCATTTAGTGTTAAAACCAAGCATTCAAAACTAGTGACTAAGAGCAATAGATGAGACGTGAGGCTCTTTTTCCCTAATGTAAGACAATAGGTGTGGGAATGTATAATAACCACCTGCACTCCATCCACACCCAAGCTTTGAACTAGCCTCGTTTCCCAGATTTCATGGTTATTCTTGATCTAGGACTTCTTGGGTAACTTAGATTCTCATATTTATACTCAGTAAGTTATTGATGCCTAAATGTTTAGAAGAATGAATATTTATTCCAAAAATGAAGGTACTCACATTTGGATACAATGTGTTTGAATCAAAGAATTAGGCAGGGTTTTGGTTTTTTTTTTTAATTTTTAAATATTCTGTATCTTCTTTTCAAGCTCAACTTGTACATCAAGCAACAGCCTACAGTGTGTAAGGTCAGTGCTAGACTCCTGTGCCTTCTTCATTTAATTTAAACCTTTTAGGTTAGGATGGCACATTTTTTTGTTATAGGCAAATGAATACATGAAAGTAACATTAAAGAATTATATAGATCCATCGGTAAACATTAGAATCTTAAAATTTCAGAGCTAGAAATCAGCCTTCCACACACAGCAAAGAGAATTTGCTGTCTTGAAAAGATGCATTCTTTGCTTTCTGTGACCATATATTAAAACAAGTTATATGACATGAAATTACTTGAGAAATTCAGCTAATGAGTATTTGCTAAAAGAACATTAGAAGTTACCAATTAGAAGAAGATGTTAATGGCTGGGGTAAAACACAGGAATTTAATGAAATAAGGAATAATGAAAGCTATGCACATTTTTCTAACTTGAAAATAAAATGTGTGTTGTGTGGCTCAATCAACAAATTAATGGGACTTAGAGAAATGAGATAAAAGCCTCAGTTAAACAACAACAACAAATTAGTTAATACAATGAGAGGAATTATACAGAAGAAAGCATTGATAAACCTGAGTGAAAAAAGTTGTGATTTCTGCTACATAAAGAATCTTTTAAATTATCTTTTTAGCAATAGTACTAATTTAGTATTATTACCACAATCAAAATCGTTAAAATATTGTTAATTTTGTTAACAATTTGTTAAAATTTTGTTAATTTAAAATAATCATTAAGTTAATAATAGTAGGCTATTTTGATGTCAGGCTAGGAAAGTGTGTTCTCAAAAATAACCTAGCAGCTTGACCTACCACTATTTTATTCTGTAAAACCAAATTTGTCAGAAAATGCGTCTACAGAAAAATTTGAAGGTTGAAACATTATTCAAAAGATATAATAACCTTTATTTTCTCAAATTGGTTTTATTTTTTGACATGTTTAAATAATAAGAAACTGAAGTGTATTATATACGCTTTGCTGTTTTTAAAAAACAGGAAAGCTGGGCTCCTGGGTGGCTCAGTCCATTGAGCATCTGACTCTTGATTTCCGCTCAGGTCACAATCTCATGGTTCATGAGATTGAGCCCCATGGCAGGTCAACAAGGAGCCTGCTTGGGATTTTCTCTCTCCCTCTCTCTTTCTCTTTCTCTTTCTCTTTCTCTCTCTCTCTCTCTCTCCCTCCCTGCCCCCCCCCCACCTCTGCCCCTACCCTGCTCACTGTCTCTCTCTCAAAATAAGTGTGCTTTAAAAAAATTTTTTTTAAATGGGAAAGCATCCCTTAATACAGGTTTTTGGGGGGTAGTTAAGTTTTAAATGAAAAGTAAAATTATGAGCCAGCTCTTAGATCTTAGGTAGTACTTCATCTAAGGTTCTTTTATGTTAAGTGAGTTTAATTTTTTTTTAATCATTTAGCTAGAAATTGTATTTTTTAGTACACTTAAAGATATAGAACAACACCCCTTGTGCATGTCTTGGTTACTGTAAAGAAAAAAAAAAAATATATATATATATATATTCCCTTAAACCTGGGTGTCAGGTTTCCTGTTTCCTTTTGTTATACATAATACAGAGTTGAGGTTATTTGGTGTTTTGGTTTTTGCACTCCTTGTAGGCCTTATTTTTCTCCCATGCCCATGGTATTCAACCAATCCTATTAGTGCTTATAACAGACTATACCTTTAACACAGTTTTTACCTCATTTTTGTGGGAAGGAGAATAGTTGGTTGCTTGGAGAGGAATTTTATACCATGAAGTTTAAGAGCTCAAGCTCTGGAGCCAAACTGGATTTGAATCCTTCGCTATCATGTTTTAACTTGCTTGACCTCAGGGCAAGTCACCTGTCTAAGCCCCTATTTTCTCGTTTATAAAATCAGAATAGTAACGTGTAAAGTAGCATTATAAGGATTAAAAATATATAATATTAAGTGATTTGACTGGCACCTGATACATAGTTAGCATTCAGTAAATATTAGCTGCGAAATACTATTCATCAGAACATATTTCATTCATTACCATGTTCTTTTCTAAAGCTTTATGTTTAAAAATAATTTTATAATTATATTAAACCTAATACTAATACTTTATAGATTTTTATTAGGTTATTACTGATTATAAGTTTTTCTTATAATTTTTTCACTGGTGAGATGGGACATGCCACTTATCAAACTATTGTAAATGTCTGGCTGTTTGTCATTTTACAATTGGTTTTTCTCAGCAGGAGTTCTACAAGCAGATTAAGCCTGTGATACTCTGAGGCATCTATGGTATCTAATGAATTAGCATCTCTCAGATGCATCCAGCATGATTATATGATAGTTATGTACCATTTTGGAGAAAATTAAGAAAATAGTCACCCAGATCATCATCTGTGATCTGTGATTAAGACGAGGGCTTAACTTCCAGTTAAAAAACACTGTGAGACTAGCCTGTTGGGCAACTTGAGGGTTGGAGTGTACTGTTCTCATCCTTGTGTCCCCTATGCCTGGGACATGGTGGGCATTCAGTAAATGACTTTAAATTAATGACGGTTACTTTTTATTCCAAATTAGATTTAACTTCAAAAAGTTAAAGCCCAGTTTTAAAAGGAAACAAATTCTGTCAGGGGAGGCTAGGACCTTGAGACTAAATATGTCCTTCAAGATGGAGAGGTGATTTAATGGTTTCAAGAGCATGATAAAAAGAGGCAGTATAGGCAGACAGCCAGAGTGGTGTGGATAAAAGAGTAGGTTCCTGGCCTATACTGAGAATGTGTTTTATTCAGACAAATAGGCAGTCACTATTAGGGAGGTGGATTAACAGGTAATGGGGCCTCAAATTGCTGGCCTGGCATTTTAGGATTAGATACAATTTCACCTGATATCCTACATAGCAGATTAAACATAACTTTATCTCTGTCTCCTCCAAAGCCCTAATAGGATAGTAAAGAAGTAAAACAAATATAAACCCTCAGGACCAAGATACCTGAGAGGAAAACAACAGAGGAAAAAGGATATTGAAAATTTTGGAAGCTGGAAAGCAGATCATGACTGATTATTGGCTTACCAGAGAGGAGAGGTCTGTAACTCTAGATCCTATAGAGGAGTCTACTGAGGATAAGGGAGGCATTTCACAGGGGCTACTTAGTACTCTAGAAAGAAGGGATAAGCGTGCTGAACTAGAAAGAGATTTGATTTTAAGTCTGAATACTGAATGGATGAACCCTTTCCCCCCACCATGGAATTCACCTTTATAGGTGGCATGTGTCAGAAAGGAATGGGGTTTTGTTTTACTTCATAAAGTGAGCTGGTTTTCTGAGTATGCTGTATTAAATAATCCATATTCTCTTCTGATTTGTGCGATCTTTTATTAAGTTCCCACATAAATATGGGTCAGTGCTTTCCATTTTGTCTCCATAGCCCATTTGTCTGTTTTTGCATCAGTATCACTTGTGCCAGGTGACAAATCCTAACCTGCCCTTCAGTTCTCTTCTCTATCCCCACCCCTCCCCCCACCAAACACAATAAACCTGAGATTTATTTTTTGAAGAAATTGAACTAGAGAGATCTCAGATCTGGAAATAGCTATGAAAGGAAGGGTGGGGGTGTGGGGTAAAGCACAAAGTTGAAATCTGAATTTATGTAAAAGCCTACAAACTAAATGTCAAAATCACTCCTCTTCCCTGCTCTAGTCCAAGCCAGGCAGATAAAAGATTAAAAAAACTGGAGCTCTGGCACAAAAACAGACACTCAGATCAATGGAACAGAATAGAGAACCCAGAAACGGACCACAAACGTATGGCCAACGAATCTTTAACAAAGCAGGAAAGAATATCCAATGGAATAAAGACAGTCTCTTCAGCAAGTGGTACTGGGAAAACTGGACAGCAACATGCAGAAGAATGAACCTGGACCACTTTCTTTTTTTTTTTTTTTTTTTTTTTCAACATTTATTTATTTTTGGGACAGAGAGAGACAGAGCATGAACGGCGGAGGGGCAGAGAGAGAGGGAGACACAGAATCGGAAACAGGCTCCAGGCTCTGAGCCATCAGCCCAGAGCCTGACGCGGGGCTCGAACTCACGGACTGTGAGATCGTGACCTGGCTGAAGTCGGACGCTTAACCGACTGCGCCACCCAGGCGCCCCTACTTTCTTACCCCATACACAAAAATAAACTCAAAGTGGATGAAAGACCTAAATGTAAGACAGGAAGCCATCAAAATCCTCGAGGAGAAAGCAGGCAAAAACCTCCTTGATCTTGGCCGCAGCAACTTCTTACTCAACACATCTCCGGAGGCAAGGGAAACAAAAGCAAAAATGAACTACTGGGACCTCATCAAAAGAAAAAGCTTCTGCACAGCGAAGGAAACAATCAGAAAAACTAAAAGGCAACCGACAGAGTGGGAGAAGATATTTGTAAACGACATATCAGATAAAAGGTTAGTATCCAAAATCTATAAAGAACTTATCAAAAAACAAAGAGTCCAGTGAAGAAATGGGCAAAAGACATGAATAGACACTTCTCCAAGGAAGACATCCAGATGGCCAACTGACACATGAAAAAATGCTCAACATCACTCATCATCAGGGAAATACAAATCAAAACCATACTGAGATACCACCTCACACCTGTCAGAATGGCTAAAATTAACAACTTTGGCAACAACAGATGTTGGTGAGGATGTGGAGAAAGAGGATCTCTTTTGCACTGCTGGTGGAGGTGCAAACTGGTGCAGCCACTCTGGAAAACAGTATGGAGGCTCCTCAAAAAATTGAAAATAGAACTACCCTATGACCCAGCAATTACACTACTAGGTATTTATCCAGGGGATACAGGTGTGCTGCTTCGAAGGGACACATGCACCCCAATGTTTATAGCAGTACTATCAACAATAGCCAAAGTATGGGAAGAACCCAAATGTCCATCGATGGATGAATGGATAAAGAAGATGTAGTACATACATACACACACACACACACACACACACACACACACACACACACACACACACAATGGAGTATTACTCAACAATCAAAAAGAATGAAATCTTGCCATTTGCAACTACGTGGATGGAACTGGAGGGTATTATGCTAAGTGAAATTAGAGAAAGACAAAAATCATATGAGAACTTTAAGAGACAAAACAGATGAACATAAAGGAAGGCAAGCAAAAATAATATAAAAACAGGGAGGGGGACAAAAACAAAAGAGACTCTTAAGTATGGAGAACAAACAGGGTTACTGGAAGGGTTGTGGGAGGGGAAATGGGCTAAATGGGTAAGGGGTATTAAGGAATCTACTGAAATCATCGTTGCACTATATGCTAACTAACTTGGATGGAAATTTAAAAAACAAAAATTAAAAAATAAAAATAAATAAAAACAAAAACCACAAAAATAAAAAAACAAACCTTGGAGCTCTAGAAATAGTGAACAGCCCAAGAGCATATAGACTGGTGTGGGGACTGATGCGGGGAGTGCCATGATGAAGTTATGCTCAGGAATTACATGGTAAAAAACCAGTTTGCCTTCCAATTCTGCAAAGAAGAATAAGTCAGCAAGCCTGCTTTTGCAACAGAGTTTCCACACAGCTCTTTAGTGCTTCGTTCTTAAATATGAAAACCCATTAAAGTTGAGGAAAACTTCCAAATTGACACACAGATGAGAACGAAGTATTAGAAGAAACCATTGAAGAAAGCAGAAGAAAACTTCAACAGAAGCAAAATGCCCTTATATAGGGGTCCCTGGGTGGCTCAGTCAGTTAAGCGTCCAACTTTTGATCTCAGCTAGGTCTTAATCTCAGGATCAGGAGTTCAAGCCCTGTGTTGGGCTCTGTGCTGGGCGTGAAGCCTATTTTAAAAAAAAGGAAAAAAAAAGTCCTTTTATAAAAGCGTTCTGTTGAATCAATGAGACATAAATAGGATTCTGTAAGAGTAAAGACAGGAGCTGTTGGAAATAAGGTAGCAGAAATGAAAAACACATAAAAAGATTGAAAGGTAAAATTGAAGAAATCTAGAAAGTAGAACAACAAAGATGGACAAATAGAACTATAGTATTGGTCCAGGTGTAACAATTTAACAAGCAGTGGTTTTAGAAACATACGAGAGAAAATGGAAGAGAAGCCAGTGGTAATATAAGAAATACTGCTAAAGCTAAAGGAATTTCTGTATTAAAAAGTTTTATCCCTTTCTCTAGGGAACTCTAGAGAAAAAGAGAAGATTCTATAGTGTTGCAGAGAGAGAAAAATTAGGTTCCATACAAAGAAATAGGACTCTGAATACTGTTGAACTTTTCAATAGCAGCAGCTGAATGCTGCAATCCAGTGGCATAGTGCCTTTAAAAAGCTGATGGAAAATTATTTTCTACACAAAATTCTATATTTAGCCAAACTGTCAATCAAGTGAAAGGCTAGATGAAGGCATTTTTTTCAGTCTTACTTCAGAAAATTTTTCTCCCCTGCAACCCTACTGAGGGAAGTTACTAAGGATGCATTCCACTAAATCATGAAGTGAACCAAGAACAAGTGTGGGACCCAGAAAATGGGGTCAAACACAGGAAATAAGAAAGGGAAATCCTAAGTACTAGCTGTATAGTAAGTCTAGTGGGCATCAAGTCTAGACTGGACTAGGAGGGTGAAAGTCTCCAGGAACATTAAATGACAAGTGGCATTAAAAGATTTCATGGGGGCAGGAGGGATTCCTGGGTGGCTGTCGGTTAAGCATCCGACTCCTGATTTCAGGTCAGGTCATGATCTCGTGGTTTGTGTGATCGAGCCCCACATCAGGCTCTGAGCTGACAGCACAGAGCCTGCTTGGGATTCTCTCTCCTTCCCTCTCTGCCCCTCCTCAACTCATGCATGAGGGTGTTCTCTCTCTCTCTCTCTCAAAATAAATCTTAAAAAATTTTCATGGACCTTTTGGTGCTTTTATGAAAAATTAACAATAGGTTTATAGAAAATGAAGCAAGTGGGAAAAGTAGAAAATAATACCTCCAAGAAAAATTTAAAATTGCATATGGAAGAAAATATAATTCTAGTTGCACAGCTTGGCTCAGCAGTAAGCAGTATTTAAATAGTCCTAATATGAACACCGAATATTGATGAAATAAAAATTATAACATAGAGAGAGGTAAATATCAGAAGAAACAACTTAAGAATTGACAGTAGTTAGTTGCCTCTGAGGAGCAGGACTGGGAGTGGAAAAGAGATAGGGCAGGGGGGGTTGTTTTTAGAGGAAGCTTTTTATTACCACTAGCTACAATACTTTTTAAATTACAAGCATATGCTGCTTTGATTACAAAATTAATTTTTTTATGATATGACATCAGTGCTCAAAAGAACCAGAGAGACCTAGATAGGATAGGCCATAATCCTAAGGAACTGGGGGATTTGTCATACAAATCAGTAATGTTAACTAAAAAGATCGTGCTTATCATTTTAGGTTACAAAGGGTTTTTACTTTCTCTCATTTGGTTGTCCTGACAACCTGTCAGTATGGTGGGGCTCAGAGTTGAATAACTAGCCTTTTCTCCAGGTTGTCAGTGATAAGGTTGTGACTCATACCAGCTCTTCTGACCCTAAGCCCAGAAACCAGTTTCCAGGGATGAAAGTGGGAGGCCACTGTAGGCCTGTTTGTAGGAATGAAATAGCAGACTAGTGATTGAAGTATCAACTCAGAGGAGTCTCAGCCATGAACCTGATTTGTGCTGAACCTCTTGGGTAAATGAGGGAAATGTGGGCCCAGCTAGGAGGTTTAAAAGCTGAGTAGGGACCTGGGTAGGTCACCACTCAGACTGTGCTTCAGAGCACTTAGCTAAAGAACAGAGGGCTTTGTACTGAGTAGGCTGCTCTTTCCTGAATAATGTTTCTGTACCAATTATTTGACTTTTGGCTGCCAGCATAAAGACCTTCTTCCTAGTTTTGAGAAATTCCTCATTATACAGGTCTTGATAGAAGGCAGAGCACACCTCCCAGTGTAAAAACCTAAAAGGTTAAATGCTTGCTTTCTCAGCCTTCTCACTGGTTAATGTTTAAGCACATTACCTGGGCTTTTTGAATAGGAGCTCATAGCACAAAGAAGCAAGGACTATAGAAGGGTGTCTGGCTGGCTCAGTTGGTAGAGCATGCAATGTCTTGATGTCAGGGTTGTGAGTTCGAGCCCTTCACTGGGTGTGGAGATTACTTTAATTAATTAATTTAATTAGTGGCACCTGCGTGGCTCAGTCAGCCATGATTTTGGCTAAAGTCATGATTTCAGGGTCATGATCTTAGGTATGGAGGCTGCTTAAGATTCTCTCTCTCCCTCTCTCTTTGTCCCTCCCCCATTCACACATGCATATACTCTCTCTCTCTCTCTCTCAAATAAAATTAATAAATACATTTAAAAACATTATTTAAAGGCAAGGGCTATAGAGAATTCTTTCTGTAAGCAGGGTGAGAGCCACAACATCCAGTGGAAAAGAGAGAGGTCAGTGGCAGTGATGCCGATGATGGCATCCACTGTCTCTACACAGAGCAGGAGCTGTAGTGGCCTGGGGCCCAGAGCGACACGGGCTACTCACTGGGCTCTTTCCCTGATGTAGTCCTCAGTGCACAGCCTTTGTTCTTGTTTGTTTTCCGTGTCTGGTCTTCAACTTTCCCAGAAACTATGGGCTAAAGTATCCTTTCAAATAAAGTCCTTTTCTGTTGAAGCCAACTAGAGTTGTTTTCTGTGGTTATAGCTTGGAAGCCTGGTTGATAACAGTACATATATTAAAAAGACCAGTGTATAAAATTCCAAAATAGGTGGCTAGATTAGAAGAGCCTCAAAAAAAGGATCAGGTGTTCGATCACTGCTTTCACAATGATTTTAGCATGCACTGTGTAAACACCTCTGAAAACATGAGCACCTTGGTGAGAATATATATTGATTTATAATTTTCTGAAAAAAATTAGAAAATTCACTCTTTAGAGGAACTATAGGTTTTCTCATGAATTTTAACAACCCATGGCCTACCATAAGAAGGGGGTATATGATGTTTCCTTATTATAAAGACTCTTGACCTCAGAACAAAATAGCCCAGATTATCACCAACATGTACATGCATGCATATTCCAGCTCAGGATATTTTACAGTAGTGTACTTTCAATTGCAGATTTTATTTTTTTAGCTTGATCAAAACTGTATTTTTCAGTCTTTGGAATATGAAATTTACTTACAACAACTCCAAAGTGGACCCTGTAATGCATTGCCCATATTTTTAGTTACAATGTATGTGATTATATTTTTTTTTTGAATTAAAAATCTAACAGAGAAACAGCTGAAAGCAATGACCTAATTTTTCCCTTAGCAACTTGGTCAGATTTCAAGAGTGTGTGACTTGAAACAAATGCAAAGCAGTAAAGACTGTCTCCATTCACTGAGCCATTCCTCCCTCTTCCTGTCCTCTCCATTGTCCCCATGTTAACACTCTTCTTGTGTCTCAGTTCAATTGAACTGGCAGTTCATTTTACTTCTGTCTATAATTATTTCCTCTTCAGCAAGTTAGTCTGAATCTACTTCCTAGAGAATAATGGAGCTAAGTTAAAGACCATTATCAACAGATCAGAATAGTAAATGGAGATTTCAGTTAACTATGCAATATAGATGAAGAATTAATCTCAGTTTCAGGAATGCAGTTCAGGTGACTCTCAAGTTCTGTATCTGTAATCATAAGGACACTTAGCACTTAAATTCTTTACTCAAAATTATGAGTAGAGTTCTAAAGCATAATTTATTGCATTTTTTTATTTTAAAACTTAAACCATTTTTCATGTAGACTACAAACTCTCCACCTCTGCCCCTCTGCTCACACTTTTCTTTGTCTTAGAATACCTTTGCCTTTGACCAGTAAATGTCCACGTTCTACCCTACTCTTTAAGACCAAATTCACATGCTACTTCCTTTGTTTCCTCTCAGGCATTCCAAATTAAAAGTATTTTCTACTTCCTGCAAACTTCCAAAACACTTTCTTTATGTTTCTTTTAGGTTTTTACATCTTCTAACTTATTTTGGAATTGTCTTTGTACATGTGTCATTTCCTCTATCAACTAGTGTATTATATACCCCCTAAAGACAGGGGCAAAATCTTAGTCCTCTTGAATCACCCAAAGAACGTAGCACAGTGCTTTTTTGCTGTTAGTGGACTCTGGGTTACATATTTTGAATTATCTTTTTTTTTTTTTAAGTTTATTTATTTATTTTGAGAGAGAGCGTGCGTGCATGTGCACATGTAGGGAAGGGGCAGAGAAAGAGGGAGAGAGGGTCTCAGGCAGGCTTGGCAATGTCATCACAGAGCCTGGTGTGGGGCTCAGACTCACAAACCGGGAGATCGTGACCTGTGCCAAAGTCGGATGCTCAACCCACTGAGCCACTCAGGTGTGCCAAATTATCTTTAATACCTATGAAAAGTGAGTAACTTTTTCTTTTTAAAAGGGGGGGAGGGTATGTAATAAATGTTTGTAGAAGTTACAAATAAAATTAAAACACTCTAGGAGATAAATATGAAGCAGTATTTATTTTTATTTTTTTAAGTTTATTTATTTTGAAGAGAGTGAGTGAGCAGGGGAAGGGCAGAGAGAGAGGGAGAGAGAGGATACCAAACAGGCTCCGCACTGCCACAGCCCTACATGGAGCTCAAACTCATGAACCGGGAGATCATGACCTGAGCTGAAATCAACAGTCAGATGCTTAACCAACTGAGCCACAGGTGCCCTTGAAGCATTATTTTTAAAATTAAGTTTAGAGTTGGTCTAAATACTGTATAATTCTGTACCATTAAACTCAGTTTTAAGTTAAATTTCAAATAAAGTTGTCTTATCAACTTTTTATTTTGTTGTCCACTGTTATGTAAATAAGATGTCAGTTGAATTTAAAATATTCTTGGAGGGCTCCTGGGTGGCTCAGTCAGTCAGGTAAGCATCCAACTTCGGCTCAAGCCATGATCTCACTGTTCGGGAGTTCAAGCCCTACATTGGGCTCTGTGCTGACAGCTCACCCTGGAGCCTGCTTTGAATTCTGTCTGTCTGTCTGTCTGTCTCTCTCTCTCTCTCTCTGCCCCTCCCCCACTCATACTCCGTCCCTCTCTCAAAAATAAACAAACATTAAAAATTTTTGGTTTTAATAATCTTGGAAGCCATTCAAGGCTATTAATCTTTTGAAGCCAGAAAATTTAATCTGAGGACAGTTAGAAGCCTTTTCTCAGCAATAAACAAAACTTTTCTATGCATACTAAAATCCCAAGGATGCCACAGTCAAGGGAAACGGTGAAACAGCGGAAGACTTGCTTGTTTTGGTTTGGTTTGTTTTTCTTCCCCAACACAAAAGTTTTTATTATAGTCAAGATCTGAGAGATTTAATTTGAACTTTACAGACATTAATATAATCAGACAAAAGATGAAATGCTGTACTCAGGTCATTATGGATATGAATACAAAACTTTGAACAACATGGGGACAAGGAAGAACTGCGCATTTATTATTTAAAGTGTATATTGAACTCTAGACACCACGAGAATAGCGGAAAGCATCTGCAATGATGCCACCCAGTACAGTGTATTCTGAAGTAGAGACTTGATTTCAAGTTAGCATTTTTTGAACAACATTGCTATTCAAGGTGCAATACCAACGAGAAGAGAATTAAAAGGAGCCGTGTTTGAATGTCACTATGTACCTAGTGTCACGATGGGCACTTATATCTTTTCGTCTTCACAACAATCCTGTGAAGCTCAGAGAATGGGTCTCTCATTTGCTC
Source organism: Prionailurus bengalensis (assembly GCF_016509475.1). Classification (NCBI taxonomy): domain Eukaryota; kingdom Metazoa; phylum Chordata; class Mammalia; order Carnivora; family Felidae; genus Prionailurus; species Prionailurus bengalensis. The sequence goes on along the minus strand of NC_057355.1, from coordinate 136,949,382 downwards.
AGGTTCAGAGATAAATAACAGTACCCAAATTAAATGGTATTTTATAAATATGAAGTCTGTGGTTAGATCTGTACTCCAGTCCTGGCTCTGTCACATGCTAACCATATAAATTCTTCCCGGTTTCTCAACTCGAGCTTGTCTCTTTCTCTCCATTGAAGTGTGGGCATCAAGCACTATGCCTGACAGTTGGGAGGGTCTTAACAAATGTTTTTAAAACTGACTTACATTAACTCTTTGGTAGATAATTTCTAAAGATAGAGCTGAGTTGTTTTCCTTATGCATCATTCGACAGCGTGGTTCCAAGTTTCCAAAGTCTAAAAAAAAATTTACCAGATTCAGACTTTTTTTCAACACGGATACATAGGATTACAATTGTAGGGAACATTCAACATTAGATGGCAAAACAAGGCCATAAAAAAATGGTCCACAGAGCTTTCCCATGGTGATAGACTGCTTGGTGTAAAGTGGCCTTTTCTGAAAGCCCCAACTTATTTTTATTCTTCTGATTCTGCAGTAGTCAAATTTTGGCCACTCCTCTTTTGTTGCCAAGGAATACAAAAATGTAATGCAACCCAAGATGCAGGTTATTTGGGGGAAGACATTAGTGATTGAGGAAAGAAAATGATAGAAGGGAGAACCTCAGCATTGTACAAATATCCTGGCTTTTCAAATTCAGTATTGAGGTACAGAGTTGAAGTTTCTGCCTTAAAAACAAATATTATACTTACCTCCTAAAATATCTAGAGTAGAAGGACTTTGACCAGACACAGGCGTTTTAGAAATGGTGGGAAGAAACTATTCCAAGAATTAAGATGGATTGGATTAGTAATGACATTATTTAGCTATTACTGTGTGGAATACTTCACTTAATCTTTATGGTAACCTGTATGGTAGCTACCATCGCTGTTCCCATTGTAGAGATGCAGGAACAATTGCGTTGTTTCTTCCCCAAGGCCACTTCTGATCAAATCTGCTTTATAGATACATGAATGTGTGTTTCTATTTCACGTGCACATCTTGTTCTGTAGTGTAAATAAATAGTAGCACACTATACATACTATTGTCTTGCCTTTTTCACACTTAAGCTTTGGAAAAACGGTGTCAATACATGTAGAGTCACTTTATGTTAATGTATTTTTTTTGTTTCTAAAAATATAAGAATTGGGGCACCTAGATGGCTCAGGCGGTTGAGTGTCCAACTCTTGATTTCGGCTCAGGTCATGATCTCAGTTTGTGGGATTGAGCCCTGCGTAAGACTCTGCACTTACAGAGCCTGCTTGGGATTCTCTCCCTTTCTCTCAAATAAATAATTAAAAAAAAAAAAAAAAGATTCACTCTCTCCCTCAGCCATGCACACACGTGCATGTGCTTTCTCTCAAAAAAATTAAAAAAAAATATATGTGATGTACTGACGTTTGGATATTCAGATAATACAAATAATACAAAAAGTGTTTAAGAACCGTTCAGTTTCACTTCCCAGTGAAAAACACTGCTAACAAATAGCGCCTTTTTATAAATATCTTGTAAAGACTGAATCTTACTTTGGAGTATGTATAATTGACCAGAAAGTTCTTGCCTTCAACTATTTTTTCATATATTTAGATGAAACGAAATACCAGTTTCTATTACAAGTTAACATGGGGTGGCCGCACTATGTCTCCACGAAGGGAATGACTTTGATTTATAGAAAGACTTTGAGTTCAACATAAGAGACTCTTAAAAACTGAGAACAAACTGAGGGTTGATGGGGGTGGGAGGGAGGGGAGGGTGGGTGATGGGGATTGAGGAGGGCACCTTTTGGGATGAGCACTGGGTGTTGTATGGAAACCAATTTGACAATAAACTTCATATATTGGGAAAAAAAAAAGACTTTGAGCTCTGTTTTGGTTATCTTCGCTATAACATTTTCATATACCTCATACGTAGCATTGCTACGTCTGTAAAATTTGTGATATGTGCTTTACATGTCATGGCATTTGAAAGTGAAATATCCACACATCAGAAAGTTGTGCCAAAACCCCCAAAACACAGTTTGCACACCTGTACATCTTTGTTTCTAACCATATTCATCTTCAATCATAGTAGAGTTAGGCCTTTTCCAGAATGGGTTGGTTTTAATACCGTTTCCACTGTCAGTGTGTTTCTTCCTGATGGAAGCTTACATTAAAGAACAATACTGAATTTTGACACTGATTCACTAAAATACTTCTAGAAGATCCATAGGTATCACATTGGTTCTCTAAACCTGTTGATGTCTGAGCTGTATCTAATTATGAGAGGTTCAGAAATTTTTCTAAGCTAAACTGAGATTAGTTTTTGTTATTCTAATGCATCATCTTAACTTCTAGATTGATAGTTTTTGTTTATAAGTGTAAGCAGTAAATAAAAATATAAAGTATCTAAAGTCTTCAGTGTCATGAGCCCTACTTCTAAACTACATTTTGATGTCAGATTTTTAGAGATACTAAGTTAAATAGAAGTGGATGCATACAGTGTTGTAAATCTGATCATTGTAATATGTCTGTAATCCTGAGAGAATAGCAGCGGCCTGAGTCTGCAGCAGACATAGATGAAAATGGTACATTATGGAGGAGAAGGAAGAAAATAACCTGTCAATTCAAACAGACCTTGGTATAGAATTAGCACTGTGACTCCTATACTTTATTTATTTAGCAGACTTACTGTATGCCAGACCCCAAGATTGAAGTACCAAGTCTTGTAATAAGTACCCAAACTGTGTAAGTGCTCAAGTAGAGCAAAGCACTGTATGAGAGGGGAACACACAGGAAGAAGAGCCCCAGACCTCAGTATAGGAAGTTAGGGAAGGGAGGTCTGAAGAATGAATGGGAGTTAAATAAATAAAGGTTGGATGGGGCGCCTGGGTGGCGCAGTCGGTTAAGCGTCCGACTTCAGCCAGGTCACGATCTCGCGGTCCGGGAGTTCGAGCCCTGCGTCGGGCTCTGGGCTGATGGCTCAGAGCCTGGAGCCTGTTTCGGATTCTGTGTCTCCCTCTCTCTCTGCCCCTCCCCCGTTCATGCTCTGTCTCTCTCTGTCCCAAAAAATAAATAAACGTTGAAAAAAAAATTTTTTTTTAATAAAAATAATAAATAAATAAATAAATAAATAAATAAATAAATAAATAAATAAAGGTTGGAGATAAAGGTTAGGCAGAAGGAAAGCAGGTGGAAAGGCCCAGAGATAAATGAGAGCAAGGCACTTTGGGTTGGGATAGGGGGTGCAGAGACAAGAGTGGTGTGGTGAGAAATGAGGCTACAGAGACAAGTAGGGCTCTATAATAAAGAACCTGGTCTACCATGCCGAGACATTTGGCTTTATCCTGAACATAGCAAGTAATATGACCTGATTACATATGCGTTTTCCGAAAGATCTCTTTGGCTGAGATCATAAGCAGCATGCAGACACCATAAGAAATGTCCCAGAAATAGTCTGTGTGTAGGGGGGCAGGGGAGTAATACATAAACAGATATAGTCTATAAATTACACATCAAAAATTGATAATTCTTTTTTTAAAGTTTCCTACGATGTGTATTCATTTGTTTAGTAGAATTTTTGAGCACCTATTTTTTGCCAGGCACTGTGCTAAGCTCTTAACTTACATTATCTTCTATGGTAGGTATTATCTCCATTTACAGGTAAACTGACACTTGAAAATGTTGTAAACTGGGTTTATAGCTAGGAAATGTTATGGCCAAAATTTGAATCCTGGTCTTTCCCACTGCAGAGCTATTCTTTCCCATCACTGGGGAAGAGGGAACATGGTCTCCATGAGAAGAAGTCATCTGTGAGGTACATAGTTTGGAAGGGAGTGCACAATTGTGTTAAGAGATAACTAATCAGTAAATATCACAGAGTTTTCTGAAAATCATAATATGGCTGTACCCCAAAAGCTTTGGATTTTTTTTTATTATTAAAACAGAATTGAAGATACTAACTTACTGTTTTGGCACAGTGGGAAATGGTTTAAGGATAGTAACGTATAGACATAAATGGGTATTTTTTGTTTTTAGTTGAAAGGATGTGAACCTCTGAGTTTTTCACTTACTGAGACTATTAGAATTGTTTTTGTTTAACATTTTAACAAATGACATGTGAGTGGAAAGTGCATGGTACATTTGGGTTGTCAGCATTTCTGTTCCCTTTATGACCTTTGACTTGCTCTGCCCCCTCCAGACTCTGCTCTCCTATCCTTACCCACTCCCCACAGATCCCATGCTTGCTTCTGAATTAGAATGCACCAGGATAATAATGTATAAGGAAACTTAATTATAGTAAGAGTTGCATCTTATTTAATCCTGAAAATAATCCAATGAGGTAGATTTTGAGAATTAGGGAACATTTTTCAGATGAGGAAATAGGCAGAACTTCTTGTATCACACAGTTAAAAGGAATTGGGATGGGGTCTCTGGTCAGTCTGACTTGAACGGTGTATCTTGCGTCTCTCTTCTAGTAAGATGCCTGTACATTAGGATATGTGTTCAATTTCAAGATCGGGCAACCTGTAGGTTCCAGAATTAGATCTCCCTGCATTGTAATATAGTGGAGGCTTATATATTATGCAGGGTGTCTGTATTTACAGAACTGACATCCCTGTGAATGCTTTTCCCTTTCCTCGTGCTGTTTTCACCTACCCCCAAAACCCTTAAGCCTATTAAAAATAGCATATTAAACATTAAGTTATAAAGAAAACATTAAAGCAATATAAAGATATACATGTGTATCCAAGAGAGTATCTTAAGGGTTCTTAGTCTTGTCTTTTTCCTTTCATGTCTTAGAGAAATCTTTAATCTTTTATAATCGTCTGTGTGCTTTAGCCTCCCCCCTTCTTTACCAGGTTACTTGTTTCCTATCTTCCTCTGTCTATTCTTTCTTTTCACTCAACTTGGGAAAAGCTATCTGAATAAAGAATACAAGCACTCAAGGTACATCTTCACACACAAGCAGCATGAATCTCAGTGATTGCCTCTTTCTCATCAGAAGGGAGTAATGTTCTCAAAGCAGAGAACCTTCTCATTTCCTTTCCAATATTTGCTTGGATTTTGTGGTCAGTGATTGATTTTATGTTGGCACTGAGGGAAGGAACTCCTGGCAACTTCCATAGCCTGATGGTTTTTGTTTGTTTTTGCTTTGATTTTTTTGAATAGATATAATATATTCAAATAGGACAAAAGTCAAAATGTATGAAGAGTACTCAGCAAACAGTCTCCTGTTCCCCCAACTTTTTGTCCCCCACCGCTGAGTTCCCCTTCTTGTTACCAGTTTCTTATACATCTATCTGCTGAGGTAGACAATCCAGAGATAGTCTCAGTACATATGTTTTAAAATATATTGAAAGGAAACATAAAAAGATATTTGGAATAGATCTACAGTATTACTAATGCCCTCTGACATTTAGGTATTGCAAGGAACTTGTGAGACTATTAAAAGGGGCAGAAACTTGAAAGATATTCTTCCATGTAGAATATATCTACACTTTATATATGGTACACTTTAAGAGTCTGCTTCTATATTATGTATAGAGGGTTTTTTGTTTTTTTTTTTTTAAAGAGAAAGAGCAGGGGAGGGGCAGGGAGAGAGGGAGAGAGAGAATCCCAAGCAGGCCCCAAGCTCAGTACAGAGCCTGATACAGGGCTTGAGATCATGACCTGAGCTGAAATCAAGAGTTGGACTCTCAACCGACAGAGCAACCCAGGAGCCCCAAGGGTATTTTTAATATCTACCCAACAGGAACAACCAAATTCTGAACATTAGCCAAAAGGGTATGAGAAATAAAACCCAGAAAAACTCAACTTGCTTTTCGTCTTTTTTTTGTAGTGAAAATAGATTTTAATTTAAATTTCTTTTTCTTTTTTCTCCCTAGCTTTGAGACATAATTGACATATAGCATTGTGTTAAGTTTAAGGTACACAGTGTAATGATTTGATACATGTATGTGTTGTGAAATGTTTGCCACAGTAATATTGGTTTATGCATCCTTTACCTCACATAGTTAACATTTTGTTGTTATGGTCACAACACAAAGCTGTACTCTCAAAACAACTTTCAAGTATACAATACAATATTAACTGTAGTCACCATGCTGCACATTAGATCTCTGGACCTTATTCATCTTGTAACTAAAAGTTTCTACCCTTTGATCAACATCTCCTTGTTTCCTCCACTCCTCAGCCTTTGGAAACCACCATTCTCTTCTCTATTTCTGTGAGTTTGATGTTTTTAGATTCCACATATAAGTGAGGTCATACAGTATTTGTCTCTCTCTATCTGACTTATTTCACTTAGCATGATGCTCTCAGGGTTCATCCATGTTGGTATATGGCGGGATTTCCTTTTTTATAGCTGAATAATATTCCTATATATACTCACACACACACACACACACACACACACACACACACACACACACACACACACACACCACATTTTCTTTATCCATTTGTTTCCATATCTTGACTGCTGTGAATAATGCTATAGTGAACATGGGAATGCAGATATATCTTCACGATAGTGATTTCATCATCCTCAGATACGTACCTAGAAGTGGATTGCTGACTCATATGGTAGTTCTGTTTTTATTTTTAAGGAACCTTCATCCTGTTCTTGGTAGTGGCTATGCCAACTTATATTTCCACCAACAAAGCACCAGAGTCTCCACATCCTTACCAGCATTTGTTATCTCCTTTTTGATAATAGCCATTCTGACAGGTGTGAGGTGATATCCTATGGTTTTGATGTGCATTTCCCTGATGATAGTGATGTTGGGCACCTTTTCATGTACTTTTTGGCCATTCGTATGTCTTTGGAAAAATGTCTATTCAAGTCCTCTGCCCAATTTTTTAATCAGATTGTTTGCTGTTGAGGTATAGGAGTTCCTTATACATTTTGGATATTAACCCCCTATCATATATGGTTTGTAAATATTTTCTCTCATTCTATAAGTTGCCTTTTGATTTTGTTGATTGTTTCCTTTGCTGTGCAGAAACTTTTTACTTTATGTAGTCCCACTTGTTTATTTTTTGTTGTTTGTGTTTTAGGTCTTATTTCTAAAAAATCATTATGAAGACCCATGTCAAAAAGCTTTATTCCTATGCTTTCTTCTATGAGCTTCATTGTTTCAGGTCTTACATTGAAGTCCTTAATCCATTTGAGTTAGTTTTTGTGAGTGGTGTAAGATAGGGTCCAATTTCATTCTTTTGCATGTGGATGTTCGGTTTTTCCAGTAGCATTTTTTTGAAGAAACAAACCTTTCCCCCTTGAGTGTTCTTGGCTCCCTTGTCAGTTAGCCTTTTTTTTTTTTTTTTTTTTTTTTTGCCAAATTATAATGCAACTTTACCTAAAATATTGATTGCAGTTTTTCCTACCCTTCCTCAGGGAAGTGGAAAGTTAGACATGTTCTGAGAACAGACAACTGCAGTAGATCAAAGAAAGGAGCGCTCAGGGCAGACTAAAATGATGAGGACTGTCCCGTATGTCAGAAACTGTGTTACTAAAATGGCCGTAAACTTACTGTGACAAGTAGACCCTAAGGTGACCCCTAATGATCTTAATCTTCTGGTACTTATACCCTTCATGCAGCCCCTCCTCTTAAGTGTGAGCACAGCATACATCTTGTTTCTAGCCAGTACAGTGTGGCGAAGATGAGATGTCATTCCCATGATTACATCACATTTGAGAAGACTGTCGTTAACAGTAGACTTACACTGGAGACTTTTTCCCTTGCTGGCTGTGAAGAAGTAAGCTACTATGTTGTAAGATGGCCTGTTGAGCAGACCTCATGGCAAGAACTTCAGGAAGCTGGGCCTTTTTTAGTCATATGGCCACAAGGAAATGATTTCTGTCAACAACCTGAATGGGCTTGGAAGCCAGTTCTTCCCCAGAACTTCCCCAGTTCCTCAGATGAGAATGCAAGCCCAGCTGACACCTGATTGTAGCCTTCCAAAACCCTAAGCGCCCAGGTGACCTGTGCCCAGATTCCTGACCCACAGAAGATGCGAGATGATTTGTTGTTTTAACCTGCCAAGTTTGTGGTAATTTGTTACACAGTAATAGAAAACTAATACATTATTTAATCTTATGTTATTTTCACATGTCAAAATGGTTTCATATCAATCATTTGATGTGATTTAACTTAACGAGGAGAAAAACAGTAATTTGGATCCAATTCATCACAGAGTCTTCAAGGTGATAATCAGCCACACCTCTACAAAAGACTCAATTCAGGAACGATGGATGGCGCAATTAGCCACAGTCCCAGCTGCTGCAACTGGCTGGAGGCTATAATTGATATTCTCCTCAAAACTGTATCACTCAGAGTTCAGTTAGGGAAGCTGAGCAGCTCTTAGGGGATAAGGGAATTCTAGGAATTGAGCCTCACACAGCCACAGGGGAACCCCGGGGAAGGGAAGGGAAGGGAAGATGGGAACAGGAGGGAAGTAGAATGCGGAGGAGCTAACAGCCTGTCAACCTGAGAGGCCCAGCACTCTAAGCCACTGCCCTGAGGCTGCACAAGGGAGGGGAGCATGTGCGGAGTGGCTGTTTTGTCTGGGGCTCTTCCGTCAAGCATCTGATGGTGACCTGGGGCTGGTGTAGTCACCTGGGCTGCAGCTGGGAGGGAGAACTGGGCTTGGAGCAGAGGAGAGCGAGGAAAAGCTGGAACCCACGGGCACCTCTGTGTTTGCCCGTCACCACACCCAGTTCTGGTGACTTTTAGAGAGGGAGGACTGCTGCTTTTGCCTTCCAGATCTCACACGTTTCTCTTTTGACCAACTTCGCTTGGAACCATATAGGAATGGAGACTGTGGGAAACAGTTTAGTGTTAAGCAAGTTGAAACAGTACAAATTAGCACAGTCTCCCTTTTCTATCACCCAACCTAGATTTTCATTATCCTTTGCTAGTATTTCAGCAGGTCTGGGTGACTTGCCAGGTGTTTTGACCCAGACTTTCATCCCAGAGGTCTCTGGGTTGCTTTATCCACGGTTGCTACAGTTTCCCAGTCTCTGTTGTCACTGTGCAGAGAAACAACAAAGGATGTCCTGGTGAATGCCTTGAATTTCAGACAGACACCTTCCTGCACCTGTTGTATTTCCCCAGACCTAGCATCCTGGTCCAGCATTCTCAAGATCTCCCATGAGCGATCCTCTAAACACTGCCAGTCCATATTGCCAGGTCTTGTAATTCTTGGGAGAAAGAATACACTCCTCCCAGAACAGAAACTGTTTTCTCACTCAGACTGTGATCATGAGTGATCAGATCCTGATTATTGGTTTGGTGCTAGTGAGAGGAGGCAGAGGCAGACCTTGAAGAGGACAAGGCACCTGAAGGGTCTCCTGACAGTTGGAGGCTGCTGTCCTCTACAAGGAGTTAGGAGAGCTGTTTCTCCCACCCAGAAAGTACAGACAAATCTTGGGGTTTGAGATTCCTCACTCATTCATCCAAATATACCCATTCCAGATTTCTGTCACCAACTGTTTCTTTAGGACCCAGATTTTATCTCAGATTTGTTAAGATTTTGCATTCAAGTCTTTGTGAGTCTGATATCTTTAAAATTAAATCTGGAGCCTGAGTTTTGGCATCTGTTCTGCAGCTGCAGGAAATAAGGGTTTTTTAAAACACTGACCTAGAAGTCTTCTGACTTTGACAGAATGCCTAGATTGAGGGGTGGCTAACCTGAGCCAATTGTCTCCTTTCTTCATGTCTTTGAAACCACTTAGCGAAAGCCGGCCAATTTCAGGTCCTCATAGTTCCTAATGTTCCCATTAAGTGTCACCACTCCTACTGAACTGACACCTCACTTAGTGAAGAACCATAGTGTTGTCATAAGTGTCACTTACCACTAGGAATGGGGGTCCTTCTTACCAGTTGTTCAGTGACTGATCTAGTTTCAGAGTCTCATTCAGGAATCTTGTTTTGTAGGGCCACTTCTGTTCCTTTCATATGTGGGTGTCTCTTCCCATTCCCCCACAACCCCTACCTAAAACACAGCCTAAAACACAGTCTTGCGTGCCTGTGTTATTTGGTAAATAATCCCCCGAATAGGAGAGTGACCCAGTGAGAGTGAGATCAGGGAGGAGGTAAAGTAGTAGAAGAGTGGCCTTGGGGTGGTTGCCACTGGAGGTGCCAGGGTTTCAGCCCCGCCAGGACCCTCTAAGGCACTCTGTAAAATCTTCAGCGTGGTCCTTCTAAGGAGTGGGAGAGGAGTATTCATCCAGCCAGCTTTCACAAATGGCAGAGTCCAAGGACTGGCAGGTTAAAACCACTGCAGCACAGATCGACCTTCTTCTAATCCCTGTATGTCTCACTCTCATTTTCTGCCTTGGCTCTAGAATTCCGGTTGCCTTTTTAAAATGGAGAAGATGCAGGGTTGATGTGATGGTGGTACACCTTTCAGCCGTGTGCTCAATATGGATTGGAATACTGAGGGAAGGAGACAGTAGGAAGCTTTTCAGTGTTTGATGTGTGAGGTACTGAGGATTTAGAAAATAAAGAGGCTAATCAAAGTGCATCTTGAAGGAAGAATTGGAGGACACATTGACCAGGTCTGTATGTCAAGAGAGGTAGAGTCGGCACCGCTGATTTAAGACTTCTAGCCTAGAAAAGGGGGAGTGTTAATGGACATACTGGCCCACCGATGTTATTTAACAGAATCCTCAGAACTCTGATGGGATTGTTTCATCCTCTGAATGAGCAAATGAGACCCATGGAGGGTGTACTTTGATCCGCACAGGGTGCTAAGGGAGAGAATCAAGAGTTAGTGATGAAACTGCCTGAATTCAAACCTATATGCTCTTTGACTGCCCTCACTTGCCTCTCTTTTCATGATTCCTTTCCTTGGGAACTGGAATCAGTCCCATGCAGGTTACGTGGAAAGAATTGAAGCAACTTTTTTCTCAACCCTATCTGCACTTGAAGTCTTATTTCTATTTCTGACTGATGCCACTGAAGAGCCACCATGCCTGCTGTAAGGCCAGACTTCCTCTAAATTTAATATACTGTCTGTACAGTACAGCTATACAGGAGCATGGCAAGCTGTAGGCTCCCTCCACCATTCCATTCCCTTCATTCCTTTCTCCTTGCCTGTTTTCTTCCTTTTCCCCCCTCAAGCCCACTATGAAACTCTGAATCTAGAAGCTGCTCGTGGACATGAGCCGATGAAAAGGTTTCCTACCGGTGCTGGTGAAACAAGTATGAGAGTGTACTTAGGAATAATGAAGAGCATGAGAGTGGCAACACAGACAGATCCTGATAGCGTCTTCCGGAAATGTGACAACATTGAAGCTTATCTTAGTTATCAGAGGAACATGAAGAGGGAGGGAAAATGTTGATAGTAAAAACAGAAAGTGGTGCTATTTTACATGCAGCAGGAACAGTCATTTGTATTACTCAATGTCAGATTGATTTGTTTATTTCTTTATATCTCTGCCTTGGTCATTCGTGGTATGTAGCTCAAATTTTTGAAAAGAGGCATTTGTGCCAACATCAATTTTTAGAAGGAAAATATCCTGGTAAAAGAGAATAGAAGAGATGATTAAACAAGTAGGCAATGGATCTGTAAAATGAAGTTTTCACACAAGCCAAAAAAGAAAAATCATGAGAAGTTGACTTCATATTTCATCTGCTAACCTTACAACTATATCATTGAAAATCTGCTACCTGAGCAGAATAAATACATGGGCACCTTTGAGCCATTATATATCTTGGCTACAGATGACTTTTTCTGTTACAAGGAAATTGGTAAAGACTTGTAAGTTCATCCAAAAAGGTATATGGTATATTGGTCAACCATTGCTGTGTAACAACCGACTGGGGAATCTCAGTGGTATGGGACATGAACATATATTTCTCACCAATTTCCAGGTCAGCTAAAATTACGAATTTAAGTTTGCAGTGGCTGATTGCCACTGTGATTTACCAGGGCTGGGTGACTCTGTTCCCACTGCTGCTCATTCTCCTAGGATCAATAAGCTAGCCACAGTGTGTTCTTACCGTGGAAGTGGCAGAAGGCAAGAGGGCAAGCCCAGTTCCTAAAAGTACTTTTGAAACTTTTTGTCACATCATATCCACTAACCTCTGATTGGTCAAAAGAAGATCTCATGGCCAATTCCAAGTCTTGGGGTCAGAATGTATACTCTGCCCATGGGTGGGGTGGGATCAGAGGGCTTAGTGGTGGTGATTATGAACAGTAATCTGCCATCTCTGGATAATAGTCTTAAGATTTAGGCTTCTAGTTTAAAAAAGATAAAATAGTTGTTCTGATTGTGTATTTAGTTATCTTCAAAGAAACACAAATACCAGGGCGCCTGAATGGCTCAGTTAAGCTTCCGACTTCAGCTCAGGTCATGATCTCATGGTTTGTGAGTTCAAGCCCTGCTTTGGGCTGTGTTGCTGACAGCTCAGACCCTGGAGCCTGCTTCAGATTCTGTGTCTCCCTCTCTCTCTGCTCCTCCCCTGCTCACGCATGCATGCGCTCACTCTCTCTCTCAAAAATAAATATTTTTTTTTAATTTTTAAAGAAATATAGATACAGTTTTATCTCTAGTTAGGAAATGGAGTTAGCAAATTCTGTAGAGAAACAAAAAAGGAAGAAAAAGTTGCCTCTGAGGGTTAATTATTACTAAATGGCAGGAAACAAATCTGACTTTTATATATTGTGAAACTGACATGGGGAAAGGATTCTGGACAGAGTGATGCTCCTCAAAGTGTGTCTGTAGTAAGTACAGTTATTGAGAGTAAGCATTTAGAAATTCTTTGGCAGTTTGACATTGCCACCATTTTCAAGCAGTGTTTTTACTAAACTGTTGGTCCATGACAGATTAGAAATTTAAAAAGAAGCAAAAACAACTGTTTCTTGACCCAAGATAGTTTGAGAAGAGCTGAGATAGACTATGGCATTCTGCTCACTAGGAATGAATACCAGCACTGTACATAAGTGAACCTTCTGATTTATACATTGGTCTTACAGGGTTTGGTTAGTATCACTTTGTCAACAAGAATCCAGTCATCTTTGAGAGTGTGCTGCTCATATTTTGGGACCAATAAGACTGCTCAGAAATTTACCAAAGAAAGGGCATTGTGTGAAGCCTTTTAACATCTTGCTTGCTGGCCTTTCCCTGTGAGCGTCCTTTCTGCCTTGCTGCTTGCTGTATATACATTTTCATTCCATTATCGATAACCTTGAGAAAATGCAAATTACCGCTAGCTGAAATCCTTTACTGTAATATGGAAATATTATGTTTGACAATATTAGATAAATCTCTTTTTAAAATATGTCTTTTAGCATTCTAGTTTTTTGCCTAATTGTCTTCCTTTCACATTTGTGAGTTAATATCACCATGTTCGGTATATTTCTAATGTGCTTTCGTGTCCATAAGAGGAGTGGTTCAAAGTGAAGAGGTTCTGGGGCGCCTGGATGGCTCAGTCAGTTGAGCGACTGACTTCGGCTCAGGTCATGCATGATCTAGCGGTCCGTGAGTTTGAGCCCTGCATCAGGCTCTGTGCTGACCGCTCAGAGCCTGGAGCCTGTTTCAGATTCTGTGTCTCCCTCTCTCTCTGACCCTCCCCCATTCATGCTCTGTCTCTCTCTGTCTCAAAAATAAATAAACATTAAAAAAAAAATTTTTTTTAAAAACCTTTAAAAAAAAAACAACACAAAGTGAAGAGGTTCTGATGAGCATTGATTCATATAAGACCTGAGTTTAGAGGCATAAAAAGGGGGAGAAATTTTTAGGCGGGGGGGGGGGGGGGGGGGGGGGGTGGGGGTGGGTGGGAAGGCTGTGTTTAGTTAAGTACAACTTTTCTTCCTAGTTGTATTACTTTAAGCAAGTGTATTAATCTTTGTGAATCTTAGTTTTCTCATCTGTAAAGTGGGAATAATAATACCACCCTCTTTGAGAAAGAGTGCTAAAATCAAATAATTGTAAGTAAGTTAAGTACAGACTTGGCACATAAGTTTCAAAAAGATTAGATATTTTTGTTTTTAATTGATTAGCTCCTAGATGTCAGGCATTGTAGAATCACTAAAGTGGGCCCTCTTCCCCAAAGGAGTTCTCAGTCTGGTAGAGGATTCTGACAAATATTTCAGAAATATAAAATAATTTAATGCTATTATATAGAGGGAAATAGGTCAGCCTGGACACTTACGTAAGAGGAACATGTGACCTAGGCTTTGGGGAACAAGATCAAGATAGGCTTTTGAAAAGAGGCAACATTTAAGCTAAGTCTAAAAAACGTGGATGAGTTAAGGAGAATTAAGAGCATTACAGGGGTGCCTAAGAGCATTACAGGGGTGCCTGGGTGGCTTAGTTGATTTAAGCCTCTGACTCTTGATTTCGGCTCAGGTCATGATCTTGTGTTTTGTGGGATCAAGCCCCACATCAGGCTTTGCGCTGGCAGCATGGAGCTTGCTTGGGATTCTCTCTCTCTCTCTCTCTCTCTCTCTCTCTCCCTCCCTCCCTCCCTCCCTCCCTCCCTCCTTCCCTCCCTCTCCCTCTCCCCCCGCCCCCCGCCTCTCTCCCTCTCCTCTCTGCCCTTTCCCCCTTGTGCTTGCTCGCTCTCTTAAAATAAATAAACAGTTTTTTAAAAACAACATAAAAAAGAGCATTTCAGAAAAATGGAACAACATATGCAAAGGCCTGGAGGTGAGAGTTTGGTGGAACTCTAGGAAATGGCAAGTAATGAATGCAGTATGACTGGAATGTAGAATATGAGCAGGAATGGAACTAGAGAAGTTGGCAGGGGCCAGACCATCAAGAATATGTAGTTTGGATTTTATCTTGAAGTTATTTGCAAGCTATTGAATAATTTGTTACATATATAATCTAATTTACATTTTAAAAGATCATCTGGCAACAGTATGGAGAACAGATTGGAAGGGAGAAAGATAGGAACTTTTTGAGGCTATTTCAGTAATGCGGGGAGAAAGTATCAGATTCTGAAATGGGGAGGTGGTAGAGATTCAGCGGAGGGGATGGATTTAAAATAAGAATAGAATGAACAGCATTTGATGGTGAGTGCATGTGGGCTTCAGAAGGAATCAGTAATAGTACTTAAGATTTCTGGCTTTGGTGACTGGGAGGAAGAGGTATCTTTCTCTAAAGCAGGGGTGAAGAAGGGGGGGTACTAGGGGCACCTGGGTGGCTCAGACAGTTAAGTGACTTGAGCTCAGCTCATGATCTCACGGTTTGTGGGTTCAAGCCCCGCATTGGGCTCTGTGCTGACAGTTCAGAGCCTGGAGCCTGCTTAGGATTCTGTGTCTCCCTCTCTCTCTGCCCCTCCCCTGCTCATGCTGTCTCTCTGTCTCTCAAAAATAAATAACAACATTTAAAAATTTGTTCTAATAAAAAAAGATGGGGGGTTCTAGATTTCCCAGAGGAAACGAATTGACTTGCATTTAAGAGGTCTGCAGAAGAGCCCCAGAACTCCCCGGTGGGAAGTTGAAGGGGTGAGTCTGGGAGTCAGGAAGGAGCTCTGGGTTGGAACTATATGTAGATTTGAAAATCACGAGGATGCTTTGGGAGTTAAGGCCACGGGGGACAGATGTGCGGTGAAAAGAGCAGTGTATTCACAGTGCTTGGCAAGTAGGTGCTGCCAGATGAACAAATGAAGCGTGTCAAGAGTACAGTCTCGTTTAAATCTCATAACAATCTTGAGTCAGGAGTATAATCCCAGTTTTACAAATGAGAATATTTCAGGCTCACAGAGGTTAAGGATTTATCCAAAATGACTTTGCTTCTAGGTGGCCAAGGTGCGATTTCAAGTCCAGTATGTTTTGATTTCAAAGGCCAGTTTTTCCTGTCATGTCTCACTTCTTTGAAAACCTCAGAAGTTTAAATATATGATGTTATTGTTAATTCTCTTTCTTTACCTCTGCCAATATCCTGGTTTCATAGGATTGTGATACATCCTTTTCAGTAACCACTTTCTCTCTAGCTTCACTTGCTTCATTCCCAAGCACATCTCTCAGATTGACCCATTCTCCCCTACCCTAGTCCAGTGCCTGTTCACAACAACTCTTCCCCTAGCTACTGGAGGAGGCCTGTCCTCCTCAGCTGGGCATTTGGCTCATAAAATCATGAGAGCTGTCTAGAACTTCTCCGTATTTCTCACTCCTCATTACCACATATACACATCGTTGGGTGTTGTTTACATGCATGTTTCATTGTGGTGGTCTCAGTGTTCCTTCTCAGGATCTCATGTTAAATAAATCTTTAATCTTTAGATGAAATTACTCTTATGTTGATGCTCTGTTACCACTTTTCTCAAAATGATTTTGTCTTTGTGATGGAAGCGTCTCGGGTACTATCTGACCTTAGCTCCATATCCAGCATAGGGGTTCTTTGTACTCTGTCCCTTATGTGATGAGCCAGCCTTTGCTCCTGCATTTTTCCAGAAGGATCCTTTTATGTTTTTGAAGGGAACAAATCTAATTGTTAGAAATGTCTTAGTATTGAGGCAAAGTCCCCTTCTTTTAACATCCACATGTTGGACCTGCCCTTGGAACAACAGGGAAGTCGGTTATTTCTCCTCTGCCTCATGAAGGTCTGTCAGACATTTAAAGATCACTTCCTGTGTCTCTCCTCAGGTTTCTCTTACATAAGCCAAGTAATCTTGGTTGCTTGGAGCTTTTCTTCTGTGACAGGGCTCAGACTCTCTACTATTCTTTTGCTCTCCTCTGAGAATTCTGGTGTTTTGTCAATGCTTCATCTAAAACACAGGGCACAGAGTAGAACACAACACTCCATACACAGTAGAGCAGTGCAACATTATTCCATTGATTAGGACTCTGTGCTTGAATCTTAAAAGCCTGAGATCGCTTCAGCTCTACAGCAGCGATGTCCCATCTTGCATGCGTTCCCCTAAGGTACCCAGGTAGTATTTTTACATAGGTTGTGGTTAAACTAGCTCTCTCCTGTCATCTGCTGTGCAGTTGATTTTCTTTCATCGAAATATAGAACTTTCTAATTTTCCTGGTTCTGTTTCACCCTCATTTTGACCCATCTGTCTAGCCACTTATGATCATGTCATCCAGTGTGTCTTTGTGTTTCCCAGTTTTCGGTCACCTGGAGATTTTGAAGCATGTTTTCCACATCTTCATTCAAGTTCTTGAATAACATCAAGAAAACAGAACCCGCACTCCATCCCCCACGTTAATCAGTGCCACTTCCAAGTGGTTCCCTTAACCACCATTCTGTCATCCATCTACAGCCCTTCATCTTATCTGCAAAGATCTCGTTTGCACACTCAACAAATTTTTATTTAGCACCTGCCATGGCAAGAAGGTGCTAGACAAACAGTGAAGACAGCAGTCTCTGTCTTCTAGAAACATCAAGAAGTATATTGTTAAATGCTTTGCAGAAATCAGGTTACACGATTCTCTATGATGTTCTCCTTATCTGGTACCATATCAGAAAAGGGAATGAAGCCTTATTTTTTGCACTCTGTATTGGCTGCTAATGATCTTATATCACCTGGAAAGGGTGACTATAGTCATTACCTTTCTGTCTTTGCCTTTCATGGTTTCACAGTAATGTTGAGCTTTGCAAGTCTCTGGAGTTCATCGATTCCTTTTCTTTTGGCTGTATCTTTCAAAGCCTTGGGCTCATTAGAGAGCAGCCTCTCTAGCCTCATTTTTGTTGTTGGTAGTGGTAAACGCTTCTTTTTTCCTCCCAAATTATCAGGATTCCTTTTGATTTTACAGTAAACTTAGTTATAAAGAATTTCCATCCAACTTCAGCAATTTTCCCTTCTATAAGCTTTGTCACTCAGATTTTACTTTTATCTTGTATCAGTATTTTGAAATGCTCTTTCCTAAGGAAAATAGTTGACTATCCTCAGGTTATCTTCACTTCTTTGAGCCCATAGAGTGTCATAGTCACTTTTTCAGAAGCCTGGTTCTTTTCACTTAAACTACTTCTTTCTTTTGGGGTGCCTGGATGGCTCAGTCGGTTAAGGGACCGACTTCAGCTCAGGTCATGCTCTTGTGGTTTGTGAGTTCAAACCCTGTATCGGGCTCTGTGCTTAGAGACTGAAACCTGCTTCAGATTCTGTGTCTCCCTCTCTCTCTGCCCTCGCCCACTCACACTCTGTCTCTCCTTCCTTCAAAAATAAATAAATATTTTTTAAAAAAAAAAAACCTACTTCTTTCATTTTAATTCATCAGAATTAATCTCAGATGAGCATGAAGTTGCATTATGTTGTCTCTATGCTGAGGGATTAAACTATCAATAATAACAAGTTTGTTTTGTTTTGTTTTCGTTTTTAGAATGATGCAAAGAACAGATGTCCTACTAGTTCATGGAAGATAGCCCACCTGTCTTCCCAGGTGTGGATTCTCTTAGCAGTCAAGTGTCATCTGTACCCTTCCTTTGACTGGCTATCTCCCACAATTGTATCATTTCTACCTTCTTTTCTTTCCCCTTTGG
The DNA here is from genome assembly GCF_016509475.1 of Prionailurus bengalensis. Taxonomy (NCBI): domain Eukaryota; kingdom Metazoa; phylum Chordata; class Mammalia; order Carnivora; family Felidae; genus Prionailurus; species Prionailurus bengalensis. Next base: position 136,930,947 of record NC_057355.1, on the reverse strand, counting down.
TCCAGTGCTCTCCACTAGAGTATCTTACTCAAAGTGTTGGATTTGCACAGAGATACTTATTTTTTTAAACAATTGTGAAGATTCTCTGCCTTTTTCTGTGGATCTGTCTCTATTGAAAAACAGATTTCCTAAAGATGTTATAGTCTATTGTTACCTATTGTTATCCCATTCCACCAAGTCTTGGTGATTTCCATGAAATTTTATTTATTTCCTTGTTCTTTTTTACTATTGCTACTTTTAAGTATAGTGTCTAACACACTAATGTTCAATAAACAGTATTTATGATTAATCTTAAGAAGTATTTGCCTTCTCTTTTAGGCTGTGAGGATATCATTGCTGAGAGCATCTCATTAGATACCTTAATTGCCATCCTCAAGTGGAGCTCTCATCCATATGGCTCTAAATGGGTGCACCGACAAGCTTTACATTTCCTCTGTGAGGAATTTTCCCAGGTCATGACTTCGGATGTTTTTTATGAACTCAGCAAAGATCATCTGCTTACTGCTATCCAGTCTGACTACCTACAGGTAATCATTTATACACCTCTCAAATTCATTGTCATCCATATGTGCACCAGAAAACCCATCTATATTCTATTCTCCCATCTAGGGAGATTGGCCCACCCAGGGATGCCCTCTTCAGATGTGTACAGGAAAAGCCTCTGGCTCTCTGGCCCTTTGTGCCCCTGCTGCTATGACTCAGCATTGTGAATAAGCCCAGGTCCCAACCACCTACACCAAAGGGGTGGAGGCAGTAGGCAAGGTCAGAAGCGTATCCCAACAGTGATTTTCTTGGCTTCCATTAATTCACTATAACAATTTATTGGTTCTCGTGGAGTATCAGATACTTAGACTGTAGACAGTAGCTTAAGCACACAGTAAGAGTAGTATTCAATTTCTGAGCCACTCAAACGCTTATAAAAACTCAGTGTGTGTGCCTTTCCCAAGTACAAGAATGTTTTCAACTATTTATTTTTAATCAGAAGTAGTTTTTAGCAAATTCTTGTGTCATTGACTCATATATGTCAATCTAATTTGGTAATTTAAACCAACAATAGGTTTAAAATATTGCAAAAAATACTTTCAAGTAACATATGTTCAAGTTTAATTTTTTTTGGCATTGGTTGTATGAATTTTATGCCGGAAACTATACAACAGTTTTAATGTTATAAAAACATAAACCCGTTGAGCCATTTCCTCTTTCTTTATATTTGTACTAGGAAAATTGTAAAACTGCTTCCATCCCAGTCAGAAACTAAGCGCAGAGGTAAATAATCCACTTAGCACCTGTGATTTGATTGCAGTACAAATGTCGTAATTGGATTTGATTTATTTAGGATCTGTGTTCATTAACCTTGTTTCATTGTCCTGATCCAGACCGCGTACATTATCGGACTTAGTTTGTCAGGTCTTTCAGATTATTGTCTTTAGAAAGCTTTGCATTTCTGCTTATAAGGTAAAAACCTTTGAGAGCAGCCTAGATTTGCTCGAAGATTTTCAGTAAAGTGCAAAAAATGACAGGCACCTTGCCATTTCGCAGATTGTGCCTGAAGGGTCCTTCACCAGCCAGTAGCATACCGTGTGCAGATGGCAGTCTCTCTGCCAGAGCAGGTTGCCATTCCTGTTTTTTCTGTTCTTGCAGGAGATAGTAATCACTTGGTATCTGTACACTTTTAGTTTCATCTATTTATCTCCACCTTGTCCCAAAAAGAATTTAAGGCAGCTGTGTAGACACCATACAGAAGAAACAGTAAGTTTAAAATAGGTGAAGAGAATAGGATAAAGACGAACACAAGAATAAAGATTCAGTTGGAGCCAAGAGGTAGGTTACTGGACAGAACACATGCACAGTGGTCTTGTGTGTTTGGTGTTGGTAGACCACAGCTTTAATGGAACATTTCAAACAGCCAGTGTATAGTGAAATGTGGCTAAGTTGTGCACCGTGTACATTATCACCTAGGTGCAGTCATTATGAAATTTGCCATTTATCTTATTTCGCTAAAATAAATCGAAACCATTTTTTTTATTATAGGCAAGTGAACAAGATATCCTTAAATATCTGATTAAATGGGGTGAGCATCAGTTGATGAAAAGAATAGCTGACAGAGGTAAGCTCAGAAAATTAGCTTATACTATAAGTTTTTTTTACCCAGAAGCATACTGTGTATCAGTCTTGACAGTAGCCACTATTGCCTGGTGAAAATAGAAATTTTTAGTGGAGAAGAGTACACTTTGTTAGAAATAAATATACCAGAGGGGCGCCTGGGTGGCTCAGTCAGTTAAGCGTCCGACTTCAGCTCAGGTCATGATCTCACAGTTCATGAGTTCGAGCCCCACATCGGGCTCTGTGTTGGCAGCTCAAAGCCTGGATCCTGCTTCAGATTCTGTGACTCCCTCTTTCTCTGCCCCTTCCCTGCTTGTGCTCTGTCTCTTTCTCTCTCAAAAATAAATAAACATTAAAAAATTTAAAAAGAAAGAAAGGAAGAAAGAAAGAAAGAACGAAAGAAAAGAGAAAGAAAGAAATATACCAGAAAATTTCATTTTACAACTTTAAAGCATACTTTGAATGTTACCTCTCTATGTGCTTAATAATACATGGAGTATTATATACCAATTTATAGAAGTATTAGAATGAAATTTTTATTTAATGATTAAAATATTACCAAAGCATATTGTTGGTGGAAATGTTCGGGAATTAGATAGTGGTGGTGTGTGTGTAACATTGTCTACACTGGGGACACCTGAGTGGCTCAGTTAGTTAAGCCTCTGACTCATGATTTCAACTCAGGTCATGATCTCAATGGTTCATGAGTTGGAGCCCCACATCAGGCTCTGTGCTAACAATGCAGAGTCTGCTTGGGATTCTCTCTCTCTCTCTCTCTCTCTCTCTCTCTCTCTCCCTCTCCCCCCCCCTCCCCCTCTCTCCCTCTCTCCCTCTCTCTCCTTCTCTCTCCTTCTCTCTCCTTCTCTCTCCTTCTCTCTCCCTCTCTCCCTCTCTCCCCCTCTCCCTCTCCCTCTCTCCCTCCCCCTCCCTTCCCACCCCCTCCCTGCTCATGTGCATGCTCTCTCTCAAAATAAATAAACATACATTTATTTATTTTTTTATTTTTTTAATGTTTATTTATTTTTGAGAGGGAGAGAGACAAAGTGCAAGCAGAGGAGAAGCAGAGAGACAGGGAGACACAGAATCCGAAGCAGGCTCCAGGGTCTGAGCTGTCAACACAGAGCCCAACGTAGGGCTCGAACTCACAAACTGTGAGATTATGACCTAAGCTGAAGTTGGATGCTTAACTGACTAAGCCACCCAGGCGCCCCTAAATAAACATACATTTAAAAAAATTTCTTGTTGTTTTTTTAGAAAAACTTTGTATATACTAAAAGCCACTGAATTATACACTTTACATGGTTAAAATGGTGGGGCACCTACATGGCTCAGTTCAGTGTCCGACTCTTGGTTTAGGCTCAAGTCATGATCTCATGGCTTCATGGGTTCAAGCCCCTGCATCAGCGCAGAGCCTGCTTGGGATTCTCTCTTTCTCTGTCTCTCTCTCTCTCTCTGTCTCTCTCTCTCTCTCTGTCTCTCTCTCTCTCTCTGTCTTTCTCTCCCTCTCTCTCTGTGTCTCTCTCCCTCTCCCTCCCTCCCTCTCCTCTCTCTCTGCCCCTGCCCCTGCCCCCACCACTCATGCTGTGTCTTTCTCAAAATAATCTTTAAAAAAAAAAAAAAGGTTAAAATGGTTAGTTTTATGTTATGTGAATTTTACCTCAACAAAAAAAGATAGGACTACCTCCCAAAAAAGCCTAATGTGTTGTTTGTTTTTAAATTTTGTAGAAGGTAAAGGAAAAATAATGCTTTTGAATGGTTTCCATCTAGGGATACTGCAGAAGAGATGGAAACACCATACGCATGCTCCTTCCCTCAAAGAGTGTTGTGATCCTCTATATAGCAAACCCAAATCAAAACATTTTTTTCAAAACATTTTAATTTAGAAAAATACAGATTTCCCTTTCCTGTCATTTTTTGATGGCTGTATCTAATTAGATATACTTTACATATCATGAAGTTCACTTATTTAAAGTGTTCAAGTCATGATTTTTAGTGCACTTACAGAGTTGTTCTGTCACGTTTTAAGGCAAGCTAACCTGCCTTTCACAACCTCTTATTTTTCCTAATTTATTTTTCTGTGGCCTGCTTGAGCCATTAGCAATTCTCAGATGTGATTGTTTTTAAGTTTTTATCTGTTTTGGGAGAGAATCCCACACTGAGAAGGGAGAGAGAGAATCTCTGCACTAACAGTGCAGAGCCCAATGTAAGACTTGAACCCATGAACCGTGAGATCATGACCTGAGCCGAAGTCATGTGCCTAATCGACTGAGCCACCCAGGTGCCCCATCAGATGTGAATGGTTTTTTATATTAAAGCCACTACTATTAATGTGGGACTTTTTGAAATGCCAGTATACCATCTGTCCTTCTTATTTGCAGGTTCTATATTTGCAAATTCACCTATCTGCTAAAATTTATTTACAGCCTCAAAATCAGTACCTACAGCACTTTCACGGTCATTTGCAGACATGCTCAGAGTGACAAAAATTTTGAGTTCTCTGTTGCACATGTTCCCAGCTTAAGGTGGAACCGAATGACACTGTGCCTTCTTATTGAAGTTCTCACACTGCAAACAAGGTTCTTTTCGCAGTCTGTTAAGGGCCGTGTTTTTCATATTTTATGGGGGTGTGATCTCACTGATCACAATGGCTTCCAAGTGTAACTTTTAATGCTGTGTAGTGTCCCTAAGCAGAGGAAGGCTGTGATGTGCCTTACAGAGAAACTATGAGTTAAACAAGCTTCATTCAGGTATGAGTGACAGTGTTCTCAGCTATGATTCAATGTTAATAAATCAGCAATATATATTAATAAGGTGTCTTTAAACAGAAACATACATTTAAAAAAAGGTTATGTCTTGATCGGTTGACAAAATTGTTGGGACCACAGGCTCACAGGAACCTAACCATGTGTTTTCCCTTAGGAGCAGTGGTTCAATATTTACAAAGTGTTTACAATGACTCTATAGAATATGACTACTACAAATAATAAGAATAGATTGTATATAATTCTTCATAATCATTGTAGGCCATGGGTTTGTTCACTGATGTAAGGTTGGTAATGATGAAATGTCATATTTATTTTGGGCAGATAATGAGCATCCTTGATAAAATTTCCCTTAATTTTTTTTTATTTTTATTTATTTTTTTTTTTGAGAGAGAGAGCACGTGAGCAGGGGAGGGGCAGAGAGGGAAGGAGATACAGAATCCAAAGCAGGCTCCAGGCTCTAAACTGTCAGCACAGAGCCCAACATGGGGCTTGAACTTGTGAACCATGAGATCATGACCTGGGCTGAGGTCAGACACTCAACCAACTGAGCCAGCCAGGCACCCTGATAAAATTTCCCTTAAAAGTAGTTTTCAGACCAGGTTAGAACGGAAGACTCTTTTCACAGGGATGAGAATGAGAAGGAACCTAAGCAAACCAGGCTGCACCTTTTAGTCACCTTTATATATAATGGTTCTGCCCTTAGCTGTGATGTATTTGGGAGTCTTCTCTAAGATTTCATGCCACGACTTTAAGGGGAAATTTTCTTTTTGAAAAGCAATGCTTTGTGTAAGTATGAAGCCAAATCATAGCAAGGCAAGGGAAAAAAAAACCTTTTTTCCACATGCTCGCAACAGTTTTATTGAATGATGCCAGAAAAAGCTTAGCTTTTCAAAAATAATTATTTCTTTATCGCTCTATCCATCTGCCTATCACATGATTTAAAGGCAATGCCTGTTTGCCTATAGAGTATTTGCAAAAAGGCAGCATTTATATTTGTGAATGATAAAGATCTTGTTTTTTAAGAAAAATACAATCCCTAGATTATAGACATGATTACATATTCTCAAGATTTAATTTTTCTTTTTACCTCAATATCATGAGGTTATATGTACTCCAGATCTTCCCCTTTCACTGATACCTAATGAAGAAAACCTTGACTCTCTGCTCTGGACGGTGGAAATATATTGCATGTCAGAGATCAAAGGGTCACTTTTTGCAGTAACATTCCCACAGTAAGAAACTTAGGAGACTATCATAGACATCAGAGTTAAATACAGTGTACATTAGGTTTTGCTGCTTTAGATACCAGGTAATTAATATCTTGTTAAGTTGCTGGTAAACATATGGTAGCCTAATGAGTACACTGATAACCTGCAGTGACCAGAAATACCACTTGCCCTGTAGTGCCCTTAATTGTACTAAAAACTGGTCACAGCAATGAGAAAGCTTTAAAAAAAGCCCTTGGTCAAACTAGATTTTAATAGATTGTCCTCTTTTCTCCTTTGAATTAGTATATGGACAATAATTCTTTATTCCTTAGTGCAAAACAATCAAAAAAAGTTATCCTAAAAGTTGACATCATGCTTTTGCTTTGCCGAAGAACATCTCTGTTAAAGGTATGAAGACAAAAAAAAAAAATGTATAATCCTTTTTAAAGCAGATGCACCTAAGTATAAAGAGTGTTACTGAAAGCGTCCTAGAGAGAAAAGTTTGAATATTTGGATTTGGTTGGAGACTTCTCATTTTCTGTCTCATAGAGCCAAACTTACTGAGTGGCACTGCCCACAGTGTGAACAGAAGAGGCGTAAAAAGACGAGACCTGGACATCGAAGAGCTTAGAGAGATCCTTTCTTCTCTCTTACCTTTTGTGCGAATTGAACACATCTTACCTATAAACAGTGAAGTCCTCAGTGATGCAGTAAGTGTCTTTCTTCATTCATCCCTTTCATGAAAAGAAAATGTACCAAAATGTACAGGCTTATCTTTTTTTTTTAATCATCATACATAATTTCTACTAGTAAGAGTACCGTGAAACTGTGAAGTCCACGAGGACAGAGACAGACGTGTTTTGTACCATGTCATGTCCCCAGTGTTGGCCACTGGCACAGTTAAAGGTTGGGTGAATGAGAGTTAAGTGGGGATAGCAGTCTCACTTTTTCAAGAGGATAGTCTCCAGGGGAGGTTACTTCAGCCATTTATCAGCGTAGATCAAGTAGATCCTTATTCACAAAGGAAAGGGTAGAAATTACCTTTGGAGACTTTTCAAACACAGCAATATATCAGGGAGCAGGAAGGAAGGAGATTGGTTCAGTGTGAAAAGGATGATAGAATCTTCTGATTGTACTTTAAAGATTAATGGAGCGGATCATGTTACTTTCATAATTTTTTCAAAGTGAATTTTTTAAACCAGTAATTGCTTGAATTAATGGATGTGAAAAATAAATATTATAAATATTGTATACAAATTGGCTTATAACGTTAGTGCATTGTTTATAGACATAGTTTTTTCAACTGCTCAGAAACATAAAAGTCATCTGGAAAAAACCCGATAAGAATTTTTTTCCATTATATACAAATGTTTTATTTTTTTAATTTTTTTTCTTTCCAAGTCTTTATGTAAATTCCAGTTAGTTAACATACAGTGTAATGTTAGTTTCAGGTATAGAATTTAGTGATTCATCACTTACTACCAACACCCAGTGCTCCTCACAATCAGTGCCTTCCTTAATTCCCATCACCTATCTCACCCCCATTCACATCCCCTCCAGTAACCGTCCGTTTGTTCTCTGTAGTTAAGTCTGTTTCTTGGTTTTCCTCCCTTTTTCCCCCGCTGCTGTTTGTTTGTTTGGTAAGAATTTTTTTTTTAAGCTCTCTCAAAAGAACATAATGAAGAAAGGATAACTCTTCCAGAATTTAAAATACATTATAAAACTCAAGGGGCGCCTGGCTGGCTCAGTTGGTAGAGCATGCGACTCTTGATCTCAGGGTCCTGAGTTAAAGCCCCATATTGGGCCTAGAGCTTACTTTAAAACAAAATAAAACAAAACAAAACAATTTAGATATTTAATCTGTGATGATAGAAAAACAGACGAGACAAAATAGCTGGGAAAAAGATCCTAATTAATACATAAGAGCTAAACATAGGTGAGCCTAAGTGGCTCAGTCGGTTAAGCGTCAAACTCTTGATTTCGACTCAGGTCATGATCTCACAGTTTCGTGAATTTGAGCCCTGTGTTCGGCTCTGCACTAACAGAGCGGAGCCTCTTTGGGATTCCCTCTCTCCCTCTCTCCCTCCTTCCCTCCCTCCCCCCCTCCTTCCCTCCCTCCCCCCCTCCTTCCCCCCCTCTCCTGCTCATTCTCTCTCTGTCTCTTTCAAAATAAATAAATTTTAAGAGAGAATTAAACATATAATAATCTATCAGAAATCAGTGAATCATTGTGGTGCTAGACTAGCTGATGAGCTGGGGGAAATTTGTTTAAAGTTAAACCCTCATTTCACTTGCACACAAAATTAATCCCTGTTAGATTGAAAAATTAAATATTAAATCGAAATATGGAAAAACTAGAAGGAAATGATTAAATATTTATGGTATTTCTGATTAGAAAAAATGGTCAGTCTCACTAGTAATCACACACACCAAAGAAAGCAAAATAAAGCCATAAGTTACCATTTTTTTCACCTATTAAGTCAATAATTTTTGAAATAATATTACCATCCCGTAGGGGAAGCATAGCTGGTACATTAGTAGCATTGTCCTTAAATATTTGGAAATAGCTTAAATGTCTAATAACAGAAAAAAATAAAAGTAAACTATAGTATGACTACTCAAAAGAGTATTTTGCTGCCCTGAACAATAGTCATAAAGACTAATACAGCAACATGAAAAATGTTAATGGAATATAATTTTAGAAGCATACAAAATAATGCATTTTTATGTATTCTAGAATTCAATTCTGTAAACATCCATTTGAAAAATACTGGCAGGAAATATATCAGCATTATTATGGTTGAAATAGGGTTACGAGTTTTTGCCTGTTTCCTAAATACTACCTAATGCTATATTTTATTAGTTAAAAATAATTTTAACTAATGCAGCAATTAGACATTTATTATATTTAATAAGATTAATATTGGAGAAACGATGTTTGGTTTTGTTTAAAACCTAGGACACAAACCAAATTGAACTCTGAATTTGGTTTAGAAAAATACTTTAGAACTTTGGTTTAGTAGAGTTAGAAAATACCTATCTCTGGGACGCCTGGGTGGCTCAGTCAGTTAAGTGTCTGACTTCAGCTCAGGTCATGATCTTGCGGTTCATGAGTTCAAACCCCGCATCGGGCTCTGTGCTGACAGTTCAGAGCCTTGGAGCCTGCTTGGGATTCTGTGTCTCCCTCTCTCTGCCCCTCTCCCCACTCGCACTCTGTCTCTCTCTCCCTCAAAATAAATAAACATTAAAAAAAAATTTTAGAAAATACCTATCCCTGTTCTTAATTCCATGCTTCATGCCTAAGTCCCCAGTGAAAGTTTGCTAGTCATGCTGTTAAAACCTTAAAACACTCCTAGTGTGTGTGGAGTGCTTTTACCTCATGACCGCCTCACAACCACCTTAGGAGCTGTAGGTACTTGATTTATTTTCTCCCAGCATAGACATGGAAACAACAGGGCCACCACATATAGATGTGCAGTCTTCTATCTCCAGGGCCATCTAGAAGCCCTTAAAGTGAAGCTCAGATAAAAGGACATGTCTGCGGGGGCACCTGGGTGGCTCAGTCAGTTGAGCATCCGACTTCGGCTCAGGTTCCTGAGTTCAAGCCCCACGTGGGGCTTACTGCTCTCAGTGCTGTCAGTGGTGTTAGCCGGCTTCAGATCCTCTGTCCCCCTCTCTCTGCCCCCCCCCCCACTTGTGCTCTCTCAAAAATAAAACATTCAAAAAACAAAAAGGGACATGTCTGTGGTCATGCAGCTGTTAAATGGGGAGTTAGGGTTTTGTGTCAAGTCTTCCTTCCCCTAGAGCTCCCGCCCCTAACCACCATGCAGACTGCCTGTCTCCTTGTACTGTAGATCTAGGCCCAAGATGTTCCTTTGTCTTTTGGGGGGAGGGGGGAGGATGGAATCCATGTCTAGATGAGTAAGGAAAAAAATAGAATTTGGTTTTCATTAAAAGTTCTGAAAACTAGTCCAGCTCATTATATTTGTAATTATTATAGCTCTTCTTTTATTTATTTATTTTTTTCAACTTTTTTTTTTTTGGGACCGAGAGAGACGGAGCATGAACGGGGGAGGGGCAGAGAGAGAGGGAGACACAGAATCGGAAACAGGCTCCAGGCTCTGAGCCATCGGCCCTGAGCCCGACGCGGGGCTCGAACTCACGGACCGCGAGATCGTGACCTGGCTGAAGTCGGACGCCTAACTGACTGCGCCACCCAGGCGCCCCTATAGCTCTTCTTTTAAAAACATCTTTCCTCTGTATAGAGAAAAGTGGTAAATTGTAGTACCTTTTTATTGCTGAATTTTTGAAATATTGTTAAACATTAGGAGTATTTTGAAATTTAACATCTGTTCCTAAATTTTTATGATTTATAGGTATAATTACTTATCTTAGTAATTCTAGTTCACTCAAATCTCTAGTTCATCTAAAAAAATTTTTTTTTTCCAAGATGAAAAGAGGCTTGATTAGTACTCCTCCATCAGATATGCTTCCTACAACAGAGGGTGGAAAGTCAAATGCCTGGTTACGGCAAAAAAATGCTGGAATATATGTTCGTCCTCGGCTATTCTCTCCATATGTGGAGGAAGCAAAGGTAATGAAAATCATTTTAAGTTATTAGAGTGCCTTTTATGAACTATAATTTGTGCTTATAAGTACAAAGATATTCATTGTGGCATTGTAAAAAATATTTAGAGATAGCCTAAATATTTGATAATAGGGAAAGTGAAAGTAAACTCTAGTTTACTCACCAGAATAGTTTTCTGAAATGTTTAATTATCAAGCATGTCTTTATAACTTAGTTTATATTAAATTGCATTTTACATTTTTCTTATCTTAGTTGTGTTGCAAATTGTTAATTTGGAAAAAAATTAATTTTACGGAGATGATTGTCAGTATTTTGTGATCTTCAAGATGGGAATAATGTTCTGAAAAGATTGCACACATTTTGTCTTTCTTAAACTAAAGAAATGACACAATTTCTTGCAAAATACTTCTGTAATGGCTTCTGGAAATTATATTTTAGTTTCAGAATATGTACATAAAACTAAGACAGTTTCAGGCTTTCTAAGTAAATTATGTATTATAATATGAAGAACTCCAAGAAAATATGGTAATGTGAAAATGGAATACTGTGATTTTTATTAGCTGTATTTAGCCATGAGAACTTTGAGACAGCCTTTTGAGGAACTGGCACTCTTTGATAGTCAGAAATCACCATTAAGCTTTCTGAAACAAATTAACAGGGAAAGCATTGTTTGGGTATAGAATTAAGTTATCTTAAATTTTTTCTTTTTTTGATTGTCGGAGTTCCTAACTTAAGATATGTGAAAGGATTGTGAGAAGTTAATTTTATTGACTAGATCGATAATCTCTTACTGAGTAGTTGACACTTAAATAGTCTAAAATCGGGAAAAAAGCATAATGGTTGGGTCTCGTCTTTCAGAAGTAAGTTCAGTCCTTAACAGCACACAAGTATCACAGCCTTTGCCAGGGTTGCAGCTGATGATAAAAGGTCTGTAATAAACTACCTCGCACTCGGCTCTGTCTCAGAATGGGGCAGCAGGGAGCTGATCAGATAGTCCTCCTGGGACTTCCCTGTTCCCAGATGGCTGTACCCACACTTGATAGATAATTACCCTCAGTAAATGTGGAAAAGGTTTATACATTACTTCATTTTGGACATTCTGCAGTTGAAATTCATCTGAAACTAACTTAACAATTGGGTTTATATATAGATCTGTTGAATTTAAAGTTGATCTTCAGTATTTTATATTTTGAACATTTCTTGTTGGATCTGATATTTAGCCCATGTATACCTTGTTTTCTTTATAGTAACTTTAGATATAAATTACTTCTGATTGATTTTATACCTTCCTTCAAATTTCAAATACTTCAATTAAAAGCAAATTTTTCAGAAGGTGATTATTTCAAAGATGCTGCAGAAATATTTTTTAAAAATTAAAGAGGTTGGGACGCCTAGGTGGCTCAGTTGGTTAAATGTCCAACTCTTGGTTTCCGCTCAGGTCATGATCTCACAGTTGTGAGTTCAAGCCCCACATTGGGTTCTGTGCTGACAGTGTGGAGCCTGCTTGGGATTCTCTCTCTCTCCCTCTCTCTCTGCCCTCCCCACTCGTTCTATCTCTCAAATAAACTTCAAAAAAAATTTTTTTAAGAGCTTTTAAAAAAAATTAAAGAGGTAAAGGGGCTCCTGGGTGGCTCAGTCAGTTAAGTGTCCGATTCTCGATCTCAGCTCAGGTCTTGATCTCAGGGTCGTGAGTTCAAGCCCCGTGTTGGGCTCCACACTGGATGTGACGCCAACCTAAAACAAACAAACAAACAACAAAATTAAAGAGATAGGAGTTCTTTCTCCTTTCATTATTTTTTTTTTAATTTTTTTTTTAACGTTTTTTTTTTTGTTTTTTTTTTTTTTTTGAGACAGAGAGAGACAGAGCATGAACGGGGGAGGAGCAGAGAGAGAGGGAGACACAGAATCGGAAGCAGGCTCCAGGCTCTGGGCCATCAGCCCAGAGCCCGACGCGGGGCTCGAACTCACGGACCGTGAGATGGTGACCTGAGCTGAAGTCGGACGCTTAACCGACTGAGCCACCCAGGCGCCCCTCTCCTTTCATTATTTTAAAGCTTCATACACTGGAAACAATAAATTACTTCCCATTTTATATGCTGAAGGTAATAATCTTTCTCCGGATGTGATTTACAGAGATGGTTGACTGATACTCTTCATGTTGAATTGTTCTTTCAGTCAGTGCTGGACGAGATGATGGTGGAACAAACAGATCTTGTGCGTTTGCGCATGGTTAGGATGTCCAATGTGCCAGACACGCTTTACATGGTTAGTACCGCCGTGCCACAGTGCTGTCACATGATGAGCCACCAGCAGATCAGCAGTCACCAGTCAAGCCCTCCTTCAGTCGTAGCCAATGAAATTCCAGGTGAGGCAGTAGCCTTCTGTCAGGCATTTATATTTAAATGAATAATCTGATCATTTTTGTAGCCTTTTTTATATGTGCTCATTCTCTCAGCTTTCCAAAATTCATTACTCATTGTTTTCATAATAAGCTCGGTTTTTTGTTTCATATTTTATTTTCCAGTAACAGGTGTATACAGGTTTTCCGGTTAGCACAGAGTTTCTCAACCTAAGCTGTCTTGACATATGCTTTGTTGAGGAGGCTGTCCTGTGCACTGTGGGGTGTTCAGCAGCATCCCTGATCTGCACTCACTAAATGCCAGTAACATGCGCACACACACACACACACACACACACACACCCCTTTGTGACAACCCTTTGAAAACATTTTTATGTTTCTAGACATTGCTAAATGTGCCCTGTGGGGCAAAATCGCTTCCTGTTGAGAACCACTAGTTCAAAGGAATTCAGATTTTTCATCACCATAAAGCATTTCTCACAGAAGACTCTTTGAGTTATAAACTTGTATCTTTTGAGTCTAGACATGTCCCCTGAAATTTTATCACTGTTGGTTTCCTAGAGATCCATCCAGCTTCCCAGGATCTGCTCTGTGAATTCTGTTGGTAGTGCAGGCTTATGTGATGACTTTGAGGAAATCGAGACCATAGATTGAGATATAACTGTTATATCCAAAATTTTCTGAGCATCAGGTGATGTTGACTTTAACCAAAGGGCTCTAGTGTCCATCTTTAAGGTAAGAAAATGCACAGTGATCTGGGGGGGGTCAGAGATTTACAGCTCTTGCCAATTACTGCTGCAAAATTCAAACACATTGCAAACTGTATAGCGTTATTAGAAATAGCCCCATTCAGGTGCCTGGGCTCTGACTTTGGCTCAGGTCATGATCTCACGGTTTGTGAGTTTGAGTCCCGCATCCAGTTCTGTGCTGATAGCTTGGAGCCTGGAGCCTGCTTTGGATTCTGTGTCTCTCTCTGTCTCTCTGCTCCTCCCCTGCTCACTCTCTGTCTCTCTCTCCTTCAAAAATAAATAAACATTAAAAAAAATAAATTTAAAAAAAAGGCAAAGAACTAGCCCCATTCATTTTCTGCTTATAAATATTGTTTTAATTAAGGATAAATTTAAAAAAAATAACAACTTTTAATTGAGCACATTTTATTCTGGGACTAATGTCTGATCAGTTGTTGGCCTTATCAGATTTGGCCACTAGTGACAAAATACTGACTGTCATTTATTTAAAGTATACATTAGACAACAGTATGAAGAGAGATGTTTCTGTAGCTGATTTATGCAGATATTGAAGCTACAGTAATTAGCCGGTTTTTATCAGCTCAAATTAATACAATTAAATAGCATAATTTAATCTTAGAACTGAATCTAAAAAGCCCAAAGACATTCACAATTAAGTACATTCAGAAGAGTAGGACTTGCCTTTCTTGTCTTGCTTTAACAAGACCTGGTCCTGTTCTGGTGTTATCTGATACTTCCCTCTTCCTTGCCCACCACAGTCTAAGGAAGGCCATGTAGCTTATTGGAGAAGACTCATGGGCTCATATCCTGGCTCTGCCACTTTTATGTGACTTTGGGTAAGGTTACTTACTTAGCATTAATTTCTTCATCTGAAAAATGGATATAATGTCTCCTTTCTAGTGTTGTTAATAAAGATTCAAGGAAGTCCCATGAGTAAGATGCTTAGGAGTGTGCCTGGAACAAAGTAAGCACTCAGTAAATGGTCGCTCCCTTTCCCCAGAAATAATAACCAGTGGCTACTCTAGTCAGTTTGTCTCTTAGATATAGAAGACTCCATCCTCGACTTCCCACCCTCTCCTATAGCCTTAGTCTAGGTTCCCAATTGGTGTTCCTGCCTCTAACTTTACTCCCATTCTGCCCTTTACACCAGGACTTGGCAAACATTTTCTGGAAAGGCCATTTGGTAGATACTTTGTTTTGTGGGCCATGCAGTCTCCATCACAACTACTCGACTCTGTTGTCAAAAGCAACCACAGACAATACGTAAACAAATAGGTGTAGCTGTGTGCCAGTACAACTTTATTGACAAAACAGGCAGTAGGCTTGATTCAGCCTACAGGCCATAGTCTGCCAACCCCTGCTTTACGCTGCTCTCAGAGCACGCTTTCTGTCACTGCCCTGATCCTGTCCTTCCTTCCCCTGCACAAGGGAGTACCTGTTGTTCACAACATAGAATTTAAATTCCTTATCGTAATATGCAGGCTCATTCGTGATCTGTTCCTACCCATCTTTCTCACCTTCTCTCTTAACGCTACTCCTGCTTGTACCTATGAACCCTGAGTTCGCGAATGCTGCCAGCTGCCTGTGCCCTACTGTCACCTGCGTGTTTGACACATGCCTTGTCCTTCTGCTCGAGACACATACCTTCACTCTGCTTTCTTTACCTACCTGGTTTTTCTCTCATTCTTCAAGACTCCACTCAGGATTCCCCTCCTCCAGGAAACCTCTCTTGCCTGCCTCCATCTGAGGTGGGCCCTTCCTCCACGTCCCGTCAGCATCCTTCACATGTTTGCCTTTGTGCCACTTAGGGCCTGTGCTCTACTGCTTTACTCAGTTTACTTCACTAAAACTAGAGCTCTTCGAGGACAGGGATCATATCTTTGATTCTGAGCACCCCAGTACCCAAGCCCAATACCTAGCACATAACTAGGACTCAGAAACTTATTTGAATAAAAGAATGAATATATTTAAAAGATGTCTGAAATACCCTGAGATGTAGAAAAGAATATATGCAAGTAAAATTTTAGTTAGGTTGTGAACTAAGAAGACAGTTCAGTAACTGTTTCGTATTATCAGCAGCATTTTGAGCACAGTGAAATTTTATTACAACTTTAAAAAATAATTAGAAGCACATAAATTAGTATTTTCCAGGAAATTAAAATTCTAACGCAGAACAACACAGGCCTTCTTGCTTGTGCTCAGTGGGGGACCTTTGATGCAGCTCAGATATTTTGCCTACAGAGTGTTTTTCTTTTTTCAGTTCCTCGTCTCCTCATTATGAAAGACATGGTTAGACGTCTGCAGGAACTACGGCACACTGAGCAGGTGCAGAGAGCCTATGCACTCAACTGTGGGGAAGGCGCCACGGTCAGCTATGAAATTCAAATTCGAGTGTTAAGAGAGTTCGGTCTTGCAGACGCGGCTGCAGAGCTCTTGCAGGTGGGGATGGCATTCGACTGTGTGAAATAGAGAGCCTGTGCAGATGGTATTTCAGACATTCCAGGAGCCCTCCCAGCACGCATCTGCTTCTTAGTGCATGCCCTTTCACTGCCTCATGGGTCTGGGATAGCCTGGAAGTCCCCCCTGGGTAGAGGCGGGGTGTGGAGTAGATGGAGCACATGGGCTCTGGTGGGAGAGCTGAAGTTATAGCTTGGCTCTGCTGTTCACCAGTTAACTTGGGCCACTTAACCACTCCCAAGTATCAGTTTCCTTACCAATAAAGTGGATGTTGTGAAGACAAGAGGTGCTGTATGTAAGCAGCTATGTCTCTTAATACCTAGTAGGCCTGCTAAAAGTTAATGGTGTGCATGCCCATCAAAGGTGAACAAGGAAGCAGAAAATTCTGACCTTCCACTGCTCTCTGCCCCTCTTTGGGTCTCTAGGTTTCGGGTTGTGGCCTACTACCAGACTTAACAGGTCTTCCAGATGCCCCTCTTATTCCTCTCCCCTCCTCTTCCGTATAATAAGAAATTTTTTGCATGATGTTGCAAACCCTGTAAGCACGAGAATCAAAAACTGAATGTGGGGTTTTTTTGGTTTTTTTTGTTTGGTAACCAGCATGGGGAAAAAAACTCCCTTGTTACCAAGTACAGGAGCAAGAGCAGGAGCGTTGGTTTTGCAGTGAAGGAAGAATGTGTAAAGTAGTCTGCTCACAGCCACTAAATCAGAACCTAAAGTAAAATTTAATTTTGTCTGGCCAAGTGATTGAATTTTTTTTGCCACTGACTCTAGACTTGTTTAGCTGGAGTCTTCAAAGGGGAATGTGGTGTGATGTTCTTAGGCAAGGGAGCAGGCCACTTATAGGTTCTTGATTTTCTTTTTTTTGCTGTGGATTCCATCCATGAAATAGTCTTGTATACTATACATTTCTTTCCCCCTTGACATTCTAAACTGTATCTTAATTTGGTATCTTAAATTGCATTAAAGTTTTACAGATTAAGTATTCTTACATAATGTTTATCAAAATGCTCATAAAACTGAGTTATATGTAATAGGTAAGGATTAGTATTTTATAGTTTTTATTTCAGACAGAGTGCAGATGTTTTGTAAGAAAGTTCTAGGAGGATCTTTACTTGTATGCCTTTTTGTCCTTTGGTATTTAATTTTATTTTCTCAGCAGAGATGCATTTGAATTAGGTTTTATTTCCTGCTTTTGCATTATCACATAATCTTGCAGGAGATTACCAACCTGCTTGCTGGAATATTTAGTTAAGCTGTTCTCCTTGATAGCTGTATCTTAGGCTATAGAGACTCCACTCTATCCTTTTGTGCTATTATTAGGGTAAATTTTTCTTGGGCTTCTGGCCTAGAGAAATAATGTTGTGCCTTTTACTCTTGCTGAATGTGGTTTTCTTAGGATCTCACTTAATGCTCTCAGCCTGTAAATTTCTATCTAGAAAATTTGCTGATAAATGTCTTGTTTGTTTAAATCTTTCAGAATCCTCACAAGTTCTTTCCGGATGAACGTTTTGGGGATGAAAGTCCGCTCTTGACAATGAGACAGTCTGGGAGATGTCGAGTTAACAGTACCCCCACTGCAGAAACCATGTTTACAGATCTGGACTCTTTTGTGGCCTTCCATCCACCCTTGCCCCCACCGCCACCTCCGTACCACCCCCCAGCGACCCCAATCCATAACCAACTCAAAGCAGGCTGGAAACAAAGACCTCCCAGCCAGCATCCTTCACGTTCATTCTCTTATCCCTGTAATCATTCACTGTTTCACTCCAGAACCGCCCCTAAAGCCGGCCCCCCTCCCGTCTACTTGCCAGGTGTTAAAGCAGCAGCACCTGATTGCACCAACACCACAGGACTGGGGAGACAGACTGTGGCCACCGCCGCCACCGCCACCACCTCAGCAGCAGTAACTTCTGAGAAACAAGTGGTAAGTTAACATCTCACTAATTTAGGGCAAATAAAATGTTCATGGAATATGAGAGGCGGTTTCCAAGAGCCCTAGTGGGACTCAGCAGTGCCCAGAAGTATTGCCACCAAGCCGAAAGCGTGGACTCCAGGACTATGGAGAGAGGGAGGTAAGGCCAAGTGAGAAGACAGGAAGAGAGGGTGTGTGGGGAGGGTGGTTGGCACCTTCCTTGTCTTTGTGTTCATTGTAGGTACTTAGAAGGGATGATGTTACTGGGCAGTGCCACTGGATGCTCTCGGTTTCACGATGCTCCATTCAAACACATGTCTAGAATCTGCCCTAGCTTCTCTTCTATAGAATCTGCTCTTCTACCAAATGCTTTGATGGGGTAGGAAAGGAAAGTTATTTATAGCTAAGTGTACTGTCAGGAGCAATGTGGCAGAAGACTCCCCATTCAGAAAGTAGATGGATGATCGGTCCTCATGCCTGTGTCGGCCTCTGGCAAGCTCTTCCGTCAGGAGGCTCATTTGACTAGGAACCACAGTAGCTAGCATTAATAGCTAGTAAATTAAGCGAGGACCTTGCTCAGTTTTGCACTAAATGAAAGGTTGAATTTCTGTTTATATAATACCTTTGAAACAAAATAGTGATTTTTAAGTCCTTCTGCTCAGTCACACATTATCAGTGGCCTTCAATAGAAAAACAAAAGAGGGGTGCCTGAGTAGCTCAGTCAGTTGGGTGTCCGACTTTGGCTCAGGTCATGACTTCATGGTTTGTGAGTTCGAGCCCTGCGTCAGGCTCTGTGCTGACAGCTGAGAGCCTGAAGCCTGCTTTGGATTCTGTGTCTCCCTCTCTCTCCTCCCCCACATGCACTCTTTCTCTGTGTCTCTCAAAAATAAACAAACGTTAAAGAAAAAAATTAAAAAAAAAAAAAGAAAAACAAAGGATACATATATTAATTCAGGGAATCTTTATTAAAATATGGCTTTTGGAGGTGTGCCTGGGTGGCTCAGTCGGTTGAGCGTCCAACTTCGGCTCAGGTCGTGATCTTGCAGTTCGTGAGTTCAAGCCCCGCGTCGGGCTCTGTGCTGACAACTCAGAGCCTGGAGCCTGTTTCGGATTCTGCGTCTCCCTCTCTCTCTGCCCCTCCCCCGCTTGCACTCACTCTCAAAAATGAATCAACATTAAAGAAAAAAAATTAAAAAAAAAAAAGAAAAAGGATACATATATTAATTCAGGGAATCTTTATTAAAGTATGGCTTTTGGAGGGGTGCCTGGGTGGCTCAGTCAGTTGAGCGTCCGACTTCGGCTCAGGTCATGATCTCAAAGTTCGTGGGTTCAAGCCCCGCGTCGGGCTCTGTGCTGACAACTCAGAGCCTGGAGCCTGCTTTGGATTCTGTGTCTCCCTCTCTCTGCCCCTTCCCTGCTCATTCTCTGTCTCTCTCTGTCTCTCAAAGATGAATAAACATTAAAAAAAATTTTTTTAATACAGCTTTTGGAATCTGTGGACTAGTGTACACCTTGGGTCAAATTATATTCTTTCCTCACTTTATACCCTGCTACCTACTCTCCCACCTGTCTTCCCAAGCCCCTAAAAAAAGAAGAAGTAACAGAGGTCGATAGCATTTGATAAGGCAAATTCCCATCCTATTGGCCCGGCCCTCGGTTTTACAATTACAAAGTTCTATTTTTTTTCAATTTTATTTTATTTTTAAGTTTCTTTTCAGAGAGGACAGACGTGCACACGATCAAGGAAGGGGCAGAGAGAGTGAGGGAGAGAGAATCCTAAGCAGACTCTGCGCTGTGATCACAGAGCCTGACTTGGGGCTTGATCCCACGAACCGCAAGATCATGGTTTGAGCCAAGATCAAGAGTCAGACCCTTAACTGACTGAGCCACCCTAGTCCCCTTACTTTTTATTTTAAATAAAATTCCTTTTAAAGGTAATTTATTTGTATGTTTGTCGCAGTCTCTTTTTTTAAGCTTTTGTTTTTAAGTAGTCTCTACACCCAATGTGGGGCTCAGACTCACAAACCCCAAGATCAAGAGTCACATGCTCCACCAACCCAGCCAGGTACCCCCATTACAGTCTTGATTATGATAATGAGAAATAGGAAACAACCTTCATATCAGCAGTGGGAGAATGGTTAAGTAAGCCATGGCTCGTCAGTACAGTGGAATAATAATCTCAAAATTTAGCCACAGATTTATATATGCACTACATTTTGTGAAAATTAATATATGTGCAGAGAAAAAAAAAGTGAGAAATACCTTAAATTGTTAATGGTGATTATCTCAGGGAAGGTTAATGTTTTTGTTTTTGGGGTTTTTTGGCTTCTATGGTTTTCTATATTTTTATCATTCTTAAAACTAAGCCTGTATTACTTTTATAATGAGGAAGCAAAATCAGTGAACATCAGTTTTACAAAGAGGGTGTCATGGGCCTTTTTCTTTTAACCTCTCTTCCTTTATCTCTGTTTGCAGTGTACCCAACCTGTGCTAAACGATCTAATGCCGGACATCGCCATGGGTGTGTCCACACTGTCACTCAAGGACAGGAGGCTTCCAGAACTGGCTGTTGACACAGAATTAAGCCAATCAGTTTCTGAAGTAGGACCAGGGCCTCCCCAGCATCTGTCGTGTATTCCACAGAGGCACACACACACGTCTCGAAAGAAACACACGCTAGAGCAAAAAGCAGATGCTCGAGAAAATCAGCAGGAATATCCGGATTTCTATGACTTCTCAAATGCTGCTTGCAGACCTTCTACGCCTGCTCCTGGCAGACGCACCCCCTCCCCTTCGCAAGGTGGATATTTTGGTCCCGATTTGTATAGCCACAATAAGGCATCACCAAGTGGCTTAAAGTCAGCCTACCTACCTAGCCAGACCTCTCCTAAAAAGCAGGAAGAAGCTAGGAGAGAATATCCACTTTCCCCTGACGGGCATCTACACAGACAAAAGAATGAGCCAATACACCTTGATGTCGTTGAGCAACCTCCCCAGCGGTCAGACTTTCCTTTGGCAGCCCCAGAAAATGTTGGCAATGGTCCAGCCCACGTCAGGGGACGAACAGCAGTAGAAACTGACTTGACTTTTGGGCTGACTCCCAACAGACCCTCACATTCTGCATGCAGCTCTGAAGCTCCGGAAGAGAGACCCAGTAGGAGACTGGCCGACAGCGAGTCCCTGGGCCATGGAGCTCCGCGAAATTCCGATTTAGAAAGGGAAGATTCAATAAGCAGGGGAAGGAGGTCACCAAGCAAGCCAGACTTCCTCTACAAAAAGTCTGCCCTCTGAGAGCAACCTCCAAGTCGTCTGTGCCTGAGATGTGAAACATCCCATTTTATGATGTAACCCAACAACTTAGAGACCAGTTTATTGATGCCAGCGAACTCAGTTTCACATTAGTTTATTCTCGTTTTTGTATATACATGTTTATTAGACATGGCATGCTAAGAGGGTTATTTTGAATGCTGCATCTGTCTATTTTGTGTTTGAACAATTATGTGGGGAAGCATTTTTAAGAGCAAGCAAGCTGGCACTTTTTTTTCCTCTTTACAAATGATGGGATTTTTTTTGCACTTGTACATTTATTTTATCTGTGTTGATTTTATATCAGTATGTTACACTTTATTGCCACATTTAAAGGAACTGTATTTTCATACTTTTTTGCATTTTACCTTTCATCTACCAGTTTCCACGTGCATTGGATTGCACACTAAGATGTATTTTCTTATGAAATAGTTCTGTGTTTATTTTTTAATTATAGAAATTCCAAAGAACAGCACATCAAAATGCTCCTCTCTTTTCGGTAATCGTTTTAGTTCAGAAATCTTCCTGCTCAGTCTCCATAAACCTAGTATCATTCTTTCTTACTTAGTAAGTCTTTGGGAGCTGGTCTTCATTCCTCCAGCGGGAGTCCAATCAGGATCCTGAAGTTTTCTGGTTCAATAAAGAACAGAAAGGAGCAAAGCCTTTTGTGCCCAGGCTTAAAGCTCTTGCTTTGTTCCCAGTGTGGACGCTGTCAGAATTCCTGCGAATGCTGGTAGTATGGATCAGCGTATCACTAGATGAGGTTCTAAAGACATCAGATTTTCTGGAATCCTAAGGCAGTGGAAATAACGAAGTGACTTAAAGCTTGCACTACGGGATTTCTGGTTCTGAGCTTCGACTCTCCAGCTGAGGACTGCTTGCTGCCTTCAGTTGTCTTGCTCTCTGTGGGAAAAAAAAAAACAAAAGGGCTTCAGTCTTATGGATGTCATTTGGTGTTTGTAAGCCTATGTTTTCTTTTAAATGTTTTTCAAAGTGTGTCTGAATTTTGGTGTCCTAAAAAAGTTGTTGTAGAACGCATAATGCTTTGTCACCAAAAAAAGAAAAAGAAACCTTTTTTTTTTTTCTTTTCCCAGTGAAACACTACATGTCCTACTTGAACTCCATTGGGGGGCGCTGGTTTGGGATTTTACTGAACCACTGAGCACATGGGATCTTTTAAGATCCTCTCCCTTGGAAGGGCAATGTGTGAGCTAAGGACTGTTTTTTTTTTCTTACTCTCCAGTGTAAATATATTAGTATTTGAGTTTTTAAATCACTTTAACATTATTTGAGCATTCACTTTGTATTTTTACAAACACATACACAGCCGTAGCACTTAGAAGAAAAGAGACTTGCTGAACATCCCCTCATATGAAGGATGTCTGGGAGCCTCTTTTCTGTGTATGTATATATATATAAAACTATGAATCACTCACACTCACTCTAAAACTATGCAGGGCTAGGGAGCCTTTACAAGCTACCATATAAATGAATTACATGCACTTTTAAGTAAATAGGTTTCTATTGGGTGTCAACAACTCTGATTTCTCCCGAAGCTGTAGTTTCTCTTACAGTCTTTCCTACTTCACCCTGTGGATATACACTCAGGAATAATCTGACATTTTAAAAAATCCTAACAGTCAGTAGTCTCAAAGATGAGGAACTCGTCAGTCTATCCGCATACGGCCAACCGTTGCCCCGCGTTGTGCTGCCCGCCGAGTTGGCTGCTGCTGGCGTGCTCATCGATGCCGGCGGTGGTGCGCACTGAGCTCCATGCCTCCCGGAGCGAACACTCAGCCCCTGGGAGGTTGGCTAGCTTCGCCTTTGAGGCTCCTTTTTTTTTTAGAGCTAGAAAAACATAGGACTCTGTTCTCATTTTGAGGAGGTTTGACTCTTTATAATAGATGATGGTGTCTTTTGAAGCCGATCTCATTCTGTCTCCAGAAACAAAACTGTTAATTCCATCATATTCCTTAACGTGTATTTATATACATGTCTTGACATGAATTACTTTGATGTAGTTTTAGATTTCTATTCTGAATTCAGACCGTACCACGCTAGTACCGCAAATAAGAGTGAGTAGAGCTAATCTGGGTGGGAAAAAGCTTTCTCATCTCTGACCTGTATTTTTCAAAATGTTAGATAAGAGCTATTTGACATCACACGTTCATTTTTCTGAAAATGTATCAAATATTCTTTCATATTCCCCAAACATAAGTGGCCACTGTTCCTACTTTAATTTATGAAGTTTGCTTTTACTAATTTAATAGCTGCTCTGACTAAACTGTGTGTAGAGAGGAACTGACTCTAACCCGTGGGATTGTGGATTGGTGAGACTTTGCAGAAGGTAAGCAGATGTGGCTTGTGTGTGTTCGGGTGGGCGACAGTGGACTTCTGATGTACCTTGTGAGGCGTGGTGGCCAGGGTAGGTGAACAGCTGTGTGCCTCTGGCTTTGGAACCCACCTCTTCAATCCTTTGTAATGCGAACCTGGCACTAAACTCTTCTAATGCTGTTGTACTAAGATAAATGTGAAGCCTGAGTAAGATGGCTCTTAGGGAAAAAAAGCGTATGTAGAATATAAAATTTGGGACCTGGCATGTCACTCAGTTTAGAAATTTCATGAGAACCAAATCTCAGAAAGAATACCAGATCTCCTCTTGAGACCGTGGACAATCAGGCCATCAGACAATCACCTCCCTCGGTTGCCCACTGTGTGACAGTTTAGAGAACTACCGTTTAGCCCCTGGAGCAGAAAGAGAAGATCCATGTTTCTTCAAGATGCTGTTGGTCTTTTTCTTATATTTTTGTCTTAGTTTTGTGATTTTGATGGATAATTTAACTACAAAGTCACCTGTGACTTGAAAAGAAATAGCATGAAAGGCAAAAACGATCACTGAAAAGCAGCCATTTGAGTTTTCCACATATCACGGCCTTTGTCCCATGCCCCTTAGCCTTCTCCAGGCACACATCCTAGACCTAAGCTCTCCTGGCATTTCCAGAACCAGTTGGATCTTGAGGATTTTTAACAAGTTCTTTGTATTTGAGTCTTTTTGTCGAACTGTCTGTGAAACTCTACCTATTCTTGGTTTTGCGTCCTCAACTCTTTTTATTACAAGATTGCCATCCTTTATTGGATTTTCTTTTGGTTGTTTGTTCACATTCTGGCATTGGACCGCCCTTGTCCATTTGAATGAGGGTGATGATGCAGAGTGTGAAGGGTGCAGTGTGGGGGCGGCAGGGGCTCCCAGCCGACCCCGCACCAGTCTCTGGAGGGGAAAGGTTAACATTTCTCAGTAACTACTCAGCAAAATAGGTATTTTCGTGATGTGTCATCCTCCTTTTAGGGGGAAACATGTTTCATGAAACACTTCTAAGACACTTGTTTTGCAATTCTAAGGCATTCATGTTTTTAGCTTAGGAATGAACTCAAAGGGAAATGACTTTTTTTTTTTTTAATTATTATTTGGTTGACTTTCAACTTTTCAGTTGAAAGTTACTATTACAGCAGCAGTGATGGGTGCTATTCCCGGTTCTGCAATGGTTTACTTTGTCTACTAAGTGGTTTACTTTCAAACCTCATTACACATAACCTTGCTAAAAGAGTTGCCGTCACACACTAAAAGGTATTTGACTTTTCCACGGACACTGTCGTATGAACAATGTTTTATGAACTGTTAAGTTGTCTTTTTGTCCTGGAGATTGCAATAGCGGTTGCACAATTGTTTTATTGGCAAGTCTTTGGGTTGTTGTTTTTTTTTTTTTTTCCTTCTAGAAAACCCTCAGACCATGTGTCAGCCTTCCACATTCTGAATATCATAACGCTGTGGCCGTTTCTAGAAAGATGACTTACAAGTGTGTGTCTTGAAAACAGCCTCTCGCGTTGGTGTGTGTACGTGGGTTCTAAGAGACGAGGTAAGCTCTGGAAGCTTCTTTGTGTACTACACGTGACCGTGTATCCGGGTTCCGTGGGCAGGTGGTGTGGGATCCTGCTCTTAGATGGGGTGGCTCAAAGATACAGATTCCTGAAGTCCACTTGCCGTCTGTGTACCACATCTATGCTTCAGAGAGGTGGCATCTTCTACACCACTGCATTTCCTGTGGTTGTGCTGTTACTGCTATGAAGTCAAGTGCCTTCAATGCTAAAGGCTCAGAAATTTTTCTTAAACGGATTTCATGTCCTATGCAAGTGTTTTCTACAACCTGCATAACCAGTACTTTGTAAAACTTGTTTACGCTTCAATTGTACATAGTGTTTTTTAAAGAAATATATAGTATTTTTATTTAGGTACCTCCAAACTTGAATTCGTCCGTGTGAAGCATTGTAAAACGATACATTTCTCTTTTGAGTATCATTACGGTTGTACAAAGGTTTCCACTGGTTCTATTTTTCTACTGTTACTAATAAGCATGTAGCACTGACTTTATCCTACATATAGTTGGCATTTCAAATAAACGGCTTGTATAGAACCTGCTGACTTGGATAGTCTGTTTCAGCCCTGTAGCACGCAGTCCTCAACTTAGGGGTGGCGTGATGGTACCACCCCAAGGGTAGAATTGGGAAGAAAGGTGAATGTCCCCTGTGTTTCCAGGGTTTCAGTCCATCAGGGGCTTTTAAAAATTATAACGGTTTTCTTGGAATACCACATTTTCATCGGAGTCAGATTCATTCTTTTACTTCACTGGGAAATTTCTGAGAGATTTCAGCTTACAAATTGTAGCAAAGTTACTTGCACAGGGGTCTCCAAAGGAAGTTCTGCATCCTGACCGCATGAACCCCCGCCCAGAGTGTGCCAACCACGGTGGTCGGTCACTGAGAGACCCAGATGTGTCCCAAGACTCATAGGTGTCCAAGCGTCCGCACTTTTTTCTTTCAAACTAGGGCTCCTTCGTATTTTTCAATTTGAAAGGGTAATGCAGTCATGATCTTGATGATCTTGTCTAGTTTTCTGAAAAACCATATGTGAAACAAAGTTTTCTAATTCCCATTTTCTCAATTGCTATAAAATCTATCATTTTTTAATCATTTTACTAATAAACTCATTCTAACCTTTCCACCTTCACGCCTTACTAAGGCGATTCTCCATCTTAGGTTTAACTGTGGACTTTCAAGATAAAATATAAGGTGGGTTTTTTTTGTTGTTGTTTTTTTTTTTTTATGTGAGCTTCTTAAAAATCTAAAAATGAAAAATTGAATAAGTCAACTTCATTCCTGTGCTTGCAGATGGCCCTGGGACAGCGGGTTCAGGCAGCTCCTTAGCCACATCAGGCCTCGCCTTTCCTTAGGGCACTGAGGAATAGTTCTTGGGTCCAGCCTCCACAGCAGACAGCCAACAGGACACCTATTCTCAGAAACTTTGGACTCTTGCTGGAAATGACTTTTGTCCCAGAAACAAAGCAGGACAGAGTAGTAAGAGGTTATCATGGCTGAGGGGAAGACTGGCTCGACATGGCCCAGGAATGAATGGGAGGTGAAACATGCCAGATTCAACGTGAGGCACTTTATTTTTTTTCTTTAATCAATGAATTAGATACTTCCTTTAATACATGCTATCATTAGTGCTATTTTATTACGGATGAGAAAACCAAAGCACAGAGATATCAAGTAACTTGTCCAAGGTCACACACCTAGTAAGTTAGTAAAGGCCTCAGGCTCAAACCCAGACAGTGTGGCTCCGGAGCCCAAGTTCTGAACCATGGAATTGTACGGCGCACCAGGAGGTGTGGTGGCCCAGGCAGGGAAGCATAATGTGCTGGGGGTGGAGGTAGGCATGAGTGAGGCGTGCATTTGTTCCGCAAACATTCATTTGTTCAATAAGTAAGTGACTTCTAACTGCCAGACAGCTGCTAAGTCCTGAGATGACAGTGATGAACAAGACACAGCCATGCCCATAACAATTTTTGGGTCTTGAGGAACAAAAGACACTGGATTATTACAGAAGTTAAGGCTGGGGGTCTAACTGGTCCCGGGATTGGGAAGACAGTGTGGAAGTGAGCTGCAGAGTGCAATCAAGGGAAAGCCCGAACCACAGCGCAAGGAGGAGAGGGATTCGGGGGGAGGGTTTCCAGGAAGATGCAGAACCTGAGGCAGGAGGAGTCAGGTCGGCAGAAAGTTGGGAGTCTAATGTCGGTCGTCTGCACTTGGCCATTCTGTGCAAGCTTAGACGCTCAGAGGAAAGGGTCTAAGCTGGAGGTGCTAGGTGGGAGTTGTCTACATATGTGGGCACGTGGAAAGCCTTGGGAGTAGATTGGTGACTACGGGGGAAAGGTTTAAGATGAAAAGAGGGCCTGGGGTGCCTGGGTGGCTCAGCCGGTTAAGTGTCCGACTTCGGCTCAGGCCGTGATCTTGCGGTTTGTGAGTCCCAGCCCCACACTGGGCTCTGTGCTGACAGCTCGGAACCTGGAGTCTGCTTCAGATTCTGTGTCTCCCTCTCTCTCTGCCCCTACCCTGCTCATGCACACGCGTTCTCTCTCCCTCCCTCTCTCTCTCTCTCTCTCTCAAAAATAAACATTGAAAACAAAAAAGATGAAAAGAGGGCCCAGGAACCAACTTGGAGGAACTCTGACCTTCACAGTTCAGCTAGGGGGAGCTGGCTAAGGCTGCCTACCAGGTAGAAAGTAAACCAGCATGTGTGTCATTCCAAAGGCCAGGCAGGGCCTGACTACAAACCAAGGACTATGAGGGGCCTGGGTGGCTCAGCTCAGTTGGTTAAGACTTCGGTTCAGGTCATGATCTCATAGTTCCTCGAAGTTCAAGCTCCGCACTGGGCTCTGTGACAACACTGCAGAACCTGCTTGGGACTCTCTCCCTGGCCATCTCAAAAAAAAAAAAAAAAAAAAGCAGGGACTGTGATCTTCAGAATGTAGGAAGTAAAAGAAGTGAAAATCCAAAGTAATGGACACCATGCTCCTACTTGTGGGAAAACAAGACAAAGGAGGTCTGTAATACACCCGCATAGATGAAAAGATGTCCAAGGGGTCTGTACAAATGTTCCCAGGACGGCCTTAAGGGGCGTTGTCAGCGGGTGGGGGCTTAACTGCACACATTTTGTCCTGGTTGAATTTTCAAGTTACATGCATGTATTACCTTTTCAAGCTAATTAAAAGAAGTTAGAGACCAATACCACCCTTCTTGCTGCTCAGAGATTTGGGGAGATAAGGCCCAAAAGATGCTTTGGGCTAGCAGCCCATGGAGGAGAGTGAGGCTGGCAAGGCTGCAGGCTGGGGAAGGAGGGAGTGGGAGGTGAGACGCAGAGACGAGCCTGAGTGGCTCTGGGGTGGGGGCGGGAGAGAGGAGCTACAACACCCCATTCCTAATCCAGCTGCTTTCTGCAGGTGTTCGGAGATCATTCAGCAATAGCTGAATGTTCGTCTTAGAATCCTCAAGGGAACACCAGGGAAGGTTTCCCGCCCCGCCCCTCCCCGATGCCAGTTACCAGAACTTACCATCCCCCACTTGATGGCACCAGGGGGGCAGATGAACTGAGACATCTGGTCATTCCTGGTGTTTGGTCATCCTGTACAGAAGGACACTGGCATGCCGCCCACAGGAAGCGAGCCTCAGGATCCCCAGATCCCCGTCACGTTCTCTCTGCTTGTCTGGGTTTGAAGCGCGTTCCCTTTGACAGAAAGGACCGAAGTCAGGGGCAAGGTTCTGCCCTCCGTCACCTGCTAACTTTGCACTGTCCCTGCTCCAAATGCAGCTTTACACATGGCACTGATAATGACACTGGGATTTTTCATGGGCTTCACTTCAGTGACCCCCTGACATGTCCCTCCATCTGCATATTTCTGGCTCACGGACCCCTTTTTATTCAGTCTCTGAAACCTCCCCGCCTGCCCGCCCCGGAGCTGCCCATGCACATTTCCTCAGATGCCCGCCTGAACTTTGCATTGGCACCAGGGTGACCTCCTCTGAAGTCTCCCCGGGGTGGGAGCCTCACCTTCTCACAGAGCCTCAGATTTGGAGGCCAGCATCACTGGTCTCTAAACTTTGGGGAATCTGCTGGATGGCGGCTGGACTTCGGAGGGAGTGAAAAGCTGAGGACAGGAAACCCGAGGGAGGAAGGGCTCAGTGAGGACAGTCACGGGGGTGCCAACCACGGCACATCCGGACCTCAGGGACCTGGGGTCAAGCAGCTAACCCTCAGGGGCCTCATCCTTAAATGGGGTGACAGCAGTTTACTCGCTGAACTCTGATGGTGGACTTTGTGTGTTTTGCCTCATAATCCTCAAGGCACCCTGAACCCAAGTCTTGTTCCGGTTCTCAGAGCAAGAAACTCCTGCCTCGCAGGGCTGCCGTGAGGTGCTGCGGGCAGCTGCTGCCTTCTGCGCCCTCCTCCTGAAACCCTTCAGCCTTACACTACTCAGCTACGTCAGTATCCTCCGTATCCAGAGTCTTCTCTGGGATGTACCTTAAGTTCCTCCCCACCCTCCGTGCCTGAACTAAATGCAGTTGCTTTTCCCCCTTCTGTATATTCCAGAAAGTGCGCCAAACCCCTGAGAGACCAGTGTGTCCCCACTTCCCACTGCCCCCCACCCGCCGCCCCCCGCTGTGCTTCCTGCCCTGCTGGGGCCTTACCCAGCCCCCTGCCCTCTCCAGCTCCCATGGAGGTCCCTGACCCCTGCCCGTCGCCCAGCCCTGCCCGGCCGTCCCGCCCCCACAACACCTTCCTCCTCCTCTTCCACCTCAGCTCGGTCCCAGCTCTCCTGACACCCTGCAGCCTGCTCCCAAGCGTGGGCTCCTTCCAGCACTTTCCATGCACCGAGGGTCAGGACGACGTTGGTGCACGCTGCCCCCCTCAGTAGCACCTCGAAGCTCCCACCATCTGCCTGCCCTGCTTCCCTTCACCTCGCCCCCACACTGGCTCTCCTTTCACACCCTGAGTCAGCCTGGCTGTTGTCCTCTCCATCCACGTCTTCACCATCTCCAGCCACCTGCTCTTCCATTTCTGCTGCCCACTCTGTGACACACCTTCCCCTTGTCCCCAGAAGGGCTCTCCTCACTTCCTGCTCTCAGGCCCCCATCTTCCCTGTCCAGGTCCTCCTGATACCCCTCTTGTGCCTTTTCTAGAACTCTGGCCTCTGACCTCCCGACTCCCCACTCCAGGTGTCTGCCCCTTTCCCTTGTGCACTTTCTCAGCCGTCCTCCTGGCCAAACTCAACACATAAACAACGGACGTGTCCATATCCTGCGCCTGGACCCAAGCTTTGGAGGACTATTGAAGAGTCCCATGGTCCCCAGCCCACACCTGCTCTCCCCACCTTCCCAAAGGGCCACCCTCCCGCTTGCCGCTTGCTCCTTGGCCTTGTGGGCCAGATGCCTTCAGATGGACACTCACTCAGCGGTGGCCTCAAACCAACACCCCACCTACATCGCCCACCCCTGGTGCGGGGAGGCGGCCTGGCCCCCTGCCCCCTTGGCTCTGGAGCCCACCCTGTCCTGTCTCCTAAGGTCCTCACTTGGTCAGTGAAGCTCTCTCACCCGCAGCCCCTGCTCTGGGTGTTGCCTCCTCACACAGCACTTAGCTGCCCTAGTGTCTCTGACCTTTCAGCCGCACCTCCCAGGCCCACGTCCTCCCTCTCTCTGTCCTGCCCTCCTCCCTGTGCTTCCAGCTGTTTGCTCCCCTCCCTCCCAGCCATCACACCTGGCTTGGTCCCCAACCACCTTCACGTGACAAATTAGGGCGGGCACTGCCCACCTTGTGCCCCCAAGTGGAGGGCACTCGGGAGTGTTCTTGACTGTTGGGAGCTGACGTTAGGGAACAGGCTGGCAAGGCTCTGCCTCGGGCCGGCCTCTTCTCTCCTTCCTCTGTCTTGGGAACCAGCTACCCACAGACGCAGAAACTCCCCAACGTCCTCGGTCAACGGGGAAGCCAGCCCAGCCATAGAGACCCTGCTTGTCTGTCCCACAGCTGGTGCCTGCCATTGTCTGCCCAATCCCAGAGTTCAGGGTCAGGAGCCCATGACCCCATAGAGAAAGTCATGTTACCCAAATCAGCTTTATGAGGAATGACGAGGGGTAGGGGAGAAACCCACCTATCTTACCTTTGTCTCTTGGCTCAGTTGGCTTAGAGCTTGTCTAGATCTCAACAGACGCTTTTCGTCTTATGGGACTTGGCAACAGTGACCCCACGACACCCCTAACTTCTGTGCCGTGGCTCCTGGGTCCCGTCCCGCCGCTCTGGCTGCCTCTTGGCTTCCCGTTTCTTGGCTCATCTTTTCAACCTTGTTGTTGCCGGGCATCCTACCTCCTCACTCTTCACATTCCTCCCTGTGACGAGCTCATTCATTCCCACAGCTTCCATCACTCAGCCTGCTGATGACTCACAACTCCACCCCTGCCTTGACCCCTGAGCGTCAGGCCCGTTGATGACACCTCCTCTCCGATGCCCACCCCCCCCCCAGCACCTCCCCGTTCCTCCCAAACCTACCCGGTGCCACCACAGAACCCGTGGTCTCTCCCTTGCTCTTGTCCACTCGGGGGCCCCAGCCACAAGGTGAGGTGGAGACCCCGTGTCCACAGACCCCAAGTCACTAGTGGACACTGCAGTCTTCCTTGGACACCCTGGAACCCTACATCCCTGAGACTCCCACACCGTAAGCTCCAGCGGCCTCCCACTTTTTTTTTTTTTTTCAATGTTTATTTTTGAGACAGAGAGCATGAGCGGGGGAGGGACAGAGAGAGAGGGAGACACGGAATCCGAAGCAGGCTCCAGGTTCCGAGCTGTCAGCACAGAGCCCAACGCAGGGCTCGAACCACAAACTGTGAGATCATGACCTGAGCTGAAGTCAGTCTCTCAACCGACTGAGCCACCCAGGCGTCTGCAGTGGCCTCCCACTTAATCATGGCGCCACCTTGTGGACTCGCGCTCCCAGCGCACTGACCCTCGCTTCAGCCTTGTCTTCCAGGAGTCCCTTCCCCTGCCCCACCGGGGAGACACGGGGCACTGTCGCCGTGAACGCACGCAGGATACAGAGGGACAAGGTTGCATAAACGTGATCCTCTAGGTCCGGTCGGGCCGTGGACCGCGAAGGTTCAAATGGCAAATATGACAAAAACTGCCGCGCGCAGAGGGGCCGAGCTCACTCCGCAAACATGCTTGCGGGAGGGATGAGACACAACAGATGGGATGGTTGTTGTGATGGTTAATTTTATGTGTCCACCTGACTCGGCCATGGGGTACCCAGATGTCTGGCTAACATGATGTCTGGGTGTCCGTCTGTGAGGGTGTTTCCAGATGAGGTTAGCATTAGAAGGCAGGGGCTGAGTACAGCAGGCAGCTCTCCCCGGCAGGGGCGCGGGGTGTGGGTACCCTCTGATCTGTTGAGGATCTGAATAGAAGAAAAAGGCGGAGGAAAGAAAAATGTCCTCTCGGCCTGAGTCGGAACATTGATCTTCTGAACTGGGAGAGTCCGTCAGCTCTCAGCTGCTGGTTACCTCATCAGCTCCCCTTGGGTCTTGGGTTTTCAGTCTTGGGCTGGAACCTCACCACCAGCTTTCCCGAGTCTGCAGCTGACAGCAGATCGCGGGACTTCTTGGCCTCCATAATTGTGTGAGCCAATTCCTCATGATATATACAGATAATATATATCGTATATATGTGTGTGTGTGTATACACACACACACACACAAACACCCAACAGGATATGTTTCTATATCCTATTGGTTCTGTTTCTCCAGAGAGCCCTAATTCAGTTATAAAACTTTTTGATCCAACTATAGTAGAGCTGCACTGAGGAGCCTTCAGGCCTGAGGCGGAGGCAAGAGAGAGAAGCCAGGAGACTGGGCTGTGGGTGGGAGGAAAGGGGAGCATGAGCCACGGGCCCCACAGGAGGAGAGGCAGCTGAGGAGAAGCCCAGGTGGGAGTCTCCAGGTGGGCAGTCAGGGCAGAACTGCTAAGGCAAGTGCCCGAGAGCCTCATGAACCACCCTCCCGCTCCAGCCAGAGGCATCGCTGGGAGAAGACCAAAGATTTGGATGGGAGGTCGGTGGACAAGTCCAGAAGCCACAACTAGCCTTTTTGCTTGGGAAAATACACCAAGGACTAAGAGAACAGGGGATGAGTACCATGCGAGACAGCGAGCACTCTGTCACTGCAGGCGAACCACAGTAAAGTTCTCTGCTACAGAGAAGTCTACTAGTCGCACAAGCTTCAGGTAAGGCTTGACCCAGGCGCTCGATGCCTGAATCACCGAACCTCTCTCTCCTCTTTGCCTTCCATGGTGTCGACTCCCTCCAAAGGCTGACCCCTCCAGTGCTTAGAAGATTGATGCCGGCAGCTGGGAGAGGTGTGATCAATGAACCTCAAACCACATAGCAGGGGCGGGGGAGCAGAGAGCGAACTGAAAACTGGGGCACTGTCACCAACAGCATG
The DNA here is from genome assembly GCF_016509475.1 of Prionailurus bengalensis. NCBI lineage: Eukaryota > Metazoa > Chordata > Mammalia > Carnivora > Felidae > Prionailurus > Prionailurus bengalensis. Next base: position 136,897,122 of record NC_057355.1, on the reverse strand, counting down.
GAGACAAGGGAGCCGAGTGGCCGAGACCAGCATAGGCTGCCAGTGAGGCTCCTCCGTGAGGGAGGACCTCCTGTCCTGACAGGTGAGGCTGGGTGACTTCCCAGGTCCCTTCTAACCGAGGGGTCCAGTGACTGAAAGCAGATTATCTAACGCCCAGTGGTTCAGGGGGGCAAGTGAGGCACGTTTGGCTTTGACCCGGTGCCAAATGCCAGGTGCCTCCTCAGGCCAAGGCTTGTATCCAGCAGCCACTTCAAGGTGACCTGACTGGGCGACAGCGTCACTGGCTGCCGGGAACTGGGTTGGTTTCCTGAACGTCCCATGTTCCCCAGACCACACTCGTCTCCCCTGGGGAGCTGAACGAGGTCACCGCCAAGGCCCTGCAGTACTTGGACTGTTCTCAATTTCCTTCTGCTTCACCAGAGTCCTTTAGGGGAGCTGGGAGAACTGCGGCTTTCCTGGCACCGAGGGGAATCTAAGCCCGAGCCGTCAGATAGGCGGGCGGTTCCGGGGCCACACACAGCCCTTCATTCGCGAGCTTAACTCACCACGGGTGATGACCACAGTCTGAATAATTTCCACAGAAGCAAGATCTGGGGTGAGGCCAAAGATGGGCCTCTACATTGGCTTTTTGGTCTGTTTTCATGTTTACTTTTGAAATAAGAGCTACCGTGACGGCGGACCTCATCTTTTCCCCAGACTGTGGGCGCCTGGCCTCTCTTTCCACACACAGCAGTACCTGAACACGTTGCCGTCGGTCGCAACCCAAGCGCCTTGCTCGGTTCTCCTGTTCCCTGGGGCCCCAGCGGGAGTCCTGGAACCTCCCTCGAGGAGGGGTTATAAAGCCAGGGCAGTGCAGGAGCCCTGCTGGCAAACCTCAGATCAGGCCACCTCTTCTAGAACAGCAGGGGAGAAATTAACCGGTCCCTCTGCTGGAGCAGGACGCCAGGGCAGGAATAGCTGCTATAATACTCACATCATATTCATGTTTCTTTTTTTTTTTTTTTTCAACGTTTATTTATTTTTGGGACAGAGAGAGACAGAGCATGAACGGGGGAGGGGCAGAGAGAGAGGGAGACACAGAATCGGAATCAGGCTCCAGGCTCTGAGCCATCAGCCCAGAGCCCGACGCGGGGCTCGAACTCACGGACCGCGAGATCGTGACCTGGCTGAAGTCGGACGCCTAACCGACTGCGCCACCCAGGCGCCCCACATGTTTCTTATTACCTGCAGAGGGAGGCTATGCACATTTAAATATGACTAGAAATGATCTGAAAAGCCACATTTTGTTGGAACTGATTTTATTTAAATTTTACAGAAACCTGATCGAAGTATGTAACTGTAAGTCCAGTAACAAGTCTACAAAAATGCACGTACGATGCCAGAATTCCTTAAAAGCAACTAATATCGTATTCTCGTTCGGCATAAAACATGCATTGATATCAACTGCCACATGTTGGCCAAAATCAGTCTCTACAAGAAGAGACAGTCCATCACGGTCAATAAGAAAACTAGTCGTGAACACAGATTAAAAAAAAAAGAGGTTTTCTGGTTAATGTCAAAGGAGGAGCAGTACCTTTCTAAACGAGCCCCTCAGCCCCGGGTGATGCGTATTATCGTGCTGCGCAGTAACGCGTCACCTCCGAGACCTGGTCCTGACCTGTCATCGGAGCAAGGAACTCCCTGGCAGTTAAAGCAAACGTTTGAGAAGATAGAAACTTTCGGACCACAACAAGCACACTAGCGCAACCTTGCAGAGGGTGCTCAGAAATCCTCAGACTTGGAAAAGGGTTCCCAGGCTGGGGATCGTAACCAGCCTCAAAGATGCCCCGAGCTTTTCAACCCAGCCCTTCTGCAAGGCCGGCTCAGGGCACACGAGCACCTCCTGTGGCCGGAAGGCCTTCTAGCTCCACACATCACTCTCCATGGGGATCTGTACTTAGGAGGCTTGATGCAGAAAACCACGGTTGGACCATTTCTTTGAGGCCCTGATGTCCTGGAGGCCGGGTTCATCTCACCCCAGGACGGGTACATGCGACTGCTGGACACACGAAGGAAAATCAACATACACTCGTGGCCCCAAAGGCTCTGACGCTTAGGGTCACATACCTTGAAGCAGGTCCTCTATTGTCCGGAGAGACCATGTTGCTCCAGAGGGACAGCAACTGAGGACTCTGCATTTATCAAAGGTGTTTTCCCCATAGACTGAGGGCTGTAAAGAGACTTCATACCAACTGAAAGGACTTCCCCTTAAAATACAACATTCCACAAGGTTCTTCAAAAGCGGGTCTCATGGTCATCAGAGAACCAGCCGTGGACATTAACATTTATTTACATAAAGCTCACCATTCATGCAGCCTGGGGCCCTGTTTGGAGTCTCTCACATACCCTCTGCCTCTTCCAAAAGAGGGCACTCCCTGCCCTGCTCGCTAGAAGTAAGCTAAACCAGTATTTTTTTTCTTTCAGCACAGATTTAAGGGGGAAATTAATAATTTATTGGGGTTCTCATAACATTTTCATAACAGAACAATATCAAAATAGGTCTGTTTTTAATATATGCTTATGAATATCCCTGATAAGATAAAGAAATCCAGAGGACTTTGTAAACCACTAAGATTTCACAGGGTAGTACCCGGTCTATTTTCTAGGCAGCAGAAGAGGGACTAGTACACTGGCGAATTTTCTCCAGGAAGCCCTGTGAGCACTACAGTACTGAAATTCGAATATCTAGTGCCAGTGGAATTGTGAATGAAGTTTTCACTTTATTAGTAAAAATCATAACAAAGGTTGGCTTCCTCAGTCCTGCCATCGGCCAATCTCCCCGCCCGTGACAGACGTCCAGCCCAGAAAACCATCAGCCCTGACTCCGCTGGAGGTCGGGCCCAGAGGAGGCGAGTTTTGAGACACCCTCTAAGCCGTGACCACGCTTGCGAAAGCAGGGATGTGGGAGAAGAGGCAGACCGGGCCTGAGGAAGCACTGACCCAAGGCACCACGATCGGAGGGGTGAGGGACCTAGAGGGGTTGTGGCAGACAGGAAGGACGCTCCCGCCGTGCCCCCCCACCGCGAGGGTCCCGGGAGACAACAGCTCTGTGGCAGGGTAGACACGTTCAGGAGTTAAAGAACAAATCATTAGGAAAAAAAAACCAAAACACTAGTTTACTGTCTCAAAACCAAATCGAACTTCTTAAAACTTCTAAGCGAATAACCTGGGGGTTATCTGGTAGTCGGGTGGCGGGCCGGCAGTCTGTGGAATGGGCTGCATTTAGCGGAGTCAGAGGGCGCTGGTTGTGAAATCGGCATACACACTGTGGCGACCGTGGTTAAGGAGGAAAGGAAGCTCAAGGCCGGAGGGGAGGCCTCTCCAAGGAGAGGCCGGAACAGGACCAGATGCGAGAAACGCCTCTTTTATTCTGGGCACAGTAAGTGGCCTTGGCAGTGGCCTGGCTGAGCAGGTGCCATCGTCCAATCTAGCTGCAGTAGTACTGCATCCCGTCCACTCTCCTCCTCTTTTTTGACTGAAATTCTTCAAAGAACTGCTGGATGTCCTCTCTCTTAACCACCTGTGCAGGAAACAGCAAAGACCAGGAAAGGGAAATGTATTACAGAGCGGCAATAACCAGGCATGCTATTCACAAACAGGTGGAACAACACTGCTGGTAATAATTATCTTAGGGGCGCCTGGGTGGCTCAGTTGGTTGCGCATCTCACTGTTGATTTCGGCTCAACACGAGTTCAAGACCTGCATCAGGCTCTGCGCTGACAGCATGGAGCCTGCTTGGGATTCTCTCTCCCTCCCTCCCTCTCCCTCTCCCTCTCCCTCTCTCTCTCTCTCCCCCTCCCTCCTTGTCTCTCTCCTGCTTATGTTTTCTCTCCAAATAAATAAGTAGACTTTAAAAAAGAACGACCTGAATGTGTAACTAATCATATATCTCCATCCTATAGAGGGCTCATTCATCCAGGCGCACAGACACGGGCTGGGCCAGAGCCATACAGCCAGGAGGGCAGAACAGTGCCGAGAGTGGGTTCCATCACTCACCTCGCTTTCCTCACACGAAATGAGATAAAAGCAGCACCTATCTAACAGGATGGGAGATCAGATTGGATTTAATGCCTGTGAAACACTGCCTGGCACATAATAAGTTCTTTTTACATTTTTTTTTAATGTTTATTTATTTTTGAAAGAGAGGGAGACGAAGTGTGAGCAGGGGAGGAGCAGAGAGAGGGAGACACAGAACCTGAAGCAGGCTCTGAGCTGTCAGCACAGAGCCTGATGTGGGGCTCACACTCACAAACTGTGAGATCATGACCTGAGCCGAAGTCAGATGCTTAACCAACCGAGCCACCCAGGCGCCCCTAATTTTTTTTTAAGTTTTATTTATTTTTGAGAGAGACAGATCATGAGTAGGGTAGGGACAGAGAGAGAGAGAGGGAGACACAGAATCCAAAGCAGGCTTCAGGCTCTGAGCTGTCAGCACGGAGCCCGACATGGGGCTCGAACTCATGAGCTGTGAGATCATGACCTGAGCCGCAGCTGGAAGCATAACTGACTGAGCCACCCAGGCGCCCATGTAGTAGGTTCTTAACTGGGTGCCTGAAGGTCTCCCAAGCCCACTGCCCTCGCCCAGGACCACAGCTGTCTCTTGGGAACATCCTTCAGCTCCACGTGAGTACCCACAGGAAACAAAGTCTGTTTTGTTTTGAGATTTGTGTTTTCTTCTTTAATGAAAAAAAGGAGCCAAAACACTTTTCCTCTTCAGGAGGCCAAAATTAGAGGTGTTTGCCACATAAAAAGAGTAACTGGCAAAAAATAAAGTAGCAACTACTCTTAGTAAATAGAATATCCACTTTATGCAATGAGAAATTTGTCTCCTGTTTCACTGGAAAAAGATTAGAGCATCATACAAAGGTGTTCAAGATATTAGCAAAATAAAACACTAGAAATAAGAAAATAAGACCAAGGGACAGTATGGATGAAAGAGTAAATTGGGAAAACCCGACAGGAGCCCCGGCTCACCCAGGAGTGCTCGGCCAGCTGATCTGACCCAACAGCTGCCTCCAGTCTATCACAGGAAACAGGTGTTAATTTACTTTTTAATTACAAAGGTAACACATTCTTATTGTTCTGAAAGAATGCAGGAGGGGCAGGGAGAGGGAGGGAAAGAGAAAGAAGCCCAGTCAATGCAGGTGAGCAAGAGTGAGAGAGAGAAAAAGAAAGGAGGTGGTAAATACTTGGCTATAAAGCGAAACACTCCCTCTCGCTCCCCAAGAGTAAGTGCCGCTAACATGCACAAACAGCAATGTCAACTCGAGTAACTTCCTTGGGGGAAGACCCTCGTTGATCCTCTAAATGGAAGAACGGCACAGACTGATACATCAATTTTACAAGCACCAAGGCTGAGACAGCTGGCCAACGAGTGAGGACTCAGAACCCCTAACAAAGTCAGGATCTAGACACTGAAGATACTCGCGATACCACAAAGCTCTAATGTATTTGCTAAATGGCGTGGAAACTCACACTTATGAAATGCTAATATATAGGACACTCGGAAATTCCAATTCGAAGGATCTGTCCCTACTTCGGGTCACCAACACTAAACACTGAAAGGCAAAAAAAGAATTTTTCCTGCAAGGATGTCGGGAGAGGGGACCTAAAAGCACGCAAATCAGAGTGTGCGATTTTTAGCTTCTAGACCCTCAAACGGTCACAGCCAACATGCAGAGTAGAATGTTAAGGAACAAATACTGGGGTTCAGTAATAAATCATTTTATTGGTTTCTTTCAGAAGATTTGTAGTTTCTAAGTGGTTTTTAAATTTTATTCATTTTTAATATTTATTTTTGAGAGAGAGCATGAGTGGGGGAGGGGGGAAGAAAGAAGGGGACAGAGGATCCAAAGCGGGCCCTAGGCCGACAGTAGTGAGCCCGATGTGGGGCTCGAGCTCATGAACTGCAGAACGATGACCTGAGCTGAAGTGGGACACTCAACTGACTGAGCCACCCAGGCGCCCCTGAGTGTTCTTTTTTTATAGGCAGACACAAACATAAAAGGCAGTCCGTTATCTAAGAACATCTAGAACTTATAATCTTATGTGGACAAATACAACCAAAGTAGATTAACCTTATTGCAACTTAAGGTTCTTATTTGTTTTTATAAGGATTAGTAATGTCATGGAACAATAAACAAATACATTTTTCTGTCTTTTTAACTCATCATATCAGATAAAAAGCGGCCCTAGTGATGACAGAGATCCCTATGTTGAAGATCCAGGTTAAGACTGAAGAAAATTGCTAGTTTCAGGGGCACCTGGGAGGCTCAGTTAAGTGTTGGACTCTTGATTTCAGCTCAGATCAGGATCTCACAATTCATGGGATTGAGCCCTGTGTTGGGCTCTGCACTGGGAAAAGGAAGCCTGCTTGGGATTCTCTCCCTCTCTCTCTGCCTCTTCCCTGCTTGCGCACTCTCTCCCTCAGAATAAATGAATAAACTTTTTTAAAAAATAGCTTGTTTCAAATGTGATTGGAAATATATCTTTTACATGATTTTAACTATGTGTAATCAAATCAATAAAGAGCCTTGTGATCACAAACAGCACAAGAGCAGAGGTCCTAGAGTCAGGAACACACATGCTTTGACACATCTGAAAGACTTCAAATGTCCATCAATAATGCAGAGATTAATGTACACCAGAAACTAATGTAACACTATACTTTAATTAAAAACAAAAGTGCCAAGGGGCACCTGGTGGCTCAGTCGGTTAAACATCCGACTTCGGCTCAGGTCATGCATGATCTCACAGATCATGGGTTCGAGCCCCACGTCGGGCTCTGTGCTGACCAGCTGGGAGCCTGGAGTCTGCTTCAGATTCTGTGTCTCCTTCTCTCTGCGCCTCCCCTGCTCACACTCTCTCTCTTTCTAAAATAAATAAACATTAAAAAACAAAAACAATAGTGCCAAGGGGTGCCTGGGTGGTTTAGTCAGTTGAGAGTCCAACTTTAGCTCAGGTCACGATCTCATGGTTCATGAGTTTGAACCCCATATCAGGCTCTCTGCTGTTAGCACAGAGCCTGCTTGGGATTCTCTGTCCCCCTCTCTCCACCCCTCCCACTCTCCCCCCACTCATGCTCTCTCTCAAAAATGAATAAAATTAAAAAAACAACAACAACACAAAAAAACAGTGCCAAGGTTAAAAACAGTTACACCTATGAACATTCTTAGTTCTAGCAAGAAGAAACAGAAGTCTGCAGTAACCAGAGGGACAGGAATAACTGTAGTTTAAGAACTGCTGAGAGGCAGGAGGATGTTCACAGTGACTGTGAAGAACATCCTCTAAAAAATGAGAGAAATCTACTAAAGACAAAACTCTTAACTTCTGACTTTACAACTCATTTTGCAAAAAGGCAGCACTGTGACCCTGTCCACCCAGGCAGTTTCAAGTTCTTCCCACATTCACGAGCAAGGAGAAAGTGGCCTTAAGCAACATGGCAGAGACTCCTTCCAACAAAACAAGTCTTGGGGCACCTGGGTGTCTCAGTCGGTTAACTCTTGGTTTTGGTTCAGGTCATGATCTCACGGTTATGATATCGAGCCCTGCATCGGGCTCTGTGCTGACAGCGTGACATCTGCTTGGGATTTTCTCTCTCTCTCTCTCTCTCTCTCAAAATAAATACATAAACATAGGAAGGAAGAAAGGAAGGAAGGAAGGAAGGAAGGAAGGAAGGAAGGAAGGAAGGAAGAAAGAAAGAAAAGGAGGCAGGGAGGGAAGAAGGAAGGAAAAGAAAGAAAGAGAAAAAGAAAAAAAGAAAAAAAAAGAAAAAGAAAGTCTCAGCATACTTCCTTGGCACCCACCACACCCACATCTAACTTGATTTCTGTGTCTGGACATAGCAGAACAAAGCATTAACTGTCCGTAAGGACAGCCTTAGACCAAGAAAAGTTAAATTTTGTTTTATATCTGCCTTTGGAAGGCAGAAAAGTATTTCATGAAAAAATTCTGTCACAAATATGTGAATCGTAAAGAGCAAGTATTTATAAATTCATCTGGAAGACTATTTAAAAATTTTTTTCTTAATGTTTACTCTTTTTTTTTTTTTTTTTTTTGAGAGAGAGTGTGAGCTGGGGAGGGGGAGAGACAGAGGGAGACACAGAATCCGAAACAGGCTCCAGGCTCTGAGCTGTCAGCACAGAGACTGACATGGGGCTCAAACCCATGAACCGCGGGATCATGACCTGAGCCGGTCAGATGCTTAACTGACTGAGCCACACAGGCACCCCAAGACTATTTTAAATATTATACATTTTAGAATCAGTGTCACCCTTAAAAGTAGATAGACTCTCTTACTAGCCAGAAAAATGTTTTAGTCTCAAATTCTGAAGTTCTTTTGTTCTAAACTATAGAATCCAAAGCCCAAAATAAGGGGCCTGGAATTAATTTTCCCCTGCCTGATCATTTGTTCTTCCTCCTCCAAGGACCTCTGCCAATGTCCGGGCCTTCCCCTCAGCCACAAGCACACTCTGCAGACCCTGTGTGGCTGCTCCACCTCTCACCCCCTCGAGCCCAGGGCTGGAAGGACTCCCAGTGAGGCCAGGTCCTTGTTTCGCCACCTGCTCCTGATTCCCCTCTGCTCTGCCCGCAGTCACCTCTTACGGATCCAGGTTAAGACACGTGGTCATTTTTTCATCCAACAAAATAAACAGTTTATTCAAAACATACAGAGCTATGATTAAAATTCTGTAATGCAACATACATACCGTGCCTTCATCAGCAAATCTCTTGAGATAGTCTTTAAGTTCAGTCTTCAAGTCATTGTATTCTAAATCAAAACAACAAAAAAGGTACATAGACTTTAGGCAAGTCATTTGCTTTTAGAAACAAAGTGCATCTTTTCCACTGATAGTTGAGTAGGTTAATACTTTAAATTTTCTCTAAGTGAAACATGCATGGAAACTTGCTTCCAATTTCTCACAAGTTCTTTCATTTTGATATTGGGGACCCTACTTCTTAAAACAAATAAACAAACAGAACTCAAAAAAATTGCCATTCCAAAAATATTAGCTAAGAATTTTTTTAAAAGGTTTCCTACCTCTCTGGAATTCTAGTAATGGAAATAATCTTGGACTCATCAAACTTTATAAGCTTCAAAACTGATTCACTCACTTAACAGTTCATATTACGTATGAGGTACCCTGAGGGCTACAAAAATCCTTCAAATGCAGCCTCAAAAAGCTTTTAGTCTAATAAAGGAAAAAGAAATTAATCAGATAGTTAAAAATAAAAGGCAGAAACGATCAATGCCACAGAGGTGGTGGCATCTGAGTAGTTGGGGTGGAAATTACTAAAATCAGTTGGGCATGCTGGGGGGAAAAATGTAAAAGCCTGCAATTAAGGGCTCAGGGATATTTTCCCCTCTGGTGGTTTCCTGTGAACCACTAAAGCAACCTCAAGAACCATCCAAAAGATAACACGCTTTGCTCAAAAAGAGGACACGTGATGCTCCATGAAAACTATTTAAATCGATGGACAAAGAAACTGATTTTCTATTATTCCATATTCATACATCTACCCTGAATCAAAACAGCATGTTAAGGTTTCTCAAGCACGTAATTATTCTAGCACCTAACTCTGATCCAGTGGTAATCACAGCTAAATACCCAGCAACGCTGCAATTCAGCAAGCATAATAAGCATAATTGAAGCCTATTCTATAATTCCAATTTTAAGCTTTTTTTGTATTAAATTACAACTGTAGGTGTTAGTAGCCCTCCTTACACACATTTTAACAGTGAAAGAAACTTTATGAACTTCACGACTTTTTGTTCAAACAGCATTTACCACAAATAAGTTCCACTTGCTGGACTCTGTCCATGCTGTTAAGGGTGTCCATTAAAGGGTCTCTCCTGTCAGCTGCCTGGTCAACCTTGCCCTTGTTTTCATAAGCCAGAACTGTGTCATATTCATCTGTCAGGAACAGGACATCTAGCTCGCCATACATTTTCTTCAAAAAATAAAACCGGTTTCCCATTAGAACATATGTATATCATTCTCAGAAAGTCAATTCTCAAGAGCTGAGAATCACTAAAAATTTATTTAATTTTTTTTTTACATTAATTGCCAGAAAAACCTGAGCCTTTTAGTACAGAATTGCTTGAATGATTTATTCTTTTTGCCTAAATCTCTTTTAGGAATCTCCCAACTTCCCAATAGGTGTTGTATGGTCTAAAAGATCTTTATTTAAAAACCTTTAAAAAAAAAAATGTTTTTTAATTAAAAAATGAAAACTACTGATTTACTGGAACTTTCAAGTAATTTTTATTCCCAAGCAAATTCTATGATATGAAAAAGATAAAAATTTATGTTTTCCACTAAAATGAAGATAATAAAAAGTACTGCATGATTCTTAATTTCTCCCACAAGCATTCAGACTGCAAAGAGCATTTCATAAATTTGCTTAATATGAAACATTTTAAAGTTCTCTACAGAGCTAACATCAATTTCATAAATATATTTTTCAGAAAGTCTTATTCTAGGCATCAGTCCATAAAACACAGTGACATTGACCTTGATCAGTCACTCACCATACAGTCTTTGCAGGTACATAACTTGCTACGCCAGTTCAGGGGCCAATAGGTGGCAGTGTCTTTCTTTATCAACTGCTTAGCATTAAGATCCTGAAGTCTGCAGCCAGACTGTGATTCTGTGTTGAGATGTTGATTCTTAAGTGCGGTCTGAAATAAAAGTTTTGAAGTATGTTTTTTACACTCTGACAGTTTAGACTGTATAAAGGAATTTCTTTGGGCAAAGGGTACAATTGAGATCCAAAGCTACAGAGCTTACAGAAGTAATTTTGCTTAAGCTTTAGTTCTTTGATGGCTTATACTTCATATGTTACCTGGGGATCAGACTCAGAACTAGAGCTGGTACATGGTTCGTTAGTCTGCTCTGCTTTAACTTCCGTGACAGCATCCTTTCCGTGTTCTGGAACATCCTCTTTGAGGGTACTATCTTGATGATCTCCATTTTCAGGTTTGATGACTTCCTGATCACCTATTCCATCAACATTCAGCACCAACCCATCATCCTCCACAGATACTTTGGTTACTGTGGGTTCAATGAAAGCAAACACACACACATATCCATAGACAGTGAAATCACTGAGTCTGATTAAAAAAGATTTCAGAATCTGGAAAAAGAGAAAGTCAACCTTAATCTCTGGAATAATGAGAAAGGAATTATCAACTCTTCCTTTGGTTATGCCTGCCTAATCCAGAGTTCAAATAATTGAACAGTTCATTTAAAAATGTCAATCACAGGGCACCTGATTGGCTCAGTTGGGAGAGCATGTGACTCTTGATCTCAGGGTCATGAGTTCAAGCCCCACATTCAGTGTAGAGATTACTTAAATAAATCTTTAAAAACAAATAAATAAAAATTGAAAATTAAAAAAAAACAGGGGCGCCTGGGTGGCTCAGTCAGTTAAGCCTCTGACCTCGGCTCAGGTCATGATCTCATGGTTTGTGGGTTCAAGCCCCACATCGGGCCCTGTGGTGACAGCTGGGAGCCTGGAGCCTGCTTTGGATTCTGTGTCTCCCTCCCTCTCTGCCCCTCCCCCACTTGCACTGTCTCTCTCTTAAAAATAAATACATATTAAAAACATAAAAAATAAAAATGCCAATCACTACTTAAGCATTTTCTATGTAAAGGAAAAAGAAAAATACTGCAGACAGTAAAAAGAGGTAGGATACCTCAAGAAGCAAGAAGCAGGAAGAGGTTTAACTATAAACACAGGTGGAAGGGTAGTTTTGAAAAAACAACCAGCTTTTCTCGATGAGAGGAAGGAATAAAAAAGGATGGATATAGACCCAGAAATACTGTCAAAAAGAAAAGAGAAATGACAGGGAAGTTCATGTTGAATGACGGCACTTCGATTTAATGGGAAATGAGGCCATCTGTTGACAGACAAGGAAATGAAGGGACAGGGGGAAGACTGATTAAGAAAACCCAACAAATGAGATATAGATACAGGTCCAGTGGAAAGTGGGAGATGTAACTGAAAAGGGTAGGAACACAAGGAGGACGCACCAAGTTTAAGAACTTTGAGACAGGGGGGTTAAGTGGCTCAGTTGAGTAAGTGTCCGACTCTTGATCTTGGCTCAGGTCATGATCTCACGTTTTGCGAGATGGAGCCCTGCGTCAGGCTCTGCGAGGACAACATGGAGCCTGCTTGGGGTTCTCTCCCCTCTCTGTCTGCCCCTCCCCCACTTGCGTGCTCTCTCTTGAAAAACAAACAAAAAACCAAAACTTAAATGCTTAAAAAAAAAAAAAAAAAAAAAAAAGAACTTTGAGACAAATCAAAAGTGTAGGGTGAGATTTTAGGTACGGCTGTGCTGTTTGCAGTTTGTGTGGTAAAATGTTCCCTGAAGGTGAGAGGGGCAAGAAATTATGAGGTCAGAGCAGCAGATACTATGAGTAACTGCCACTCTAAAAATAAATTAAGTAACACATTTGCATTACCAGTAAAATTAAATAATGCCTCAAGACCATTGCTGATCAGTTGTTTTGGGCCAATTTCTTTGGGTACAATAAAAGTACTAGCTAACAAACTATACCTCACATCTCCCAACCAATAGCATATCTTATACTTAAGAACAATTTATGGGGCGCCTGGGTGGCTCAGTTGGTTGAGTGACCGACTTTGGCTCAGGTCATGATCTCATGGTTTGTGAGTTCGAGCCCCGCATCGGGCTCTGTGCTGACAGCTCAGAGCCTGGAGCCTGCTTCAGATTCTGTGTCTCCCTCCCTCTCTGCACCGCCGCCCCCCCCCCCCCACTCTCTCTCTCCTTCAAAAATAAATAAACATTAAATTTTTTTTTTTTTTTTAAAAAAGAACAATTTATTCTGGGGGAGCCTGGATAGCTCAGTCGGTTAAGCATCCGACCTCGTCGCAGGTCATGATGTTGCTGTTCCTATGTTCGAGCCCCGCATCAGGCTCTGTGCTGACAGCTCAGAGCCTGGACCCTGTTTCATATTCTGTGTCTCCCTCTCTCTTTCTGACCCTCCCCTGCTTGTGCTCTGTCTCTCTCTCTCTCAAAAACAAACAAACATTAAAAAAAGAACAACTTATTCTGGTTTTATTTATCTTTCAAAGTCCCATTCAAAAACTGCCTCCATTTTCCCTAACTCTGGTCTCATCCAGCCTCTGCCTCATGTTATTTAAGCATAGATTTGGTCTTGGTGGTCTCCCAACCATTCTATAAGCACCGTGTGGAGAAGGTATGTTATCTTACACTTTTTCTACACCTTGAAGTCCAGTCAAAAACAGTTGCTAAAAATTCTGGACTGAACAGAGAAATTTCACAAGTACGAGACTGTGGCACACCAACTCCACAAGACACCCACCTGCCAATTGTGCAGCATAAGCCCACAAGAAGGGGCAGCGCTTCATACAAGCCGGGCACACCATCTCCTGGAAATCCCCGCTCTCGGGGGGGATGGCACCAAGATGCTGTGAATACAGAAAACCCACTATTTTCCTTGTAGTCTCCAAGTTGTCCAAAATGCTATTTAACAAACAAATATTGCAACAGAACACTGATCATATCTTTACAATTTCTTTTTAGAAGAGTAATTATAATGTAAAATATAACACAATTCAAAAAGAAGCAAGAAGAGATCTTTTTTCTTTCTGTACAGACAATACCTTTAAAAGGTAAAAGCTGGGGCGCCTGGGTAGCTCACTCAGTTAAATGTCCAACTCGATATAGATCACGATCTTATAGGTCATGATCTTTCGGTCATGAGATTGAGCCCTGAGTCGGACTCAGTGCTGAGCATGCAGCCTGCTTGGGATTCTCTCTCTCCCTCTGTCTCTGCCCGTCCTTCCTCCATGCATGTGTATGTGCGTGCATGCCTTCTCTCTCTCAAAAAACCAAGCATTTTTAAAAATTAAAAAAAACAACAATGTAAAAAGCTTTCCTTACCCTTCCATGGAACCAGTCTTCACAGACTACACACTGGATCATCTCATCCGGAATCTAACACGGAAAAGCAGTTTGTATGTTAATGATTACAATGAATTCTGGGACACGGAAGTAAATCCAGCAAACAGAAGAACTATATATTAAATTCTCTATACCGATTCTGTGAGACGGCTATGCACATGCCAACAGTCAAGGGGCCAGGGAGAAATAGCAGATCACAGGACCAAAGAAGTTCACTCAACACGAACTGATGTTGCCGAAAGGTTACAGTGAGATGAGCACTTTGGAAACAACCGTCAAAGCTGGTCCACTTTGGTTACTTGGCACCTGACTCTCGCAAGACTTTATAAGTAACATCTCATTTTACGTGAAAACCAAGACCCAGGAAGGTGAGATGGACTGACCAATGTAGAATGTGGCAACCCCACATTCTTCAAGCCCTTCACTTTACTTAAACTGAAAAGTAAATATTATAAACAGTCTCTTGCTAATATGGACAGCAACAACTTCCCTAATTCGAATTAGTTAAGAAATTAGATTCTGGCCCTAGGAAAATGACTTACCATAGGGCACAGACTGTTTTTGGAATGATTTTCCTTTCATTCCCAGACTTTCATATCTACTGATTAATATCCCAATGTTCTGTCCTTTCCCTATTATAACTTCTCAAAGGGGGAAAAAAGCATATATGCCTATATATATGTCAATACAGATAAACACACACATATATCAAATATACATATATATAAAGCAGTTTTATTCTTTCTTCTACCTTGATCAATTTATTTGGCATCTTATTTTTTGTCTTTTGATTTAACAGTGTTATAACACTTTACCCCATACCTTAAAATATCCAGTTTTAAGGTTTTATCTTTGTTAACTCAAAGATATCTTCAACTTGTTCCTCTATATAATTTGGTTCAATAATTACAGTTCCAAGACAACTAGAAAGCAAGGAAGAAGGCAGAAGGCTAATTTTTCTAAACATAAAGCACTCCTTGAAATCAGTAAATACACAACAAAATCAACCCAGTCAAAATATGGGCCAAGGATATGAAAGGACAATTCAGATAGGTTATTACAAATGTTCAATAAACTCATGAAAGATGCATACTCTCATTCATGATCAGGGAAAAGAAAAAAGATACACCTCTTCATCTATCAAGATGGCAAAACTTAAAAAGACTGGTAGTATGTAGGGCTGACAGAGTATTGGGGAAAAAAACCACTATCACCTACTGTTGGTGACTGAACTCTTTTGACAGAGGTGATCACAATTTTATTTTTTTTAAGCATTTTCTTTTTAATGTTTATTTATTTTTGAGAAAGAGAGACAAAGTATGAGTGGGGGAGGGACAGAGAGAGGGGCGAGACACAGAATCTGAAACAGGCTCCGGGCTCTGAGCTGTCAGCACAGAGCCCAAGGTGGGGCTCAAACTCATGAACTATGAGATCACGACCTGAGCCAGAGTCAGATGCTCAACCGACTGAGCCACCCAGGTGCCCCAACACAATCTTAAGTATAAATATCCTATGTCTCATCAGTTCTACCTCTAAGTATCCATAAATTCTTGCCGGAATATTACTGAATCAAATTACTGTATAAGGATGTCCACTGTAGCTTTCTTTAGAATACTGAAAAAAGAGATCGGACCAGTCTGCTACAGAACATTTAGGTAACTAACTTATAGCATGTCAAATTATGAGTACTTGGCTGTGATCAGAACAAGGTGGATGTGTGCTATGTAGCATGGAAAGAAGTCTATGATATACTGAGAAGTGAGAAAAGCAAGTTGCAAAAGTGAACATACGGAATTTTCACTTTTGTCAAAAGGAAACTACAAATTGAAACACACATCACTTATGTTGGGACCGAAACAGGTCTAAAAACATATACACCAAAAAGTGTTAACAGTGGTTATATCTGGGAAGTACGATGGAATGAGGAAGAAAAATTCTTTTTAAATTCTGTGTATACTTCTTTTTTTTTTTTTTTTTTAATTTTGTGTATACTTCTAATTGAGGATCCAGTCTGTACACCCCGTTTCTTTTCTTCCATGGAGGCAAGACGTTGAAAGTCATTGTTTGGAAAGTGCTTGGCAGTGGAGCAGGCAGGCAACGAGAGAGAGAGGAAGGACGAAAGCACTGGCCTTGAGAATGCCCTGCCCAATATTTCATTCTTGTAATGTAGGATGAGAAGAACACTCAAGATCTGTACCAGTTACAGCTCCAGCCCAGACTCCTAAGAAAGGATAAACCTAGAATCCTCTCGCAATCCCCAAATCCCTTCTGAACAGCTATAAAGGCCCAGATTGGACAACAGGCTAAGGAGTGAAGGCCAGAGGTATTAACCTCCAATTAACCTCCAATTGCCTTACCTCATCTTCAGGATCAGGATAAGGTCTCTTGCAAATGCAGTACAATCCAAAAAAGTTGTCATTGTATTTATTGCCAGAATTTATCTTTGCTTTGTCCTGAAAGATATTCATTTCAATATGTAATATGGTCTAATTTTAACTATAATTTCAGGCATCATGAAAGTATAAATTATAAGTAGCATATAAATATCACATATGGTATATATTATATTTATAACACCAATATACTATAAGAACATATATTACAGATATTTATAACACAGCATCAATATATTGTAGTAAAATATAAAAAATACCATGACACAATAATAAAATATCATGTATTTCATGTTGTATGACATTAATACATTCAATAAATTTCTGCATTAAATATCTTCCTCCCCAGAAGCTGGTTTTTAACTTTCAAAGTACAAAGAAAAAGAATTCACTCCTATCGAAAGGATATTTTTTCCAGGATACAGAGAAATTTGATTTTTTGTACCTTCTTTGTAGTAATTGGGGAAACCAAATACGTCCATTAACAAAATGCTGATAAAATTATATCATCAACCTCTATAACCTAGAATTTCAAAGTACTTTTTAATTTTTTTTTATGTATTTATTTCTCAGACAGAACTTGCGAGTGGGGGAAAGGGGCAGAGGGAAAGAGAGAGAATCTTAAGCAGGGCTCCACATTCTGTGTGGAGCCCAACCTGGGGCTCGATCCCACGTCCCTGGGATCACAACCCAAGCTGAAATTAAAAGTTAGACACTCAACCGACTGAGCCACCCAGGAACCCCAAAGTACTTCTTAATGCCCAGCTGTGATAGCCAAAGCTCCCACGTTACTAGACGGTAAAAAGTAAGCAAGGAAATTGTCTAAAAATAACCTTCACAGGAGGGAAAAAGCATGAGAGTTTTAGCAATTATGACTGAACAATGTGAAATCCCTGACATTCTAGTTTCTGTTACTTCAGTAAATGTTATTGCGTAAGTATAGTTAAAGCAGAAAAATCCCTGTGCACCTAGCTCACATTCATTATTACCAAGTTTTATTAATTCAGTTTTTACAGTTATACCCTTTGTTGGGGTGCCTGGGTGGCTCAGTCAGTTAAGCGTCTAACTTCGGCTCAGGTCATGATCTCACAGCTCATGAGTTCAAGCCCCGTGTTGGGCTCTGTGCTGACAGCTCAGAGCCTGGAGCCTGCTTTGGATTCTGTCTCTCTCTCTCTCTCTCTCTCTCTCAAAAATAAAATAAACCTTAAAAATTTTTTTTATACCCTTTGCTTTAAAAGCCTTAAAGGATGAACACAACCAACATAATTAAACTTCAGTTACATTAAAGAACATTCCCACCAAAATCTTTCATACTACAGTCTGTAATGCAGACTCTGAACAGGTTAGTTTTCCAATAAAATAAAAAATGGAATCCAGTCTTTTTTTTTTTTTTTAATGGAATACAGTCTAATACCAATTTGTCTACTTGAAAGAATAAGCATAAGAACTTCCTTTTTGGAAAATGCATGGTTTTTATCCCCTCTGGCAAATATCCATCTCAGCTACTTTCAATGTATTTTTACACTGCTCACTTACAGGAAATAATTTGCATTCCAAATTTTTAAACTTGCTGTTTCCGCAATCACAACGAAAGTTTCTGAAAAAAATGAGGGAGAGCCAAATTTTAGTTTTTCTTTTAAATCTAATGAATTACTCTTTAAATTTATTGCACAGCCCCTGCCCTTTCAACTCATTTCTGGGGTCTAAAAAGTGACCTTGATTGCTGTTCATATGTCCAATTTGAAATTTCTCCAAGCACAGAATAAAAGATTTAACAGTTTGGGAAATTAACATGCACAGAAATAAATATTTATATCACACATACATATACGCACAAGCAAAATAATGACAAAGAAGGATGACTAGTTTGAGTCTGTGCAATAATTATATTTGATTTTTTTTAAGTTTCTATTTAATTCTAGTTAACATATATGGTGAAACTAGTTTCAGGTGTAATAATTATATTAAAAGGCCCTCCAGAAACACTATTCTAATTATATAAAACAATCATATTAAATGTTACCAGCACACCACTACTTTAAATGGAAAAACAAGAAAAAAGCGCAGGTGGAAAAAGAATCTAAACATTTAAAAAGCATCCAGCACCAATCTCCGTTTTTACCTTTTTGTGTACAGCTCAAATAGTTTATGACTTCCATGACATTCGTAACTGCAAGCGAGGCAAATTCCTGCTGGTTCTTCTCCCTCTGGGGTGCAAGTACTACAGGCATAGAGTGCTTGTCTCTTTACTGAGCCCTAAAAGCCACAAAATGGAAGGAGAATAATCACACAAGAGAGTGCCAAAACACTGTCACAAGTTTTATGTCATTATATATGCACTATGGTAGTGCTCATTTCATGCAATTTTTTCTTACAATGATAGTTTAAAATTCTCAGGCAGCTGAAAAGAAGAATCAGCTGGCCTGCAGCAACATCTTAACACATGAAAATGTAAGAGAACGTGTACAGGCTTATGTTAGCAATAGCACACTTACAATGAAGATCAATGCACTTTATGCAAGAATCCTTTTGATTTTAGGAGATGCATGCTGAAGTATTTAGAGTGTCATGATGTCTGCAACTTATTTGCAAATGGTTCGGGGAGGGGGTCTGGGGAGGTGGGGGGTAGGGGAGATGGGGGGGTCGGAGTGTATTACAGAGAGAAGAGAGATAAAAGCAAATGTGGCAAAAAGTGAATATGTGGAAGAGGTACACAGGTGTTCATAAAAGTATTCTTTCAACTTATCTGTAGATTTAAATTTTTTCACAATTAAAAGCTGACGGAAAAGATCAGCAAAGCTTTTGGAAATCTTGACAATGGTTACCCTCCTCCAGGAAGGAGGGAGGCAGCGAAGCTTCTGGGATGCCAGTAATGATCTGGGGGCTACATACATGCATATGTTCACTTTTTTCCACAAACCATACAAATGATTTGTGCACTTTCCATATATTTTACTAAAGTAAAAATAAAAAATTTACAAAGTCCAATTTATAAAGCTAACCACGTTTCAAAAAGAGCTTACATACATTTTAAGGAAAGCAGAAAAAAAGTTGTTTTAGTGGTGACCAAAGGTTTTAAAATACCAGCCAACATCTGGGTCTGTCTGTGGATACCAGGTTTTTTCAACAATCTAACCACTGGGCAGGATTAAACTCAACTGGTCAAGATGACAACTGGTATTATGAGCTCAGTCCACACCACATAATGACTCCAAGTCTCTCACCTCATCCCCCAATGTTGCCATCCCACCCACCCCCAGCCCTGGGGCTAGGCAACCTCCTTCTTCCTACCAATTCTCATCCCGTGTAAAGTTTTCTTCTACCCACCTTTCTCCATTTTTGTACCTAGAAACATAGGATGAGTCACCAAACACTACAACACACCCCCTCAAATCCTGATTCATAACGTCTTCCAAATGCCAAATATACCCTTCAAGCAAATCCTCTCCCCTCCTCCCTCCTTTACCAGTGCCACCTGCTGTCGTGGTTCCGGTCTGTTTCCATGGGGGGGCGGACTGCAGATAGACACCATACTTGCTTCACCTCGCAAAAACAACAACAACAAAAAACCTACCAGCTTGTACTTGTCAAACTAAATTGCAGAGGATTAGCTGTCAAGGGGCCCAGCTCGGGGAGATTTTCAAATCCAGAGCTCTCTCCTTTAACTCTGCTTCGACTCTCCCATACGGTTCCAAATAAACACTCTCAGGATGGGAAAAGTAAGGACAAAGATGTCGGGATTTGAGCGGTCAAGGGGATAGTTTCTGAAAAGCAGCCAAGGCGCGGAGAAGAGAAGGAGAGGAAGGAAAGAGCAGGGGTCCCAGGGCCAAAGCCTGGAGAATCCTGAGGGACTAGACGGAGGAAGACCGAGGGAGGAGGGGAGCCCTGCTGGAAACAAGCTGAGAAAGGGAACCAGGAGACTGAGCTTTAAGGGCAGCTGGGCCTGGGACGGGGAAGTCTACGACGAACGGTGGCCTGGGACCACCCCAGGGGAGCCGGGCCGCGACACGCGGGAATGGGGCAAGTCTGGTCGGGAACAGGAGGTTCAGCGGGAGCCCGGGGAAGGCGAGGCCAGGGCCGCGCGCCCACCTGCGAGTAGGAGCACTTCTCGGAGTCGCTGCCGCCCAATACGGCGCACGCTTCATTCTCCAGCTCCTCGTCCTCCTCTAGTACGTCGACCAACGATACCACAGGCTCCAGCTCCGACTGCCGCCCAGCAGACCCCTCCGCCCCAGCCATCCTCAACTGTCAGCGGGTCCGCCGCTCGGCCCGGCGGAGGCGGGAAAAGCGGCTGCGAGAGGCGTGGCCGGAGGAGGAGGGGCCCGGTGCTAAGAACCAATCTCAAGGAAGGGAAGCGAAGGAAGGGGGAGGAGCAACTTCCGACAAACGGAAGTCACTCCTCTCCCTTCTCCCGCCTGCGCCAGGCTGCGCCCACGGCGAGTTGACTTCCGCTTCCGGGTGGCGCCTGCAAGTCGGCGGCTGTTGAAGCTCAGCCATCGCCATGGAGTTGTTGGGCGAGTATGTCGGGCTGGATGGGCAACAGCAGCGGCTGCGGGTGCCCTGTGAGGTGCCGGCCGACGCCGATCCTTACGAGACCCTGTTGTCTGGCGTGGCCCAGATGAGAGACCTGGTGACAGAACTCTTCGGCCCCCTGGTACAGCAGGAAGCGCAAGACCGGGTGGCGGCTCCAGAAGAGGCCTTGGACGGTGAGCCCTGAGAAGGTGCTGGAGCGACAGGAGGGCGGGGCAGGGGAGCCCGGGTAGAGTGGCCGTCTTGGAGCAAGTGAGCCTCGGGGGAAGAAGAATCCCAACTAAAAATTGTTAGTCCTTACCGCCATATTATCTTCGCTACTTTTGCTTAAGCGTTTGACGACTCTCTTTCCATATGTATCACAAAAAGCGTGCTGAGTGCCGACTGCTCTGTGCCAGGCACTGGGCTCTGCTCTTGAGAAGGAATGAGGTGAATGCCACTCAGTTCCTGGCTTTCTGAAACTCTCAGGCTGGTGGGGGTTAGACAAGCAAATACTTATTAACAGATTGGAAATATGACCCCAGGGCCCTCTGTAACTATTGCAAGCTGAGAGGACCCAAGAAGGCTTCAGAGAGCATGGCTTTTGAGCTGGGTGTTGAAGGATGAAAAGGAGTATTACCTTCTTAACGTATTTGTAATTTAACGAAATTACACGAATTTACAAAATTTCATGAAGTTACAAACACGTTAAGAAGACTGTCCTCTGCGATCCAAAAGAATGAAATCTTGCCATTTGCAACAATGTGGATAGAGCTAGAGTGTATTATGCTAAGCAAAATAAGTTAGAGAAAGACAAACATGATTTCATGTAGAATTTAAGATACAAAACAGATGAACATAAGGAAAGGGAAGCAAAAATAATATAAAAACAGAGAGGGAGATAAACCATAAGAGACTCTTAAATACAGAGAACAAACAGGGTTGCCGGAGGGATGTTAGGTGGGGGGTGGGCTAAATGGGCAAGGGGCACTTGTTGGGATGACCGCTGAATGTTATATGTAAGTGATGAGTCACTAAATTCTATTCGTTAATACACTGTATGTTAACTAACTTGGATTTAAATTTTTTTTAAATAAGTAATTAATTTTAGAATTAATTTCAGAGTTAAGTTCTGAAGATTTCAGTTTAAGGAGTCTTAACTCCCGGGGACTCCTTTCCATATGCCAACTTAGAAGGTGCAGTTTGAAAGGAGAAATGTGAGATTTAAGTCTTGTCTTGAATACGAAAAGAGGTAGGTACCTTTTTTGCCTGGAGCTGAAGGGCCAAAGAATTAAATATTGGAGTCAGGACTTAACTCCTCTCTAAAGGGACTTACACTGTACTGTACTTTCCATCTTGTGTATTATGTGAAGGAGCCAGTTCAGAACATTACCCTGAGTTCAGACGATAGACTGGTTCCATGGATATATTAATTGGGAGTACCAATGTGTTGAGAATGAAGTCCTGTTTCTTGGCTCCAGAAGTACTTCTGTAATCTCTTGAAAACGTTATCATTGGCGTAAGGATGAGTATAGCTAGAGCCATTTCTTAAAATATCATTACTTGTTGAGAAAATAACTGCCACCTATTAATGGAAGTATATTTGTATCAGAAGACATGTTTTTTGTTTATTTCATGAAGACCCCATAAAGCTTAGGTTTTACTTTGTTAAAAGTAATCGAGATTGACATGGCACATTTTGTGTTCTGTGAATTTGATCTCAACAAATATACAAAACTTTAAAATTGTACCAGTTACTAAAGAAAAGTGATAGAACTCAGTACTAAGAAGTACACAGTACTAAAATTGGCTTACAAACAATCCAGTTACCAGATGTGAAAGGATTTGAATAGGCAGTTCTTTAAATAAGATATATAAATGGCCAATAAGCTCGTGAAAAGATGTTTAGCATCATTGGCCATCAGGGAAATCCTAGTGAACCCCAAGGAAATACCACTTCGCGCTCACTAGGACGACTGTAATCAAAAAGAACAATAACAGGTGTTGGCTAGGATGTGAAGAAATTGGAGTCCTCAGACATTGCGGGTGGAAATATGAAAGGATACACCTTCTTTGGAAAATGGTTTGGCAGTTCCTCAGGAAGTTAAAGTTACCTTATAACCCAGTAATTCCACTCCTAGGAACTCCTAGTTCTCCGGAGAGAACTGGAAACCTACATTCACATAAAAACTTATATATGAATATTCATAGCAGCATTATTATAATAACAAGAAAGTGGAAACAACACCATGTCTGTCAGCTGATGAGGCGATAAACAAAATGTGGTGTCTCCATCGATGGAGTAGTATTCAACACTAAAAAGGAATGAAGCACCGGTAAATGGCTATAGCGTGAATGAACCTCAAAAACGTGTGAAGTGAAAGCAGGCAGACAGAAAAGGTCGCATATTTTAGGATTCCATTTATATGGAATGTCCAGAACAGACAAATCTATGGAGATAGAAAGTAGATTAGAGGTTGCCAAGGGCTAAGGGGAGTGAGAATTGGTTGTTGGTGTGCGATTTCTCAGGTGATGAATGTGTTCTAGAATTAAATGTCGGTGACAGTTGCTCAACCTAGGGAGTATACTACAAATCAATAAATTGTACACTTTAGAAGAGTGGATGTTACATGGTGTATAGATTATATCTCCAAAAAAAGTGGCAGATAAGAAAGATTTTAAACACCAAAATTCCTGAAATCTTTTTAACCATACATACTTTGAATCCAACGTATGCATAACTTAATTAATCCTTCAAGTGAAATGGTCTCAGTATCAACCATTTTAGCAATCTCTTTCTTTGAACCACTGAACATATTGTCACACAACAAATATTTATTTTAAAAGGTGATGATGAAGATGATGCAGAAGATGAAAATAACACTGATAACAGAACTAACTCAGATGGACCATCTGCAAAACGGCCCAAACCACCATCTTAAGAATAGCTTTTATGAAATTTAAAAGACTGCTACTATATCTGAATTATCACACGCTGACATTTAGGAAAGACTGGTGCTCTAATTTGGAAAAGCATTTGTTTTATTCCCCTAGGACAATTTTGTCAAAGAAAAAAATGTACCTTGTTTCCACCAAAGAAAGATATAGTAAATGTTTAGAAATGAATCTGTTTTCTTGAGTGAGAAATAAATTTGATACTGTGGAAATAACTAGAACACTCAATGCTATATAAAATCCTCTAAGTTGGCAACTGAATATTTGTTCAGTTTTCTACTTTTTAAATAACCATTGAATTAAGTTGTGTGATGTCTACATCTTGTGGCTTCTGCTTGTTATAAAAAGTACACATCATAGTCCCGCACAATAACATTTCAAAGAAGATGTAAGTGGAGAAAATCGGATATTAGATTTAAGAATGGCAGATCTGTGTAAGAAGAAGGAAAATGGGAATAGAAATACTGAAGAGGGAGATGAGCCCGGAGAGAGACCCAAGGAAACCTGGAGTCCATACTTACACCCAGTATATAGATATCCAGAGATGATACTACTCAATGAATATATACATTTAACTTGTAACTTAAGAGAACGAAGTTGGGCGTGCTTTTATGCTGTAGCATGTTACGTATATAAACACAAATGTAAGTCTTAAACAATCTATGTTGACTTTAACTTAAGGTATTTCTCATCCTGTATCCATGCTTTGATTTTGCTTACCCCAAAGGCCTGTTGAATCCTTGAAAATACATATATATTCCTAAAATATGTGTGTGTATTCCTTTTCGGCTTGTTGATGGGACCAAGGCATTTTTATTTCCTGTGCATGTTTCCTGATTCATTTAGATAGCTAAAATGCGAAGAAATCAAGTAGCATGTATCTAAGGAAATACAAATAGTTATAGAATTTTAGAGTTGGAAGTAACCTTACAGGTTATATATGACTTATTTCCAAGATGAATTGAACCTTAGAAGTGTTGCCCTGAATTTGAGCTAAATATTGGCAGAGATGGGTTGTACACATAGCCTTTAACAGATTACCAAAAAACCCCAAAAGCAGATTATCATAGTACTTTCCCAGTTACATATCCTGAAATCTATAGTTTGCAAAGTACATACAATTAAGGAAACTGAATTTAGATACCTTTTCGTGTCTTTTTTTTTTTTTAATGTTTATTTTGAGAGAGAGACAGACCACACATGCAAATGGGGGAGGGCTAGAGGGAGAGGGAGAGAGAATCCTAAGTAGGTGCCATACTGTCAGCATGAGCCCATCGTGGGGCTTGATCTCAACAACTGTGAGATCATGACCTGAGCTGAAATCAAGAGTTGGACGCTTAACCGACCGAGCCACGAGGTGCCTGATACCTTTTCACATCTTTGAAGTATTGTTTTACTTGGAACATCAGCCTTCCACTAAGTGCTCTTATGTAATCAAAACAATACCAACTAGGAAAAAAAAAAATACTAACTGGGAAAAGTTCTATGAATGGTCAGAAATTTCCTTGTTTAGTTTGTGATAATGTCTCTAGTATTGGGACTTCTACTCAGTTATTGACTTCTGATAATCTTTTTCTTCATACAATCCTTTAAAAAACTTACCAGCACAGTTAAAATAGTTCATATGTTTTTTTAAGTTTTTCTTTATTTTAAAGTTTATTATTATTTTTTTAGTAATCTCTACAATCAATGTGGTGCTCAAACTCATGACCCAAGGATCAAGAATCACATGCTCTCCCAGCCAAGCCAGCCAGGTGCCCCAAAATAGTTCATATTTTTTAAGTAATAGCTGGATTTTGCTCCTGACTATTTTGCTTTCTTTACTTTTTTTATTTTTTTTCCTTCTTTGTTTAGTAAATATGTTTATAAAGAAGAAATTTCAAGATATTTGTGCTTGTGGCCCAGTGTTTTGAGGTCTGGGTTATAGGTCTGATTGATCTTTTCCTTAATTTTAATACTGATTTTTTTTTTTTAATTTTAATGTTTATTTATTTTTGACAGAGACAGAGCATGATTGGGGGAGGGGCAGAGAGAGAGGGAGACACAGAATCCAAAGCAGGCTCCAGGCTCTGAGCTGTCAGCACAGAGCCCAACGCGGGGCTTGAACTCACAGACCGCTAGATCATGACCTGAGCCGAAGTCGGACGCTCAACCGACTGAGCCACCCAGGCGCCGCAATACTGATTTTAATACTGCCTGCTTCATAAGTGAGCTACATGTGTGACAAAAAAGATCAGTGTGAAGGCCCAGTATCGAAGTGCCTTGCCTGGTTTTCTAATCTTCTGACTCCTAAGCGTACAAACATTGCCACAGGCAAGCAGGACACAGTTAATCTCTGAATTTCTTTCGAGTTTACTTTTGTACAGGAAAGTCAACCTCACAATCCTAGCTAAAAGTAAGCTTAACACCCGACTTAGATAAGTAATCTTTTAAAATGTGAGACATGGAGTTTAAAATATGAAATATATGGACATTTGCAACATAATGGTTTTTCTAAAAGTGCATTTGTGTCACAAGAAATACTTGTTTTAATAGCATTCTGTGGAACCTATTATAATAGGTTGCTGTTTGTAAGAAAGTTGGAAGATTTTTTAAAAGTCACTTGGGAAGAGGGATGCTTGGCTGGCTCAGTTGGTAGAGCATGCGACTTTTTTTTTTTTTTTTAATGTTTATTTTTGAAAGAGAGAGTGCAAGCAGGGGAGGGGCAGAGAGAGACGGAGACACAGAATAGGAAGCAGGCTCCAGGCTCTGAGCTGTCAGCATACAGCCTGACGTGGGGCTTAAACCCACGAACTAGAAGATCACCAGCTGAGCCAAAGTCTGCTGCTTAACTGACTGAGCCACTCAGGTGCCCCTAGTGCATGTGACTCGTTCTCAGAGTCATGAGTTCAAGCCCCGTGTTGGGTGTAGAGCTTACTTTCTAAAAAATTTGGGGGCACCTGGGTGGCTCAGTTGGTTAAGCGTCCAACTCTTAGTTTCGGCTCAGGTCATGATCTCATGGTTTTGTGGTTTGGAACCCCTCCTTGGGTTCTGCGCTGACGGTGCAGAGCCTGCTTGGGAGTCTCTCTCTTCCCCTCTTGCTCTGCCCCTCTCCCACTAACGCTGTCTCTCTCTCAAAATAGATAAACCTTAAAAAATAAAAATTAATTTGGGGAGAAGGAAAACTTACTTTGAAAAAATTATGGGAAGTTTTGTCCCCCCAGTTTAGAGATAGTGTTCATACTCAGAGGATTTACGCTTCTGTAACTGGCTGCCTTTCAAGTCCTCAACCAAGTGACGTCCTTTACCTGTCTAGTTCTTCCTTCAACTTAAACATTTCCTCCAGGAGACTTTCCTGGCTCCCTAGGTGATGTTAGGTCCTCATGCTGTGTGTTTCCTGGTACCTAGCCCCCTGTGCTTCCCCCCCACCTTGTATTACGAAATGTACTTTAGGGGTGCCTGGGTGGCTCAGTCAGTTAAGCATCCAAATTTGGTTCAGGTCATGATCTCAGGGTTCTCTGAGTTTGAACCCCACATCAGGCTCTCTGCTGTCCGTTTGGAGCCCACTTTGGATCCTCTGTCTCCCTCTCACTGCCCTTCCCCTGCTTGTGTGTGCACACACGAGCTCTCAAAAACAAACATTAAAAAAATTTTTTTAATAAATAAAAAAATGAAATATACTTTATTAGAATTATTCCTTCAGGGGAAGGAAAAAATTATGCCTTCAGCTGCTTAGAATTTTTTTTTTAATTTTTACTAAAAGAAAATTCAATTGATAGTAAAAAAAATTTAGTTTTTGGGGGCACCTGGGTGGCTCAGTCGGTTAAGCGTCCAACTTCGGCTCAGGTCATGATCTCACAGTCTGTGAGTTCAAGCCCCGCGTCGGGCTCTGTGCCGACAGCTCAGAGCCTGGAGCCCACTTCGGATTCTGTGTCTCCCTCTCTCTCTGCCCCTCCCCCGTTCATGCTCTGTCTCTCTCTGTCTCAAAAATAAATAAACGTTAAAAAAAATAATAATTTTTTTTTAAATAAAAAATAAAAAAATAAAAAAAATAATTTTTTTTTTTATTGAGAAGACTTGTACTTTAAAAGAAAGTAAAGTTTAGGTTTTCTTCCAAATGACAAAATCAGTTGGAGACACTTGTGGCCCTCAGTTTATTGTACTTTTGTTTAGTTCCTATCTAGCCTATTAAAGATACATTCTATTTCTCAGTGGGATTGTCCAATCTGAACAAATATAGAACATCTTCTATACTCCTAGGTTTCATACCTAAGAGATTCTGAAAACCTAGGCTTTTTAAACTCAATTGTCAATCAGTGTGTTGTGCTGAAATGTTTACAAGAAATGCCTGTTTGGACTTATTGTGGGGTAGCTGAGCACTGCAAAATTCAAAACTGCATTGCCATAAAATTAGCATGTGATGGTTACAAATAAAATTTACATGTTTGAGGAAATTGATTACAATCATTTTGTGATAATTATTTCCTGGATATTTAATGTAAAATCCTCACCTAACGGAGAATGTTTGTAAAATGACACTTTCAGTCTTAACAAATGAGAAACAAATTGACTAGTTTTTGTGAGAGTTTAAATCTCTCATGAGTTAGAACATAATAAATTTCAGGGAGAATCAAGATTTGTAATGTAAAACAAAACCACAGAAGTACTAAAAAAATGGAGTAGGGGCACCTGAGTGGCTCAGTTGGTTCAGCGTCCAACTCTTGGTTTCTGCTCAGGTCATGATCTTGTGGTCAAGAACACATGGTCATGGGATCAAGCCCTGCATCTGGCCCCAAGCTCAAAGCCAGGAGCCTGCTCGGGATTCTCTCTCTGCCCTTCCCATACAGGTGTGTTTTCTCTCTCTGTCTCTCTCTCTCTCAAAAAAAAAAAATTAAATAATAACTCTTTTTAAAAGAGGAAGAATATAGAGTAATAGTTTTTATAGTCTCAGAGTGAGGAAGGTGTCTTTCCTAAGCAAGATTTTTTAAAATCCAGAAACCATAATAGAAGAGATTAGTAAATGTGATTACATAATAATGAAAAATTTGGAATATTCTATAAATAAGATTAAAAGACAAAGAGGGAAAAAGTATTTGGCATTTTCAGCACATAATGACTAAGAACTATTTCCTTTTA
Organism: Prionailurus bengalensis; assembly: GCF_016509475.1. NCBI lineage: Eukaryota > Metazoa > Chordata > Mammalia > Carnivora > Felidae > Prionailurus > Prionailurus bengalensis. The sequence goes on along the minus strand of NC_057355.1, from coordinate 136,868,157 downwards.
TAGATCTCATGTATACCAGTCAAACCATAGAAGTGGGCAAAGGAAAGAAATAGCAAAATCACAAGAAGAGAAATACACATGGTTTTTAAATGGAAAAAAAAGTAATACTTCAAAGAAATGAAAATTAAAGCCACAATGTGATACCATTTTTTACTTTACAGACTGAAAGATCAAAAGTTTTGATGTAATGTTGAGCTGGAAAGGATGTGAGGGCTATACGGTACTGATGATGAGAGTGTAACTTGGTATAAGCTCTTTGAAAGTCAAGTTGAGGGGCACCTGGGTGGCTCAGTTGGTTAAACATCTGACTTCGGCTCAGGTCCTGATCTCACGGGGCTCAATGGGCCCCGTGCTGACAGCCTGGAGCCTCCTTGGGATTCTGCGTCTCCCTCTCTCTCTGTCCTCCCCCACTTGTGCTTTCTCTCTCTCTCTCAAAAATAAACATTAAAAAAAAAAAAAGTCAGGGGCACCTGGGTGGCTCAGTCAGTTGAGCGACCGACTTCGGCTCAGGTCATGATCTCACAGTTTGTGAGTTCGAGCCCCGCGTCGGGCTCTGTGCTGACAGCTCAGAGCCTGGAGACTGTTTCGGATTCTGTGTCTCCCTCTCTCTCTGCCCCTCCCCCGCTCATGCTCTGTCTCTGTCTCAGAAATAAATAAAAACATTAAAAAAATTTTTTTAAAAAGTCAAGTTGACACTTCTGTCAAAATATTAGATGTAAAAACAAACAAACAAACAAAAGTTAGATGTACAGGACATGTGGGTGGCTCAGTCGGTTAAGCGTCTGACTCTTTGATTTCAGCTCAGGTCGTGATTTCACAGTTGTGGGATCATGCCCCTTGACAGGCTCTGTGCTGACGGTGTGGACCCTGCTTGGGTTTCTCTCTCTCCCTCTACCCCTCCCCTGCTTGTGCTTTTACTCTCTTTCTCTCAAAATAAATAAATGTTGGGGCGCCTGGGTGGCGCAGTCGGTTAAGCGTCCGACTTCAGCCAGGTCACGATCTCGCGGTCCGTGAGTTCGAGCCCCGCGTCGGGCTCTGGGCTGATGGCTCAGAGCCTGGAGCCTGTTTCTGATTCTGTGTCTCCCTCTCTCTCTGCCCCTCCCCCGTTCATGCTCTGTCTCTCTCTGTCCCAAAAATAAATAAACGTTGAAAAAAAATTAAAATAAATAAATGTTAAAAAAAATGTTAGATGTACTTGTTCTTTGACCCAGCAGTTTCATTTATAGAAACTTTTCCAGTGATAACGGTACACAGGTGCACAGATGTATTTACAACACTATTCATTGCAGCATTATTCTTAGTAAGAAGAGTGTAAAGAACCTAAATGTCCTTTGGCAGAAGACCCTGGTTAATTAAATAAGAATATTCATACAATAATTTGGGGCAGCCATCAAAAAAGGCCAACGTGTAGCTCTGTGTTAAAGATCAATCTCTAGGATACGATGTTAAATGAAAACCAGCAAGATACAGAATAGCGTGTAGAATGGTGCCATTGGAAAATATTGGTGAGATACACATGTAGTACCTAAAAGGATAGCCAGACTGCTTCTGGGCAGAGAGGGAGTTGGGCTGGGAATAAGAGGGAGAGTTTTCCCTGTACACTCTTAACTCTTTGCATTTTTTTAAATGTATTTTGTAGTTTTCTACACACAAGTTACTCTTTCTGAAATGTTGCTGAAACTGTTGAGTTTTTTTTTTAAGTAAGCTCTGCACCCAACGTGGGGCTTGAACTCATGATCCTAAGATCAAGAGTTGCATGCTGTGCTGACTGAGCCAGCCAGGTGCATAAGTAATTCAGGGCAAAAATTAACCAATCTAGACTTAAAAACCAAAAAAATCCACATTTCCCATCTGATTATTACTTTGTCAGAAAAGGAAGCAGAATGTGACCTCTAAAGAGGTTAGGAAACTGAGCTAATGTGAGGTAAGATACTGTAAAAAAAAAAAAAAAAAAAAAGCAGTGTTGGTAAAACTGATGTACGTAGCCTTAACCTTGAAAAAATGCCCTCTAGATAGTGCATTATTCTTAAAGTATAAAATGAATTTCACAGTGTTGCTGTAACTATTCCAGTTCTCAGGTGACTTTTGGGATCAGAATTGCTCTATTTAAAGACATGGCCCAGGGAACAGTGAACGCTAGAATATAAGCTTCTATTTAAATCTTTTAAAAAGCAGTAGCTCACATTGGGGCAGCGACAAGGCCATTGGGGTACAGTTTTAAATAGAAATTTACTCCACAGCGCCTGGGTGGCTCAGTTGGTTAAGCATCTGACTTTGGCTTGGGTCATGATCTTGAGGTTTGTGAGTTGGAGCCCTGTGTTGGGCTCTGTGCTGACAGCTCAGAGCCTGGAGCCTGCTTCGGATTCTGTGTCTCCCTCTCTCTCTGCCCCTCCCCCACGCACACCCTGTCTCTCAAAAATAAGCATTAAAAAATATATTTTTACTCCAATGCAAAAAATTCTGCTGGAGATGGAACTGACTTCTAAAAACACATTACAGAGCTCCTGGGTGGCTCAGTCGGTTGAGCACTCCAGCTCAGGTCATGGTCTCACAATTCATGAGTTCGAGCCCCACATCAGGCCCACTGCTATCAGCACGGAGCCTGCTTCAGATCCCCTGTCTGCCTCTCACTCCCCTTCCCTCCCTTGCGCTCTCTTAAACATAAATAAAACAAATAAATAAAGAAATGAAAATTAAAACACATTTTGGGGCATCTGGGTGGCTCAGTTGATTAAGTGTCAGACTTAATAACAGGGGCACCTGGGTGGCTCAGTCCATTCAGCCTCTGACTTCGGCTCAGGTTATGATCTCACGGTTACTGGGTTCGAGTCCCACATTGGGCTTTGTGCTGATAACGCAAAGCCTGTTTCAGATCTTCTGTCCCCATCTCTCTGCCCTTCCCCCGCTTGTGCTCGCTTTCTCAAAAACAATCATTTAAAATAATAATAATAATAATAACACATTACTACTTTAAATGAGTAATTTACGGGCCAAGGTATTGGCTTAAACACCAGAATACTGAAAAATTGTGTGCTGTAACCCTAAGAGCTTGGCAGGACACTTGATGCATATGTTAGGTGGTTTAGGAAACTGTTATCTTCATGATTGTACCTTGAGAATTACTCAAGGCTCTAACCACCACTTAAAATCTTGTTTGTGAATGTGGTATTTTTTTTTTTCCTGCTTGAATAAGGAGAATCCCAAGACAACCAACATCATTGTTGGCAAAAGTAAATGGACTGATTTTAAATCTTGGCCTCGGAAAGAACATATCACTACTGAAACCTGAAAAAAGCGTAGCCACTGAATTTATCCAGAACATGTGACAGGGTAGGCTACACACTTAGTAGAAAATGTTAACTTTAACCTTTATTTTCTCTGGAGAGCAAACTAGATTGTTTTGCAGTCTAATGAAAGAGGTATTCAGTGGCAGTAAGAATCGTTCATACAGTAAATAATTAATGAGCACCTACTATGTGCTGTTCTAGGCACAGGGTATACAACAATGAACAGACAAAACCCCTGCCCTCATGGAGTTTAGATTCTGACAAAATACGTAACATGTCATGGGAAGGTAAGTGCTGTGGAGAAAAACATGGGAAAAGGATGCTTAATTTTATTTAAATAGACTGATCAGAGGAAGCCTCACTAAGCTGACAATTCAGCAAAGGTCTGAAGACAGGAATAGAGCAGGCCAGGGCTGAGCATCCAGACAGAAGGTACACTGAGTGCATACGCCCTGAGACCGGTTTTTCTGGCATGTTCTAGAATCAGCAGGAAGATCAGAATGGCTAGAGTGGGGTGAGGAGTGGAGAGAGTAGTAGAAGAAATGGCAGAAAATGGTCAAAGGCCTCTTATTTAGGACTTTGTAAGCCACGTTAAGGGCTTGGATTTTTGTTCTCAGAAGGAAAGCCATGGGAGGGATTTTGAGAGGCATAACATTTTATGTTGCCATTTGTTTGATAGACTTCTAGGGGCCTTGAGGAGATTTTGGTAGGTGGAGATAAGATGAGGAGCTTGATGTTGAACAGGTCAAATCTCAGATGCCTCGTATGACATCTTGGTAAATGTCAAATAGGCAGTGGAATATCCAAGTCTGGAGCTCAGGAGAGATGCAAGGTGGCAATATAAATTTGGGCACTTAAAGCCATGAGCCTGGATGGGATGACCAAGGGAGTAAGTATAGAAATGAGAACTGGGGCATGTCACCATTCAGAAACTGGGCGGATCCCCAGGGAGGAACCAGCAAAAGAGACAGGAGAAGCTGGTGAAGAAGAAGGCAAAGCAGGCAAGTGTCTGGAACTGGGGTAATACCCAGTAGCTACTAGCCACATGTGGCTATTTGAACTAATTAAAAAAACTTTTTTTAACGTTTATTCATTTTTGAGACAGAGCGCAAGTGGGGGTGGGGCAGAGAGAAAGGGAGACACAGAATCCAAAGCGGGCTCCAGGCTCCGAGCTGTCAGCACAGAGCCCAACACGGGGCTCCAACTCACAAACCTCAAGATCATGACCCAAGCCAAAGTTGGATGCTTAACCGACTGGGCCACCCAGGCACCCCTGAATTAAAATTTTAAATTCAGTTCCTCAGCCACACTAGCCACATCTCAAGGGCTCACTTCCTATGGCTAGTGGCTACTGATTGGACAACACAGACAGACATAAAACGTTTCCACTATCACTAAAGTTCTACTGGCAGTACTAATCCAGAAACCAATTGAAGAAGGTATCTCAAGGACAGGGAGCATGTCAAAAACTGCCAAGGGATAATTTAAGGGCTGAGACTTGACCATCTGGTGTAGTTAAGAGTAAGTGACCAGTGACCTCTTGACAACAGAGCAATTTGGGTAGAGTGGGAGGCTAAGCCTGATAGAAGTATATTCAGGATAACCTGGAGAGGAGCTAGAACCAGAAAAGATACTTCATTCTTGACCCTGGGCTCCGGCAGGCCGCTGTTTGCAGTATACTCTATAGGCCATGTCCATGCTAACACTGCTATTGTGGAGGGCCTGACAAGCCTGGTATGGGGCTCCTGGGGCTACAGACCTGGATCCATTCCAGTCTGCTACAGGAATAGCTCAGGACCATGGACATCACCATTGGACTCACCTCCTGCTTTGTTTTCTCCTGTCATGGGCTGGGTCTTGTCACATTTGGAGAGCTACACGAAGCAGGAGTGAGGGGGACTGTCCTCTCCTTCACCTTGTGACGTGACCATCCCTGTCTGGTCTGTCCTTATCACGTCTGCTGAATTCCTAGCTGGCCTCCCTTGGATCATGGCCTTCAGTTACAATGACCTCTTCTATAATCATGACCTGTTGATTTTCCATAGTGACATCCTGGGACCACATGTATCAGTTTATAAGGCCCTGCTCTGTAGCCCCCCAGCCCCGCCTTGTAACAATGTCTACTTAAACCTTGAAAAAATATATAGACATCTGTTTAAAGATTTGCAGTTCAAATAGCTCAGGTGAACTTACCACAAAATATTTGTTGAAGCTGTGCCAAAGACCAATACAGCTGTCATGACTAACAGTTGAATCCTTGTGGTGCATAAGAACCCATGGCCCAGGGGTGCCTGGGTGGCTCAGTCATTTAAGCATCTGACTTCAGCTCAGGTCATGATTTCATGGCTTGTAGTTCAAGCCCCTCATCAGGCGCTCTGCTGTCAGCAGAGCCTGCTGCAGAGCCTGCTTCAGATCCTGTCTCCCTCGCTCTCTGCCCCTCCCCCATTCACACTCTCTCCCTCTCTCAAAAATAAACATACGCACACAAACCATAGCCCAATGGTTCCAGTACAATCATTTGAAGAGCTCTAAAAACACAGTTGTCTGTTCTCCTCCCCCAGAGACTGAGAAAACTGGGAAGGGATCTTGGCATTGTTTATATGAAGAGTTTTGCTTTCTTTTTTTATTTCTTTGGATGATTCTAATATACAGCTCCTGTTCAAGACGTATTCACTGTCTGAGACCAAAACAAAAATACTAATGCATGATTCCCAATCATGGTCCAGAATTCTATGGAACTTAAAAATATATTGGAGAATTTATAAAGTGATGGCACACACTTGATGCAAAGAGTCATGCGGTATTGTAAGCTTTTCTACCAGTGTTTTGGAGATTGAGAATGTTAAATCCATCAAGAAGGAAATCAACACTAGATAATCTTAATAAGACTAGAACACTCACTACCCATGGTGAACAAACATACCAGTTTGATTATTTTATGGGTGCAGTTACTCTTGTAGGAGTACTTTATCTCAAGATTCCACCTCCCCAAAGAAAAGCTTTTTTTAATTTTGTTACTTTATAAAGTTTTTTTAATATGAAATTTATTGTCAAATTGGTTTCCATTCAACACCTAGTGCTCATCCCAACAGATGCCCTCCTCAATGCCCATCTCCCACCCCTCATCAACCCTCAGTTTATCCTCAGTTTTTTAAGTTTCTTATGGTTTGCCTCCTTCCCTCTCTGTAACTTTTTTTTTCTCTCTCCCTCCCCCATGGTCTTCTGTTAAAGAAAAGCTTTTTAATCAATTATAAAAGCTTTGAAATAGAATCCTATTCTAAACTTAGGAAATCACACTTTTACTTTAAAACCGGTAGCACCTTTAAAACGAGAAAGGTATGTGGTGACTCCATGAATTAGATGTTGTTTCTGCAGTTCAGTTTATTCTCTATCCTGGCACTTTCAAAAAAAATAAAATATCTGGCATATTTCCATGAAAAGCACTCAACAGGCTTTACTTCATTTCAGGTGTGGTTGCAAATAAAGGGACTTAGTAAGCCACTACGGGATATAACTCTGTTTTTCTCACTTCTGGAAGCAGATATCATTGGCTAGTTATGGATCCTAGGATGCTTTGCTCTTTCCCTAAAATCCCTGAAGCACTTTCTATATTTGCCATTTATCTAATCCCGTATTTACTGCTTATTGTATCGTGATGTGAATAGGAAACAAATGACTCAATGTAACACACAGGTCTTCTATCCATCAGTTTTAACCTCCCCCTCATTCTAATACAGTTAGGTTAATTTCACCTTTCCCTTTATAAAGAGCGCTTTGAACTATTAAATAGCCATAGACAAAACAGGAATGATTCACAACTTGGATACTTCATTCCTAAATAATCAAAAAACATGAACCTTGCAATCTGAAACTTAGTAATTATTTTCTAGAAGTACTAAATTACTCCTACTCTATTTTAATATTTCTACTACCAAGGCAATCTGGTCTTGAAAGATAGAGATGGACTGAGCATTTACTTACCAAATCCCCAAACACTACAATTTGAAGTAGAAGAGATAAAATCTGCTTCAATAAAAAGCAATTACTATTTAATAAGACAAATGATAAGCTCACAAACCTTGCATTATGTCAAGCATTTATAAAGTGAAAAAAAATTGAAATCGTTTTCTTAAATCGTTTTCAAACTACCACTGCCTCAAGAGTAATCAAATAAAGAAACTGCTCAATGATTTTCCCCAAATTACCCTCTTTTTTTCTGAGAAGCAGTATAATGGAATGATAGAGCTGGAGATCTGAAGCCAGACATCCTGGATTCATATCCTGGCTCTTCCACGTGCTTGCTGTGGAACCACGGGCAAGTTCTTAACTCCTGTGCTTAATTCGGGTTTCCTCGTGTTCACTCAGAATCACTCAGAAAGGGGTAAATCGCTCAGAAAGCGGTATCTGCAGTATGCATACTACCAGTTAAGTGCTCAAAAGATGCCAAGTGATTGGGTTACCTGACCCTCACAGAAAAAGGCATTTCGAATTGCTGCCTACTTGGAAGATTTCGGTGTACTCTAGCACAAGATGCATCACCGCAGTCACTAGAGCTTTGGAAGAAGCAAAGGGAAAGTGAGACCGCCTGCCTGGAGAAGGATCTGACCTTGCCGCTTTTGAGGCAACAAACATACCCGCTCTATCTTTCAAGGAAAGCTTGCTGTGGAACGTTCAGCCTTCCATTCGAATCAAATCAGACTTCAATGCTGAGGCCGGTAGAACACGTTTAGATTTTCGGTAGCTCATACAAACGGATAACAACCTTCCAATAATGCCATTTCCATTCCTTGGCCTAGCTAGACAGAGAATACCGTGAAACGTGTCATTTGTGAGAAGCAAGTGACGGTGGTTAGGAACAAAGGAAGCAGATGCCTGGTTACCCCTGGCTCTGCTGCTTACCAGGTGTGTGGGACCTTAACAGGCAAGTTACTTTTCACTTCTCTACCTCAGTGTCCTTATCGGTAAAGCCTGGATAATTGTTTTCTTAGGGTTGTTTAGAGGATTCAATGAGTCAATTCGTGTAAAGCTCTTAGAAGAAGGCCCAACAGAATAAGCACCAAAAGAGGTTATGGTTATTATTAAAATCTATTCGTGTAAAATATTTCCTTGGTATTAATGCCATTACTGTGTAAAAATACATCTTGATCCCACCCAGAAAAAAAAAGAAAAAGAAAAGAAAATCCTAAAATCTGAGATTTCCACGTTTTAGTTATTTGTATTGGTACCAGACATGAGGTAGGAAGTACAAATGCAAAGGAGGAAGTACAAGGATCACATCTTCATGCAATTAACCTGTTGCCTGAAGACTGGACCTTAGGCCAGAAAAGAAACTCACAAGGCTGATGACCTGGTAGGATGTTAGAGTGGTGTCACACGTCGACAGAGACTGGACGAAATATTTTCACCGAACACCTCGTTTCCATCTTCCGTGGGTGAGATTTCTCAACTTCCAAACATTGAGTTTCTTCCCAAGTAATTTTTAAAAAACCAAAGGCATTAATAATGCTGATAACGCCAGCAGCCTTACCAAAAGGAAGCACAAACTTTGTTTATCAAGACAGCCATCACCTCAATAATTGTATGCCAACTTCTCACAAACTGAGAGCAAGCAAGCATAAATAGTTGGCTTAGTTTACAAGGTTGAACTGGTGTTTTAGTTTGAAGAATTTTAAAGCAAGCCAGGTAACTGTATAAAATTTAAATTTTATGACCATGTTTGGACCTTTTTACATTAAGCACAATGGAAATTTTCATATTTATTTTCTTCCCCAAAGGAAAAATTTCTGAATCATCACTATGTTGCACAGTAGAATAAAAATAGGAGTTCAGGTACTTATTCAAGTTTCTAAAGAATGCGAATAACAGACACGATTTTACTTCCAAAAGCTGAAGTCATCAACATGATTCTGTAGTACTGTATCTCAGGCTTCATTTAAAAAGTCATTATTATTCCGATAAAGAGAGCCCCCTGGTCACACTTTTTAGAAAGCCTCTGCCCCACCACAACTTCCTGAGATCTGTGAAGAAACTGCAGTCTTGTGATCAGGTTCCATATAGCACTGGCAGTTTTGTATTGTAAGGAAAAATGGTGACCGATTTGATTTTACTTGATTTTACGTGTCAATCAGTTGTAGTCTGCTGATCTGATTAGAAGCCTTGACAAATGCCTGGTGGCGATTGCAAATAACTGCCAAGCATATGGGGATAATACAATAGCCCACCGTTTTGGGGTCAGCTCTTGTACAAGAATAAAGGAACAAAAACATCTGTAAATAAGGGATCAGAAAAATAATTGTCCAAAACCAAAACGGCAGGGAGAGTAACCGAGCTTTCAAGGAGTGTGTCCATGTGGTTCCTTCAAGGGGCTCTTCCGGGTGCTGCTGAATGTGTTCCAAGGCCAGCCTGTTGTAAGTCTCATTGATTTCAAAAACATAGTAAAATGCTGCTGCACTTGCTAACAAATACAATCCCACTCCAATCCATCCCATCCTCTGACGGAAGTTCATCATTCTCCATGCTCTGTGCCTTCAAATTAAAAAAAAAAATTACAAATTAGGGTCTAGTAACGCGGTCATGGCAACTATTCCATTAATGCATTTAAAGTTCAAAATCATTAGATTTACATTTTCTAAGAAAAGTAAACAACTCACAGCTTCTTTTATGTCATAATTACGAAGAAGTAAGGTTTCACTACATATTGAGAGTGCTTTTTACGTGACTCCCACAGAAAAAAATCAAATCACTATATTCCGGCTGAAATGGGTCCAGCACAACTTCCCTTGAGAAAGTGGAATTAAACTGGTTCCCTACGGAACACTTCACTTTTATAGTTCAAATACTTTCTGGCTTAAACAGTACTGTTTCAGTAATGTTTTACGTGAACATTCGATTCTCCAAGTCAAACCAATGTCGGAGCCCCCAAGTTAAGACAGTAACTCTTAAACACTTACAATGGTCCCGAAAATCTTCCTGTTCCCACGGCAAGCGTTAAAGAGTCACTCAGTTCTGAATAATCGGGTGGTTTTGGCATTTCAGAGAAAGCCACCATAAGAGAAATCCCCGGGGTCACCGGCTGGGAGAAATGGGAGCGCGGCCAGCCCGGAGCACAAGCTAATTGTGATTAAGCACAGCGTGACTGCGGCCAGTCACGCGGCGGCCGGGCCACTGTGGCTGCGGCCGGAGCCCCAGCCCGTGTCACCCGGCCGGGCCGGGAGGCTCCCCAGCCCCCCGGGCCTCCCCGGCAGCCGGCCCCGCCCCCCGCCGCGGTGCAGCGCCGGCGGCCGCGACCAAGGGCTGCGCGGGCGGCGCCGGGCCCGGGCCTCTCCGCCTCGCCGCGCCGGGAACCCAGTGCCGGACAGCGGCCACCGGCCGAGCCTGCAGGAACGAGCAGCTCCCGGATCTCACCTTCCTGTCCCGTTTGGCCCGCCCGCCCGCCGTCCCGGATGCTACCACAGTCGGGACTTCCGGCTCGGGCCGGAAGGGCGCGCGCTCCTCCCCGTCGTGACGCCGCGCCGCCTCCCCGCGCGCCGGGTACTGCTCCCACTTGCCCCGGTGGGGCCCGGGACCGGGGACCGCAGCTGCGACCCCGGGGGTCGGGGCGCACCCCTTTCCGGGGGCGGCCGTCTGGGCCGGGCGACTCCGGAGCTCCTCGGCCCGGTCCCCGGTGGCTCGCCGCGGACAGCAGCGCGGCTACGGGGCGGACAGCCGTACCCCGGTCGCGCCTGGCGGAGGATAGCGGCGAGGGGCGCCCGCGGCCGCAGAGAGGGTGAGACGGCCGCCTGTTGCAGTGGGACCGGTGCGGGGCCTCTCGGGGCCGGGGTCACTGACACCTGCAGCTAACCTGACTGCTTTGTCCTCGCAGGCCGCCGGTCGGGACGTTGACGGCACTTACCTGGGGTGCCGCAGAGAAACGCCGTGAATTGCGGGGGCATCAGTACCCCGGCCAAATTAGAATTTAAATCCGTTGTTTTGAGCACCATGACGCTGAGACTTTTAGAAGACTGGTGCAGGGGGATGGATGTGAACCCTCGGAAAGCGCTGTTGATTGCCGGCATCCCCCCGACCTGCACTGTGGCGGAAATCGAGGAGGCTCTGCGGGCTGGTTTAGCACCCTTGGGCGAGTACTCACTGCTGGGGAGGATGTTCCGGCGGGTGGAGAACTGGAATGTAGCCTTAGTAGGGCTAACCGAGGAGACTAGTCATGCTCTGGTCCCTAAGGAGATCCCTGGAAAAGGGGGTGTCTGGAGAGTGATCTTTAAGCCTCCGGACCCGGATAATGAATTTTTAAGCAGATTAAACGAATTCTTAGAGGGAGAGGGTACAACACTGGGTGAGTTGACCAGAGCTCTTGGATATGGAAACGACCGTTCCGACCTAGACCGGGACAGGATCCCAGAAATCCAGGCCCCTATGTTGGCACAGGCATTGGACGAGGCTCTTCAGCCTGCCCTGCAATACCTGAAATACAAAAAGCTGAGAGTGTTCTCAGGCAGCGATCCTCCAGAACCAGGAGAAGAAGAATTTGAATCTTGGCTGTTTCATACCACTCAGATGATGAAGACATGGCAGGTGTCAGATGCAGAGAAAAGAAGGCGATTGCTAGAGAGCCTTAGAGGCCCAGCATTTGATGTTATTCGAGTCCTTAAGATACACAATCCTTCCATTACAGTGGCTGAATGCCTGCGGGCCCTTGAGCAGGTTTTTGGGGTTATCGACAATCCTAGGGAATTGCAGGTCAGATATCTGACCACTTATCAGAAGGATGAAGAAAAACTGTCTGCTTACGTGTTAAGGTTGGAGCCTTTATTACAGAAGCTGGTAGAGAGAGGAGCAATCGAGAAAGATGTTGTGAATCAGGCCCGCCTAGACCAAATCTTTGCCGGAGCAATCCACAGAACGCTTCGAAGGAAGCTTCCCGTGCCAAAGGACGGCCCCGCCCCTGGCTTTTTGGAATTACTGGCACTGATAAAGGATGAAGAGGCAGCTGAGGAGGAGGAGGCCCTTCTCCAGGCAGGGTTAAAAGGGCGTTTCTCTTGAATCTTAGGAAACCAGGAAGAGACAGCCGGCCGCAAGCATGAAGCATGAAGGTAAAACAGTCCTTGGACTCCGTGATGGACGTTAATCAGTCCCTTCCTCACGCTGCCAAGTAACTCGTTGTGTTCTTCTCGGTCTAAATCCTTTGTCATTCCTGTGCCTCGTTCATGTTTCCTAAGTGTGTCATAGACTAGGAAGGATGTAGTTCTGCACTAGCATTGATGTATTTAATTTTCCCCCTGTGAATTTGCCATATAAAATTGTACAGAGGGTCTGGCACCACATACGTATGGTGCTCCGAGAGGACAGGCAAGGCTCAGTTGCATGTGCTGACCGTTGAGATGTCAGCTTCTGTGGTAACAGGTGCAAAGATAGCATGTTGGATGTGATTATTATAGATTTTAGATGTGTGTTGTCTGTATTTATTAATGGAGATATGAGCAGGGGTTAAGATGCTAAGGTATTTTCTGTTTGAATCACAATTTTACTGATTCTGTGCAATCAGAACAAGAGGCAGAATCAAATGCTGAGGTTGATAAGTTTGTCAGCTGTCCCCTCGAACCCCAGATTTCTGATATGTGTCGTCAGAACATCCGTGCTGAATGCCATTTTAATAGGTGTTATAAGATGACCTATGTGAACTTCTAAAATAAAGGAATGCTGATAAAATGACCTTTTTAAAAAAAAATCTGTTTTATTTATATCAAGATTCGAAGAGAGATTTCATCTGAACATACGGTTCCAGCGGCGCCTGGGTGGCTCCATCCGATAAGCATCCATCTTCGGCTCCGGTGATGATCTCACAGCTCTCCTGAGTTCAAGCCCTGCTTCAGGCTCTGTGCTGACAGCTCAGAGCCTGGAGCCTGCTTCAGATTCTGTGTCTCCTCTCTCTGCCCATCCCCCGCTTGTGCTCTGTCTCTCTCTGTCTCTAAATGAATGAATGAATGAATGAATGAATGTATCTTGGGCACCTGGGTGGCTCAGTAGATTGAGTGTCCAACTTCAGCTTAGGTCATGTTCTCACAGTTCGTGAGTTTGGGCCCCACAGTGGGCTCTGTGCTGACAGCTCAGAGCCTGGAGCCTGCTTCGAATTCTGTCTCCCTCTCTCTCTCTGCCCCTCTCCTGCTTGTGCTCTGTCTCTCTTTCTCTCTTAAAAATAAACAAACATTAAAAAAAAAAAAAGAAGTAGGAGATACACGGGACGCCTGGGTGGCTCAGTCAGTTAAGCGTCTGACTTCGATTCAGGTGAGTTCAAGCCCCGTGTCGAGCTCTGTGCTGACAGCTCAGAGCCTGGAGCCTGCTTCAGATTCCATGTCTCCTCCCTCTCTGCCCCTCCCCCACTCGTGCTCTGTCTCTGTCTCTCTGTCTCTCTGTCTCTCTCTCTCTCTCAAAAATAAACAAAAAAAGGGTTCCAAAAGCATAAATCTGAAAAACACCGGGGTTAACACAATCTTACTCCTTTGGATATTTTCCTCTTAGTGCCGAGGGGTAGGGAGTAGTTTTCTGAGTGCGATTGCCAAAGGGACCTTGTATTGATGCACAGTGGAATGAACAAGATCATACACAAATTAGTGCATCAGTGGAAATCAATGCATCCGTATGTCGAATTTGGGGAGTGAAAGGAAAGAGATGAAGGTTGTGTGCTTGTCCATGACAGACTGGATGAAATTAAAGCTTTCCCATATGCTTTCTCATGTAATCTTAAAAATCCTGCAATATAGGAAAACTCAGCTTCTCGCTTGTAGAAATGGGCACAGAAAGGTTAAAAAATGCTTGCCCAAAGCGACAAAACTAGTAAGTGGTGGGGCCAGAATTCTATCCTCTGCCCTACCGCACGGCCCATATTCTTTCTGTTGCCAGAAAGAGAAGCAATCATAAGGGTGTCTGCACCCAACAGCCTCACAAGGGAAACACGGCAGATGTTAACCACATTTCATAAATGTCTTCTATGCATTAGTGCAGAGTATGTTCCAAATCATTACTGCAAATGAGACATTATTAGAAGTAGGGAGTATGAGAACCTGTAAGTCCAAGGGGCAGCCAGGTGGGTGGGCATGGGTTAGTGATTTGGTTCCTAAAAAAACAAACAAAAAAATCACAGCATGAAGAAAGTTTGACAAGTAGGAGAAAAGTCTTCCTCTTTAAGGGGTAGCTGGGTGGCTCAGTCAGTTGAGTGTCTGACTCTGATCTCTGCTCAGGTCTGGATCTCAGGGTCGTGAGTTCTAGCTCTATGCTGAGTGTGGAGCCTACTTTAAAGAAAAAAAAAGTCTTCCTCTTTAGTAAAAATAGCCCAAGAATTTTGGGATTTACATCATTGGTTTAGACTCAAGGGCATAGTAAAACGTTTGTGTTAATGTCATCATGGGACACCTGGGTGGCTGTTGATTTCGGCTCAGTTGGTGAGATCGCACAGTTGGTGAGATCAAGCCCTGCATCAGGCTCCAAGCTGACAACGTGGAGCGTACTTGGGATTCTCTCTTTCCCTCTCTCTTCCCCTCCCTCACTTGCATGTTTGTGCATCCTCTCTCTCAAATAAATAAACATAAAAAAAAAAAAAGACTCAATGTCCTGGTTTCATTCTTTATCAAGTCCTCCCACCATGGGAAGCTAAATACAGATCAAACCATCACATTATACACCATATATATATATATATATATATATATATATATATATATAATTTTTACTTGTCAGTTAAGGTGAGAAACAAGAAGCTAAATGCTAGATGGCATAGACTAGATAAATTCAAAGGTACAATTCTGATCTTGTTTGTAAGGTGCTTTGTTACCTTAGTCCTGGGGAGTGGCACCTGCAATTTGCTGATAAACAGACACTGTGCTCACACACAGGTGTTAGTATTCACTGTACCCCTCCTGTATATAAGGCACTGAGCTGGGGCGGTTGGACTATATAGTTAAATTTAGGTTATAATGCCTGCCATGGAGGTCTACCCAGGGTTAATAACAGCTGACATCAAACACTTGCCGTGGGCACCGCCGCACACATTTAGTCCAACAATACTGAGAGGCAAGGCTGTTCGCTTTCCCCATTTTTACAGATGAAACCGAGGCACAGAGAGGTTAGGTAACTTGCCCAGGTTTTCCCAGCTAATAAGTGGCAGAGTCAGGCTTTACACTCAGGCCATCTATTTCCAGAGTCCTGGTCTATGATGCCTGGTTAAAATCTCACAGAAATCTGTAGAACAGACCATCATTTCCCTGTTTTATACATGAGAGGCTTCAGGCTCAGATTCAGTGCCAGGAGCAAGGGCACATAGTCTGACTCCAGAGAACTTTTCTTAAGGTATTCTGACTTCTGCATCTGGTAAACACTACAGAATTATCAAAAATGGCGGGTATGTTTATGAAGTCATGTGAAGTAGTAAAAATATATGCTTTAAAAGCTGTTTCTGGGCCCCTGGGTGGTTCAGTCAGTTGAGCATCTAACTCGGTTTCAGCTCAGGTCATGATCTCACAGTTTCATGAGTTCAAGCCCAGCATCTGGCTCTACACTGGAAGCACAGAGACTGCTTGGGATTCTCTGCCTCTCCCTCCCTCTCTGCCCCTCCCCTGCTCACGCTGTATCTGTCCCTCAAAGTAAATAAACTTTTTAAAAAAGTTTTTTAAAGCTATGTTTCAAAAACGTGAACAACAACAACAAAAAAAGCTAACTAGTTGTATTGGGATGATGGAATTGTAAAGGTAATTTCATTTTCTTTTGCTTCCTAAAAATGTTTTTTCTTAATGTTTATTTACTTATTTTTGAGAGAGAGAGCACAAATAGGGGAAGGACAGAGAGAGGGAGACACAGGATATGAAGCAGATTCCAGCCTCTGAGCTGTCAGCATGGAGCCCAATGCAGGGCTCGAACTCATGACCTGAGCCAAAGTGGGATGCTCAACCGACTGAGCCACCCAGGGACCCCGAAAAGTGTTTTTTTAAAGTAAGTTCTACGCCCAATGCGAGGCTTCAACTCATGACCCCAATATCGAGAGTCAACGGAGCTAGCCAGGTGCCCCTAAAAGTGTTTTTTAAATGAAAAATAAATATGCAAAGGAAGTGCTCAAAAAACAAAAGGAAGGCAGAATGTCAGAAGGACAACAGGAACCAGCCTGAAAGAGCTCCCACTGGTGAAAGCTACAATTTGAACAAAACGAATAGCACAGCATTGGGTTACTACCCAAAGTATAAATAAATATCCACAAGTTCATGCTGATATAAATACGTGACTGAATAAGAACATGCGGGAGAAGAGTCAAATTTTCCTTCATTCAATTTCAAATCATTTATGTGGATACTCCCCCTTCAAGAGGTGGAGTTTATTCCCTTCTCTCCCTTAAGTGTGGCCTGAATTTAGGAATGGGGTATGGAAAGGGAAAAATAGTAACTTTTCAGTGGAGAAAACTGGCAAGTACTAGTTAACATCTAATTAACTAATTAACTAACAGCTAATTAACATCAAGGTTAACATCAGAGAATGCACAATTTGGTCTAATGAGAAAAATACCAACAAACTAAAATTGAAGGGTATTCTACACTCTTCAAAACTGTCAAGATCATGAAAAGCAAAGAGAAATTGTCACAGACCAGAGGAGACTAAGGAACCTTGGTAGCTAAATGGAACATGATATACTGGAAGGGCTTTTGGAACAGATAAAAAGGACTTCAGTGGAAAAGTAAAATCTGAAATAATCTGGAGTTTAGTTAATAGTAATATATCAATGTCGGTTTCTTGGAGGTGGCAAATGTACCATGGTAAGATAAGGTGTTAACGATAAGGGAAAACTAGGTGTGTATGTGTATAGGAACTCTCCGTACTATCTTTGTAAGTTTTCTGTAAATCTAAACTATTCTAAAATAAAATGTTCATCGAGGGGCGCCCAGCTGGCTCAGAGCACGCGACTCTTGATCTCTAGGTCGTGAGTTCGAGCTCCATGATGGTTGTAGAGATTATGTAAATAAGTGAACAAACAAAAATAAATAAAATATTCACTGAAATACATACACAGATACTTGCATACATACATGCACAAGTAAATAACAAACGACCTGGCATGCCAACCAGTGAAATAAATCACTAAGGAGTGAATAACTGGAGTGCCCACCCTGCTTAAAGATGGTTATTCATCTAAACACCACCAGGTGGCAGTAAGTACTAAGAGTAGTGTGCGTCCAGGCCAAGCAGAAAGGGATTATGTCTTATATAAGTGGTGTCATACTTGCCCCCGTCAAAGACTGGAAAATTTCTCAAGCCCTTATGTGGAAAAATATTTAAATGCTCAGTCTGGGCCAGTGACTTCCTCTCTAGTCCCCGACACTTCTAGAATCTTCTAATCAGCTTGTCAGAGAGGCCTGGCCTAAGCAAATGGACTAATCTATGTAAGTGAGAACATCCTTAATGATTGCGTTTCACTTCCAGCCAGAACATTTCGTAACACTGGAAACTAGATGGTTTTAGAATTCAACTTCAGAAATTCTCTTATTTTAAGGAGTATGACATGTAGGTCTAAGGTACTCTTTAGCTGTGGTGCGTTTCCCAAATACTATCCTGCTTATGCTACCAACAAGCCTAACTCTGCTTTTAGAGATGTTAATTTTCTTACGTACACATGGATTACCATATACACTGGACCGATATATTAAATAATTCAGTGTCCAGTAGGGTTGTGAGGCTCTCAGTCATCATTCTGAGAGTGGGTCAGAAGGCGGGGTTCTAAGCAGCATCTGGCTGGCTCAGTAGGTGGGGTGTGCGACTCTTGACCTCAGGGTTGTGAGTTTGAGTCTCACGTTGGATATAAAGATTACTTAAAACTAAAATCTTGAGGGAGGGGGTAGAGGAGGAGGGGGAGGAGGAGAAGGCTGGCATCTAAAATGATAGAATTTGCCAATGAAGTGAGTGAGGCCAGAGATAAGTGGCTTGCTCAAGAACGTACAGCTAGTTAGTGGCAGAGCCCCAACTTGAACCCAATCTGAGCCTCCTTCTGGCTTGCTCTATAACCTGCAAGGAAAGGCATTAAATTCCTCTTGGAATTTAAATTAAATTCCTCTTGGTTTACTAACCTCCAAAATCTATGGTCTCTTTTAGCTCTAAAACTGTATGACTCAAAAGATATCCTAGTTACCTTTATTTGGATATCCTTAATTTAAAAACTGACTCTAAATTCTTAATATGCCTAATATATGTCACTTAACATGTGTTCCCAAATATTATCAGAATATCTTTGGATGAGTGTGCTTTCTAGCTCCGCAACTAAATTCTATGTTCCTCTTGATATCAAGGTATGTTATATCCCATATAAGCCCAGCATGGTGTCTCACACTTGGAAGGTAATATTTCACAACTAACTAGTAAGGCCCTGATGTGCCTTATTATATATAAAAATAATCATGGCAATCTTGTTAAGCTCTTCCTCTGTGCCAAGCATGGTGCTAAATGCTTTACATATGTTACCTCATTTAATTCTGACCACAGTCCTTGTGGGTTTATTACGATCCCTAATTTCAAACGAGGAAACAGACCTTTGGATGGGTAAAGTGGTTTGTCTGGAGTCACACAGCTGAAAACTACTAAGATCTCTGGTTCCAGAGCCAGTACCACTATGCTAGACAGCCGCCAAGAGTCTCTTGGCTCTGAACCAAACTACCACCTTGTCAAGAGTGGTACATGAATATAATCACTGGTGAGCCGGTTTTGGGGCATATAAGCCGAATCTTATCCATCACCACTTCCTGCTGTTTCCCTCCAAAAATTAATAATAATAATAATAAATACAACCCAATGTATACTGCAGAAGAGACAGCACTATTAGCTACTGCTCAGCAACCATTAGTCCTTTTCCTCCTTTGTGTCTAAGCCAGATTGTTCACCCATTTCACAGAACCAGAATTTCAGGGGAAAACCCAGCTGTTCCATAGCCCCCGCAGAAAGCGGGGGTGGTAAATTTTGATTAAAGATGAGCCCATGCCCTTTGCCAGACTGCTTGTTTTAGGCGTGGGCAAATAATGCGATGATAGCCAGTGGAATATGAGCAGCTGTTTTTAAACCTTTATTTATGTGAGCAGGGCTCTGACTCCAGAACGCCTCAGTTCGCATGCCAGCTTCACTATTTCCTAGCTCTGTGACTCTGGGTGGGTTTATTTACCCTTCGGGGGCCTCAGTTTGTCCAAATGAAAACAAGGGTAAGAATGGCACTGACTTGGGGCGCCTGGGTGGCGCAGTTGGTTAAGCGTCCGACTTCAGCCAGGTCACGATCTCGCGGTCCAGGAGTTCGAGCCCTGCGTCAGGCTCTGGGCTGATGGCTCAGAGCCTGGAGCCTGTTTCGGATTCTGTGTCTCCCTCTCTCTCTGCCCCTCCCCCGTTCATGCTCTGTCTCTCTCTGTCCCAAAAATAAATAAAAAAAAGTTGAAAAAAAAAATTAAAAAAAAAAAAAAAGAATGGCACTGACAGCGTCATTGTGTAGACCAGATGAAATAATCATGTAAAGTGCCACGGACTGTATCTGCTACATGGCAAGTACAGGGAAGCAGCCACTGTAAGTGCTCCCTACTGCTGCACGAAACCTACCCCGAAACCCTGTGCCTGAAAACAGTTGTTATTTCGAAGTGTCTGTGGATCAAGGGTCTGGGAGCGACTGAACAGGGAGGGCCCGGCTCCCTCACAGACTGCAACGGAGGTGTTGGCCAAGGCCGTGGCCATCTCTTGGAAGAACTTCCCAGCCCACCCGTGGGGGCCTCTCCACAGAGCTGCCTCATGACACAGCAGCTGATTTCTGCCTTGAAGCAAGCCGTCCAAGAGGGAGTGAGAGAATATCCCACGGTGGAAGCCACAGTCTTTTTATAATCTCATCTCCAAAGTGACACCCCATCACTTCCGGCCTATTCTATCCACTAGAAGCAAACTCGCAATCCCAGCGCTACTCAAGGGGAGGAAATGACACAAGGGTGTGAATTCCAGGAGGTGAGAACCCTGGGGGTCAACCTAAAGGCTGCCTCTGGCAGCTATTGTTACTTTTCTTTACAAATGCAGAGAACGAGCTTGTGCTTTTGTTACTTCTACTTTATATTTTCCCTTTAAATGAGAGAATTCCTCTACAGAGATCCAGGCTGGAAGAAAAAAAAGCCTCCGTTACCTTCCCTGTCACTAACGCGCTCATGTATCACAGCAACGAAGACAGGAGGCTTCTTTGTCCATTCCAAGGCCGCCATGGGCCCTCTTGGGTTTTACAACCAGCACGTATGTTCAGCTTTTTAGAGCACAGGCATAACTACCCCTGCAAACTCTACACCAAGCAGTAAATGTCCGGCTGCATCTCAGTTTCCAATTCCCTTCTGATCTCGCCTCTCTCCCTTTTGAGTGGCCTTTTAGGAGAAGCAATAACCCGCATGGCCCCTGACACTCCCATCCTCCAGGCAGCGGGGAGATTTACCTCTTACCAAGCAGCTTCTGGCTTCTCAGAAACTATACCTCTAATAGACAAGAGAAGCTTTTTAAAAAATTTTCAATGTTTATTTTGAGAGACAGAGACAGAGCTCGAGTGGGGGAGGAAGAGAGAGAGAGAGAGAGAGAGAGAGAGAGAGGAAGACACAGAATCCGAAGCAGAGTCCAGGCTCTGTGCTGACAGCTCGGCACAGAGAGTATGGGGCTCGAACCCACAAGCAGATTCTGACCTGAGCCAAAGTTGGACCTTGAACCAACTGAGCCACTCAGGTGTCCCTGCAACAGAAGCTTTTAAAATGTTCCTTTTATCTAATTTATAGAAATGGCCCCTAACAAACTAAGACAAGATGTCCACAAAGAGTGGGCTGAGTTTTCCCTTGTAATTTTTTTTGTATCATTGTGAAAAGCTAGAAATTATATAAATGCCCAAAACAAGTGACAGGTTGAGTAAACTATCCCATGTCCAAAGGGTAGTATATTCTCTGCAGCCATTAAAACAAAATTGTGTTGGATGGAACATGATGGCTGTTTTCGTGGGTCAAAACTGGTTAAATTGTGGTAATTTCATATGGTTCAGCCTAATGGAAGGATATTTCTTGGTATGCAAATGCAAAACAGTAGTTCTCTTTGGGGGACTGAATTATGGGAAATTTTACCCTTTAAAAAAATGGGGTTCCTGCTTTTCTCCAGTGAATACTTCCCATCAGTGTAATGTGTACAGATTATTAACTAAAAAAAAAAAAAAATCATGAGATAAATTTCAAGAGGCAAACACTATTGTCCTATTTTGTGTTAGTGATTTATAATGATTAGGCAAAGCAGCGGGGAGGCAGCTTCACCAGAGGGAGCAGATGTACCAGTTCTAGCCGGCTGGAGGGCATTCATCTCAATCCTGCAGAATGACCTCGCCTGGGTCACTCAGAAGACAAGTTTTGTCTCTAAGCGCCTGATCCCCGTTTGGGTTTAACTGAGACCAGCACAACTAAAGAAATGTGCTTATTTGGAGGGCCTGGCTGGCTCCGTCGGAAGAGCTAGTGACTCTTGCTCTTGGGGTCGTGAGTTCAAGCCCCATGTTGGGTGTAGGAGATCACTTAAATAAGTAAATGAGTAAGTGAGTGAGTGAGTGAGTAAATAAAGAAATAAATAAATAGGGGCGCCTGAGTGGCTCAGTCGGTGAAGCCTCTGACTTTGGCTCAGGTCACGATCTCATGGCTCTTGGGTTCAAGCACCGTAACAGGCTCTCTGCTGTCAGCGTACAACACGCTTTGAATCCTCTGCCCCTTCCCTGCTCATGCTCTCCCTCTGTCTCTCTTTCTCTCTCGAAAATAAATAAAGAAGTAGACTTAAAAAAAACAAAAACAAAATAGTTTTGGAAAATGTGCACATGCCGAGAATGTCTGAATTAGACACCTGCTCTTCTCTCCGGTGCCCGCTCTGCCTTCTTCAGGATCTAGTGTGGGTTTTACTTGCAGATTCCCTCTCCCATGGCTCAGCCGCAGTTTAGGGCATGGATGGATGGCCTAGACCCAGGCTAATCAGTGAATCGCACTTGCGCAAGGTGAGCATGAGATGGGATCAAAGCCAGAGCAAGAAGTCCATGGCCACAGCAACCTCGTCCAGGCTTTGTGGTGCATTTTCTTTTCTTTTTCTTTTTTTTAAGCAGGCTCCATGCCCAACATGGAGCCCAGCGTGGAGCCCAACATGGGGCTCATACTCATGACCCTGAGATCGAGACCTGAGCTGAAATCAAGAGTCAGACGCTTAACCCACCGATCCACCCAGGCACCCCTGTGGTGAATTTTCCATTCATTTACAGCACTACTTTCCTCACGCTTGTTCACACTGTGTGATCATTCCATGTTTATTCCTTTAATTGCTTATTATCTCTCATGGTTTCTTTGGGTCGGGAATTCAGACAGGGCTTAGTGGGGCTATTGCATGATATCTGGAGCCTCAGCTAGAAGACCCTAAGGCAGGGGCTCGAAGCCTCTGAAGTCTTGGCACTCATCTGGCCACAGACGGTGGTGTCAGCCCAGGGCCTACCTGGGGATGCTGTCTGCCAGGCCTTTCCTTGTAGCCTAGGCCTCCTTGCCACATGGTGGTTGGGTTCATGGGCAAATGTCCCAAGAGTCAGGCAGGAGCTGTATCCCTTTTATGACCTAGCCCCAGAAGCCATACAGCATCATTTGTGCTGGATTCCCTGGGTTACTGGTTGGGCGGTCGCACGGCCTCTCCCAACCCAGATTTAACAAGAGTAGAGATTCCAGGTCAGTGCCACCGTGAGAAGGACATGTAAAATGGGATAGACAGATCGTTGGAAGATGCATTGCGTCTCAGGGGCTGATTGCCCTTTATTACTGCTCTTGGCACATTTTTTCCAGTTTGGTGGTTGCTGTTGTTGGCTTTTTAGTTTCTTTTTTAGTTTTCTAGTCTTCCCTACCGTGTTATTGTTTCCTCAGGTAGATCCATCCCTTGGGTAAGGCAAATGGAACAGCTGTCCTGAGCCTCTCACTTGGGAGCAACCCTCAGGGGGCTGCATCTTATGACATTTACGTCCCCTCTATGGGTAGCCCTGCATCCAAGTTTCTTTTTTCTATTTTCGTCTCCCTTCCGTGTTGGAAGCTTTTTTCTAATGAGTCTGAGAGAATGTGTGGTGTATTCTCAAATGCATCGTGCTCCTCAGCTGTCGGTCAATTCTCCTCTAAATAGCTGATCGTAAGTGCTGTTTTTGTAGATGCAACTGGTGGTGGGACAGCAGGTCAGCTTTTTGGCTGGGGGACCCCCGAATGTCAGTAGCCGACGGTCTTCTCTCTCAGGCTGTTCGGTTTCTCCAGGGAACAATCGTTTCTCTCCTGCCCAAAGGGGTATAGCCTGACTACTTACTTTCGGGGGCCAGGCGGGAAACAGAGGCCCTGGGTCTCCCTGTTGGGAATGCAGGCCCTTGTCACTCTCCTGGTTTTCGGTCAGGAGCCTCCCCTGCACCCACACTGTGTCTGGCGTCCCTGGGTCAGGAGCATCTCAGGTTCAAATTAAACTCATCCAGAGAATAAATCTCCCATCTCCTGCCAAGGGAGCAGCACAGGGTAGAATGGGGCTCCAGGTGTCTCACAGCACCTTCTATCTGACGCATTCCTTATATCTGGCAAACTCTGAGTAGCTCCCTGTGGCCACTATGGCAACTTACCACAAACTTCATGACTTAAAACAACAGAAATTTATTCTCCCGCAAGTCTGGAGGCCAGAAGTCCGCAGTCAGTTACACTGGTCCAAAATCAGAGTGTCAGCAAGACAATGCTCCCTCCACAGCTCTCGGGAAGAATCCACACCTTGCCTCCTCAGCCTTGCTGGCTGCTGGCATGCCTTGGCTTGTGGTCATATCGGTCCAGTCTTTAAGGCCACCATCTTTATTACTATTATTTTTTTGGAGAGAGAGAGAAGGTGCACCTGAGAGGGGGAGAGGGGCACAAGGACAGAGAAAGAGAGAGAGAGAGAAAGCGAGAGTCTCAAGCAGGCTCCATGCTAAGGGCAGAGCCTGATGTGAGTCTCAATCCCACAACCCTGGGATAATGACCTGAGCCAAACTCAAGAGTCAGATGCTCAACCAACTGAGCCACCCAGGAGCCCCAAGGCCACCATCTTTAAATTCCTCTCTGCCCCATCTTCACATGGCCTTCTCTTCCATGTCTATGTCAAATCCCCTCTGCTTCTTTTAATAAGGAGTACATTTTGGAAGGTCCATGAGGGGTGAATATTTGCTTTCTTTTTTTTTTTTTAATGTTTATTTATTTGAGAGAGAGAGAGAGAACAAGCATCTCAAGCAGACTCCACACTCAGTGCAGAGCCCAATCCCACAACCCTGGGATCATGACCTGAGCTGAAATTAGAAGTCAGTCACTCAACCAACTGAGCCACCCTAGGCCTTTTGCTTGCTTCTTTCTTTCTTTCTTTCTTTCTTTCTTTCTTTCTTTCTTTCTTTTGTGCTTGTTTTTGAGAGACAGAGAGAGAGAGAGAGAGCAAGAGAGAGCATGAGCAGGGGAGGAACAGAGAGAGGGAGACAGAGGATCCAAAGCAAGCTCTGTGCTGACAGCACAGAGCCCAATTCAGGGCTCAAACCCATGAACCACGAGATTATGATCTGACCTAGAGTCAGACACTTAACTGACTGAACCACCCAGGTACCCCAGAATGTGCTCTCACTTGGTCCCCTCTGCAGGGCCTTATGGTGTAGCTTCCTCTGCTCTACTAGGTCAGTACTATTCCCTCAATACAGGCATAGTCAGAGATATTGTGGGTTCCGGTTCCAGACCACTGCAATAAAGTGAAAATTGTACTAAAGTGAGCCAAATGAACTTTTTGGTTTCCCAGTGCCTATAACAGTTACGTTTACAGGTTTTCATGGTTTGTGGGATAGAGTCCTACCTCGGGCTCTGCACTGGCATCATGGAGGCTGCTTGGGATTCTCTCTCTCCCTCTCTGTCTGCCCCTCCCTCACTTGCTGTGCTCTCCCTCTCAAAATAAACAAATAAACATTTTTTTAAAAGTTGCGTTTAGGGGCGCCTGGGTGGCGCAGTCGGTTAAGCGTCTGACTTCAGCCAGGTCACGATCTCACGGTCCAGGAGTTCGAGCCCCACGTCGGGCTCTGGGCTGATGGCTCGGAGCCTGGAGCCTGTTTCCGATTCTGTGTCTCCCTCTCTCTCTGCCCCTCCCCCGTTCATGCTCTGTCTCTCTCTCTGTCTCAAAAATAAATAAACGTTAAAAAAAAAAAAGTTGCGTTTACATGATATTGTAGTCTATTTATTAAGCGTGCAATTGCATTGTGACTAAAAAAAAGTATATCCTTTAACTTAAAAGTACTTTATTGCTACAAAATGCTAACCATCATCTAAACTTTCAGTGAATCATAATCACTGATCACAGACCACCAAAACAAATATGATAATAATGAAAACGTTAGAAATATTGTGAGGTGGGGTGCCTGGGTGGCTCAGTAGGTTAAGAGTCTGACTCTTGGTCTACAACCCAACAATTGCACTACTAGGTATTTATCCAAGGGATACAGGTGTGCTGTTTCAAAGGGACACAGGCACCCCAATGTTTATAGCAGAGCTATCGACAATAGCCAAAGTGTGGAAAGAGCCCAAATGTCCATTGATGGATGAATGCATAAAGAAGATGTGGTATATATATGTATATATATATATATATATATATATATATATATATATATAATGGAGTATTACTCAGCAATCAAAAAGAATGAAATCTTGCCATTTGCAACTACGTGGATGGAACTGGAGTGTATTATGCTGAGTGAAATTAGTCAGAGAAAGACAAATATCATATGACTTCACTCATGTGAGGAATTTAAGATACAAAACACATGAACAGAGAAGGACAAAATGTAAGAGATTCTTAAATACAGAGAACAAACTGAGGGTTGCTGAAGGGATGTGTGGGAGGGGGGATGGGCTAAATGGGCAAGGGGCATTAAGGAAGACACTTCTCAGAATGAGTACTGGGTGTTATACGTAGGGAATGAATCACTGGAATAATGAAATCATTATTGCACTATACACTAACTAAATTGGATGTAAATTTAAAAATTAATTAATTAATTAACTAATTTATTTTTAAAAAAGGAGTCTGGCTCTTGGTTTCAGCTCAGGTCATGATCTCACGGTTTGTGAATTTGAGCCCCGTGTGAGCACGATAAAACCAGGAACGCCCAGACTTCTCCACGTTCCAAAAATGTGTTGACATCTTGCTATGGTCTGAATGTGTGTGGCTCCCAAAGTGTTATGTGTTGACATCCTAACCCCCAGAGGTGATGGTGTTAGGAGGTGGGACTTTGGGGAGATGGCTGGGTCATGAGGGTGGAGTCTCGTGAATGGGCTTAGTCCCCTGGAAAAGAGACCCCGAGACCTTCCGCCCTGTGAGGACAAGGAGAGAATTCTGCGAGGCAGAAGCCCTCACCCAACCATGCTGGCTCTCTGATCTTGGACTTTGAGCTTCCACACTGTAAGGAATAAAGTTCTGCTGTTTATAAGCGCCCAGTCTTCCTGAGTGGACTGAGCATACTTCTTGGCAGTGGATGTAACCCGCCTCCTTGTTCTGGGAGGCTTACACTTGTTTTGGTCCTTGACTGTCATTTTGGATGAGTTTCAAGTGGAAATAAATATTAACATATGTGTTTAATATACAGTGTGTAACCACATGTCTCTCCACTGGTTTTAAATATTTTTACAAATAGCTTTATTACTTCTTCCATTTGTTACACTATTTATTTGCTTGTTTTCAAAAATAGTCTCATACTAAGGGTAAGACAACGAAACGCTAGAAATCACGCCTCTTACCTAAATGCAATGGTTGAAATTCAAGTCCACTGTTAACCACGTTTTTTAAAGCATATCCCAAACATTATGGCATTTTTGTCTTTACATACTTTGTACCTCTTTTAAAAATCTCCCTTTTCTTATAATGCCAGTATCACATCTGATAAAATTGTCAGTAATGACTTGATCATCTAATATCCAGTTCATTTTTTTTTTCAACGTTTATTTATTTTTGGGACAGAGAGAGACAGAGCATGAATGGGGGAGGGGCAGAGAGAGAGGGAGACACAGAATCGGAAACAGGCTCCAGGCTCTGAGCCATCAGCCCAGAGCCTGACTCGGGGCTCGAACTCCCGGACCGCGAGATCGTGACCTGGCTGAAGTCGGACGCTTAACCGACTGCGCCACCCAGGCGCCCCTATCCAGTTCATTTTCAATTTTCTCTGATTATCTCAAAAATATCTTCTCATGGGAGAACCGGGATCGGGAACCAAACAAGGACCACATGCGACTCTTGGTGTCTCTAGAGTCTCTTAGCTAAAGCGGCCCCCTCCCTTTTCCTCATGCCATTGCCTAGTTGAATCTCCAACTTTAAGAAGACACATAAGAAACATGGGGTGCCTGGGTGGCTCAGTTGGTTGAGCGACTGACTCTTAATTTTGGCTCACATCATGATTCCAGGGGCGTGGGATCAAGCCCTATGTCTGACTCCGTGCTGAGTGTGGAGCCTGCTTAAGATTCTCTCTCTGTCTCTGTCTCTGTGTGTCTCTCTCTCAAAAAAAATTTTTTTATATTCCCTACAGTGCTCCAAAATGGCTTTGAGAGTCTAACGGAGCGCACTGTTCCTCGATAGAAAGACGTGTGAAGGCAACTAACAAGTCTAACAGAATCAGCTCGGTCTTGCTCCGATACCAAACCCCACCCCAGACATTTTGTCCCCACACAGCCCTTTTACTCTGAAATTCAGACTTTTTGAAAAGGCATCTGTTTTTCACCCACAGATCTTAAGTAGCCCTATCCAGGCAGTTATTTTTGGATCAAATACAATCCAGGAGAAGGCGGAGACCCCAGATAACAAATTCCTTCTGCAGGGCACGCTCGCTGCCCTTGGTGAATTTCCTCACAGTCGCGTACAAACCGCTGTTACAGAAGAAAGTCTAAGGATCTGCCTCTTGAATTGCTTCAGAATATCACTGAAACAAGTATGAGAAAAGGAAGTTTCTCTTTTTTGCTGGAGGAAGAGCGGTGGCTCCCATACCTTCCTCTTATATTTGAGGGTCTGCCCACTGTATTAGTTTCCTCGAGCCACTGTCACAAAGTTCCACAAACGGGGGGCTGAAAACAACAGCAACGCATTCTCACAATTCTGGAGGCTCAAAGTGCAGAATTGGGGCGCCTGGGCGGCTCAGCTGGTGAAGCATCGTACTTGAAGCATCAGGTGATGATCGCACAGTCTGGGAGTTTGAGCCCCGCATGGGGCTCTGCGCTGACAGCTCAGAGCCTGGAGGCTTCTTCAGATTTTGTGTCTCCCTCTCTCTCTGCCCCTCCCCCGCTCACACTCTGTCTCTCTTTCTCTCAAAACTAAATAAAACATTAAAAAATTAATAAATAAAAAATGAAAATAAATAAAAGTGCAAAATCAAGGCGTCAGCAGGGCCATGCCCTCTCAGAAGTCTCTAGGGAAGGATCAGTTTCATGCTTCTCTTCCAGCTTCTGGTGTTGCCGGCAAGCTCCTTGGGGTTCCTGGGCTTGTAGACGTTATCACTCCAATCTCTGCCTCCAGCATCATGTGGCCTTCTGCCTTATGTGTCTCTTTCTTGGTTTTGTCTTCTTCTTTTTTTTTTTTTTAATTTTTTTTTAATGTTTATTTATTTTTGAGACAGAGAGAGACAGA
The DNA here is from genome assembly GCF_016509475.1 of Prionailurus bengalensis. Taxonomy (NCBI): domain Eukaryota; kingdom Metazoa; phylum Chordata; class Mammalia; order Carnivora; family Felidae; genus Prionailurus; species Prionailurus bengalensis. The sequence continues at coordinate 136,839,175 of NC_057355.1, read as the reverse complement.
GCGTGAACGGGGGAGGGTCAGAGAGAGGGAGACACAGAATCTGAAACAGGCTCCAGGCTCTGAGCTGTCAGCACAGAGCCGGACACGGGGCTCGAACTCATGGACCGCGAGATCATGACCAGAGCCGAAGTCGGCCGCTTAACCGACTGAGCCACCCAGGCGCCCCCCTTGGTTTTCTCTTCTTATGAGAACACCAGTCTCGGGTGCCTGGGTGGCCAGTCAGTTAAGGATCTGACTCTCGGTTTCAGATTGTGTCACGGTCTCGTGGTTCATGGGTTTGGTCCCCACGTCAGGCTCTGTGCTGACCATGGGGAGCCTGCTTGGGATTCTCTCTTTCTTCATCTCTCTCTGCTGCTCCCCCGCTCACCCTCTCACTCTCTAAAAATAAATAAATAAACTTGAAGAAAATTTAAAAACACCAGTGTCTGGGTTAAGGCCCACCCTGATCCAATATGACTTCATCCTAATGACTTACATTGCAAAGGTCCTATTCCAAATAAGGCCATGTTCTGAGTTTCCAGGGGGCCATGAATTCGTGGAGAACACTATTCAACCTGGTGTGCAGTTGAGATACAGAAGCTATGGAGCCAACCTTCTTTTGTAGAAAATGAAAACTGGTGAACATTTTCCTCGTCTCCCTGTCAGGTACCACACAGATGTGAGACCTGGGCTTGGCCAGTAAAACACCCTTGCATAGGATTCTGTATCTGGACCTAGAGCTTTTTCATAAAAAAGCAGAAGAGGAGAAGGGGTACTTGGGTGGCTCAGACGGTTAAGCGTCTGACTCTTGGTTTTCGGCTCAGGTCTTGACCTCACGGTTTCATGAGTTTGAACCCTGCCATCAGGCTCCACGCTGACAGTACGGAGCCTGCTTGAGATTCTCCGTCTTCCTCTCTCTCTGCCCCTCCCCTACGTGCACTGTCTCTGTCTCTTTCAAAAATAAACTTAAAAAAAAAGTGGGGGGCGCCTGGGTGGCTCAGTTGGCTGGGCATCTGACTTCGGCTCAGGTTATGATCTTGCAGTCCATGAGTTCAAGCCCCGCATCGGGCTCTGCTCTGACAGCTCAGAGCCTGGAGCCTGCTTTGGATTCTGTGTCTCCCTTTCTCTCTCTGCCCCTCCTCTGCTCACACACTCTCTCTCTCTCAAAAATAAGTAAACATTGGAAAAAAATTAAAGAAAAAAAAAGAAGTTGGCCCATAAAAAAAAAACAAAAAAACAGGGGGCGCCTGGGTGGCTCAGTTGGTTAAGTGTCTGACTTCAGCTCAGGTTATGATCTCACGGTTTATGAGTTCGAGCCCCATGTCAGGTTCTCTGCTGACAGCTCAGAACCTGGAGCCTGCTTCAGTTTCTGTGTCTCCCTCCCTCTCTCTGCTCCTCCCCCACTCATACTCTGTCTCTCTCTCTCTCAAAAATAATACACACTAAAAAAAAAAAAAGCAGGAGAGGAGAGATTCTTCTAGGTGGTCAGGTGCACTTGTCAGCTTCTATCATGGTAAAAAAAAAATACACCTCCAAATCTCAGTGATTTCCACCAGCAAATATGTTTCTCACTCACAGTTCTGTGGACAGGATGTTGGTGACCTGTGGCCGGGCTGGTTTCTATTGGACTTCCAGAGGCTGGGCTCCAGGCTGCAAGTTGGGTTCAAGTGTGCTTCATGTCTTTGCAGGGCTGTGGCTGGAGGAGCCGCAGCTCCAGGGAGTATGTTCTTCTCATGCAAGAGGGCAGGAGAGTGGGGCAGGAACGCTGCTCAGAAAGGGCACACCATCATTTCAGCCATATTCCATGGGCAGGGCAGATCCCATGGCCACGCCCAAAGCCAGCGGGTCAGGGAGGCTTGGGGTGGAAGCAGAGAGAAGGAATCCCTCCTGGAGTGTAACAGAATCTAGCACGCCACGGCAGCATCAGATGCCATATGGCAGCAGTGTCCTGGTCTGGTTCTGAGCCAATTTCTAATCTTGTTTCTCAAGCCAGTTCTGTGCGATACCCAAAAGCCTTTGGTAAATTCCTTTGCAGCTTCAACCGGCCAAAGTCAGCTTCTCTAGCTTGCAACTAAGAGTCTTGAATGAGATGCGGGATATTAACTCCTCTTTGGCTTTAAGCATGCCTTGGTGGTCACTGGCCCAGTGTCTCTCAGCTCCCAGCCCACCCATCTACCTGCTCTGTTGCTGGGACTCTGAAAACTATACTCCAGAATCCTTGGCCAGCTGATTTTCCAATGGATCCAGCCCCTGTAAAGAAAGACTGGCAGGGAGAAAGACTTTCCCGTTGCTTGACCCTCCTGTCTGCGTTGTCTTGGCAACAGTGGTCAGTTCCCAGCCTCTGTGTTCCTTCAGCACCTCTGAACCTACTCCATGGTGCCCTCACAATGCACCAGCAGTGGCTGGACAGTGCCCCCTTTCCAGGTGTGTTTTCCCAATAGGGCCAGTTGGTGACTGGGTCACCTCCCAGGTTAGGGACCTCCAGGTTGAGTACGTTCTCCCATGAGTGCAGCTTTGAGGCCTCCTCTCTTCCCTGTTGTGGGATGGACTTTGGGCTCTCAGGGGTCCCGGAGCGTTTCAAGAAGGCGTCTACACTGCATGGTCACACCAGGACAGAACACAGTCTTGTGGCATCACTGGGTGCCATCCCCACTGGGCAGTCCCTGGTGAGAACCTGACCCTGTCCTGCATGCATATCACAGAGGTGTCTGTATCCAGAGTTTCCCTACAGAAAGCTAGGAAAATTCCAGCACAGCCCCTGGACTCTCAATAGAGCTTCACATGCAGCCCTTCCCTCTCAGTCCCCTCGCACAATAGCCCCACTCTCTTTTTTTCCTGGTAGACCCTGATGGGCCAATAAAACCGGACACTAAATCATTACCCTTTGATAAACTGGCTTTGCTTGCCCAGAGGGCTGGAAGAATTCATTCTGCATTTACCACCGGAAAGAGAAGGGAAATATTTGGAAATATTTGCACTGGGGTGAATGCTTGGAGGTGAGGGGGAGTCCCCCTTCTTAAATTGTATTGAACCCTTCCAAAGCCGGGATGAAAATGAGGAAAAACAAAACTTAAATTTCCATATTTAAAAAGTTCATATACTGCCTCAGCTTTAAACCAAAAAAAAAAAAAAAAAAACTTAAAAATACACACAAAAAGTCATAGACGTTAAATGAACAATATTAAATCAAAGTGACGGGTGATGTTTTACTGAAACTGAATCACTGTGAATCACTGGTGTGTGGTTTAATGGGGGAAAAGTGTACTTTTAACTTGAGTTTTGCTTTGTTTTGGATAATGGACCATTATTTGAATCACTGACATTATTACCGTTTATTCCTTTTATGAATAATAAACTCCTTTTTAACCACCTAGTCATAATTTTAATGAGCCAATCCATTTAATCATGTACCCCCAAATTATAACATAGAGGGGCACCTGGCTGGCTCAGTTGGTAGAGCATGAAACTCTTGATCTTGGGGTTGTGAGCTCAAGTCCCACGTTGGGTGGAGAACCCACTTAAAAACAAAACAGGGGCGCCTGGGTGGCTCAGTCGGTTGAGCGTCTGACTTCAGCTCACATCATTATCTGGCGGTTCCGTGAGTTCAAGCCCCACATTGGGCTCTGTGTTGACGGCGCAGAGTCCGGAGCCTGCTTCGGATTCTGTGTTTCCCTCTCTTTCTGTCCTTCCCCTGCTTAGGCTCTGTCTCACTCTCAAAAATAAATAAACATAAAAAACCCACAAAATATAATCAGGAAAATATTTAAATAGTATTTCGTGGAACCTCTTCGTGGTTTATTTGTAAACCTTACTGTTAGTACCTACTGTCACATTGGATGGGAAGACGATTAGAGCTGCAAAACCCTTCGTTTCATAGGACCATCTTTCTCTTGCCATCTTTCTCTATTTGAACTTCAGTGAGACATTTGCCTTTGATGATACTGGATACTGATTCATCTGCCATGAACATGACCCTAGTCCAAATGGAAAACCAGGTTTTAAAATCACGAGGTGGCCCTTGGTTCTGGGGTGGGCATCCAGATGACCCAAAAATGAAAACACAACTTTTGAAACTTTTGGTAGAATTCAGAGACCACCGCCCCCTCCCCGGCCCCGCCCCAGAATATACCTACAGACCCTAGTTTGAAAAGTACCACCCTGAGTTATGAAGGGAGAAGGTTAGGATGAAAAGAGGTTGCTCAGGGGCTGCAGGCATGGGTCCTGGAGGTATCCACTGCCGCCCTGCCAAAACAGTCTAGGAAGACTCCAATAGAGGAAGGAAGTGGGAGTGAATTTCCAAGGACAAGAACAGATAATGCCTATCCATGCAAGGAAGAAGTGGCTTCCTCCAGGCAGCCTGGTGCAATCCTACCCAGAGTGGGGCTCCTTCTGGAAGTAAATAACATAAGATATATGATTGCAGGGGTGCTTGGCTGGCTCGGTCAGTAGATCATGTGACTCTTGATCTCGAGGTTATGAGTTTGAGCCCCACGATGGGTATAGAGATAGCTTAAAAATAAAAAAAAATCTTTAAAAAAATGTTCAAAGGGTGATGTCAGCTATACTTCAAAAATAAAAATAAAAATAAAAAAACAAGGGGCACCTGGGTGGTTCAGTTGGTTGAGTGTCCAACTCTTGATTTTGGCTCAGGTCATGATCCCAGAGTCATGGGGTCGAGCCCTGGGTCAGGCTCCGCATTGTGTGTGGAGCCTGCTTCAGATTCTCTCTCTCCCTCTGCCCCTCTCCCCTGCTCACACATGCTCTCTCTCTCTCTCTAAAAAAGAAAAAAAAATCTTAAAAACAAAACGATATATAATTGCCTTTCCACTGTGCTTTCCTGAAACTCAAGCTGCAAACTTCTCAAAATCTCAAAAATGGTGGAGTTAAAAGATTTAAGTAAATCCAGTATAGTGTAATTACATTTTATGTGAATTTTAATTACGCAATCTGAATTACAGTAATGTAAAAATATGAGTAAGGCCTCATGTTATGTCCCATCATTGAAATACAAAACGCACCAATTAAAAAATTAATAAATACGGGAGCCTGAGTGACTCAGTTGGTTGAACAGTGGACTCTTGATTTCTACTGGGGTCATGATCCCAGGCTTGCGACATGGAGCCCTGCCCTTGGCTGTGTGCTGAGTGTGAAGTCTGCTTAAGATTCTCCCCCTCCTTCAGGGTCCCTGGGTGGCTCAGTTAAGCCTCTGACTTCAGCTCTGGTCATGATCTTGAGGTTTGTGAGTTCCAGCCCCACATCAGGCTCTGTGCTGATGGCTTGGAGGCTGGAGCCTGCTTTGGATTCTGTGTTTTCTTCTCTCTCTGCCCCTCCCCTGCTCAAGCTCTGTCTCTCTCTGTCCCTCAAAAGTAAATAAAACGTTAAAAAAAAAAAAAAGATTTTCTCTCCCTCTGCCACGCCCCTGCTTGCGTGCACTCTCCCTCCACTTCTCTTGAGAAATAAAAATAAATCTAAAATTTAAAAAATTAATATTTATTTATTTTTGAGAGAGAGAGAGAAAGAGAGAGAGAGGGAGAATGCAAGTGGGGGAGGGGCAGAGAGAGAGGGAGACACAGGATCCAAAGTAGGCTCCAGGCTCTGAGCTGTCAGTACAGAGCCTGACATGGGGCTCCAACCCACAGACTGCAAGATCATGACCTGAGCCGAAGTTGGACACTTAACCAACTGACACCCAGACACCCCTAAAAATTTAAAAAAATATATTCAAGAATCCCTTAATTGCACAACAGGAGGGACAGGGGATTGTACGCTATTCGTGAAGTTGCCACAGGGTGGCGCCACTTTAGCGGATAAACAGAAGTACACCTCCTGAGTCAGCCTCAGGGCTGTTTGGGTGTACTGGGACTTCTGAGTTCAAGTGGTCTTGGAAGTGCTGAAGCTGAAAGATGCATCATTGTTGTAATCACTTCCATGGAAAGGTCAGCTGAGATAAAGTGCTATGAAGGACAGTCACTGTGACAGCTCTTGCTTGCTATTCCTGTATGTGTGAGCATTTTGCAAAATACCAGAGACGGCACAGAGAGCAAATTGTTCAGGGGCACCTGGCTGGATCAGTCAGTAGAGCACGTGACTCTTGATCTCCAGGTTGTAAGTTTGAGCTTCGTGTGGGGTGTAGAGATTACCTAAAAAAAATAAATCTTAAAAAAAAAGTTCAAAGGATGATGTCAACTCTACTTCGATAATAAAGGTTAAAAAAACAAGGGGCTCCTGGGTGGCTCAGTTGGTTAAGTGTCCAACTCTTGATTTTAGCTCCGGTTGTAATTTCACAGTTCATGAGTTTGAGTTTGAGCCTTGAATCCTCTGTGCACTGACCGTGTGGAGCCTGCTCGGGATTTTCTCTCTCCCTCTCTCTCTGCCACTCCCACACTTACACACGTGTGTGTGCGCGTGTGTGTGCTCTTTCTCTCAAAATAAAATAAACTTAAATTTAAAATAAGACACATTTTGGGGCGCCTGGGTGGCTCAGTCCGTTAAGTGTCCGACTTTGGCTCAGGTCACGATCTCGCGGTATGTGAGTTCGAGCCCCGCGTCGGGCTCTGTGCTGACTGCTCAGAGCCTGGAGCTTGTTTCAGATTCTGTGTCTCCCTCTCTTCCTGACCCTCCCCCGTTCATGCTCTGTCTCTCGCTGTCGCAAAAATAAATAAACGTTAAAAAAAAATTAAAAAATAAAATAAAATAAAATAAAATAAGACACATTTTGGGGCGCCTGGGTGGCTCAGTCGGTTGAGCGTCCGACTTCAGCTCAGGTCACGATCTCACGGTTAGTGAGTTCGAGCCCCGAGTCAGGCTCTGGGCTGATGGCTCAGAGCCTGGAGCCTGTTTCCGATTCTGTGTCTCCCTCTCTCTCTGCCCCTCCCCCATTCATGCTCTGTCTCTCTCTGTCTCAAAAATAAATAAACATTAAAAAAATAAATAAATAAAAATAAAATAAGACACATTTTTAAAAAGTTCAGTGGGAGCACAATACTACAATGGTTGTAGAATTTGTGCTCTGAGGCTCAAGCCCCCAACATTACAGTTATTCTTACAGGAAAATTATTCTTGACTTACTGGGTTTTAAATGGTACAAGTCTCCTTGTCATTAAATGTGATGGATCAGATTCTGATTCTTAGCAGTAGATCAGCTCTGCTGGAAAGGGAGCCCTCCCAGCCTGTCCCAGAAAACCCAATTCATTCCAGGATACACTAAAAGAAACAGGCAGGATTTTTTTTTAAGTTTATTTATTTATTTGAGCAATCTCTACACCCAAAAAGGGGCTCAAACTTCTGACTCTAAGACCAAGAGTTTCATGCTCTTCCAAATGAGCCAGGCAGGCACCCCAAAACAAGCAGTTTCTCAGCTCCGTTTCCTAGTATGTTATTTTTATCCACCTCCTCTCATTGAATCCTTCGAGACCTACCTGCTACTGTTCTACACCTGTCCACCCTACAGGTGATCTCTTATCCATTTCTTTCCTTCCTGCAACAGACAAGGAAGCTGAGGCTCAGAGAGGTTGGTTAATTTGCCCAAGACCCCACAGCTGGCTATTTGTGGAGCTGGGATTTGAACTTACATCAAGTTGACACCCAAGCCTGCTTTATTCCTCCACATCAGCGTGCCATTAAGCTATGCTCGGTGCTGTTATCTCTGCCGTCAGAAATTCAGCAGAAATAAACAGGTGTCTGTGTGTGATAGGGTGGAGAGAAGGCATTTCTCAACGAGATATCATTGCTCTTTCATAAACCATTAGAACATTCCAAGAGTCCTTGGACAAGATGATTTTAAAGATTATTTCAGCAGAAGTCACACCTCTCCAGACATAATGTCACCATGTGTGGTTAACAGCAATGGCATGTCCATCAGCAAACTTCCCAATCAGCGATTCACTTGCAAGGTTTCAGTCTAGTTGAGTCAGCAGCCTGGTAATTTCACGGAGTCAAGGAGAGGTTGATGGAGGCAGGACAGAAAGGGTAGAGAATTGTGATAAAGCAGGAAGATCACAAACCACAAATGCTTCCCAATTCTTTGGGACACTGTAATGTTATTTATCCATCCACTAGCCAAACACAAATGAGGAAGTAAAAGCATGAGATCCTGGATCACTTACTCATTGCCAGATTAACACCAGCCAGCTGCCGTGTAAAACAGCATCGTTCTGGTTGTGTTCTTGATTAAACTAAAAATAGAAATGAAGTTGAATCCCCTAAGTATGATTATAGGGGACATACATACTACGTTTTTCTTTTCAAAACGTTTTTACACCTGTTGTGTTATCTCTGCACAACCTCCCTGCCTTGACGAAATTTTTATTACAGCACCATTGCCCTGTAGTTAATGTTTAGGGCGTATGTCCGTCTCTCCCAGTGGTTTATGGCCTTCTTCAGGGCAGAGACCTTGCCATATTTATGCATTTATAAAGCCCTAGCATCTGGCAAGCTATTGGCTGGGGCTTGTTTCGTTGAGAAAGATAGAAACCCACTGGATGCAATTTAAGCAAAAAGGGGCTTTGTTTCAAGGAGCCCCAGGGCAGGGGTGCAGCCACATCCCAGGAGAACAGGCACCAGGCTCTCTCACTGTTCCTCATCTGCCTCATTCACACCTCCTCCGTGCAGAAGTGTCTTTCCCTGCTTCGTGGACCCCTCGACTAAAACCCGGGCTGTCAGCATAGCTCCTGAGTCAAGGAGCGACTAGTCCAACCGGGAGCCCGGAGCCTCATCACCCCCGCCAACTCCCTAGTCCCCAGGGGTTGAGACTCTGATTGGCCCAACCTCGGTGAGGTGTTCACTTCCAGTCCAATCAACTGTGGCCAGAGGGGTGTGGTCCAATCGCAGGAGCAAGGTTGTTCCTATGGTAACCACTTGGCAAGGGCAGGAAGGAAGAAGGCACAATTCCCTGAAAAAAAAGGGGAAGGGGCGGGGCAGTCGAACAATAGGGGGCCATATCCCGTATATACTTGGTGCTCCATAAATGCTTAGCGATCTGCCTGGCTCTAAAGGCTGCAGGGTGCTGGCCTTCTTTTAGCTCCCCAAGTACAGTGGGACCTCTTTCTGGTCTCAGGGCCCCCGGACTCTTTTCCCCTTGGCTCTTCTGCACCTGCACCCCCTCGGCCTGGCTAATTCCTGCTCCTCAGTCTGGGTTCAACACCTCTTCAGATGGCCTCTCCTGACCCCCTTCCAGAATATCCTGCTCTAGGGGTGCCTGGGTGGCTCAGTCCGTTAAGCGTCCAACTTTGGCTCAGGTCATGATCTCATGGCGTGAGTTCGAGCCCCGCGTCAGTCTCTGTGCTGACAGCTCAGAGCCTGGAGCCTGCTTCAGATTCTGTGTCTTCCTTTCTCTCTGCCCCTACCCCCATCCCCCTTCATGCTCTCTCTCTCTCTCTCTCTCTCTCAAAAATAAACGCTTTTTAAAAATTTAAAGAAAGAAAAGAATATCCTTCTCTATTTCTTGAAAACATTAATGACCGGGTGGTTCCTTGTTCACCTCTAGCCTTCCCCCCAAGATTCTTCCAGCCTGGGCAGAAGCTCCAATAACTCCTCCCACAAAGGGATAACCCTTGTACCTTTGGGGTGGGGGATAGCAGGGAAGTTCAGTCCCCAGTAGTCAAACTTTGACCAATAGGAGGTGGGAGAAGCAGCTAAATTCTTACCCTTTTCCCCTCAATGGACTGTCCTGAAGTGAAATTTATGTGGCTTTTGAGAAGCAGGTCCTGCATGATGGAGCCCCCTCGTATTGATGACGGCCCCTCCCTCACTTCTCTGTCCCTCATTCCAGCTCTCTGGGATTGCAGGGCCTTAGAAACTAGTAGCAAATGGGCCTTTGCCTCAGGCTTTCCCTCTTTCTCTCTTTCTCCCTTTCTTTCTTTCTTTCTTTCTTTCTTTCTTTCGAGTTTATTTTATTTATTGGGGAGGGAGGGGCGGAGAGAGAGAGGGAGAGAATCCCAAGCTCTCAGCACAGTGCCCCACTCAGGCTCCATCCCATGAACTGTGAGATCATGACCTGAGCTGAAATCACGAGTCTGCCACTCAACCAATGGAGCCACCCAGGCGCCCCCTCAAGCTTTTCTGGGGACCTCAGGCCAAGTTACAAACTCTAGCCGGCATAAATAAGAAATTGGCTTTTGTTTAAGCGCAGAGCTTAAACAGCGTGTCAGAAATCCCCCTGGCTCCATCCTGGGCTCCACTTTCCTCCACTTTGGTTTTATTCGTATTCAGGGAAAGCCTGGGAGAAGGGGCAAGGTGAGGCCCAGGAAATGCCAAATTGGGTATGGTGTGGGGACAGGAGAGCACCACATTTGCACATGGTAGGGAGTTTATGATCTCCCCCTCTTCCCATCCAGGACAGACCCTCAGAGGGGAGAAGGGGGCACCTGCCCCCAACTCTCGCCTCCCACACCGACTACTTAGAGAACTAATTCTGTGGGAACTGGTGTAGGAGACCAGAGCTGGGGCCGGCCAGTCTTACTTCAATGATGGCCTGTCCCCGAAGCAAAGTTCGGGCCCTTCCAACCCGATGTCCAAGCCGACGCTGGCCCTCTCTACTCCACAGCACCATGGAGGCCTGTCTGCCCCAAAGCTCTCAGACGCAGAGCCTTCCCAGGGGTCCAAATGGCCTCCATATCTGAGTCGACCAAGTGCTGAGTCTGCCCAGCAGTCAGGGACCCCAGGTTCGAAGCAGCCGGGAGGGTCCTCCTTCACTACAAGCTTTCTGCCAGGTAGACCCTCCCCCTTCCCCTGGGGAAACTGTCCTGAGGAATTTGCCCCTAGAGGAGAGTCAGGACTTACCCAGAGACCCAGGCCAGAGGCTCTGTCATAGGGTCACCCCCCACCCCCGCCCCATGTGGGTTTTCTGGGCCTCAATCCTTCTTCTCTTCCCTGCCTTAGCAATCGCACTGCGATCCGTCCTTAACTCTGTGCGTCCTGGGCCTAGTGGAGTTCGTTCTCAACCATCCCTAAAGCCTAGTAAGAGAAGCCACCACACATTCCACACTCGCCACACCAGGGAAGGAGTCTTAGTGCCTGATGGTTATTGATTCATTTCATCCGCAGAGCAAACACCCTCTGAGAGCAATGGATTGACCTTGCCTGGAACACAATTTGAAAAAAGTCATGGTAAAAGACATTTTGGAGATCTTTAGGCAAATCTGAATGTGGACTGGGGATTCGATGACAAAAAGGAGTTGTTTTCACTTCTGTGAGGTGTGAAAATAATATTGTGGTTACTGTAGGGGGAAATGTTATTTTGAAGCACAATCAGCCATCAAAAAAAATTTTTTTAACATTTATTCATTTTTTGAGAGACAGAGAGAGACAGAGCATGAGTGGGGGAGGGCAGAGAGCGAGGGAGACAGAATCTGAAGCAGGCTCCGAGCTGTCAGCACAGAGCCCAACGTGGGGCTCAATCTCACAAACCATGAGATTGTGACCTGAGCCGAAGTCGGACGCTTAACCGACTGAGCCACCCAGGTGCCCCAGCATAATCAATCATTTAGAAGTGAAGTTTAATGATGCCTCTACTTGTATTATTAAAAAAATTTTTTTAATGTTTTTTTTTGTGTGTGAGAATGGAGGAGGGACAGAGAGACATAGGATCTGAAGTGGGCCCTGTGCTGATGGCAGAGAGCCTGACGCAAGGCTCGAGCTCAAAAACTGTGTGAGATCATGACCTGAGCCAAAGTTGGAGGCTCAACCAACCGAGCCACCCAGGTGCCCTGATGTCTCTGCTTTTGAATAATTCAATAACAATGACAACTGAATGAAACAAATATGGCAAAATGCTAAAAACTGTTAAACGTAGGTCATGGTATATGGGTGTTCTTTAGAATATTGTTTCGACTTTGGTGTACATTTGAACCTTTTATAATAAAGAGCAAAAAAAAATTAATGAGACATAAGTAATATTGGTAATCCCATTTTACAGGTGCGAAAGCTGAGGCTTGAAGAGGTCAGATAGCCTCCCCAAGGTCACAGAGCCTGAGTGGCAGAGCCAGGATGGGGTCCCAATGCCTGCAGTACCTACCGCCTTGTTCTAGACCTGGTGCATGCTCATGGTTTCTGGATTGATTCGGCCCCTGCCTCACCCCTAGTGTCCTAAGGTTTCCCTGGAGGGCAGCCAGAGGGACCTTTGTGCAGTGTGGTTCTGACCCTGGAGCTGCCCTACTTAAAAACCTTCCTGCGTTTTCCACCTAAGATTGTGTTGCCATTGTTGCTGTTGCTTTATCTTGAAAAAATTTTTTTTTACTTCTCTTTTACTTCTCTGAATAAGTAATAACGAACACAACTTTAAAATTCAAAAAACGCAGGGGCCCCTGGGTGGCTCAGTTGGTTAAGCGTCTCCCTCCTGATTTCGGCTCAGTTCGTGATCTCATCGTTGTGGGAACCGGTGCTGAGTCAGGCTCCATGCTGGGCATGGAACCTGCTTGGGATTCTCTCTCTCCCTTTCCCTCTGCCCTTCCCCCACTCATGGGCAAGCTCTCTCTCAAGAAAATTATTTAATTTATTTTAATGTTTATTTATGAGAGAGAGACAGAGCGCAAGCAGGGGAGGAACAGAGAGAGAGGAAGACACAGATTCCAAAGCAGGCTCCAGCCTCTGACCTATCAGCACAGAGTCCAATGCAGGGCTCGAATCTATGAACCACGGGATCATGACCCGAGCCGAAGTTGGACGCTTAACGGTTTGAGCCACCCAGGTGCCCCTCAAAAATGTTTTTTAAATAAAATTAAAAATGCAAAAGAAAATCTAGTAAAAACTGATTCCCCCCCATCCATTCAGCCACCTGGTCCCTCTGCCTAGAGTCTACTGCTCTACCCAGTGTCCCGTGTTATCTTTCCAGAGCTGGTCCACATGTATGGAAGCAAATAGGGAGGGGGAGAAGGGGCAGGACCTTCTTTTGCTCCAACTCTCACCCTACCTACCAAGGAGCTCCATTTTGTCTTTTTATAGCTTGTCCTCTTGTATGACATTTAAAACAATTTTTTTAATTCTTTTTTTTAAAGTGTATTATTTTTGAGAGAAAGAGAGAGAGAGCATGAGCTGGGGAGGGGCAGAGAGAGAGAGGGGAACAGAGGTTCTGAAGCTGGCTATGTGCTGACAGCAGTGAGTCCGATGCGGAGCTTGAACTCACAAATGGAGAGCTCGTGACCCGAGCTGAAGTCAGATGCTCAACCGACTGAGCCACCGAGGCGCCCCGTGACATTTCATTTGAACACATTCCTAGTGCTAAGAAAGGTTTGAAGCCGCTGACTACATGGATGATGGCATCCACAGCCCTTCTCCTGCCTGGCCCATCCAGACAGCTGTGTACTGTCCCCTTCCAGCCAGCTTGAGCTCTGGCCACACCAAGCTGCTGTTGCCACTTATGTCCTGCACTTTCCTGCCTACAGCTTTGCATCTGGTACTGCTAGAATGACCCGCTCTGTTAGCCTTTCTTTGTTTCTGCTCGGTTAGTTCGTTCTTGAACATCTGCCTCCAGTATCACCTCCTGTGTCAGCCACCGATTGCTCTCTTGCTCCGTAACAAAGTGCCTGGAAACTCTGCACTTAAAACAACAAATGTTTATTACCTCCCCCTCCACGCCTCCTTTTCAGGGGTCAGGAATCTGAGATTGGCTCAGCTGGGTGGTTTGGGCTCCCGGTGTCTCATGAGGTTGCAGTCAAGCAGGGCTGCAGTCTTCTCTGAAGGACTCACTGGGGCGGGAGGATCCCCGTGCGAGCCCACTGGCATGGCTGTTGGCAGAAGGCTTCAGTTCTTGGCTGAATGGACCTTTTCTATGCTTATCATGTGGCGGATAGCTTCCTCCAGAGCAAGTGACCCAAGAGAGCAAGGCAAAGCATACTCAAGGTGGAAGCCACAGTCTTGCATCACCTGTATCGTCTCTTCTACACACACGCGCACACACACACACACACACACACACACGACAGCAGTGTGGGAAGGAACTACACGGGGGTGTGAACAGCAGGAGGCAGGGACCACTCAGCTGCCTGTCGCAGTCCTCAGGGGATCCACCCTTTACCCATACTTCTTGCCAAGCTTTTGTCCCACTTTGTTGTGGGTGCTCTGCCTCACTTCCGTACTGCAAACTTTTTTTTTTTGAGGGCAGTGATTAAATTTTATCTGTTCTTCCCCTTATTTTTAGCCTCATGTATGGCCTACTATAGAGTATATATTAAATAAATGCCAAATTAATGTTGAAACCATGGATGAGTAAGTGAATTAGTGGCTATCTGGATGGGCAGTTCAATAGACTAGGTAGCATGAACTATTATGTGACGAATTTCCCCCGGTTTCTGCGGGCCAAGACATCTAAGGAGTCGGTTGCTCAGAGTTGGCTTCCTTTTACTCTGGTTACTTCTCCTTCCCCGATACCCAGAGGCAATAGCATCAGGGGCCTGGTCGCCATCTTGGTGTAAGGCCATCCTCACAGCTGATTGGACCGGAGCTGAGCACCTGACCTAAGCTCGACCAATGGACTCCTTCCCCAGGGAATTTGAAACTGGGACTGGGAGGCCAAGCTTGTCTGGCTGCTTTCTGTGGAGAGGGTCCTGAAAACCTGGAAACTGTTGGTGATAGCGATTCTTTGCTGCAAGGATTCAGGGGCAGAGAAAGCCAGTCTGCCACAAAGGAAGGAGAGAAGAGCAAGAGGAAGGATAGCCCATGTTGCAAAAGCACGCCAGGTCCTGCTCCCAGTCCCATCGGAGACCCAGCTACAACTCCAGCTTGGTCCCCGCGACATAGGCTTGTATTCTTATTATAAATGGGGCTTGAGCGATGCTGCAGCTGGCTCATACTGGAAGTTTACTGTACATATTTCTTCGATGGCATCACAATGGCAGCTTAAAATAGGTCACCGCGGCAGCGTTTACACTGCAGAAAATGGCAAATACTAGGGATCCCTCGCTAAAAGCTGGTTATTAAACATTTGCGAGCATGCCACTGGGTTTAAGACAGTTCCAAGGGGCTTCTGTAACTTACAGCCCAAAGAGTTTTTCCGACTAAAACATCTGGGCAAACTCCTACTCAGACTTCAGGACCCAGAGCATCTCCTGTGAGAAGCCTCCCCTGGTGTTTGTGAGAAGCTAGTTCTGTATGTACTCAGTGCCTAGGAGACAATCCAGAACTCAGTTGCATGATATAGGACGTGGGTAAAACAGACACCCCACCTAGGCAATAAATGCCTATTGCCTTTGAGTGAAGTCCATGCTCCTTAACATGGCAGGCTGGCCCTCAGTCGGTGGCCCTTGCCCTCCCTACCTCTCTCCAGGCTCTTTCCTGCCAGCTCCTTCCCTGCCCGCCCCATCCCCACCCCATCCCCACCACCCAGGCTTCCTCTGCCTTCTCAGCCTGTGGCCCAGAGTCTCTGCCCCACCGGTTGTCAATCACCTGGGGAATCTGATAAAGATCACGGACCTTCACCCCGGAGGAGACACACGGACATGCACACATCCATTTGCATATAGTTTCAGGAGATTTGTGGACAAATATCCTCTTTCCTCTGGAGACTGTCTTGATTCCCACATCCTGTGTGCCCTCGCCACCAACCACAATCTCATCACCTTCAGTGCTTCCACATTTTAGTTATTTTTTTTTTATGTTTATTTATTTATTTTGAGAGAGAGAGCACACAAGCAGGGTAGGGGCAGAGAGAGAGGGAGAGAAAATCCCAAGCAGGCTCCTTGCTGCCAGTGCGGAGCCCCAGGTGGGGCTCAAACTCACAAACCATGAGATCATAACCCGAGCCAAAGTCAAGAGCTGGTCACTTAACTGACTGAGCCACCCAGGTGCCCCCACATTTGGTTATTTTCTAATCTTTTGCTACACTGGGAGTTTCCCTGTGGAAGCACTGACTATCGTCTTATTAATGACTACATAGGTGACTGAGGGATGACAGGTGTGTCCTGACACCCAAGTTCTCACCTTGAAATTGGGGCGCAGCTTCAGACACGGCCTGCTGTCTAAGCACAAAGCTGCGTCATTGAGGACGGCACCACCATTGCTAAAGGGAGAAAATGCCAACCAAAGACAGGCCGTGACACCCACAGAGAATGAGGAGCAGGGATCGCTATGGCCAGTATATTCAGGGTGCGGGGGGTGCCTTGGGCAAAGGAGGAGGAGCACCGTGGGAAGAACCTGAACTTTGGGGTCCCGGATTCTGACTCTGTCACTAAGGCTTGTGACCAGGAGCAAGTCACTTTGTCTCTGAACCTCCGTTTTCTCTTTAGTGAGTCACTGTTAAGATTAAAAGAGACGATGTATACGAAGTGCCTGGGATACAGGAGATGGTCAATAAAAGCCAATTTCTCCTTTTCCTGTGTTCCTGTCTTGTTAGTCCTACCCCCCAAAAGCAACTCTGTTAAACTAAAGCAACACAAGAAATTTATTTGTAGGAGAGGCAGAGGCTGCTGACTGTCCCTCGGTTTCTGTCGTTCCTTTCTTACATGATAAAATAATTTTTTACCTGGAGGCATAGCTGCTCAGCTAAACACTACATTTCTGTCCCCACCCCCCGACCCCACCGGCCTCCCTTACAGATTGACACGACTTGGTTGGTGACTGTGGCCTGGAGGTGAGATGTGACTGGAAGTGATATATACAACTTCTAGGTCAAGTCCTAAAAGGGAAGGTACATACTTACCTCTTCCTTCTTTTCTCTCATCCTTCTGGCTGGAACAGAGATGTGCTGGCAGAGGTGGAGCAGCCATACTAGCCCATGAGGTAGAAGATGAGTATTGAGGAAAAACTAGACGGAGGGAGCCCCGTGTCCCTAATGACTTAGCAAAGGAGAAACACCACACTAGCTTAAAAACTCAGACTGCCAAGTGCAAGAGAATTAAACTTCTATTTGTTTAATTAGAACACTTCTATTCTCAACCTTTGGGTTTTGTTACAGCAACCAAACCTATATTCTGCCTAAAACTCAATGCTGTAGACTAAATGTTTGTGTTCTTCGAAAATTCATATATTAGGGGTGCCTGGGTGGCTCAGTCGGCTGAGCGTCTGACTTTGGCTCAGGTCATGATCTCATGGCTCGTGAGTTCAAGCTCTGCGTTGGGCTCCGTGCTGAAAGCTCAGAGCCTGGAGCCTGCTTTGGAATCTGTGTCTCCTTCTTTCTCTGCCCCTCCCCTGCTTGCACTCTGTCTCTCTTTCTCTCTCTCTAAAAAAATAAATAACCAAAAATAAATAAATAAATAAATAAATCTCATATGTTAGATCCAAACTCCAGTATGATGGCATTTAGAGGTGGGGAGTTTGAGAGGTGATTAGGTCATGAGGGCAGAGCCCCCATGATGGGATTAGTGCCCTAATTGAGACCCCAGAGAGCTCCCTTGCCCTTTCTACCAAGTGAGCATACAGTGAAAGATGGCAGGTGGGCTCTCACCAGAAATGGAATCTGCCAGCACCTTGATCTCGGACTTCCCAACCTCCAGAACTCTAAGAAACAGATTTCAGTTGCCATCCAGTCTATGGTATTGTGGTATAGCAGCCGAGCAGACTAAGACACTCAGCGAACCATTAAGGAGCTCACAGCACCCAAAAAAGAGCCAGACAGATAATTTCTGTTGTTTCGGCTTCGACGATCGGGAGCTCGTTCTGGTGGCTCTTGTGTTATTTTGGTATATATGCACCATTTTGTTTTTTGAATATTTCCTTACATTTGGCCCAAGGTGTTCCAGGCTCATCTTGTAGTTTCCATGCCTCAGCCTTGGAATTAGCCATTTCGGTGATGAGTTTGAGTTGTGCTAGTGGGGAAAGGTGATCAGAAAGCAGATTCTGCGTATGCTAATTGTTACTGAGCTGCCACTGCCACTAGGCTGTCCAGCAGACAGAACTGGGAAATGTGTGTGTGTGTGTGTGTGTGTGTGTAGACAACACATACATCTAATATCAACTTCTGTATCTCTGTGTATATTTAAAAACCGTGAGTTTACGCCAATATCTCCAATTCTAACTCAATACACAGGTTTACCCCAGTCTTCCCCTTTTCCCTTGGAAGTTCCTCTCTTCTCTGACAGTTAGAAGTAGGGTCCCATCATCTTCACTCTATTTCCGGGTTTACTCAGTCCCATGTGCGAACCAGTCCCTTGATCGCTCAGGTCCTTCCTCTGGCCTGGCCCTGTCATGTCCTCAGTCTGACTAAGGAAAAGGGGAAGTGACCAGATGCATATTTGAATAGCAATCCCTTTCCTTTCCCCCTGCTCATCAAACAAAACAGCTTCCTTGTTACAATGTGGCCACCCGTTTAGCTTGCTTATAGGTACAGAAAAAACTGACCTTCCGGAGAAGTCACTTCCTCCTCATCCCTGTGCTACAGGAAGCTGGGATTGGATTTGCCTTCTGTTTGAAGACAAAAAGGTGCTAATTAAAAGGACGCTTTTGCAGGAGGACGCCAGAGGCACAAAACCTGGATGCTTCTCCAGCACTAGCCCCGGGCTGGGGTTCCTTTCCTCACTAAGGAGCCCAACGCTCAGGGAGCTGTTCTTTGAGAGAGCGTCCAGCTAACCCCGTTCTCGTCCTCTGAGCCTGTCCTCAAGTACAAGTACAAGAACAGAAGAAGTATCTATGCCAGGTGTTGTGCTGGAGGCTTTGCCTATATTATCTCTTTTATTTTAATTGTTTTAAGGCTTATTTTAACATTTATTTATTATTTTTGAGAGACAGAGCATGAGCAGGGAAGGGGCAGAGAGAGAGGGAGACACAGAATCCAAAGCAGGCTTCAGGCTCTGAGCTGTCAGCACAGAGACCAACCTGGGGCTTGAACTCACAAACTGAGAGATCGTGACCTGAGCCGAAGTCGGATACTTAACTGACTGAGCCACCCAGGCGCCCCTTGATTTATTCTATTTTTTAGAGAGAGAGTGTGTGTGCGGGCTGGAAAGAGAGGCAGAGGGAGAAAGAGAGAAAGAGGGAGAGAATTTCAATCAAGCTGCATGCCCAGCACTGACCCTGACATGGGGCTCGATCCCGTGACCCTGGGATCATGACCTGAGCTGAAATCAAGAGTCAGACGCTCAAACGACTGGGCCACTCAGGCGCCCCTGCATATATTATCTCTTTTTGTCTTCACAGCAATATTAGGGGGTGGCACTGTTTTGGTCCCCATTTCACAGATGAGAATACTGAGTCTTAGAGAAGTGACTGAACCTATCCAAGGCCACATAACAAACATCAAGGCCAGAACTTGAACCCTGGCCTAGCAGCTCTACTGTCCTACTTTGGCCCTTGACTCTTCACGTCACTTCATCTGTTGGCCTGAAGCTGCCTGTGATCTGGCTAGTTCTGGCTTGGTCCTGGGCTCACTGAAGATTTCAGTGCCAAGCTTTTTTTTAAACGTGCTATTGGGGAGCCTGGGTGGCTCAGTCGGTTAAGTGTCCGACTTCAGCTCAGGTCACGATCTCGCGGTCCGTGAGTTCGAGCCCCGCGTCGGGCTCTGGGCTGATGGCTCAGAGCCTGGAGCCTGCTTCTGATTTCTGTGTCTCCCTCTCTCTCTCTCTGCCCCTCCCCCGTTCATGCTCTGTCTCTCTCTCTGTCTCAAAAATGAATAAAAAAACGTTAAAAAAAATAAAAAAAATAAAGTGCTATTATGTGATATTTAACACAGGGGGAAAAGGTATCATACATATGTAAGTTATAAATCATCATAATAAAACAACCCCCACGTCCCCATCCCTACCTCCTAACTTAAAAATACACTAACAAGTTTAAAACAAATAAGCTTCATCCTTTCTATTTTTAGAGATCTGCTGTGTTTCCAAAATGTAAAACCTTTTCCAGTTTAATCTCCTAACTGGAAACCTGAATACCCCCCGTGGGTTAACCAGCTGCCTCCCTCTGTCATTCTTTCTCTGAGGAGAAAGCCCTGGACTACTGTGTGTGTGTGTGTGTGTGTGTGTGTGTGTGTTTACATCACACTTTCATCAACAAATCCTGTGGGTTTTACTGTCAAAATGCATCACAAATCTGACCACCTCTTGCTCCCCCATCCAAAGTACTGTCATGGCTGGACCACGGCAGTAATTTCCTACCTTCTCTCCATTGGCCACCACAGCGAGCTTTAAAAAAACAGCGGGGGAGGGGGACCCCTGGATGGCTCAGTTGGTTAAGCGTCTGACTCTTAATTTCAACTCAGGTCATGATTTCACGGTTCGTTGGATCAAGCCCCATGTCAGGCTCTGCAATGATAGCACAGAGCCTGCCTGAGACTCTCTCTCCCTCTCTCAAAATGAATAAACATTGAAAAAAGGGAGGGGGATGGGAATCAGATTATATCTCTCCCCTGTGCCATCCTGGGGACATGCCTGTCACCTCAATCCTGAATCCTTGGTGCTGACCAATGGGCAGGGCCAGATTCCCTGGTCTCTGCCATGGTTGACAAGGCCCTTTCCACAGATGTTCCTCTCTCTTTTGACTCAGGTGTTTTCACACTCACTGTTCCTTCTGCCTGGAACGCTGTTTCCCAGATAAGCTCGTGGGTCCTTTCTTCCTCTGCAGGACCTCTGCTCATTTGCACGTTTGCCCAAATGTTCCTTTTATAAATTTCACAGCATGAAATATATTCACAGATAATGAAATCTACCTAAGCACATACTTTAAAAAAATCAATAGGGTACATTGTAATTTAAAAGACAGATGAAAGAAAGAAATAAATAAAGAAAGAAATATTATTAATATTTAATAATTTGATATGTATCTTAATATATGAATGTTCTGACAGCAACCTGTTTTTATACCTGGAGGTATTATAAGTGTGACAGTGACAAAGATATGATATATATATTTTTTAATGTTTATTTTTGAGAGAGAGAGTGTGTGAGCATGAGCAGGGGAAGGGGTGGGGAAGAGAGAAGGAGGACAGAGGATTTGAAGCAGGGTCTATGCTGACAGCAAAGAACCTAATGCAGGGCTTGAACTCATGAACCATGAACTCATGACCTGAGCCGAAGGCTTAACCGACTGATGTGATATGTTGACTCAAATTCCACACGGATGGGATTTCCTAAAACAGTGACCAACTCTTAGTGGAGTCCCAAACAAAACAAAGTATAACTTTCCCTCTGTATATGTAGTTCTTGAATGCCTGGAGATGCAGTGAATGTGCAGTTTGTGCACAAAATACTTTGCGCTTAATTATAAAACCAAGTTAGGGGGTGCTTGGGTGGCTTGGTCGGTTAAGCGTCTGACTGCAGCTCAGGTCAGCCCAGGTCATGAGCTCACGGTTTGTTGGTTGGAGCCCCGCGTCAGGTTCTGTGCTGACAGCTCAGAGCCTGGAGGCTGCTTCTGATTCTGTGTGTGTGTGTGTGTGTGTGTCTTTCTCTCTCTCTCTCTCTCTCTCTCTGCCCCTCCCCCACTCACACTCTGTCTCTCTCTGTCTCTCAAAAATAAATAAATGTAAAAATAAAAATAAATAAATAAATTTGTTATAAAACCAAGTTAGGTTCCAGGCTTGTGTTATAGGTATATTATAAGCAGATTTTTCACCCACATGGATGTCTGTTGGAACATTCTAGAATTGCATGAAGGGGGTTGGTCCTCAGCACTTCATCCTTTCATCTGTCTTGTGTGTCCTAGAATGTCTGGTGTCCACGACACAGGTCAGCTAAACTAGTGTGTTCCCCACAATGTGACAACCCCGGGCATTTCCAGAATATCCGCTAGGTGTCGCTATCGTCCAGAAAGAACCATAGGTGGGTCTTCGTTTTATTTTTCTTAGCAGCCACCATTCCCTTGATCTTGGAGACTACATTTTTTAATATGTGTAGTGCCTGTTTCCAACACTAGAATGTGAGCTGGGAGGGGTGGGGGGTGGCGGCAGGACTTTGTTTCTGTCGCTAATGCATACCCGAGGCCTAGAAAGCGCCTTGCTCATGTGGGCACTCTGAAGTAGTGGGTAAAGGAACCGGTGTCCGGGGTCACCCTAATTTCAATCCCTAGAACTCTGCCTTACAGTGCGGTCACAATCGTCTCAAAGAGGATACAAGATTTGAAAGTCAAAGTAGGTCAAAGTAGGCTTACGTCCAACCCCCAACTTTGTACAACTTTGAGATTTTTTTTTTTTAAGTAGGCTTCACGCCCAGCACGGAACCCAATGTGGGGCTTGAACTCACACCCTGAGATCAAGACCTGAGCTGAGATCAAGAGTTGGATGCATAACCAACCCAGCCACCCAGGCACCCCCAACACTGAGATTTGTAACAACAGAGTGACCACCCCCATCCCTTTCTTTGCTCAAATCACCTTTTAAGCAGATCTTAGAACAATAACAATAGTTCGCGGTAGTCACTAAACGCTGATCATGTGACCAGCACTAGTCAAGTACAGCATAAGGATCATCTCTTTGATCTTCTGGGAAACCCCTTGAGGGAGGTGCTAGCGTTACCTCCATTTTACAGGTGGGGAAACTGAGACCCAGTAGAGAGGCTGGGAAACATTCTCAATGTCACGCACCCAACCCAAAACCTAGGTTTTTGAACACCAGGCACTCAACCGTCCACATGTGGAGCCACGAGGCTATACGCCCCTCTTGAAACACCCCGAGCGGCACAGAGTAAAAAGAAGTCTAGCTTAGGAACCAGAGTCCTGGGTTCAAGGTGTTGTTTTACCACCAACTTGCCATGTGACATTGGGCAGGCCACTGAGCCTCAGCCTCCTTATCCAGGAAGTGAAGGGGTCGAGCCAGTCATAAAAGCTACTGACCAGGGGCGCCTGGGTGGCTCAGTCGGTTAAGCGTCCGACTTCGCCTCAGGTCATGATCTCACGGTCCGTGAGTTCGAGCCCCTCGTCGGGCTCTGTGCTGACAGCTCAGAGCCTGGAGCCCGTTTCAGATTCTGTGTCTCCCTCTCTCTCTGCCCCTCCCCTGTTCATGCTCTGTCTCTCTCGGTCTCAAAAATAAATTAAAAAAAAAAGCTACTGACCAGAGGCCGCAGACATAGGCACATTGCTCTCTACTTCAAGAGAATTCAACTCTGCCTGGAGGCAGCCAGGGGGGCTCAGGGGGCCTCAGAAGTGGCTCAGAAGGCAGCACCAGCTACAGGAAATGGGGCCATTCTGGCCTGGGGACCGAAGACCGGAGGGGAGGCGGGGTAAGGGTGGGGTGACTGTCTTCTTCTCTCTGTAGGGCAGCCCAGAGGGCAGAGTTGCTGTACTGGGTTTCCACAAATCCCAGTAGTATCTGGTGCTCCTGACCCACGGTCAGGGTCCAGCAGAGAGGTCAAGGTTCACACCGCAGAAGTCAGAGAGGAGGCTCCGCAGAGTATCCTCGGTCTAAGGTTAGAAGATAAGACCTCCTGAGTCCACCTGAGGCAGCTGGAGGTGAGGCGCTAAAAGACAGAAGTGCTTTCTGGAAGTCCGGGTGTGGATGCCAAGTGGGCTGCCCTGGGGGAGAGGAGCACTCTGGGTGAGGAGACGTGTTCAGAGAGCTTCTAACAGGTCTTTGGGGTCCTTCCACACCACAGCGCTGGGGAGATGGTCCCTGACATCTCTTTCAGACTGGCCTCCCTGCGTGGGCCGCCCATGGTCTGCATCTCAAGGCTGAGTGCTGTTTTTCTCTCCCCACCCGCACGGCCTTGAAAATCCTTGAGGGGCTTTCCTCAGAGATGACATGAAAAAAGCCACTTCTGACTTTATTCCACCAGCTCATTTGGGCCCAGGCCGAGCTGGATATTTCTGGCTCTCCCAAAAGAAAACAAATCTTTACCCACTAATGTAAGCGGGCAAAATCTTTACCCAACAAAACAAACAAACTAGCTCTTCTAGGCCTGGCCCAGCTTCCCGAATATGACATCAGGGATTATATCCTTGGAAGCCAATCAACATGGATAGTCCCACTCCCAGAAGAAGAGGGACTAACCCCAGGTGGCCCACAAAGGTCGCATTCACACTGAGGTGGCTTCAAAGATTGGATGGGGCTTTTCGTAAGGTTGTCAGATAAAATACTGGCTGCCCAGTTAAATTGGAATATCCTATGAAAACTGAATTTTAAAACAGTGTAAGTATATCCCACAACCCATTTGGGACATACTTATACTAAAAAATTATTCACTGTGTATTGGAGATTCAAATTTAACCGGGCTTCCTGTATTTTTATTTATCCAATCTCTCAACTTTGGGGGCTACATGTAAATAAATATGGTAAGCAATCAGGGGCTAAAACCAGTGTCTTTAAAGCAAGTGAGCGAGCACCTGTCAAAGAAGGACGTCCCTGGTAACGCTGGTAATTCGAGGCTACAGCACATTTGCGTATGAAAACTCGGCGCCATTTGCACTAGAAATAGCGGATGCAGACGCAGACGCGGATATGGCCCCTCTGAGAGTGGGAATCACCAACTTAAAAGCCTTTGCAGGAAGCTCAAGTCCGTGCTAGCCTTTGGGAAATTCCTTTGACTTTTTGCCATCGAAGCAGTTTGACCCCGTTGCTCCCCTCCGAAGAGTCATTTCCAAGGACAACATCACAAGTGAGCTTTAGGGATGAGGACAGCCAGCACGATCTATAATCATTGCTAATATGTCCATGGCAGTGCTGTGCTTAAGCGAATTGCTTACTCCTCACAGTAAGACTGAAACACGGAGAATAACTCTGGTGTTCAATATCAGGGGACTAGTTAAGTGAGGTGGTGGCCTAATCACTAGGCAGAATAGTAGGTCATTAAAACTAATGATTATTGAGGCTGTTCCAACGTAGAGGATGCTCAATGAGTGGGGAGAACACAGGAAAAACAATTAAAATAAAACTCGTTACCAATTTACAGAGAAGACACTGGAAGGGAAGGAAGTCCATGCTAACTGGGATCGTTAGATAGTTTTTGCTTCCACGGTCTCTATTTTCCGGAAATCCTTTAATGAGTGTATATTAATTTGATCATCAACAAACAAAACAAAACGGAAGAGTCCTCTCGTAGGTAGAAGGTAGACGTGCAGAATCCAGAATCTACCCATGGTTATGCCACAGAGGCCTACACTATAGTTCTCTCCCCTCCCCTCCCGTCCTCCATTAAATTCAAAATAACATTTAATAGATGCCTCCTCGGTAAGAGGCACGGGCCTACAACAGAGCAGTTGAAAAATGGAGTTGAAAAACACACAAGCCTGCCCTAGAGGGTGCTAATGACAGCAAAATGTGTTTATGTAGCACCTGCTACTTAGCCTCCTAGACTCGCCTCTTCCAGGATGCTTTCCAGGATACGCTATCCTTGTGTTCCCGTAAAGCTCCCTACATACTTACCTAATTTTCCCATTCGATCATGAGCTTCTGGAGGCCAACCAAGGCTGCGCCTCTTTCCACTGACTCCCCAGGGAGTGTATTTTTGCTAAGTGAATGCTTCATATATCCTACGAACGCAGAGTTTGTGGAGGGTACCTCTCTCTTTTTAGTTTGTCATTTTACTTTTCTTAGTCAGCTGCTTGCTTCAGGCCCGGCCTAGCCTAGCCTCCAGAGGACTGTTGCCAGATAGACATACACGAGAAAGGTGAATCTTCCTGTTGCTCTGTTTTTGTGGCCTCACACATTAGTGCATTCACGTTCATTCGCCGCTTGAAGTGATCCACCAGAAATCTTGGACAAGCAATCAGCTGATTTACCGTTAAATGACTCTATAAAAGCAACTTTATACATGTTCCCATTTAGCATAGCGTGGGGGGGGGTGGTGTGTGTGGAAACAGTAGTCAGTTAAAGTGTATAAAAAAGAAAAGTGGAGAATTTACAAACTGCGTGACCATTCAGAGCAGGGGTCAGCTAACCTTTTCTGGAAAGGCCCAGAAGTAAACATTTGAAGCGCTGCAGGCCGTCCGGTCCCCGTGGCGATTATTCAGCTCTGTAATTACAGCGGGAGCCTCGGCCACGGACAAGACAGAGAACGGGCGGCTGTGTGCCAATCAAACTTAATTTGTGGACACGGAAATCCGAATTTTGAATAATTTTCACATGTCGTAAATTCTTCTTTGGATTTTTTCCCTCAACCATTTAAGAATGGAAGAACCATTCATAGCTGATGGGCCGTATAAAAACCAGATGCAGGTAAGGTTTGGCCAGGCTCTAGTTTGCTGGTCCCAGTTTATAGTGTGGACTCAGTGGCCAGCTCCAGATTCACCAGCCACTTATTCTCACTCCTTTAGCCTCTTAGTCCCTCAGTGTCCTTGGGTGTCAAATGGGAGGAATTAGCTGTGGCCCCCGCGAAGTGTCCTCATGAGGACTGAAGGCTGCATGCACACGGTCAGAACCTTATAAATATCTGCATGTGTGCCTGGGAGCTATTTTTTTTCCTTTTTTTTTTCTTTCAGCATTTTATTATTTAAAGGTTTTTCATTCAGGTTTTTTTTATTTTTTTATTAAAAAAAATTTTTTTTTCAACGTTTATTTATTTTTGAGACAGAGAGAGACTGAGCATGAACAGGGGAGGGGCAGAGAGAGAGGGAGACACAGAATCTGAAACAGGCTCCAGGCTCTGAGCGGTCAGCACAGAGCCCGACGCGGGGCTCGAACTCACGGACCGTGAGATCATGACCTGAGCGGAAGTCGGATGCTTAACCGACCGAGCCACCCAGGCGCCCCTTCAGTTTTTTTTTTCAATGCTTATTTATTTATGAGCGAGAGAGAGAACGTGAGCCAGGGAGGGGCAGAGAGAGAGGGAGACAAAGAATCCCAAGCAGGCTCCACGCACTCAGTGCAGAGCCCAATGCGAGGCTCGAACCCATGAATCGTGAGATCATGACCTGAATGGAAATCAAGAGTTGGATGCTTAACCTACTGAGCCAGCCAGGCTCCCCTAATAAGCTTTTTATTTTAATTCCAGTATAGTTTACATATAGTGTTTAATAGTGTTTACTGTATTAGTTTCAGGTGTACAAGATAGGGATTTAACAATTCTATACTTATTCAGCGTACTTCATGATGACCGTACTTATTTCTTTTTTTGGAGAGAATCTCAAGCAGTCTCCTTGCTCTGCGTGGAGCTGGATGTGGGGACACAATCATGACCTGAGCCGAAACCAAGAGTCACAGGTTTAACTGACTGAGCCACCCAGATGCCCCTGTACTTTAAAAAAAAAAAAAACGTTTACTTATTTTTGAGAGAGGAAGAGACAGAGCATGAGTGAGGGAGGGGCAGAGAGAGAGAGAGAGAGGGAGACACAGCATCCAACCGGGCTCCAGGCTCTGAGCTGTCAGCACAGAGCCCGGCGCGGGGCTCGAACTCACGAACTGTGGGATCATGACCTGAGCTGAAGTCAGACGCTTAAATGACTGAGCCACCCAGGCATCCCTTTTTTTTTTTTTTTAACTGTAAAGAATATTGGGTACCTGATTATAGATGATGATGATGATGATGATGATGGTGGTGGTAATTAAAAAAATTTTTTTAAATATTTATTTATTTTTGAGAGAGACAGAGACAGAATGCTAGTGAGTTAGGGGCAGAGAGAGAGGGAGACACAGAAGCAGAAGCAGGCTCCAGGCTCCGAGCTGTTCAGCACAGAGCCAACGCGGGGCTCGAACTCACAAGCTGTGAGATCATGACCTGAGCCGAAGTCGGACACTGAACCGACTGAGCCACCCAGGCGCCCCGCGGTGGTGATTTTATGACTCATTTCCCCCCTGGACTGGTATAGTGCAATAGTTCTCTATCCCATGTGCCTCCAAGTATCTTGGGGAAGACCGTTTCGTTTCTTGCATTTCTTTTTTTTTTTTTTTTTAATTTTTTTTTTCAACGTTTTTATTTATTTTTGGGACAGAGAGAGACAGAGCATGAACGGGGGAGGGGCAGAGAGAGAGGGAGACACAGAATCGGAAACAGGCTCCAGGCTCTGAGCCATCAGCCCAGAGCCCGACGCGGGGCTCGAACCCGCGGACCGTGAGATCGTGACCTGGCTGAAGTCGGACGCTTAACCGACTGCGCCACCCGGGCGCCCCAGTTTCTTGCATTTCTTAATGTTGATCTTAGGAGCAGACGATTTTAAGAATTGTTGCCTTCATTGAACTTCGTCATTGCTGGTACGTGCAGAATGCTGTTCTCATTTATTTTTTGATTTTGAATCTCCCTCCACGCAAGAATTCTGATCCATTGGTCTGGGCGGGGCGCAGACAGAGATATTTGTTTTTAAAAGATCTTCAGGAGCGTGTGGGTGGCTCAGTCAGTTAAGCAGCGGACATCAGATCAGGTCACGATCTCACAGTTCAGTTCGTGAGTTCGAGCCCTGCCTTGGGCTGTCAGCATGGAGCTTGCTTCAGACCCTCTGTCCCCCTCTTTCTCTGCTCCTCCTCTGTTCATTCTCTCTCTCTCTCTGTCTCAAATAAATAAATAAACCTAAAAGAAAAGTCATCGGATTAAAAAATAATAAAATAAAACTCTTCGGTGATTCTAATGTGCAGTCAGGGAACCAGTGAGTTGGTGTTTTATTATAGTTGTTAGTATGTTGCTGGTTAAAGTCACCCATGCACCGGTAGCAGCATCTCTTGCTAGAAATGCAGGGTCCCGGCCCCCACCCCCGGGCCCAGTGAGTCAAAACCTGTACCTTACCAAGATTCCAAGGGATTGTTGTGCTCTTTGAAGCTGAAGAAGCACACAGCTCTTGTACCGTGTGTGGGTTATGCTTCCCTTTCTGCAATCGACGTGTGCTTGAAAGTGGTGTTTGAGAGACCGTGCTGTAGATGGAATCACGTTTCAGACCCAAGTGGGGCAGGTGCGGCTGGTAAAGCACCGGCCATTGAGGTCCATGTGCTGTGAACTTGTTTTGTTTTGTTTTTCCTTTTTTAATTTAGGTTTCTGGTAAAGCAAGGTCCCTCTGCAGTTCTCTGTCTGGCACAGCCCAGAGGGCCGGACTGTGCCAGGAAAAGCAATTTAGGACTCAAGAGGCCACCAGGGGCCTCTTTCCCCATGACCCCAGAGAGTGGACGTCACTGGGGCTCAAGGGGCTGACGGGGGTGGGCTGTGGATGGCATTTCTTAATATAGTTAGTCAATAGCTATGTTTTCTAAGTGCCACAGAGGATTAAAAGAATGTCACTAAATGTTTGGCGTAGAGGAAACTGATGGTTTTGAGAGGGACATTTCCCAGGCCTTGGAAGGAGAACAGATATCATAGAAGGGGGCTTTCATGGAGACAAATCCCCACGCATGGGCCTGATCACTGCTTTTGAACACTTTGGCTCAGGGTTTGAATAGAATGGCGTGGGCAGAGAACTAGCATTGCTCGAGGAAGCTCTCTGCGCCTGCAGTCCTTGGAGCCTGGCTTTGCTCAGTTTGCAGGAGAGCTGGAGGCTGCGGCCTTCCTCCCTGTGCCGTGGTGTATTGGCCCGGATCAAGGGCGCGTTGCCCCAGCTAGCAGCGTTTCGAAATTGGATTGCACTGTCTCGTTTCTGTATTTCCTTCCTTCTTTCCTCCGGAGGTCTTGAGAAGAAGGTTCCTGCCCTCAACTCCTCTTTGCCACTTCCCACAGTAACGGGAAAGAGGGAGGAAAGGCCCAGCATGGGGTCCAGGCCCCACTCTGCCATCGAGGTGTGACCTTCACCCGGGCGTTTCACCCCGGAGGTCCTCATTGGCTACAATGGGAGACACACTCCCTTCTCTGCGACGTCCTTAAACCAAGTATCGAAGGGTTCTTTGCCCACCAGGCTCAGGGGCTCATTAGCTGTGTATCGTCTACAGGAACATCTCTCGAATCGAATCAGCTCCCTCCCACTGCACCTGCAAGGTCACACTAAGTCTCTCTTACCTCACTTTTTCTGGGGATGACAGCTGACTTAAGAGTTTGGTCAGTTGTGCAACTCTTGAGGAAATCATGGGTTCGGGCAAAATTACCAATTTTTTTTGGTGTTCAAACCATAGGAGGTGTATCAGCAAGGGAAAGGATGACAAAACTGTGACATATTCACTCAATGAAACAAGACAATAACGGGGAAAACTCTTGATACACACAACAATATGTATGCATCTCGCAGACAATACTGAGTGAAGGAGTTTATACTATAAAATTCCATTTATATGAAATATAGAAGCAGGCCATCATCTGGGAAGGGGCAGGAGGGGAAACCAGCCGTTGAGCTAGGAACAGCCTCTATCTTGATTTGGGCTATGGTAATGTGGGTGGATACATGTGTAAAAATCCTAGCACAAGCAGACCTGATGTATTATTTTTAATTTTTTTTTTAACGTTTATTTATTTTTGAGACAGAGAGAGACAGAGTATGAACGGGGGAGGGGCAGAGAGAGAGGGAGACACAGAATCGGAAGCAGGCTCCAGGCTCTGAGCCATCAGCCCAGAGCCCGATGCGGGGCTCGAACTCACAGACCGCGAGATTGTGACCTGAGCTGAAGTCGGAGCTTAACTGACTGAGCCAGCCAGGCGTCCCAATGTATTATTTTTTTAAATGTTTATTTATTTTTGAGAGAGAGAGACAGAGCATGAGCAGGAGAAGGACAGAGAGGGAGACAGGACTGGAAGTGGGCTCCAGGATCTGTGCTGTCAGCACAGAGCCTGGAGTGGGGCTCAAACCCACAAACTGCGACATCATTACTTTAGCCAAAGTCAGAGTCTTAACTGACTATTGAACCACCCAGGTGCCCCAGACTTTATGTATTTTCTAGTGCACATATACCATCTATAATTTTTTTTCAGCCAAAAGCTTTTTTTTTTAAGTTTATTTATTTATTTTGAGAGAGCAAGTGATCAGGGGAGGGGCAGAGAGAGAGGGAGAGAGAGAGAATCCCAAGCAGGCTCCTCACTGCCAGCACAGAGCCCAATGCAGGGTCTGATGTGGGAGCTCAACCTGGAGCTTGAGCTCACCAACTGTGAGATCATGACCTGAGCCGAGGGCAAGAGTCAAATGCTTAACTGACTGAGCCACTCAGGTGCTCCTCAGCCAAAAGCTTTCAATTTGATTCTAATCAAGTCTTTAGGTCTAACTTCCAGTTTCCAGGAAGTGTAGGGATAGATTGGCCAGCTAAATGCACCACAATGATGCAGACAAATCCAGAAGGTTGGTCCTTCTGCAGGACAACCAACCTAGTCTCTTTCACAAGGTGAACTGGTCAAGATCAGAAGACATCAGGAGACATCCCAACCAAGGGCAATTTGAGGTCTCAGTCTGAATCTGGTTTGGCCAAACCAGGCATAAAGGCAGATTTTAGAGGCAATTAGGGATATTTAAATATGGATCAAGTTTTAGATGACAGTAAAGAATTATTTTTCATGTTTTAAAGTATGATATTGCTAATTTGGTTCAATTAGAAAATGTTTATATATTGTTTTTAAGTTTATTTGTTTATTTATTTTGAGAGAAAGAGAGACAGAGAGCACAGAAGGTGCAGAGACAGGAAGGGAGAGAGAATCCCAAGCAGGCTCAGCACCATCAGCTCAGCCCAGTACAGGGCTCAAGCTCACGAACTGTGAGATCATGACCTGAGCCGAAGTCAGTGGCCTGAGTCACCTAGGCACCCCAGAAAATGTTATTTTAGAAAGGTGCATACCAGAAAACAATTCTGATCATTTCCTGCTGGAAGTTCAAGCCAACCCACAGGAGTGCCTTTCTTTACTTTTTTAATTTTAATTTTTATTTATTTTTGAGAGAGAGAGAGGGCAGGGGAGGGGCAGAGAGGGGGACAGAGGATCCAAAGCAGGCCCCACACTGACAGCAGTGAGCCCGATGCTGGACTCGAACTCACGAGCCTCGAGATCATAACCTGAGCCGAAGTCAGACACTCAACCCACCGAGCCACTCAAGGTGCCACTCACTCTGTTGAGTGCGTTTCAACAGAAAATGTACATTTATTGGAAATTGCTGTGAGCCAGTGCTTCTATACTTTCTCACTTCATTCATTATAATCATATGTTTTTCCCTTTTGTAACTATTTTTAATTGAAAAAGTAATACATGTTTGATAAAAAATACTTTAATTGCCAAACAAATATGCAATGAAATATGAGCCCCCTCTCACAGGGGGGGGCCGTTCTCCCCCCGCGGCCCCCCCCCCCCCCGCTTCCTCTCCCCAAAGGCAACCACTGTTAATGGTTTCTTGTGTATCTTTTCAGAAACACACAACATATATATGGATACGTGGCCCTCGACTTTTTTGCTTGGTGGCAGCCTATCGTGTGTACTGAATTACATTTGTGGGGTTTTTTGTGTGTGTTTGTTTTTGTTTTTTTACTTAACATATTTGAGAGACTCTTCAATACTCAGTCTTAGGAAGGACACCAGTGATCTCCCACTGTCAGGTCCAAGGTCACCAGTTTATCTTTCCATCGTTCCACTAGCTGATTGCTCCTTCCTCCTGGAGTACTTCCCTCATGTGGCTCCCAGGGCTAGAACTCTCCTGGGTTTCCTCCTGTCTCTTCAGCTCTTTTTCCGGTTCTTCTGCTCCTCCCTGACCTCTGTACATGGTCATGCCCCTGAGGCCCATCCTTGAACTTTTCTCCACCTACACTCACACCCTTAGTGATCTCACCCAAGTTCACAGCTTTCAGTACCATCTGGGTGCTGACAACTCCTGATTTTATATCTCTTGCTTGAGTCATGCCCCCGATCTCCAGATTCCTTATCGAAATGGCCTACTTGATATCCCTCAGACAGATATCTCAAACCTAACCATTCAAAACAGAGCTGATGTAATCCCCAAACCCTCACCTACTTCTGTCTTCCCCCATTTCGACTGTTGGCAGCTCTGTTTTTCCAGCTGCCAGGCCCCAGACCTCAGACTTCCATAATTTCTCTCTTGCGCTCAACCCCATTTCCCATGTCCCAGCAAATCCCACTGACCCTTCCTTCAAGTTACATCTGTAATGTGACCGCGTCTCACCGCCTACACTGCTATGGCCTGGGTCTGAGCCACCATCGCTCCCGGGCTAGATTATTGCAAATGAATCTCAACCATCTCTTTCTCCCATCCTTGCTGCCTCACTGGGTCTCCCCTGCACACAGCAGTGGAGTCCCAGTAAAACCGGAGGCGGTCCTGTGCTCCTTCGAGGAATCCCGTCTTGCTGGGCGGAAAAGACCTTCACGGTGGCCTGTGAGCCCTGCGTGATCTGGCCGCTCTCTCTCTGGCTCTTCCTCTTCCTCCCTCTTCTGTTCATTTTGCTCCTGCCAGACTGGCTTCCTTGTCAACACTCAGGCCTGAGCCTGTTTTAGGGCATTTGCTGTTCTTCTGAGAGCTCTTACCCAGGATATCTTTACGACTTGCTTGCTCACCTTCGTCACATGTTTGCTCAAATGTCACCTTCCAGTGGGATTTACTCTGATCACACAATTGAGATCACAGTCCGCTATTTGCTGTCTCCCTTAGTGTGGCTTGTTGTCTGTAGTATGGATCACATGGGTAACATACTACACAATTTATTTACTTATGTTGTATATTCTTTGCCCACTCCAGGAGAATATAAGTTCCATGAGGGCCCAGATTCGGTTTTTGTCACTGTGGTATCCCTAATCCCTAGAATATAGAATATATTGTGCCTAGAATATACCCCTATGGCCTGGCACATAGTAGGTGCTTAGACAATATTTAGCGAACGAATGAATGAACCGATATAATTCTATTTGATTATTTTAATCGCTGCAGAGGCCCACACTATGGATGACGTAGTATAGCAGCACAGCAGTGGCTAACACTTATAAGACATGTCTGATACAGTCCTTCATGAATTTACCTCCTTTACAAATTTATAGTCCTTTACATATCTACACCCATTTAAACTTCTCGACGATCTTATGAACTGGGTTTGATCGTTACTCCCATTTATTTTTATTTTATTTTTAAAGTACCTAATTTTGGTTGTTCCCATTTAATAGATTACAACACTGAGGCTCAGACAGATTTATTAATTTGCCCACAGTCACACAGATAATAAATGGTCAGGCCAGGCTGGCTGCGTCTTGAACCAGCACATTTAATTCCTTGTGCCAAACCATTGCAGAATGGGTATACCACGACTAACTTTTTTTAAAAATGTTTATTTAGTTTTGAGAGAGATCCCCGTCCCGTGTGCATGCACGCGTGCGCAGGTGAGCGGGTACGAGTGGGGGAGGGGTGGAGAAAGGGAGACAGAGGACCCTAAGTGAAGCTGGCTCTGCACTGACAGTACTGAGTCCAACTCGGGGCTCGAAGTCAGCGACAGTGAGATCGTGACCTGAGCCGAAGTCTGACCCTCAACCGACTGAGCCTCCCAGGCGCCCTACCGTGACTTTCTTAACCAGTCTCCTTGTAATAGATACCATCTCAAGGGTCTCAGATGAGGTGAGCAAGGCTCAGAGAGGTTAAGTAGATTGTTCAGTGTCCATCAGCCACATCCTAGGTCGGAATTCTCAATTACTTCATTGTCTTACTTTCCAAAGCCCTAGTTTCCCCCGGGGAGAAAGATTGGGGTTAGGAGAGCTTCCCAGGTGAACAACTTCTACCCCTTGGCAGTGCTCTTCCGCCCCAAGGCCCTCCCTCTACTATGGCTCCACTTCCAACTCTGGAATAATCCTTTCCCAGATGGCCCCAGGCCATGGACACACAATAGCTCATTTAATCCCTTAATGGTCCATCTGCTTCCCAGAGGGAATGTAGATGTCTCCAGGTTCCTGTTCTGGAGTTTTCCTAGTTTTGCCTCTCTTACCTCAGGTGAGGTCGGGGACTGCCTGGGGGGACTAACCTGACATTCATTTATTCAGTCACTTTTATGGAGCAGTTTGGCTTCCGGTGCACCCAGACAGAACCCAGACTCTCAGCCAGTGTCCTCTACTATTGTGCTATCCGCTGGATACTGTGGTGGGAAGAGGAAAACACAGCTCCTGCCCTCGAGGGGCTCACAGTTAGTGGTGGGACAAACATTAGTAAAATACTCAGCCCCAGTAAGGGTCCAAGTCTGATTACCATCCGGTTCATTGAACTAGAGTGGTTGAGATGCCAGGAAGGGACCCCTGGGCTGGGAGCCGGTGGATGAGTTAAGAAGTAAAAAGAGGGAAGAACGTACCAGAACAACGAACTGAATGGCTAAGGGTCCTAGGGACAGCAGGGATCACGGAGGCCAGGTTGGTAGGGGCAAGGTGAAGAGATGAGGCTGGGAAGCAAGGAGTTTTGGCTTTTATTCCAAGTACAGTGGATCTGTATTCTGAATACTGTTCTGGCTGGAATGGAGAACAGACCAGCTGGGACTACAGGGGACAGACAAGTAGGGAAGGGGTGACAGGCTTTGTGGCACTCAAAGAAGTGGAGGAAGTTGTGAACTGAGCAATACTTGGCCCGAGGTTTTGCCTCTCCCCAGGGGTCAGCCCGTGCCCAAAGACCGATGGATTGGGCTGGAATGAGGCTGGCAAAATGGTTCACTCCTTTAGTCCAAGTGGGACAGCTCTGCAGCATGGTTTTACCCCCAGAGCCCCCTGTGGGATGACCAGGATCTTAAAACAGAGATAAAACCCACAGAAGTTCCCATTCTCTGTGGAGAGGAGGCTTGAGGCCAGCACCTGCCCAGGGCTCCAGGGAAATGTAGGTGGGTCCCTGGTCCCAGCGGTGCGTATGGAGGATCCCTCTATACCCCAGGCGGCCGTCTGCTTCTCAGAACCTGTCCCTTCTCTCTCTCATCCCTCCTACCTCCAGAAGGATGGTGGCCTGGGGTTGCTGGCCCTGGCTTTCCCACTTACTTGCTCGGTGGCCTTGGGCAAATCCCCTTCCTTCTCTGGGCCCATTTCTTCCTGATAAGAAAATAAGCTGGAGGGGCACCTGGGTGGCTCAGTCAGTTAAACGTCCGACTCTTGATTTCAACTCTCGATCTCATGATTTGTGAGTTTGAGCCCCGAGTTGGACTCTGTGCTGACAGTGCGGAGCCTGCTTGGGATTCTCTCTCTCCCTCTCTCTCTGCCCCTCCCCCGCTCACGCGCACCCTCTCTCTCTCAAAATAAATAAGTAAACTTAAAAAGAAAGCAAATTGGAGTGATTAGTGACTCTAGGGCTTGCTTGGGCAGCACATATGCTAAAGTTGGAGTAACTATAATGATTTTTTTTACATTTTTTAAATGTTTATTGGGGCGCCTGGGTGGCGCAGTCGGTTAAGCGTCCGACTTCAGCCAGGTCACGATCTCGCGGTCCGTGAGTTCGAGCCCCGCGTCAGGCTCTGGGCTGATGGCTCGGAACCTGGAGCCTGTTTCCGATTCTGTGTCTCCCTCTCTCTCTCTGCCCCTCCCTGTTCATGCTCTGTCTCTCTCTGTCCAAAAAATAAATAAACGTTGAAAAAAAAAATTAAAAAAAAAAGTTTATTCATTTTTGAGGCAGAGAGAGAGAGAGAGAGAGAGAGAGAGAGAGAGAGACAGAGACAGAGTGTGAGTGGGGGAAAGGGCAGAGAGAGAGGGAGACACAGAATCTGAAGCAGGCTCCAGGCTCTGAGCTATCAGCACAGAGCCCGATGAGGGGCTCGAATCCGCGAACAGTGAGATCATGACCTGAGCTGAAGTTGGACGCTCAACCAACTGAGCCACCCGGGTGTCCCTGGAGTCATTAGTGATTCTTAACTTCTGGGGCAAATCACAGAGTCACAGAGTTTGTAAAAAGCTATGACCATTATGTACATAATTTCTGGCAGCTGCAGGAGTTCCTGAAGCCCTGGGGGTGGGGGTCGGGGGGCTCTCAACTGGGCTTCAAGTGAAGAATCCTTAGGTTCTTGGATCCTGGGAGAAGTCAGTAACGAGCAGCATTTTTGAAGGCCTGCTGAGGACCAGTCCATGGCCTTGTTCTGATCCGTGCTGCAATCCTTGACGCTCCGAGGGCTAGGCTGACTTGCCCAGGTGCTGAACTAGGGCCCCCAAGTCTGGTCTTCCAGAAGCCAAAGACAGTTCTTCCCATTTCGCGAGAGACATCTCTACCTTCATCTTCTTCCCATCCCCTCACGCCCCACAACATCATACCTTTTAGACCCCGCAGCCACTGCTCTTTTGCAGTCTGAAGTGCTCTCACCGCTTGTCTCTTGGGGTAAAGATGGAGGACCCGAGGCTCAGACGGGCTGAGTGGACTGCAAGGTCACACAGCGAGCACAAGGTGGGGTGAGTGGTGGAGAGCAAGCGGAGAGGTGGAGTTAGTGATGTGTGATCACTCCTGAAGTCCCGGAGTGGGCCGGCCTCTCCCAGCTGCAACTTGGAAGGCCAGCCAGAAGGGTGGGGAGGCTGTAATGAGGGGAAGAAGGCAGACCCCCCAGGGCTGGGCCTTAAAGAATGAGCCCAAGTTTGGTCAAGGAGAGTCTGTCAGCCCTAACAGCTTGGTTCTTTCTCCCTGCCTCAATTGTAGCCATTTTCCCTTCCAGGGCCTACCAAAATCTTCCTTATTTTCCGAGGCCAGCTTAAATTCTCCCCTGAAACTTTGAGCCCCACCCCCTCACTCATTTTTCCTGCCCTTTTTCTCCTCCCAAACCCGGGGCTCTTTGAAGGCTGGATGCTCCCCTACTGTCCCACAGGGCTGGAGCAGGGCAGAGTGGGGTTCAGTGAATCCAGGACCCGGAGGCTGCTGCTGGCTTGCGCTCCAAAGGGAAAGGGGCTCCTGGGAGTGTTCCACCCCCATTTTAGATGTTTCTAGTTCCTGCCTTGTCCCCACTCAGTGGGAAGGGACCAGAGAGGCAGTCAACACCCTACGTGTGAGAAGGCCTTGGGTGCTCAGGTCACCACCCCAGAGGGCCCCGTCCTGGGCCTGGGTCTGTCTCCTCAAGAGAAGAGAGATGATCTCATTAAATGTCCGTCTCCCCCCCCCCCCCCCCCCGCTGTTCCAGTGAATTACCCAGCGTGTTGGGGGGGGGGCGCTGAATACTGCTGGGGGTACAGAGATGCTTTTGATTTAAGAAACTCGCAACGGACAGGCCGCAAATGCCCACAGCACGACTCCTCTCGCCCCTTTAAAAAGCAAAAACCACTTGGCAATGGCCGCCCCAAACCCAGTCCCGCGCCCTCCGTCCCGAAGCTCATAAGCCTGAGCCCCGACGCAAACAACCCCAAACGGCCAGCCGGGAGGGCGCGGCGCCTTTAAGAGGCGGCGGGCGGCGCTGCCCCCTAGCGGCCGTCGCTGCGGCGCTTCCTCCGCCGCGGCGGGGTCCAGCGGGCCGCCCGGCCGGGTCAGCGCGGCGGCGGCGGCGGCGGCGGCCGGGTTCGGCGGGGGCGCGGGCTGCGCGCGGGGGCGAAGACGAGGACCGGGAGGCGGCGGCGGCGGCGGCGGGTGAGGACGGTGGGCCGGGGCGGGGCGGCGCGGGGGACGCGGGCGGCCGCGTGCGCCCCGCGGGGTCCGAGCGCGCCGGGGAGGGCACGCGCCCGGCTCGCAGCGGCCGATCGCACCGCCCCGGGCTCGGAGTCTGGGGCCGCCGGCGCGGGCGGGAGGGGGGGAGGAGGGGCCTCGAGGGGCGCGGGGGCCGGGCCTGCGCCGCCAGGGCCGCCGTGGGGGGCGTGGGGGGGGGCGCGTGCGGC
This sequence comes from Prionailurus bengalensis, assembly GCF_016509475.1. NCBI lineage: Eukaryota > Metazoa > Chordata > Mammalia > Carnivora > Felidae > Prionailurus > Prionailurus bengalensis. The sequence continues at coordinate 136,800,806 of NC_057355.1, read as the reverse complement.
GCGGCCCCCGGGCTCCCGGCCCGGGCCCCCGGCCCCCGGCCCGGCGCTGGCGATCTGGCGCGCCGGCGAGCCCCGCGGGCGGCGGGGGCGTGGGCGGCGGCGGCAGCGGCAGCCAGTGGCACGCCGCGCTGAGCGCCGCTCCCTCCGCCCGGGCGCCCGCCCCGGCCCGCCCCTCCCGGCAGGACTGCGCGCCCCGAGTCCCGTTCCGCGTCCCCGCCGCCGGAGGAGGTGCCCGCACGCTCGCGGCGCGCGCCGGGCCGCCACACTCGGCCTGTGGGCGATTTCCTCCGGACCCGAGCTCCCCGCCCGAGGAGGAAGATGCAGACCTTTCTGAAAGGGAAGAGAGTTGGCTACTGGCTGAGCGAGAAGAAAATCAAGAAGCTGAATTTCCAGGCCTTCGCCGAGCTGTGCAGGTAAGGAGGGACGGGGCCCCGCCGCCCGGGGACCCCCGGCCCGAGCCCGGTTCAGCCTCAGCCGCTGTTTTGGGAGGCCGGAGCGTTCGGGAAGGAGCGGTGCTCGGGGACATCGAGTCCCAGCGACCAGGTGGTTGTGGTGGCCGCCGGCGGTGCTCGAGGGGAGCGGCGGCCAGGATGGGCGGTGTGGCACGGACCGGGGCTTCCAGGTGCACCGTGACCCTCGGTGGGGAAGCCCCCGGCTGCCTAGAGCGCGTTGGGAACGCTGCTAAAGGTGGCAGAGGGACCTGGGAAATCGGGGGATCCACGCTGTCTGCCTGTGGCTGGAGGTTACTTTTGGACTGGAGTGTTTTTCCTCCTTCCTTCCCTTCCCTTCGTGGAGAAGGGCAGCACTGTTTATGTGTTTGCAGACCACCTACTGTGTGCCCCTCGTGTGCAGCCCTTGAAGCTGCCATTGCATGTCACTGGGTTAAGCCTCTGTGCAGCGAGTAGCAGTACTTGGCATGTATGTGATGATTTGCTGTCTCATTAGAGCGTCGCACCAGCTTTGAGAATTGACCGGGGTGGTGATTCTGGGCCATGTGTCTGAGAAGGGGGAGCTATCTGCAGAGAGGTAGGGTACCCTGCCCCGGGTCCCACAGCTAGGGAGTGTCTGGTGCAGAGGAGGTGGGGTAAATGCATGTGGTGTAGAATGGCCTTCCTCCCTCCGACAAGCTCCCCCCCCCCCCCCCCCCCCCCAGCTGGTGCTCAGTGGTGGAGATTCATGGTGTTTTAATAAGATTACATTCCTAGTCTATTATGGAAGCATCCACTCTTGGGTCAGGTATACCTCACCTTGTTCTACAACTGTGGCTTTGCCTCTGGGAAGCTGTTAGTGAAATCCTGTTCTTATCGAAAGCCTAAGAGAATCTGGTTCCCCAAGCCTTTTGCGAAGTCTTGATGGAATCCTTTTGTTATGCAGTGTCTCCACTTGGTAGATTTGATTCTGGGAAATGTGTTCCACTTACATTTTTGTCCCTGTTGGGTCCCCAAACATGTTGCAGAATTGAACAGTTGGGCTTCCTTATCTCCTGGTGCTCGGAACAAGTGGTGAGTCTGAGCTGGCCTTCACATGCTGGCCTGGCTTGTGCACTTCTGTGCCCCTGATGCCTGTCCCAAGGCTTGTTGCTCCTTTGCCTTGGCAAGCCCTGCAGGCACTCTTGTCCCTGCAGCCAGAGGGGCGCACCTTGTGTGAAACAGCTCCTGGCTCTGCATTTTTTGGCCTAGGGATGGAGTTGGCTGCCATTTCTCAGGCTGGTCTCTTAAGGAGAAAGCAAGCTTTTCATGGTCGGTAGGGCATGCCAAGCAGCCCGGGAATTCACAAGGAAATCAGGAAATCAGGAGGAGCTTGCAGCCAGAACTTTGAAAATGGGTCCGAGGACTTTTGGAACGTTAAAAAAGGACACTTGAACTTTGCGCCACAGATACATACAGGGAAAAAGTGTCCTAGACACAGGAGAAATGTGAAGCCCCTTTGACATGTTTTGCAAGCCCCTTTCTGCTCCTAGACTCCAGAGTCATCTCAGACTTGGTAGATCCCAGTTAATACCTTGCACCCTTTTTTCCCCAAGGTCTGTCTGTATTTGTGTCATCCTGTGTCTGCAGCTAAAGCATGAGGCTTGTCATCTGGCTGGTATGTTTTGCTCGTTAATTAGGAGGCTCTCGCAAAAACAGTTCCAGCCCAGACTCGGGGCTGGGTCCTGCTGCTGGACTTGCAGATTGCCTTCCCTTCCCACAGACATCCCCTGCCTTTAAGCAGGGCTGGAGGGGTGTTCAGGGCAAGCCCTGAGATGTTAACCATTCTGGGGGAAGTCCAGCATGGAGGGTTAATTTCTCTGACAAGGTTGTTGCCTTCAAAGTCTGGATGCCTACTTCTGGCCGGAATATTGGCTTCAAAGAGAAGACAGAGAGCGTCTGGGTCACTCTAGAACCTCAGGAAGCCCACTTGTGTTTTCATTAGGGAAGCTCTAGATATAGTGTTTTTTAAGCTAAAGAAGGAAAAGAAAACACCAAGAAAGAGTTTTTCTTTTTTTCCTCTTCTTTATTACTTTCAGGGCAGCGCCCCCTTGTGGCCACGTTTCTATACTTGATGCAGAAAGCTCCCATTCTTGACCCGGTGGCCAGAGCCCTTGGAGGTTGCTGTGCTCTTGGTAGGGAAAGCTGCTTCGATTTCAGTGACCCGAGAGGTGATGTGGATGGACATGTCACGTTTTTGACATTCACAGTCTGGAGGTGCAATGCTCCTGCTTTGATGGATGATGAATTGCCTGTGACTTTCTCTGATGAGAAAGTCCAGGAATGTTTGAAAATGATCTGAAGCTCTGCTCCGAATGTTTAGGGCAGTGTCAGCGCCAGAGAGCATGACCCGAATGGACCAGATGAGTTGTTTAGTTGGATGTCAGGCCTTGTAAAAACCTTCGAGCAGGAAGGGATGTTGGGGATCATCTCCTCCAGCCCATTTGTTTTATAGATGGGGAAGCAGGCATGAGAAGGGGTAGGTTCCATACTTTTGTTCTTTTTTGTTTAACTTCTAGAATGAGCCCAACTTGATGACCTGGAGACCCCCACAGAAAGCCCTTTCTACTTGGGCACCTCCCAACAGTAAGGCGGACCCGCTCTTCCCTTCACAAGGGTCCAGCTGCTGCCCTGTTATCCCGGAGACACTTCCTTGCCTTGTTCCGCCAGGGGGGCATCGCATGTGGATGGTGGCCGTAGGGGGCTGGTACCTGGGCCTGGATACGGCAGGTGGGCATAAGGGCCCACCCTTCACACCCTTGGGGCACCTCGATAGGACAGCCCTCTGACTAGTCAACAGATGGGCCTTTGACTCCGCTTGTTTTTAGTGGTACTGTGTGTTCCTGTCACTGTCCTCGGTTTCTTCTCCCCTCAGGGATGGGGACATGGATGAGGCTCTGGTTTGTGTTCTCTTTTCCTCTGCCATCCTCCTTGCCCTTCTGCTCATAGTGGAACAGCCTCACAGTTCCTTCACATCCTCTCCTGTGCCCTTTTCTTTCGTTTTCTTCTTCTTTTTTTTTTTTTTTTTTTTAAATTTTTTTTTTCCAACATTTATTTATTTTTGGACAGAGAGAGACAGAGCATGAATGGGGGAGGGGCAGAGAGAGAGGGAGACACAGAATCGGAAACAGGCTCCAGGCTCCGAGCCATCAGCCCAGAGCCTGACGCGGGGCTCGAACTCACAGACCGCGAGATCGTGACCTGGCTGAAATCGGACGCTTAACCGACTGCGCCACCCAGGTGCCCCTCTTCTTCTTTTTTAATGTTTATTCATTTTTGAGGGTGGGGAGGGGCAGAGAGAGAGGGAGACACAGAATCCGAAGCAGGCTCCAGGCTCTGAGCTGTCAGCACAGAGCCCGCTGCGGGGCTCAAACCCCTGAACCGTGAGATCATGACCTGAGCTGAAGTTGGACGCTTAACCGACTGAGCCACCAAGGTGCCCCTTTAAAAAAATTTTTTTTTTTAATCTTTTCCTTGTACCCTTTTCAAGATGCCCAGAAGGGACTCCCAAGAGGAAGCCAAGAAATGAAGCTGGTAGTTGGAAATGTTGGGGGGTTTTTGATTTTTGATTTTTGAACTTCTCCGATGTCTCGTTTGGAAATGCTGGCTGGCCCCCACCTCTCTGTTCCCTTTGTTTTCTGTGTCTCTCCTCCATTTCCTCACCCTCCTACCCTTTTCTGTCCTGTGCTTGAACCTGTACTGGGGGAGGTAGTGAAAAGTCACAGGATGTCACAAAGCATTTTGGTGTAAGATGTGGGCGGCCCGCTGTCTGTCTTTACTGTTCCGTCAGCTGCCTTTTTAATGCAGTCCTTCCTGGTACCTCATGTCACTTCATGCTCCCAGCAGCCCCGGACGGAGGCATGGGGACACCGAGGCCTGGGGAATAGAAGGAAGAGGCTCCCACAGCCCGTTCAGCTTTCCTGTGCCCGGTCCTGAGGCCCCTTCACCGGGGGACATGGCTTCCGTGTTAAGTCTCTTCTGTGCCCAGGTTAGGCCGGGGCTTCCTGGAGGCTCCAAAAGCAGAAGAATGTCTGTGAGGTTCTCTTCCTTGAGAACCTTAGAGGCCAGCACGGCCCACTGGGCCCACAGGAAACGTGTTTATGGAGCAATCTCAGGCCACGTTATCATCGCAGACCGTCCCACCAGGGAACCTTTATTCAGTTCCCTCAGGGGGAATGGGGCCCCGGGTCCACTGAGGCTCAGGTTGACTGAGCACCTTCTGCGGGGGGCAGCAGGTTGGGGAGCAGCAGGGCAGAGCCCCTGTCCTCGTGGAGCTGGGAGTGTGGTGTTGACGGCAGCCTGGGCTAGGGAAGCGGGCCAGGGAGGGCGTGAGGGTGCCATCAGGCCTTCCCCTCCCCTCCTCGTCCTACATTCCTTCCTTGAAGAGGGGGCATTTCGAAGGTCCCTTTCTGCTGGGGTGGCTGCGAATTCTGGGCTGGAGTTCTTTCAGGACATTCTTAGGGGGAAGAAGGAGCATCTTTTCCAGGATTAAGTGATGCTGGTCTGTGGGTAGGTGTTGCTCTCTTTGTCTCAATGTCTGGATGTGCACCATTTTGGGGGTGTGGGGGTGGGAGGAGGTACTGACCAGGTTTCCTTTGCACCAGTGCCCCGAGACCGTCCATAACTCAGCCTTGCAAAGAAACGCTTCCTTCCCGCCTCCAAGGGAGAGAACTGGACTTACCGATGGCAGAAGACGTCCATCTGGACAGTGTTGGTCCCCGGCCTGCTCCACCACAGACCACCCGTGTGACCCTGGGCCCTCTGTGCCTCAGTTTCCCCACCTGCAAAGCGAGGGTGTTAGCACTGCATAGCACAGGGTGGTTGTGTACGTGAAAGGAGTCAGGACTCCGGGCATGTGAAGTGCCTGCAAACTGTAGATGGTGCCTGCTGCTTGTTTTTAGAGCTGTCCTTGGGGAGTAGGGGAGTGGGCTTCCGCCCAGGGAGGCCTCTCTGTTCCAAGATCTTTGGCACTTGTGGGTCTAGCATTCTTGGCCTGGGCCATTTGCGAGGGACTCTGAAGCCCATGATGGGTGCTGCCCGATCACCCTGCTGGGTGTGGGCTTTGTGGGGCCATCAGAAGCCGCCAAGGCGGTGCCCATCCGGTGGGGTGGTCTCCTTTAACACGGGCTCCCCCCCACCAGGAGGCAGGGGTGCCGTCCTCCCCTCATTTACGGATGAGGAACCTGAGAAAATCATACACTAATGCAAGATGGCACTTCCATTTTTATTAAAGTTTGGAGATTCAGGGCGCCTGGGTGGTTCAGTCGGTTAAGCATCTGACTTGGGCCCAGGTCATGATCTCACGGCAGGTGGGTTCCGGCCCTGCATTGGAAAATTGTGCTGGACTTCCAGAAGATGCTGAGTCTTGATGAACAATCGTGTTACTATTAATGGTAACTCTTATCGTTTTCTTTATCTTTGTGAACACTTAATACGTGCGTACGTCAAAAAAAATATCAAGAGTACTCAGAGGACAACAAAAAGTCAGTGACTCCCTTGTTCCTGGGTTCCTGTCACTCAGGGACAGCTGCTGTCGGCAGCCTCTCTCTGTAGATGTTCTGTGCAGACGGGCACACGCGTGTTCTGGTCTCTGCATATGCCCGCGTTTCATTTCACGGAACACCGTGTCTTATAGAAATAGCACATCTCTGCTCCTTTGGGAGGTAGATCCATATCGTTACCCTCCTTTATTTACTGGCCGAGTGGTCCAGCTCCTAACATGATGGACTAGATCTCGCCCCTCTGGTTGGCCTCTGCCGGTGTAGACAGTGGGGCAGCGAGCGCCCTGCCCCATCGCCTGGGCACTCCCTGCCAGATGAGTGAATGCTGGGTCAGAGGGCACAGGTGGCTCACTTTTCCAGGGGAGTCGTAAAGCTGCTCACAGAGAGATAGCACTGCCCACAAGCGTTAGCAAATGGGAGAGCCTGTTAACCACACCCTCCTCGGAACAGCCCCTGGCAAACGTTTTTGATCTTGGCCATGTGCAGGGGTGAGGTGGTACTTTTGATTTGCATGTCTCTTTTGACAGTGAGATTGATTCATGCTGTCTGCGGGGGGGGGGGGGGGGGGGGGGGGGGGGGGGGGGGGGGGGGGGGGGGGGGGGGGGGGGGGGGGGGGGGGGGGGGGGGGGGGGGGGGGGGGGGGGGGAGGGCGACTGCATGAGGCAGGCGCCAGCAGGCACGGCGGCCTGGGACCTCCATTCCTAACCACCAGACCATCCTGCCTCCACTGGTTATGTCTCCCGCATGGTTTCACAGGCTCGGGGCATTCAGTAAATGCTTAGTGAAGTGCCTCATGAGTGCAGTTCCTGAACAGTTGGAAGTAAATAGGGTTTCTGTTCCCACTCGTATTGTGAATTCAGCTGGTAAGCTAGCTTTTTGAGGGAATGTTCTGGTACCTCCTTTTTTAAAAAGTAAGATTCAGTTTAGAAAGCCAGGCATCATTCGGGAGCTGTGCACCCACTCCTTCGCTCTTCCTGCATGAATCGGGCCGACCTCAGCCTTTCACCCTCCACCGGCCCTGGGGAAGCTGGCCTGGGCTTGTGTGGCCTTGCGTGGGGAGAGTGTTGGTTGGGTTCCCAAGGGGGAGACCCAGGCCTGGCGGGGTGGGGCAGCTTGTTCCAGGTCACACAGTGAGATGTGTGTGTTGGGGGCGCTTACCTGCTCCCAAGACCGCCGTGCCCTCCCCACTGCCTGCCAATGCCTCTTAAATAGTACTTCCTCCAGAGTTACGGACCAGGGTGCCTGGGGAGCAGCCAGGCCTTTCCCGTTGGGCCGTTCGAATTCCGCCTGGTGCTTTGTCTTGCCTGCTGCAGGCCTCCCTCAGAAAGCAGTCGCCCTGTGGCCCGCACCTCCCCAGCTGGGCCTCACAGGCTGGTTTGTGTAGGCCCGTCATGTGCCAGGCTGAGGATTGTGACAGCTCCTGGGGGTGGCTCTGGCACTGCCTGTGGAGATTGGAGAATCATTCCCATGAGGAAGTCCCAGGCCGACCCTGTCGACCGCTCTCCGTGCTCCAGGCCGGCCCTCCGGCCCCTGCAGGGAGAGGCAGGACACGCAGTCAGGCTGCGGTCCCTCCGAAAGGCAGCTTCTGAGAGGTACCTTTAATTTCCCTTTCTCTTGGAATCTTCAGCCCCTAGTGGGTTCGTTCTTTCTCTCCGGATTTGCGTGTTGTCTTTGAAGGTGCTTCCGTAAAGGTGGAGACCGACCGGCAGTTGTGTTTGGGCAGAGACCCAGGGCCTCCGATAGCGCCCGTGGTGGGAGCACCAGAGGGTATCTCTTCGTGGATGAGGGAACTGACTGGTGGGTTTCGGAAGCCTTTTGCACGTCCGTGTGGCTCAGCCAGGAGCCACTTGTGGCTCTGGAGTGCTCTGGGCCCAGATGGAAACCCTGGGGTGAGAGGAGAAGGAGGAGCCCAGGCCAGGGAGGAGCCCCTGAGCTCCGTTCCTTCGTTCTTTTATCCACAGAGCAAGTCTCGAGCATGCACCCAGCCAGCGGTGTGCTGGGTGCCGGTCCCCGCCCTCAGGCACCTGCATACCCGGTAAGGAGATGAAGGTGAGGGCAGCACACAGACCACTTCAGTGCTGCGCCGTGTAGCTCGTGCCGGGAAGCCCGCAAACAGGAGAGAGCCATGGCCAGGGGCGGCCGAGGCCACCGGAGCGCTGTGTGGTCACAGGAGGCCTCTCTGAGGAGGTGACATTTGGCCAAAGAGGCCGAGAGCCCCGTTCTTCTAGGAGCTGAAGAGCTACAGGGTGGGCTCCGTCTGCTGCCTAGAGGCCACACTCCCTGGCTCGCCTCTGTTGTAGCCCTGGCTTCTGTGTGGACTGTGGGCAGCTGTCTTGGGAAGGGCGGGCTGGTTTCCACTTCAGACAGGTGGCCAAAGGAGGCAGTAGAGTGTCCTTGGTGTCCTTGTTCCCGGACGGTGTGATGGGCCAGGTGGGTGGCCCAGGGACCTTCTTTCCACCTGAGGCCGTAGCTGTGATCTGGGGGCTGGGACAGGAGGCCACATGCTCCCCTAGGGTCAGGCCCAGTCCAGCCTCTGTGTTCAGGAAGGAGCAGTGAGCCGGGAGCCTTGGGGATCCCCTGGCCCTTATTGGTAGTCCCTAGGCCAGCTGACTTTTCCCCTTTCCCAAAGCTCAGGTTTGGCCTCAAGGCGGAGTCTAGGGGTGGCGGATGGAGGTCACCGAAGCTTGCTCTCTTTAGTTTATCTTCCTCCAGGCCAGTGTTGGTGAACCTGCCCCACAGAAGTGGCACCTGGAGGCCCTGCTGAAATATACACATCCTTCAGTCTTCCCTCTCCAGAGAAGGGGCCTGGTGGCTTTCTCTTAACATCAGTGCCCTGGTGATTCTTTGGGGAAACCCAGAGTACGTTACTAGGCCTCACCCCCAAACTGTTAGCCACGTTTGTGTCGAGTTAAACAGGCGAGAAGTGGTCTCTTGGGGACAGGTCCTCTCCAGGAGGGCACCTGGATGTAAAGGTTCCCCGACCGGTTCGTCTTGGGGGTCCCCACGGGGCACTTCTGTTCCTCAGAGCACACACGCCCAGCTCTGCTTCCTGGTTGCTGCCCTTTGGACAGTCTTCTCTCCTCTTTTAAACATTTCTGACCTCTGGCTGCCAGTCTGTGCTGGAATTATTTAAAGGTGGATCCCGAGGGACTGGCCTGGCCAGATGTCACACCGGTCAGCGGTCCAGGGCCCGGAGCAGAGGCACAGCCCGTGGTATTTCCCTTCTCGGTTTGCTCTGCACCCCCATTGGCTTCCCATCAGAGGTCTGTGTGCTTGGGTCTTGGAGCCCGAGCCATGAAGCCGGGACTTGGGGCTCGCCCACGCGGCCCTCCAGGCTTCAGCAGGACTGTGGTGATATTCCACCCCATCCCCAAATCGGTGGCTCACATCAGAGCCCCGCGAGAACCCACCACGGGTGGGGCACTGTTGCAGGTCGGAAGTCTGCCCTCCAAGGTGGCTGGCGTGTGTCCACGTGTCAGATGAGAGTGGCAGGGCTGGGATTTGCCCCAGGGGCTAGCTGACCCCTGAAACCACACCATTTCTACCCTGTTCGGTGGCCTTCGCCTCCACCTTGAACGTAACGTCCGAGTACCATTGGCTTGATAACCACTTCAGAAGAAAAGCAAGGCGTTCTTTTCTGAGCACTCTCTGTACAGTTACGGGGCCCAGAGGGGTGGCGGGTGGTGGGGACGGCAGTGAACTCGGAACACAAGTCTTGCCCATCTGTAGATGACTAGACAAGCCACTCTGCCTCCCCTGAGCCTCTGCTCCTCTGCCTGTAAAGTGGGCATAATTCAGCCACCTCTAGGGCTAACAAGCATGGCAGATGCTTAATAAATGATAGCATTCCCCCTGTGTCCCAGGAGGCCACCTCCCCAACCTTCCTACCTGTCCAAGCTGGGGCCTGGGGCCTCTGACATATCTCTGGTGGGAGCCCTCGGCCCAGGGCAGATAGGTGGCCTCCCTGCCTCCCTTCCTGATCCTTTCCTGGTGTGGGGGTCCTCCAGTGTCAGTGACCAGGCCATGCCTCTGGCCTCCCAGCTCACTGCTTCCTGGGAGGGCCTGGGGGTGGTAGGTGGGTGCTGAGAGTTTCGCTTTCATTTCTGCCTCACACCATATTTCCATCCAACGTTGGAGGGCTGGGGTGTGGAGGTGAGGAAACGTCTGGGACCCCACCCTGGGGTGCTTGTCCTAGCGAAGGTTCAATTATTGAGTGCTTACTACATGCTGGCCAGTCTTGGGTTCTAGGGACCCATATAGCAGTGAGCACCCTCTGCCCCCAGGGGCAGCCCCAACCCTTCTAGGGAATGTTTGCTGCACTGGGCCCTGACGAGGGGCGGGTGCTACAGGAGGGTGCGGGTTGTGTGGAGTTCTGTTCTCCCAGGGGTCTGGGGGACCCTCGGAGAGGAGAGAAGGGACATATTGGTGTGTGTGGGGTGGTGTTTGTGAGACCCCAGGTGCCTATCCTGGAAGGGCTGGCTCCTGCCCTTGTAGGATCCTGGGCATCTTTATGAGGAACATTCAGTGCTGTGGGATTGTTGGTTTCTCTCTAGGCTCTTTACTTTTAATTTAACAAATATTTATTTTATTTTATTTTATTTTATTTTATTTTATTTTATTTTATTTTATTTTATTTTATTTTATTTATCGATTTATTTATTTATTTATTTAATTTATTTATTTATTAATTAAAAGTAATCTCTGTGCCCAGTGTGGGGCTTGAACTCACAAGCCCAAGATCAGGAGTCATCTGCTCTACTGACTGAGCGAGCCAGGCGCCCCTCTCTTGGTTTCTCTCTGGCATTTCCTCTTTGCACCCACCCATCTTACAGATGGGGAAATGAAGGCCCAGCAAGGAGATGTATCCCCAGAGTTGTAGAGCTGGTGGGAGGGGCAGCTTGGAATTGAACCTGGCCTTGCTGACACTAAAGTTTATTTTCTATAATATTGGATTCTTTTTCTATGTTTGTTTGGTTGTTTAAGGTTTATTCATTTTTCAGAGACTGAGAGAGAGTGAGCAGGGGAGGGGCAAAGAGAGAGAGGGAGACACAGAATCCGAAGCAGGCTCCAGGCTCTGAGCTGTCCTCAGACAGGGCTCGAACTCACGGACCGTGAGATCATGACCTGAGCTGAAGTCGGACGCTTAACCGACTGAGCCACCCAGGTGCCCCAGTGTTTATTTATTTTTGAGAGGGTGGGTGGAGGGGCAGAGAGAGAGGGGGACAGAGGATGTGAAGCAAGCTCTGTGCTGGTATAGAGCCTGATACGGGGCTCAAACTCTCATGAACCTTGAGATCATGACCTGAGCCAAAGTCGGGAGGCCCAACTGACTGAGCCACCCAGGTGCCCCAATACTTTATTCTTAAAATTAAAAAAAATTTCTTAAAAAATGTTTTTATTTATTTTTGAGCCAGAGAGAGACAGAGTATGAGCAGGGGAGGGGCAGAGGGAGAGGGGGACACAGAATCTGAAGCAGACTTCAGGCTCTGAGCTGTCAGCACAGAGCCCGACGCGGGGCTCAGACTCATGGACTGTGAGATCATGACCTGAGCTGAAGTCGGACGCTTAACCGACTGAGCCACCCAGGCGCCCCTTAAATCTTTATCTTAAAATGCATTGCAGGATTCTTGAAAAGAAAAGGAACTCTGACCATTCCCTCAGAGGCCTGTTCCTGCCTCTCTGTGAGCAGGTATGGGCAGGGCTTTGGGGTCCTGTTGGGAAGGAGTTCTGCTTCCTGAGGAATCAGCCTCCAGACCTCTTGGTCTTCACTTTGACTTGGGTGCAGCCAAGCTGTGGACTTTACTCAGGGCGCTTTGGGTCCCTGGTTCCTCACTGCTCTGGGGAGGAAGGTCCAGGCTTGAGCCTTTGGGCCTCACGGAGGCCTTTGTCTGTAAATTGGGAAGTGTCCCTGCAGTGAGGAGGGTGCTTCCTCCGTCCCCTGGGGTCACCAGTGTGCCTGCCTCTGGTGTGGAGGGGCGCTGTGGCGTCCTCCTCCAGAAGCGCAGCCAGCCTCTGCCAGAGACAGCAGAATGTCCCTGTGGCATTATTTTCAGCAAAATAAGAACAGTTCAGCCCCAAAGTAACAGCGCTCTGGGCCTGTCACTGTGCTCTGAGTCTTTCAGTCCATATTTTGAAACTGAGGCTCCAGGAGGGTAAGCGACCTTCCCGGCTTTCATGGCTGCTGTCTCCTGGGGGTAGGAGTTGAACAGCGGTCTGCATGAATCCAAAGCTGTCCCCTTGACCATGATGGAGGTGTGTTGTTTTTGGTAGGTGGATCCAGAGGATGACAGGATGGCTTTCCTTTTGTTTGTGCTCTTTTCCAGCGCCTCATCCTCAGCGCCCATAGGTTATTAGCTTTTTCCCATGTCCCTCTCGGTTCCATTTGGCTGTCCTCCTTGCCCAGAGTCAGGAAATTTAGGTGCTGGCTCTGTTGATCTCTGCTCAGCTGGGGAGGCCGGCCATGGATTCCGAGTGATGTCCTGGGGACAGTTGTGATCTGCTTGGTGGTGGGGTTTGAACCCTGGTTTGGCCTCTTACTGGATGGGTGGCCCTGGGTGCGTTGCAGCCCCTCGCTGGGCCTTGATTTCTTCCTTGTTAAGAGTCGGCCTTGTGCCCGTGCACAGGAGGTGCTCAGCGTGCAGACCTCCTCCTTTCTTGAAGGGGCCAGAGACCATCCTTGAAGGAAAAAGGGGGCTGTCCCTCACTTCCCTCACCTGTCATCAGACCCTCCGTGTCTACAGGTGACAGCAGAGAAAACGTCCTCTGCTGAAGTGCAGAGGTTTGCGATCTTGGAGGAGTAATTTTCCAGAACCTTTGAGCTACAAGAGGTCTTTGCAGATGAGGATTTACAGCTCGGGGCGCAGGACTTGCAGCTTGGTGCCCACGGCTGTGTGGCGGGCCAGGCTGGGCCTCTGCTCCAGAGCCCACACGTGTCCCCACTTTGGCCTCCAGGGAACCGAGTGTGAGGGTGAAGCAGGGTCTGTTCTGTTCCGGGCTGTCGTTGGCAGACCCCACCCCTGGTCAGGATGAATTGTTTCGGTCCCGGGGCCCAGAAGGTTGGGGTCCCTCCGCCACCACTCACCCCTGCAGTCTTTCCCATCTTTCCTCCAGCCTTGCTGGGAGTGCTGAAGGGCCAGCTCTTTGGATTCCGGAAGCTTCCCTGGGAAGGGTAGGGGAGTGGGCAGCCGTGTGGGATGCGGGCAGTTCTGTGGGTGCTTCTGCACTGTCAGCGGACGGGGGCTCCCCTAAGAGCGAAACCTGTGGACCTGGCCACGTGCCCGCAAATCTGTCCCCATTGCTGAGGACACCGTGGCAGCTGTGTCATCTAGTCCTCTTCCTCTCTCAATCAGTGTCGACGATGTCAGAATGAAGTTAATGACCTGAGCAGAAAGTCAACTGTATGATTGATTCCTACAAGTCACAGAGATGATGGGTTCCTGCGTAAACCTCAGTGCCAACTAGGTTCAGTAATGATGGGGCTCTCTGTGAGTGTTCTCTCCATGGAGAGTTCTGGCTTCAGGCATAGGTGGAATCAGGTGCTCAAACGATGTCTCAGGACCTGGCCTCTCATGTTGGCTTTGTTCCCAGGCTGGATGGTTCCAGGTGAGTCCTCACTCTGACCTTTATCCTGAACCAGGCAGTGTGCCGAGTCCCTCGTGTACTCTCATGTGATCTGCACTAAAGCCCGTGAGGGTGTGGGCTTGTACCCCTGTCTTCTAATAGGAGAAATGGAGGTACAGAGAGGTTGGGTAACTTGCCAAGATCACACAGCTAGCAGGTGGCAGAGCTGGGATTCAGGCCTGGGTAGGTTGGCCCCAGGGCCTCCCTCCAGCCTGGGTGCAGGTCCCAAGGGACCCAGGATTCATTCTGAGTGGCCCTGATGGATCAGCCTGAGCCACATGCCTGTCCCTGAGCCAGCTGCTGGGGCCAGGGAGTGCCTCTTTCCCGGCCACATGGTCTGGGTGTGGGCAGGGCGGACCCCACACAGGAAGTTGGGGACTGCTTGCTGAGTAGATTGTGATGGCTGTTGGGCATTCGGGGTGGCAGGGGCGCTTCCTGGTTCTGGGTTCTCCGGCCGGCTGCGGTGAGGGTGGGGGCTGCTTTCTGCCAGCCTGAGGGGCCACACACGTGGTCTCCTGGGCTAGGGTGGTGCTCCGGAGAGGGGAGTGAAGAGAAACCCCACAAGTCAGAGCCAAAGGCCGGGCCCCTGGCTCCATCTTCGTCCTCAGATAAACCCACAGCCAGCTGGACACAGGTAGATTCCGAGGGCCCTGGGCCCAGGGGTCTGGCGCTGGGCATCCTGGAGAAAGAGCTTATGTAATTCTGCCTCTAGGGATGGAGTTTGATGGGACCTTGGGGAAAGGCCAAGGCTGCCAGGAGTCCAGCGTGAAGGCTGATGATGTCCTCCCTGCCCCACTGTGCTGTGTGGAACCTTGTTGTTGGACAGTGTTTTGGGGTAAACCAGTCCCATGTTATGTAAACTATTACTGATGGCCTTGTCCCGTGCACAAGGAACGTTTAGAAAGTGTCTTTCTTTCCCAGACCAGGAGCCTGGAGAATATCGCAGCTATAAACTGTCCGATTGGGGCTGTGGAACTGGAGGGGGGCTCAGTCCACCCTGAGGTGGGGAGTGTGGGTGCAGGGCACGTAGCTGGCCTGTCCTGTCCTGTCCCTTCCACCCTGAACAGGCCCGGTGGGAGCTGTGGGGAGGACACACTGGGAGTGGTTACACCTGGAAGGGGGAGGAAGTGAATGGTGAGTGTCCACACCCAGGCTTGCACACTTCTCAGGGGCCCAGTCCTGCAGGCCCCGGGTGAAGGGGCTAGGCTGAGGCTGGGAGAAGGCTCAGTGTGGTGGGCCCGGTTAGGGCTTGAGGTCCCTTGTGGTTCCTTTCTGGAACTGGTGAGGAAGTGAGGACCATTGAGGAGCCAGTGGCTGCCCAGCCCAGAGCCCTTGTCCTGCGTGGCAGGTTCCTCCACCCGGGTGTTCCAGAATTCTCACAGGCCAGTGGCTCTTCTTAGTGGCATGGCCTTCTGAGGCAGATAGATAGAGGTGGTACTTGTGGGACAGGAGTGGAAGTGAGGGCGATCCTGGGCTCTCCCTTTTGCTGTGCCCACTACAGACAGCAGGCAAAGCTGGCCTGATCTTTGTGAGCCCCAGAGGACCTTCTTGGTGCTGTACAAGGTGGCAGGAGCCCCGGTCAGGGAGCTGAAGTCCTGCTGTTTAGTCGTGGGGCCCTCATAGGAGTTCTTATTTGAGGACCCTCTCTCAGAGTCCTGGGAAATGAATTTGTGACACACTGCTTTCGGTGTAGCCGGTGAGACTGCTGTTTGGACCTGAGCGGTCACGCCGGACAGGAAGAACTGAGGGAAGTACTTCGTATCTGTTACGTGAGGCTGCGAGGAGGGGTCATTTCAGTTTATTGACTGATAAAAATAGAGCCCTTGAAACCAAGTTCAGGGAGTTCGCGGACTTGTCTGCGTGAAATTCCAGAGTTTCTCTTGAGTAGATTCATATCTGACTTGTGAATACTTTAAAAAAAAAACAAGAAAAAAAAAAACCCTTTCTTCTTCTTCTTCTTCTTTTTTTTTTTTTTAAATGTGAGAGAAAGGAAGGAAGAGAGAGGCAGAGGGAGAGGGAGAGAGAATCTTAAGCAGGTTTCATGCTCAGTGCAGAGCCTGATGCAGAGCTTGATCCCGTGACCCTGGGATCAAGACCTGAGCTGAGGGGCACCTGGGTGGCTCGGTCGGTTAAGCGTCTGACTTCGGCTCAGGTCATGATCTCACGGTCTGTGAGTTTGAGCCCCGCGTCGGGCTCTGTGCTGACAGCTCAGAGCCTGTAGCCTGTTTCGGATTCTGTGTCTCCCTCTCTCTGTGACCCTCCCCCGTTCATGTTCTGTCTCTCTCTGTCTCAAAAATAAATAAACGTTTGGGGCGCCTGGGTGGCGCAGTCGGTTAAGCGTCCGACTTCAGCCAGGTCATGATCTCGCGGTCCGTGAGTTCGAGCCCCGCGTCAGGCTCTGGGCTGATGGCTCGGAGCCTGGAGCCTGTTTCCGATTCTGTGTCTCCCTCTCTCTCTGCCCCTCCCCCGTTCATGCTCTGTCTCTCTCTGTCCCAAAAATAAATAAACGTTGAAAAAAAAAAATTAAAAAAAAAAAAAATAAACGTTAAAAAAAATTAAAAAAAAAAAAAAAAAAGACCTGAGCTGAAATCAAGAGTTGGACACTCAACCAACTGAGCCATCCAGGTGCCCCTAAAAAAACAAAACAAAATACCTTTTCTTTAAAAGTAACATTTCAGGGCTGCCTGGGTGGCTTAGTCGGTTAAGCGTCCGACTCCTGATTTGGCTCAGGTCATGATCTCACGGTTCATAAGGTTGAGCCCTGTTTTGGGCTCTGCGCTGAGAGCCTGCTTGGGATTCTCTGTCTCCCTGTCTCTGCCTCTCTCCCATGTACTCGCGCTCGGGCTGTCTCTCTCTTTCTCAAAATAAATAAATAAACTTAAAAGAAAAAAGAACAGAGCCTCGAGCGGGGAATGGCGAATTTCTGTGAAGGACCAAATGGTAAATATTTAGAAAACAACAACAACAACAACAACAACAACAACATTTCAAAGTGAAATTCTGCCAAGGGCACAGAATAAAAAAGTATTCTTCCTCACATTTGACCCTCATCCCTGGAGGCAACCCTCATTCCACATTCTTGCCTCCTCTTGGACGTGTGCTGAGTCTCACAAGCCAGCGTGTATGCACACACACACAGCCCTCCACTTTCGTTTCCACACCAGTGGTGGCCCATTACCTGTGCTCTCCCACCTTTAACTTTTTATTCATTTAATATAGCATAGAGACGACTCTGGACCTACACTGTATCTACACTACACAGGGCCCCTTGTCAGCCTCTGTGTGGGGTTCTAGGCTTGCCCCCAGGGCTTACACTTTACCTTCTTCCTTAAAATAAGCTCGGGCTATTATGACAAATACCACAGACTGGGTAGCTTGAACAACAGGCGTGTATTCCTCATGGTTCCGGAGGTTGAAAGTCCAGTTCTTGGGGAGAGCTTTCTTCCTAGTTTCTAGACAGCTGCCTTTTTCCTGTGACCTCACACGGGGGGGGGGGGGGCACTTATAGTGCCTTTCATATAGGGGTACTAACCCCATTATGGGGCTCTGCCCTTCTGAGCTCATCTAACCCGAATCTCCTCCCGAAGGCCCCACCTCCAGATACCATCACATTAGAGGTTAGGGCTTTCATATGAATTTTGAGAGAACTCAAATATTTAGTCCATAGCATCTCTCCTGGTGGGGGTTATACAGCACCAGCTGCTATCTGTCTAAGTGTGGGAGGGGCCTCAGCCTGGTTTGGTCCCTCTGCCTCCTCCCCCTCCTGCACGTGGCCCCAGTGCAGGTGCTGCCTGGGGAAGGAGGCTGAACAGGTGTGCTGGCCGGTGACTTCTGACCCCAGCCCCAGCGCCCAGGGCATGGCTGACTTTGGGCAGGTGAGGGGGCTCCCTTTCCTCCTCTGTAAAATGGGGACATCGACACCCAAGTGCAGGGCAGATTGGGCGATCAGAGAGATGATGGCTGAATTGCTGGAGGTGGGTTCTAGCACATAGCGGGGGATCTGATTGTCATTTATCCCCCCCCCCTTTTTTTCTGTCTGAAGATAAATTTTAGAGAGCTGAGTGTCATTTCTGATCTTAAAACTGGCCAAAGGAAGGGGCTGCCGGTGTGATCCCTTAAACTTGGGAAGGACAGATCTTGGCTGATAGCCCCCCACCACCCCGCACTCTTCCCTGCCTTCTGGCCAGCCGGGGTGGGAGACACTGGCCCTTGAGGGGGCCTGAGGGTCCCCTCCACAGCCCGCCTGTGGCTTCCCAGCCCCACACACGGCTGGGAGGCCCCCCCCCCCACCAGCTAGCGCCTCCTTCATGCTGAGCCCCAGCTGAAGGAAGTGAAAGAATGTGTCATCCTTTTTCCTGAATTTTTTTTTTTGTCCTCTGTGAAGACAGTTTAACATTATGAGAGCAGAATTTGAAGAGACAGATCATCCCTCTCGCCACCCCCTCCACATCTTTCCCTCTTTCTGTTTTGTGTGTAAGAGTCACAGGGTTGAAATCATTAGGTGCACAGCGTTTTGACTTTTGTTTTCTGCACGTACCGTAGCATTTTGTTTTTGCTTTCTGTACATAGCATTGTGGTGTAAACAAATTCCGTGTTTCTACACAGTTTTCAGAATGATCGTCCTAAAATGTAGTTTTTATGAACCTTTAATATGAAAATTTCCAACATATACAACAGAAAGAATAAAAAATGAACACAGCTCCCCCACCACCTCAATAATATGTGTTAACCATTATTGACTTATGGCTAATCTTGTTTTTTATCTGCCCCATGTGATTTTGAAGCAAATTGCAGACATAGAATTTCATACGTAAATATTTCAGCATGGCCTTTAAAACATAAACGTAGTGCTGTTACCACACCTGAAAATAAAGTACGACAGAACATGATCCTTAAAAATTTTTTTTATTTAGAGAGGGTGGGGGGATGGGCAGAAGGAAAGAGAGAAAATCTCGAGCAGGCTCCACGCTTAGTGCAGAGCCCAGCGGGGAGCCTGATAAGGGCTTGGTCCATGACCTTGGGATCATGACCCGACCGAATGAGCCACCTAGGAACCCCAGAGCATAATCCTTTAATGACTGTGGAGTAGTTCTTTTTATTGGACATCTGTACTCTGATGCAGTAAGCTGTAATCTTATTACTGAATATTTAGATTATTTCTGCTTTTCTTGCTGGTGTAGATAATGCTGCCTCGGACATCTCTGTGTGAATATAAATGTCTTCCTTCCCTTTCTGATCCATTTTGTGTAAGGAAGAGTTTGATTAGTTAACGTAGAGTAACAAACCATCTGAGTGTTGCGGCTTGAAGCAGTAACCATTGGTTTGACTCACCATTCAGTGGGGTGACAGTTCAGACCAGACTCCCTGGTGGATCTGCCATCAGCTATAGGTCAGGGTTGCCCTGAGCAGGGAATGACTGGCCACGTGTGTTCATCCTCCCGCATGTGGCCTCAGTGTGTTCTTATCCAGGAGGCAAGGATTCAAGACACAGTGGGCATGTCCGAGGCTTCTGGAGGCCTGATGGCTCGACCACATCTGTTGGCCAAAACAAGGCACAGGGCCAGCCTAGATTCAAGGAGTCAAAATGAATTTCACCTCTTTTTTGTTTTTTTTTTTAAAGCAATAAATGGATTTATTGGAGGAAATATAGTCTTTCACATAAATCACCTGTTTCTGTAGAACAGAACTTCTTAGCCTTTCTTGGGGGTTATTGATACCTTTGAGATTCAGATGAAAGCTATGGAACCTACTCCTAGAGGGGCTCCTGGGTGGCTCTGTCAGTCAAGCGTCCGACTTCGGCTTAGATCATGATCTCGCAGTTCGTGAGATCAAGACCCGCATCGGGCTCTGTGCTCACAGCTCGGAGCCTGGAGCCTGCTTCGGATTCTCTGTCTCCCTCTTTCTCTGCCTCTCCCCTGCTTGTGTGCTCTCTCTCTCTCTCTCTCTCTCTCAAAAAATAAACTAAAAAAAAAAAAAACCTAATTCCTAGAAAAACACTTGTAGTGATACCAAAATATAAATAACACCACAGATTCTCTGAAGTAAAGGTTCTAGGGATCCGAGAGAAACTTTTGGGAAAGACAATATACAAGCATTCTTCACAACAGGATTTCTTACAAGATAACTCGCTAAAGAATTTCTGTGGTCACATAAGTTTGGGGAGCAATGTATCCCGTGAGATTGAAAACACATTTTATCTTTGTTTAACTTAGTGTTTTGCATTTGACGTATTAGCATCTCAAAGAAGACATTTGGGGAGAAGTGGGCAAACACAACTTGGTCCGCCACCTGCCTGTTCTGCAGTTTACTAGCTTTGCGACCTTTGTCAAAGCACTTAGTTCTGTGAACCTCGGTTTTGTAATCTGTGACATTTGGACGGTGACACTAATACGATGCCACAGTGCTTAGCTTGCACAGTGAACAGCACCTCTTGAGCAGAGCATAAAGTCATTGCAAAGGGCACAGACCCTGAATGGGGTCAAGAATTGAGGTCATTTCTGTACACAAGGGTGTGGGATCTGGCCGTGTGTGCCAGCCGGGCACTTCACAGACCCCTCCTTCTTTGGTACCTGGCAGGTGCTCAGAGGGTGCTGTGCTGGGCACGGAGGGGGTGGAAAAGACGTACCACCTTGGGAGACCCCAGGGTGCTCGTTCCTGAGCAGACTCATGAGGGATGGATGCCTGTTTATTGTTCAGGAGACATTTCTGGAAACACACTCTGTGCCCAGCTCCAGCCAGGTGCTCTGTGGCCTGGTCCTCTGGGAACTTGGTGTCAGCTTACGGAGAGGACGCTCGCCTTGGTGACTGATGAGGGGGGACCTTGGCAGGCATGGTTGCCCTGTGTGCGGTGCTGGGTTTTGGTCCCGGTTTGTAGCCTGGGGTTACCTGTGTGGCAGCCCCTCTTGCTGAACCTCATTTTATTTAGCTGAAAGAAGAGAAAGAACACAGGAGCACCCGGGGGCTAGACTGTTCCAACTGGGCGAGCCCCTGGGGTGTTCGGTGGGGAAACTGGCAGGAATCCGGCCACCACTGCCTCCTGCACTGGCGGGTGCCGCCATACTTCTGCACTGCTTCCAGGCCCGGTGTCTCGTTGTTGGTCTGCTTCTGTGTGCTTCCAATGGGACACCTCCGGCATCCCCCCCGTTCGAGTGTCTGTTCTCAGACATCTGTTGGCATCCCTCCGTGCCAGGCCTCGTGAGCCACCGTGGACGTATGTGAGAGACCGGTGGCAGCGAGGTGGACAAGTCCTTTGCAACTTCAGTCTGTGGGGACAAATTGGAGGAGAGGTGGTGACAGGTATGTCAGCCAGCAAGTTAAAGGGGGTCATTTCAGCAGGGATGCGAAGAGGATGGGTGACTGTCCTCAGGGTGGACGCAGAAGGCCTTTTTAAAGGAGAGAGACCTGGGGCTGTGGCTGACTGGTTAGAAAGGAGTTATCTGAAAGGCTGGGGCCAGAGCCTCTCAGGTAGGGGCAACAGCAAATGCAAAGGTCCTGCGGTGCTTTTGAGCAAGGGCTTTGGTGTATTTGTGGAGCAGCAGGGAGGAGGGCATGGCTGGAGATGTGAGGGAGGGAACAGTAGAGAAGCAGGTGGGGGCCAGATTGTTCAGGGCTTTCCAGGCCATGGTGTGTGGTGTAAGTTTTACTTAAGGGTGGGGGGGGGGTGCAAAGGCTCGCATCCAATTACTACACAAAACAGTCTGTGGACCTTGATGGCCTTTTAAAAAGCTTTGGGCAGAGGGCCATGTGGGTGGCTCAGTCAGTTTGAGCGTCTGATTTCAGCTCAGGTCCTGATCTCATGGTTTATGAGTTCAAGCCTCGCACTGGGCTCAGAGTCAGAGTCTGGTGCCTGCTTCGGATCCTCTGTCCCCCTCTCTCTCATTGCCCCTCCCCTGCTCTCTCTCGCTGTCTTTGTCTCTCCCTCTGTCTGAAAAGTAAATACATAATTAAAAAAAATAAAAAAGCTTTGGGCAGTGTTCACTAACAATGGGGCGTTTTTCCAGAGTCCCATGCTCAGGTGCACAGGCTGTGCATATTAGGGTGTTCAATGTCACCTGCAAGAGCAGTGCTCCCGCCATCCCTGGGGCTGTGCTCAGCCCTCAGATGGGTGACTGTGCCCTGGAGCAGGCAGTTCTGGGCTGGGCGGACTCCTCTGTCCACACGGGGCAGCCTGGGCTGTCTTCCCTCCAGCTGCCAGCCAGGGTGCCCAGGCCGGCCTCAGAAGGAGGGCCTTGCTGCTGTCACTGTCCAGCTCTGTGGTTTTGGGCCAGTTCTTGAGCTGCTTTGTGCCTCCGTTTCTACGTCTGTAGGGTAAGCATGCACTGAACCTTAACAGTTGGTGTGTCAGTTGAAATAACAAACGTAAGGCCCTGCAGTTCACTGCCTGCCACATTTATTTATTTATAACTTTTAGAAACACCCCGCTGGAGCTCCTCGGTAAATGGTAGGTGGATGGTATTATCACTGCGATGGGGGTGTCACTCAGTGCTGTGGGTCTGTGTTAAGATGCGGCGCTAGGTGCTGGGGATGCAGACATTCCCACGCCCTGGGAGCTCAGGCGGGAGGGCGCCTTGAAGACTTGCTCAAGGAACAGCGGAGTGGGGGTGGGGGGGCGCTTTCTCTGTCTGGGAAGGTTGAGGAAGGCTTCGTGCAGGCGGTGACCCTCAGCTGGGTCTTTGAGGGTCAGGAGGAGCTCGCTGGGCCGACAAGCGTGGGTGCAAAGTGCTCCCAGTGGTGAGCCGGCACAGGTGAAGGTGTGATGCTGTGAGGTCAGGGGCCCTCAAGCAGGGACTCTGGGCATGTCGGGTTGGGGGACGGATGGGGGCTGAGGGAGCCACTGGAAGCCTGGGCTGAGAACGTCTGGAAAGCAGCAAAATAGAGCGTAGGGGGAGGAGTGTGCCTAGGACCGTGGCAGGTCTTGTCCACTTTGTGAGTGGCAGGCGTGGACTACACCCACACCGAGTAGTTAGGAGCCTGGAGCCCAGAGGTGGCCCCCTGGCTTGGATCCTGGCTGCCCCACTGGGAGGTCACTGCAGGTCTGTAAGCTTCAGCGGGGGATGATGACGGGGCCCACCTCCCTCGGCTGCTTTCGGGGGACGGGAGGTCCGTGCAGAGCACTGAGCACGAGGCAAGCGCTTGATGATAAAATGGTGGCTTTCAAACCTTTTCCTGGAGGGTGAGTCTGGCTGACAGGCTCTCGTTGATGCAGCCGCAGGGGTGGCGTGCGGGGGTGGAGGGAGGTCCCCTCTCGGCCTCTTCTGAGCTGTGGGCACAGATGAGTTTCCAGAGCAGACTGACAGAGGGGCGGCCCTGCTTCTTGTTTCCTTTCCTTCTGAAGCGGTCCGCAGAGCAGCTACCTTCCCGTGTCTGCCCCAAGCCCCCTGCCCTGGCAGTCTCTCCCCACCACGGGAATGTTCCTGGCTGGGAGCAGGCAGGAGGGGACCCTCACATCGTCAGGCATGGTCGTCCTGGCATTGAACGGATGAGGAGGCCAGAAGTTGAATATCTTCCACTGGGGGGACCCCCTGGCCCCTCCCTCCTGGGGTAGGTAGAGCTGAGGCCGCAGACGCCGCTAGGAACCTCCAGGAGCCTCGGCATGAGGGGTGAGGCCCGGGCAAGGCCAGGTGGCACAGGGTCCCGTAAGCCATCATTGTGCGCCTGGCCTTCGTCTCGGAGGCTGTGGGAGCCCTAGCAGGCCAGTCGGCAGGGCGGGCCGAGGCCCCTGTGGGCTCTGCCAGCTCCTCGGAGGACAGACCGGAGATGACGAGACTGGGGCTCTGGGCGGCAGGGTGGGAGGCTGCTGTGGTTGACCAGGCAGCGGGGAGGGGCCGGACTGCTGGCCAGATGTGAACTCTCACTAGGACCTCGCCACTCGGGGTGTGGTCCAGCGTGGGCTCGTGAGAACTGCAGCATCTCCTCGCACCCAGACCCGCTGATCAGGATCTGAATTTTAGCAGAGCCCCCAGGAGGTCATGTGCCTGTTGTACACTCATCTCTAAGGAGCACTGGTTTAGAAACCTGCTGCCCCTTGGGTGCGGGCCTGGGAGAGGGAAGGAGGGGTGAGGCCGACAGGCGCCCGGTGGGGAAGTGGGCTGTGCAGGTTAGGGGGCCGGCGGGAGGAGACCGCGTAGGATTTGGGATGTTCAGTGTACTCAGGTTCCCATTGCAACCCCCTCCCCCCCCAGGGGAGTGTGAGGACCACAGGGGTCACTGAGGAGGCCTAAAAGGGTTGGGCTCTGCGAGGCTGCCCACTGTACCCAGTTCTGCCCTCGGGGCTCTGGAACCTGGAGGCCCGTCCCCTGTGAAGCTTCTCTTTAAACCTGGGATGTGTCTACCCCCTGCAGAGTTAGGCGTTTATCTCCTTATTGGGCCAGGAAATGGGCCTTGAGTCCATAAGTGCATGGGTAGTGGGTCATAGGAAAGAACAAAGTCCTGCTTTTATGAGTGGTCATTCCAGGAGGGTGGGGCAGAGGGTGCAGAGTGCGCAGGGGCGAAGGCTGGGGGAGGAGGGGGGAGGGTCAACCTGAGGACCAAAGGAAGCACCTTCCAGAAAGGCTGGCCGGGTGTCCGCCAGGCCTTGGTGAAGTATGTTTCTTTGGGGGACGTGGTTAACATGATGGGGGGCGGATCTGGGGAGGCAGGTGCCCCCGGCAAGAGGATTGGGTGACTTTAGTGCCTGGCGCCCGGGAGTATAGCTGAGGCAGGGTGAGCACGCCCTTCCAGCCCGCCTTCTGGATTCCTGGCTCCTTGCCCCTCTGGAGTCCGCCGGTGCTGAGGCCCAGTGGGGCTCAGGCCAGTGAGTGCACGCTGCCTTCCGCTGAGGCTGGTTGTAACGGGATGGAAATTTGGCTGGCCTGGTTGGCATCAGCCGGGACTGTAGCGTGGCCAGCTTGGGCTGGGTCACCCCACAGGCTCTGCCATCAGCCGTACCCTGATTGGGGCTGCCAGAGGCCCAGCTTTGTGCGTGTAGGTGGGGTGGGCACGTTGGGGGGACGCGTGGAAACTCTCTGTGCCTCTTTGCACATCTGACTCGAGGCTCTAGTTCGTTCTCAGTAAGGTGCTTTGGGGTGGTTGACCTTGGGTTATTGTGCTCAAGAGGCTTTCAAAATGTGGAGGTTGGGGAGTTGAGGGAGACTGTGCACATGCACAGGAAGTGTTATTTTTGAGAGAATGCGTGTGCATTGAAATAGACAATACAGTCCCATGATTCAAATCAAAAGGTAAGAAAGGACTTACAGTGAAAAGGGTCTTGTCCTAGCTGTGCCCCCTTCACCCCTAGCTGCCCCCTCAGAATCGCTTCTTGTTTTTTTTTTTTATCCTTCCAGGGTATTCTAGTACATGCAAACCACACGTGCATGCATATTTCCACATTTACATAAATGCGTATGTACGTACACACATACATATTTATTTAGTTGAAAGTTCTGGTTTTTTGAACCAACTGCAGGTCTCGGCAGATCCGTGTGCGTGTTCACAGACGAATGTAGCTCAGGGCTCCTCAGCTTGGGCACTGTTTGCATTTTGGGGCTAGATCCTTCCATCTTGTTAGGGCTGTCCTGGGGCATTGAAGGATATTCAGCAGCATGCCTGGTCTCCATGCTCAGGGTGCCATTCCCTGCCCGCCCCCCTCCCCCCGAGTTGTGACAACCAGAAATGGCTCCAGACATTGCCAGATGTCCCCTGGGGGGCTGTCCCTCTCAGTAAGAACCAGTGCTAGCTGAACCCCCCCCCCCCCCCCCTCAATGGCTCCTGTCTGGCTCCCAGCCTGGCTTTGTTGCTACCCAGTCACAGGTCTGGCCTGCTTTGTTTGCCGCTCACTGTTCTCACACACCTGTCGAGGCCCTCATGGCTGTGTGCCCATGGCTACTCAGGGTGGGCGGGTCTCTGGCCTGCAAGAAGGGAGGCCCGGATGGAAAATCATGGCCCTCCCTTGTTGGGGACCCTGAACCTGTCCTGTTAGGCTTCTCCAGACCTCGGTGTTCTCATCTTTCTGTCTTTGGGTGCTGGTGCGGATTGTGGATGCTGGTGTGTGGTCCACCCCATCCCCCAGTAGTTGGCTGTCATGGGTGCCTGATGACAGTTAGTTGATCCCCTGACTCTCCCATGACCTTAAGTCCCTCTCAGTCTTGGCCTTGGTTCTGTTGTGTGTGAAATGGGGGGACCCAGTGCGGTGCAGGCCCCCGAGTTAGGGGGTACCTTCTGGTGAGAGAGGGGAGTAATGGAGGCCAGCCACCCAGCCGGAGCCTGTGATGTGTCAGAACCCAGACCCCTGAAAAGGGTCGTGTGCTAAAGCTGGGGAGGGCCAAGCTGCCACCCGCCGTCTGAATGCACACTGAGAAGCTCAGAGGGACACCTTTTCCACCGTCCCCTGAGCCTAGCAAGGACGCGGCGTGACACAGGTGTGGAGCTTGGACTCAGGTAGAGCTGTGTTTGCATGTCTGCTCTTCGCCCACTACGTCGGTGTCTCCTGTATGCTTTCTGAGCCCCAGGTCCACATTTGTAGAGCCAGCCAGTGTTCTTCGAGGGTTCAGTGGGAGGAGGGGGAGGGGGACACGCACTGTGTGCCAGGCATCATTCTCTCATGTGATGAGTTCCACGCCATCAACACGCCCATTTACAGATGGGAAAACTGAGGCGCGGAGTGCAGCACTTGGCCATAGGAGGCATCCAGTAAGTGAAGCTACCCTTGTTATTAACTGGCTGCTCTTGGGATCTGAGTCTGAATATCAAGGACTCTGAAGATCCAGAAAGGGAGAAGAAAGAAGAAAGGTGTGCCTCGTGCCTTCCTGGGGAGGGCCCTGTGCTGGCGGTGGAGGGAGTGAGGCCGGTTCCCAACGTGCTGGGGTTCCTGGGCTGGTGCTTCCCCTGGGCAGCTGGGAGCGCTTCTCCGGGAGCGGGAGCTGTCTGTCTGGCTCCAGCGCCT